>NC_067249.2:209004694-209629694 GCF_019359855.2 Lolium perenne
ATGCACCCATCCACCAAATATATATGGGGCAAAAGTTTATCACAATCTAGCAGATATGCACAATTAGTGAGGGACCCCTTTTGATTTTGTGCAATTTCCACTAATTAGGTAGAGAGAAGGGGTTAATTAATTAGGCCATGTTAGGGGTTATGTGTTTTAGATTAGGTTGTGTGGATTCAAATACAACTTCTTTATTTGTGTGCTATGATTAATCAAAACTAGATTGATCGATCACAAGCACACATTATTAGAGGCGCATGCCTTTGTGCACAAAGTGCATGTGTGTGTTGTTGGCCACCAATTAACGAGAGAGAGAGAGAGAGACAGAGAGAGAGAGAGGTAGAGAGAGATCTACATATGAGAGAGCGATTGAAATCCCCAAATTAAACACATATATATATGAATGGCACATTTAATTTAATTAGAGGACCGCGAGCTAAGGCACCCCTGGCCTGCTTGATGCACAATTAAGTGTCATTGGCCTATATATAGGGTTTAATTAGGGTTTAGGGTTTAGGGTTAGGAGGTTAGGGTTTAGGGTCTAGGGTCTAGGGTTTAATGTTTATGGTGTTTAGGGGTTTAGGGATTAGGGATTAGGGTTTATTGAATTAGGGTTTAAGGTTTATGGATCATCGATCGAGTGCGCACACACACATTATTAGAGGCACACGCGCCTTTGCGCATAAAGTGCATGAGTATATGTGTGTGTTTTTTTGGCCAACAACGATATATAGATGATCGAGAGAGAGAGAGATTGAAATCCCCAAGAATATGTTCGATCAAATATATATTAAAATATATGCACGAATGCATGCATGGTAGGCCATGCATGCACACTAATTATATATATATATTATGAGGAAACTTAATCAAATGTGTTTTCATTCGAGAGAACTTGTCAAAATTCAAGTTAATTAATTTATCATCGATAATTATATAATTAATTAATGAATCTCAGGGAGATGCTATACAACATATGATCGATATAGGCCATGTCGTATATATTAATTGGTGTTAATCTACCGTTTAATTTGCTAGCTAGCTGCTATATATAGATCGAGCATGTTTTTATTAGATCGGGTTATAGCTAGCTAGTATAGTTTAGGGTTATGTGTTTTAATGAACTAGGGTTTGATTAGCTAGGGGTTAGTTATATATATGGTTTAGGGTTAATGCATGGCACATTTAATTTAACTAGAGGACCGCGAGCTAGGCACCCCTGGCCTGCTTGATGCACAATTAAGTGTCGTTAGCCTATATATAGGGTTTAATTAGGGTTTAGGGTTAGCTAGGGTTTAGGGTTTAGGGTTTAGTGTTTAGGGTGTTTAGCTAGGGTCTAGGGTTTAGTTTAGGGTGTTTAGGGTCTAGGGTTTAGGGTTTAATTAGTGTTTAGGGTGTTTAGGGTTTAGGGTTTAGGGTTTAGTGTTTACGGTGTTTAGGGTCTAGGGTTTAGGGTTTAGTGTTTAGGGTGTTTAGGGTCTAGGGTTTAGTGTTTAGGGTGTTCAGGGTTTAGGGGAGTTTTAGGGTTGTTTAAGGTTTAGGGATCATCGATCGAGTGCGCACACTAATTATATATATATATTATGAGGAAACTTAACCAAATGTGTTATCATTCGAGAGAACACTTGTCAAAATTCAAGTTAATTAATTTATCATCGATAATTATATAATTAATTAATGAATCTCAGGGAGATGTTATACAACATATGATCGATATAGGCCATGTCGTATATATTAATTGGTGTTAATCTACCGTTTAATTTGCTAGCTAGCTGCTATATATAGATCAAGCATGTTTTTATTAGATCGGGTTATATATAGCTAGCTAGTACAGTTTAGGGTTATGTGTTTTAATTAAGTAGGGTTGATTAGCTAGGGTTAGTTATTACATATATATGGTTTAGGGTTAATGCATGGCACATTTAATTTAATTAGACGACCGCGAGGCACCCCCTGGCCTGCTCGATGCACAATTAAGTGTCGTTGGCCTATACATAGGGTTTAATTAGGGTTTAGGGTTAGCTAGGGTTTAGGGTTAGGGTTAGGTTAGGGTTTAGGGTCTAGGGTGGTTTAGGGTCTAGGGTTTAGGGTTTAGGGTTAGCTAGGGTTTAGGGTTAGGGTTAGGGTTAGGGTTAGGGTTAGGGTTAGGGTTTAGGGTCTAGGGTTTAGGGTTTAGTGTTTAGGGTGTTTAGGGTTTAGGGATTAGGGATTATTAGGGATTAGGGATTTAAGGTTTTAGGGGTTGTTAAGTTTAAGGTTTAGGGATCATCGATCGAGTGCGCACACACATTATTAGAGGCACCCGCGCCTTTACGCATAAAGTGCATGCGTATATATGTGTGTTTTTTGGGCCACCAACGATATATATATATAGATGATCGAGAGAGAGAGAGAGACTGAAATCCCCAAGAATATATATGTTCAAATATACATTAAAATATATGCACGAATGCATTGTAGGCCATGCATGCACACTAATTATATATATATTATGAGGCAACTTAATCAAATGTGTTTTCATTCGAGAGAACTTGTCAAAATTCAAGTTAATTAATTTATCACGATAATTATATAATTAATTAATGAATCTCAGGGATATGTTATACAACATGATCGATATAGGCCATGTATATTTTAATTGGTGTTAATCTACGGTTTGCTAGCTAGCTGCTACATATAGAGCATGTTTTTATTAGATCGGGTTATAGCTAGCTAGTATAGTTTAGGGTTATGTGTTTTAATTAAGTAGGGTTGATTAGCTAGCTAGGGTTAGTTACATATATATGGTTTAGGGTTAATGCATGGCACATTTAATTTAATTAGAGGACCGCGAGGCACCCCCTGGCCTGCTCGATGCACGTACAATTAAGTGTCGTTGGCCTATACACATAGGGTTTAATTAGGGTTTTAGGGGTAAGCTAGGGTTTAGGGTTAATTAGCTAGGGTTAGGGTTTAGGGTCTAGGGTTTAGGGTCTAGGGTTTAGGGTTTAGGGTTAGCTAGCTAGGGTTTAGGTTTAGGGTTAGGGTTAGGGTTAGGGTTTAGGGTTAATTTAGTGTTTAGGGTGTTTAGGGTTTAGGGATTAGCTAGGGATTATTAGGGATTAGGGATTTAAGGTTTTAGGGGTTGTTTAAGGTTTAGGGATCATCGATCGAGTGCGCACACACATTATTAGAGGCACCGCTACGCCTTTACGCATAAAGTGCATGCGTATATATGTGTGTTTTTTGGGCCACCAGCGATATATAGATGATCGAGAGAGAGAGATCGAGATTGAAATCCCCAAGAATATATATGTTCAAATATACATTAAAATATATGCACGAATGCATTGTAGGCCATGCATGCACACTGATTATATATATATATATTATGAGGCAACTTAATCAAATGTGTTTTCATTCGAGAGAACTTGTCAAAATTCAAGTTAATTAATTTATCACGATAATTATATAATTAATTAATGAATCTCAGGGATATGTTATACAACATGATCGATATAGGCCATGTATATTTTAATTGGCGTCAATCTACGGTTTGCTAGCTAGCTGCTATATATAGAGCTAGCATGTTTTTATTAGATCGGGTTATATCTAGTATAGTTTAGGGTTATGTGTTTTAATTAAGTAGGGTTGATTAGCTAGGGTTATTTACATATATATGGTTTAGGGTTAATGCATGGCGCATTTAATTAATTTAATTAGAGGACCGCGAGGCACCCCTGGGCTGCTCGATGCACAATTAAGTGTCGTTGGCCTATACATAGGGTTTAATTAGGGTTTAGGGTTAGCTAGGGCAGATGGTTAGGGTTAGGGTTAGGGTTTAGGGTCTAGGGTCTAGGGTCTAGGGTCTAGGGTTTAGTGTTTAGGGTGTTTAGGGTTTAGGGATTAGGGATTAGGGATTTAGGGTTTTAGGGTTGTTTAAGGTTTAGGGATCATCTATCGAGTGCGCACACACATTATTAGATCGAGGCACCCGCGCCTTTACGCATAAAGTGCATGCGTATATATGTGTGTTTTTTGGGCCACCAACGATATATAGATGATCGAGAGAGAGATTGAAATCCCCAAGAATATGTTCAAATATACATTAAAATATATGCACGAATGCATTGTAGGCTATGCATGCACACTAATTATATATATATTATGAGGCAACTTAATCAAATGTGTTTTCATTCGAGAGAGCTTGTCAAAATTCAAGATAATTAATTTATCACGATAATTATATAATTAATTAATGAATCTCAGAGATATGTTATACAACATGATCGATATAGGCCATGTATATTTTAATTGGTGTTAATCTACGGTTTGCTAGCTAGCTGCTATATATAGAGCATGTTTTTATTAGATCAGGTTATAGCTAGCTAGTATAGTTTAGGGTTATGTGTTTTAATTAAGTAGGGTTGATTAGCTAGGGTTAGTTACATATTATGGTTTAGGGTTAATGCATGGCACATTTAATTTAATTAGAGGACCGCGAGGCACCCCTGGCCTGCTCGATGCACAATTAAAGTGTCGTTGGCCTATACATAGGGTTTAATTAGGGTTTAGGGTTAGCTAGGGTTTAGGGTTAGGGTTAGGGTTAGGGTTTAGGGTCTAGGGTTTAGGGTTTAGTGTTTAGGGTGTTTAGGTTTAGGGATTAGGGATTAGAGATTTAAGGTTTTAGGGTTGTTTAAGGTTTAGGGATCATCGATCGAGTGCGCACACACATTATTAGAGGCACCCGCGCCTTTACGCATAAATTGCATGCATATATATGTGTGTTTTTTTGGCCACCAACGATATATAGATGATCGAGAGAGAGAGATTGAAATCCCCAAGAATATGTTCAAATATACATTAAAATATATGCACGAATGCATGGTAGGCCATGCATGCACACTAATTATATATATATTATGAGGCAACTTAATCAAATGTGTTTTCATTCGAGAGAACTTGTCAAAATTAGAGTTAATTAATTTATTACGATAATTATATAATTAATTAATGAATCTCAGGGATATGTTATACAACATGATCGATATAGGCCATGTATATATTAATTGGTGTAATCTAAGGTTTGCTAGCTAGCTGCTATATATAGAGCATGTTTTTATTAGATCGGGTTATAGCTAGTATACTTTAGGGTTATGTGTTTTCATTAAGTAGGGTTGATTAGCTATGGTTAGTTACATATATATGGTTTAGGGTTAATGCATGGCACATTTAATTTAATTAGAGGACCGCGAGGCACCCCTGGCCTGCTTGATGCACAATTAAGTGTCGTTGGCCTATATATAGGGTTTAATTAGGGTTTAGGGTTAGGGTTAGTGTTTAGGGTATAGGGTTTAGTGTTTAGGGTGTTTAGGGTTTAGGGATTAGGGATTAGGGTTTCAGGGTTGTATAAGGTTTAGGGATCATGGATCGAGTGTGCACACACATTATTAGAGGCACCCGCGCCTATGCGCATAAAGTGCATGCGTATAGTTTAGGGTTATTTGTTTTAATTAAGTTGGGTTTGATCAGCTAGGGTTAGTTACATATATATGGTTTAGGGTTAATGCATGGCACATTACATATAGTTTAAATCTCAAGAATGTTTATACATGATAGGCCATATGTGCAAAGGATTTTTTTTCCCTGTGAACTTGTCAAAATTCAAGTTTATCAGTGCCAATGGAAACTAGTCCAAAAAATTACATAGAGGACCAAAAGTACTAGACAATAACTAATAGAACCTGCAACTTTACAAAAAGGACCCCAAAACATATAGAAGAAAATCAATCGAGTCCTTCTCGACCGCACATCAGATCTCTGCTCCGCATCCTTTCCAGCAACTCCGTCGCCGGGGACGCACCACTTGGGATGGTGTCGCCGGTAGTCGCCAGGACGAAGGAGAAGAAGGGCCTCAGCAACGGCATATTGGCTCTAAGAAGGGCCGCTGAAAGGCCAAGATGTGCACGGGCAAGACGGATGACGCCGTCGTATGCCCCGAGCTTGTGAACTTTAGCAGCTTGACTTCCCCATTGACCAGATCTGAAGCACTGACCAAAGCAAGCCTCACCGTTAGCGCCATCACATTGATGGCACCAGATCGGGGTTTGGATGGCAAGATCCGCCAGATTCACCATAGGCCAGATCTGAAGCCGATGACGAGATCCCCGACTCCATTGCGCCATTCTGCTCATGGGAAACACTGGATCTAAGCTTACAACAACACTAACTCCCTCGGATCCAAATTAGCTGACTCAACTTTGCTTATCTAAATATGGATGTATCCACACATGTTTTTACTCTAGATACATACACGTCTAAGGAAAGTTGAATCAATTAATTTAGTTCGGAGGGTGTACAATATACAGAGAGAAGTCGGCCTCGTCTCCGGCCGGCGAGGCCGCCGGAGAGAAGGGGGAGAGGAGCCAGGGGAGTGGGAGAGACTCGAAAGAGAAAGAGAAAAGGAAGAAATGAGAGCTCCCTGGGGAAGAACATTATTTTTGTCGTTCTGCTCGTAGCTTGAAACTGAAAATTTCGGCCGCGCGCCAAATCATCCCGCCGCATCCATTCGAAAATCCCGTGACCAGTTTTACCCTTTTAACCCTGGTCCTAAGCTACAACCCACCGACCATGGAGGGCTCATTCGGTAACAATGAAATATCTTGCCTAGATCCCGAACCCTCCCCACAGCCCACACCCACCCACCAACCATTCGCCCCATTAGCTCAAAAATACTCTCACACGCCAAAGCTCGACTCTCTACAAGATTAGATCTGCTTCGCCGCCGGCATACTCCTCCACGGCGTAGCCTTGATCGTGTTGGCTGTCCACCCACCTGATCCGCTCCCCCGCCGCCCTCGTCACCGACGGATCTGCTTCACCGCCGACCTCGCCACCGACGGATTTGCTTCACCGCCGACCTCGCCACCGACGGATCTGCTTCACCGCCGACCTCGCCACCGACTACCTCGGCGCAGCGGCTGTATCAACTTCACCGAATCCCTTGCCAGCCAACCAGATCTGTTTCACTAACGCCCGCTTCTACTGAAACAGGGTCGATTCATCATCTCCCGCGTTCGCCGCCGCTGGAATGCAAGTTGCCGCCCCCGTCCACCCCGCCGCAGCTTGGTTAGTACGCTGGCCCGTTAGATCGCGGTGTTTCTTTAGCCATGTTTTGTGTAGTTATTTGCAGATCTCATATGCCGTTAACTTTCTTGATGTGTTGCTTCGCATGAAGTTTGTTTAAATATTGTACAGGACAAACGCAATATCCGGTCGCTACCATCCTGTTCATTCTATCGACACTGTGTGCATCCACATATTTATAGCCTTATACCCATTCATTTGCTGCCTATCGTTTTTGTATCGCATGCTATTGTCGCATCGTTTTTATAGTCATGCTATGGGCATTTCCAATCTGCTTGTTCTTATACCACGTCATTAGCTCACCGCTAGCTGCTAGCTGTTTTCTCGTGTCTGCTATTCTCACACTGCTTTTATAATCATGCTATGTGCATTTCCAATCTGCTTGCTCTTATACCTCGTCTTTAGCTTATATAGTTATTGCTGCGTGCATGTCTGGTCTTTGTATTATCGTAGACTGACTTGTCAATGTTATTTTTCCTAGGGATTGATCATGCGAACCACTTATTAGAACATCCAACATTACCAGCGGGGACGCTAGGGAAGGTTGGAATCTGAGTTCTTGGTTGGTAATTTTGGCGCTTTACTTTCTGTTATTATCTATAACCTATATGCATTGTTCCTTATGCAAGAGATTAACACTTGGAACCCTGCCATAGCAATGCCATTCATGCTTTACTATGTTTCTGCCTATTTGATATGGTTGTCTTGGAGAAAGTGCGAAGGTGATTTGAACTCGACATTTGGTCATTCTTAATGCCGGTTACTTTATGTGGAAAACCTTGGCATTACCCTACTCTAAATCTGAATGTCTGAAATTCGTATCTCATGCAAAGCAACATCTAGTTGGTTTTAATCGATATCTGGTAAATATTGGCTTATTCATTTGGCAGCTCAAGTTTTTTGTTATTTGAAACCAGCTGACTTGGTCTTAAATGTGATATCTAAACACAGATTAAGGACAATGGAGCAGGAGGATTAGCATTTCACTTGATGGCTGAACCTAAAATGACAGGCATGTTGACCACGACTAGTGCACGCAAGAGAAGGACCCGCAATGAGCCAAGATGTGCTTAGTACATGCATCTTATCTTATCTTGTGCTTATTTCTGCTACATGTCGTTATCTGATCTCTACATTGCGTAATACATGTTTGAATAGTTAATTGTTGTAACTATGTTTGCAATGTTACTGTAATGCGCTTAATGAAGCACTCATCATTAGAAGATAGTCGCCAAAAAGGATCTCGTAGCGACCGGTGCAACATTATGATGTAAGTTTGTGCTTAGTACAAGTTCCATACATTGTCTTATTTATGCAACTTGTTATTATCTTATATATTCATTGCATAAAAAATGTATGCATAGTACATCGTTTTACACTTTTTGCATGTTTATCATAATGCGCTTGTGATGAAGCAATCTTCATTAGAAGTGAGGCCCACAAAAGTTCTCGATATTTCTTCCGATGCATCTTCTCATAGCCGTCAACCTAGACCATTGCTTTCATCAAACAAGAAATATCTCAAGGTTGTACTTTATAAAAGACATGGTATTGCTGCTTTAAGATCTGTAGCTGATATGTTGACAAAGAGTACACAAGATTCAATCAAGGCGATTGCCAAATGTCAACGTGTTATTGATGATGCTAATAGAAGTCCTCAATGATTCTATGTAATTTTTTTGTTTGGGCACATTAATTGCCTTGTAATTTTCCTACCTGTTTTATTTGTGTATGTAATTGTGTGTATCATTGATATCAGATTTTAGGCTCATGAAATGTAATGCAAGTTGACTAGTCAAACAAGTAGGGCACTACAACAGATTGGGCCGGCCCACTTACAGTAGTGTGGGACCCACTTTCATTTTGGGCCAGCCCACTTCTTTAGTAGGCCGACCCGGTTACACGATAGTGGGATCCACATGCTTATTGGGCCGGCCCAATATCTTGTTGGGCCAGCCTATTTGCTATATGGTGGTCCCACATGGTAAATGGGCCGGCCCTTTAACAGGAAGGTGGGACCCACCTGTGTTTTGGCCCGGCCCACTATCTTGTTTGGGCCGGCCCACTTGCTATATGGTGGACCCCACATACTAAATGGGCCGGCCTTTTAACTGGAAAGTGGGACCCATCTGTGTTTTTGGCCCGGCCCACTATCTTGTTGGGCCGGCCCACTTGCTATATGGTGGACCCCACATACTAAATGGGCCGGCCTTTTAACAGGAAGGTGGGACCCACATGTGCTTTTGGCCCGGCCTACTATCTTGTTGGGCCGGCCCACTTGCTATATGGTGGACCCCACACACCAAATGGGCCGGCCCTTTAACAGGAAAGTGGGACCCACCTGTATTTTTGGCCCGGCCCACTATCTTGTTGGGCCGGCCCACTTGCTATATGGTGGACCCCACATACTAAATGGGCCGACCCTTTAACTGGAAAGTGGGACCCACCTGTGTTTTTGGCCCGGCCCACTTGCTATATGGTGGACCCCACACACTAAATGGGCCGGCCCTTTAACAGGAAAGTGGGACCCACCTGTGTTTTGGCCCGGCCCACTTGCTTCTTGGGCCGGCCCAGTTGCTGTAAGGTGGTCCCCACATGTTAAATGGGCCGCCCCATTTAAGTTTTGACCAGTCAACCTTAGAGGTTAGGCCCGGCCCACGTAACTAATGGACCAGCCCAGCTATATAGTTGACCGGTCAAACTATGTCAGCTGGTCCGGCCCGCTTAAGACGTGGCAGGCCTCGTGTGGGCCTACCATCTACCACGGGGTTTCAGCCGGTTAACGCCGTTAATCGCCGCTAACGGCGCTCGCCACGTGTCAGTTTGCATGACGTCAGCAGTCAACGGGCTCCCGGAAACACTTGGGCAACGGTCCGATTTTCCGTGGCGGAAGCGCGCCCAAGCGCGACGGACCGAAAAAATCGTCGTAGGACTTTGCCTGACGCAGTTTCCACAACAGAACCCATATCGTCGGGTTAGGCCCATAGGCGACGAAAAACACCCCTTAGCGGACGATTTTGAGACGTTGCCTATCAGAACTTTTCTTGTAGTGGTTTTAGGCCAAACCATGCACTTTTGGGGCAAATCAAGTGGCTGGGGATGCCAGGGTGAGGCCACACTTGGCACATGGGTGCACCAATGCATGACCCAAACTGCTACCCTTGGAATTTACATGAATAATATGGGGTAGACCATGGTGAGTTGCACCCAGACACCCCAAATATAGGGTTTTAGGCCAAAACATGCACTTTTGGGGCAAATCAAGTGGCTGGGGATGCCAGGGTGAGGCCACACTTGGCACATGGGTGCACCAATGCATGCACCACACTTCCACCCTTGGAATTTACATGAACAATATAGGGTAGACCATGGTGGGTTGCACCCAGACACCCCAAATATAGGGTTTTAGGCCAAAACATGCACTTTTGGGGCAAATCAAGTGGCTGGGGATGCAAGGGTGAGGCCACACTTGGCACATGGGTGCACCAATGCATGCCCCACACTTCCACCCTTGGAATTTACATGAATAATATAGGGTAGACCATGGTGGGTTGCACCCAGACACCCCAAATATAGGGTTTTAGGCCAAAACATGCACTGTTGGGGCAAATCAAGTGGCTGGGGATGCCAGGGTGAGGCCACACTTGGCACATGGGTACACCAATGCATGCTCCACACTGCTACCCTTGGAATTTACATGAATAATATAGGGTAGACCATGGTGGGTTGCACCCAGACACCCCAAATATAGGGTTTTAGGCCAAAACATGCACTTTTGGGGCAAATCAAGTGGCTGGGGATGCCAGGGTGAGGCCACACTTGGCACATGGGTGCACCAATGCATGCCCCACACTGCCACCCTTGGAATTTACATGAATAATATGGGGTAGACCATGGTGAGTTGCACCCAGACACCCCAAATATAGGGTTTTAGGCCAAAACATGCACTTTTGGGGCAAATCAAGTGGCTGGGGATGCCAGGGTGAGGCCACACTTGGCACATGGGTGCACCAATGCATGCCCCAAACTGCTACCCTTGGAATTTACATGAATAATATGGGGTAGACCATGGTGAGTTGCACCCAGACACCCCAAATATAGGGTTTTAGGCCAAAACATGCACTTTTGGGGCAAATCAAGTGGCTGGGGATGCCAGGGTGAGGCCACACTTGGCACATGGGTGCACCAATGCATTCCCCACACTGCTACCCTTGGAATTTACATGAATAATATGGGGTATACCATGGTGAGTTGCACCCAGACACCCCAAATATAGGGTTTTAGGCCAAAACATGCACTTTTGGGGCAAATCAAGTGGCTGGGGATGCCAGGGTGAGGCCACACTTGGCACATGGGTGCACCAATGCATGCCCCACACTGCTACCCTTGGAATTTACATGAATAATATAGGGTAGACCATGGTGGGTTGCACCCAGACACCCCAAATATAGGGTTTTAGGCCAAAACATGCACTTTTGGGGCAAATCAAGTGGCTGGGGATGCCAGGGTGAGGCCACACTTGGCACATGGGTGCACCAATGCATGCCCCACACTTCCACCCTTGGAATTTACATGAATAATATGGGGTAGACCATGGTGGGTTGCACCCAGACACCCCAAATATAGGGTTTTAGGCCAAAACATGCACTTTTGGGGCAAATCAAGTGGCAGGGGATGCCAGGGTGAGGCCACACTTGGCACATGGGTGCACCAATGCATGCCCCACACTGCCACCCTTGGAATTTACATGAATAATATGGGGTAGACCATGGTGGGTTGCACCCAGACACCCCAAATATAGGGTTTTAGGCCAAAACATGCACTTTTGGGGCAAATCAAGTGGCTGGGGATGCCAGGGTGAGGCCACACTTGGCACATGGGTGCACCAATGCATGCCCCAAACTGCTACCCTTGGAATTTACATGAATAATATGGGGTAGACCATGGTGAGTTGCAACCAGACACCCCAAATATAGGGTTTTAGGCCAAAACATGCACTTTTGGGGAAAATCAAGTGGCTGGGGATGCCAGGGTGAGGCCACACTTGGCACATGGGTGCACCAATTCATTCCCCACACTGCTACCCTTGGAATTTACATGAATAATATGGGGTATACCATGGTGAGTTGCACCCAGACACCCCAAATATAGGGTTTTAGGCCAAAACATGCACTTTTGGGGCAAATCAAGTGGCTGGGGATGCCAGGGTGAGGCCACACTTGGCACATGGGTGCACCAATGCATGCCCCACACTTCCACCCTTGGAATTTACATGAATAATATAGGGTAGACCATGGTGGGTTGCACTCAGACACCCCAAATATAGGGTTTTAGGCCAAAACATGCACTTTTGGGGCAAATCAAGTGGCTGGGGATGCCAGGGTGAGGCCACACTTGGCACATGGGTGCACCAATGCATGCCCCACACTTCCACCCTTGGAATTTACATGAACAATATAGGGTAGACCATGGTGGGTTGCACCCAGACACCCCAAATATAGGGTTTTAGGCCAAAACATGCACTTTTGGGGCAAATCAAGTGGCTGGGGATGCAAGGGTGAGGCCACACTTGGCACATGGGTGCACCAATGCATGCCCCACACTTCCACCCTTGGAATTTACATGAATAATATAGGGTAGACCATGGTGGGTTGCACCCAGACACCCCAAATATAGGGTTTTAGGCCAAAACATGCACTTTTGGGGCAAATCAAGTGGCTGGGGATGCCAGGGTGAGGCCACACTTGGCACATGGGTGCACCAATGCATGACCCACACTGCTACCCTTGGAATTTACATGAATAATATAGGGTAGACCATGGTGGGTTGCACCCAGACACCCCAAATATAGGGTTTTAGGCCAAAACATGCACTTTTGGGGCAAATCAAGTGGCTGGGGATGCCAGGGTGAGGCCACACTTGGCACATGGGTGCACCAATGCATGCCCCACACTGCCACCCTTGGAATTTACATGAATAATATGGGGTAGACCATGGTGGGTTGCACCCAGACACCCCAAATATAGGGTTTTAGGCCAAAACATGCACTTTTGGGGCAAATCAAGTGGCTGGGGATGCCAGGGTGAGGCCACACTTGGCACATGGGTGCACCCATGCATGCCCCACACTGCCACCCTTGGAATTTACATGAATAATATGGGGTAGACCATGGTGGGTTGCACCCAGACACCCCAAATATAGGGTTTTAGGCCAAAACATGCACTTTTGGGGCAAATCAAGTGGCTGGGGATGCCAGGGTGAGGCCACACTTGGCACATGGGTGCACCAATGCATGCCCCAAACTGCTACCCTTGGAATTTACATGAATAATATGGGGTAGACCATGGTGAGTTGCACCCAGACACCCCAAATATAGGGTTTTAGGCCAAAACATGCACTTTTGGGGCAAATCAAGTGGTCGGGATGCTGTGGTGAGGCCACACTTGGGTTTTAGGCCCACCATTGCATGCCACACACTGCTACCATCACATGCACTTGTTTGGATAACTAACAGCAGATAGTTTTTTTTGTTTATTTTTTTAGCACAAGGATTGTCGTGCACACAATTATTAACTTAATGCATATTTACATCATCTACTAGCAACAAAGTCACAATAAAAATAGAAATAGCTAATAAAACAAAACATTTAGTTGATAGCACACTCCTCCGCTAAAACATGAGAGAGGTCTGGAAAACAAAACGTCGACCGTCCATCTAAGTGCATCTAACGCTACGGTGCTGAACTGCATCCGTTGGATCGGTCTTCTAGAAGGAATCAACGGGCTATCCGCGAGAGCGACGATTTGGCGACGTGATTGGCTAGCGTTTTTTTTCTTCCAACGTCTCGCGGTTTGGCAGGAGACGTCAAAATATCCGTTGGGCTCTGGCTCGCGCGTCCACGCATGCCATCGTCGAACGAGCCCGTCTAGGCCTGCCATGCATGCGCAGCGATCCACCACGTTGCGTGTTGCCATGCATGCGCTCGTTGCAGACGTCGCTCCGTCGCACAAACGCTGAAACGCTGAAACTCTGAGACGCGGCGTGCAGATGTGTCGCATGGCAGTGGTAACAGCTTCACGCGGGCGTGTCGGTCGGTCGGTTTTTTCCGTCACGCTGAAAAAGGTTTCGGTTCACACACGCAGTTCTGTATCCACGCGCCTAATTAATTGACACACTAAACACCGTGCGCCGCTTTGGATGCCGTGTCCTGTGTTTCAATGTGCAGTTAGTGGATAACACGAAAGCAGCTCACAAGCCCCCTCACCTCACCCATCCACGCCTATTTAACGCCACCATTGTGCTCACTCTGTCTCACACTCATCAAATCCATCTCCCATCCCATCTAACCGCCTCCAAATCCAATACACGCCACATCTCAAGGGGATCGCTACAATGCAGTTCAACGGCCCTATGTTCCGCCGCCCTGGAACCGTGCCGGAGAGACAGTACCCGGCCGGAGTCGTCTGCGAGAACCAGCTGCGCGTGTGGGCCATATCGAGGTTGAGGGGCCCAACGGAGCTAGCTTCATGCTTCCTCTCTTCCGGCTACCGCCACCTCCCTCCGGACTCGCCAAGCATGTTCGAGCTTGAGAAGTACTACGACGGCAACTCCGGCAACGTCATCGGCCTCTTCGTAACTTTCACCAACAGGTTCGACGCTCACCATCTGCTCGGGCAGGTGTTTTGGTGCGGGTGCGAGTTCATCGCATTCACCAACTACAACATCTTCACCAACTTCTACGCCATCTTCCCCACCCCGGGCAACATGCACTGCCTCCCCTACATCATGCCGGAGGACGAGCAAGCGAGACTTGCGTCTGTGAGGGGGCAGCGTCGCCGGCAAGCTCCACCAACGCCAGCGGCCATGCTCCACCGGCGGATGCGCGAAGCTAGGGCGGAGAGGAGGGCAATAAGGCAGGCGTCAAACGGGAGGGACGAAAACGAGGCAGGCCCATCGAGTGCCCCAACCGGCGGCCTGGCCAATTGGGTGTTTCTTTGATGTTTCGTCGCTGCGCCAACCGACGGCCAAGACATTGCGCCAACTGATGTTGAAACTATATTTTGGGTGTCTATTTGATGTTGGCGCGCCTTTGATGTTTACTGTTCTGTGCAAGTGCTCCAAATTTAAATGCTCCATGAATAAGACTTTACTTTTACTTGTGCTGGCAGCATTAGGGATAACGTGGCTCATGGTGAATCCCTTCGAAAAGTACTGCATAAAGAAATTAAACACATTAACAACAGTTACTTCCTCCGTCTCAAAGGATAAGGCGTAAATATTTTTCCAAAATTTCGTCATAGCATAAGGCGCACGATGCGGTGTATACGTTTTCTCCCAAAACTACCCTTCGATATTATTTATATCGCCTTAAACATCGGAAGTGGAGCAGTAAATTGTGTGGTTGTCATTGGCCTTCCACGACGCATGCGGGAAGCCGAGCCAAAAAATCCGGAAAGGAGCACAATAGATGCTTCATAAACAAACAGATGATAGAAGCAAAGTTTCTTGACAAGCAAATACGTACAAATAATTAACTAGGCATGGATCTTTGGAGAAGTCGTCAGTAATTGCCTGGCTTCGTCAGCCACGGATTATCACTCTTCGGGCTCTGCTGATCACTCATCTCCGTCATCCACGGATCATCACTCTTCTGCTCATCACCAGTCCACGACTTCCTCAGGTTCTGCCAATAATCACTACTCTTCGGCGCATCACTACTCTCCAGCCACTGCTCATCATTCATCTTCCTCCGCTTGCCATGAGGGGGACTTGTCTGCTGGGTGTTGTCGCTGGAAGCTGGTGCCTTCAAGCTTGCTAGTTCAGCCTGCACGCTTGCAAGTTCAGCATTTAACCTTGCTATTTCAGCTGCAGCATTTTTCTGTGCACGTTCAACTTCGATCTCTGCTTTATTGCATTTGTCACACAAATGTCCCCTCAGCGTGTCTTCCTTCTTGCAACCGGGGCAAAAGACAAGGTAACGCAGGAAGAACCATATCTTAACGTAGAGCTGGTAGCTCACGTAAGCATCTTTAGCTGCATACTCCAGGTTTAAATCAGACAACGGCCGCTCTTCCCAGTAATCGTGCCTCTCTGGAGGGAATTTGTCCTTTATCTGGCTGTACGACTTGTCGATGATGCTAGTTGCAAGACTAGCCATTCCATCCTTCATTAATTTTCCTCTCTCGTTGAGGCCTTTGACGTTGACAAATTCCTGGATATCGATCCAGTTCTCCCTAGGAATTATAATCTTCTCGTAATATAACTTTATAAAATCTGCTCTCTTGTCAACGGTGCAGAACACAATTCCTTGATTTTGAAGGAATGAGCGCAGCGCCGGACATTCCCCGTTGGTCCTGAAAGCAAAAATTTATTACTTGCGAGATCAACACTTGAATAAAATTTGGGACTACGAAGCTAGTCTATATGCAATCTCATAGCTTGAATATAAAATTTGAAACTACATAAGTTTAGTAAGTTCATGATCAACAGTCTCAAAATTATCTAGTCATAATTCATTTGGTACTAATAGAATGCATGAACAACACTTTTATGAAATGTGTAAGTGCAATTGTTTAGTCATTGACATTTCATTTTGCATCATATAATTTTGAAACTAACAAAAGTCTATTAAATGCAAGATCAAGACTCCGAAAATTTGCTTGTGATAATTAATTTAGTATAATGAAATCCAGTACATGCTAGATGAGCATATGGATAGATTCAATTTGATGCAAAAATTTAGTACTTGCGAGATCAATACTTGAATAAAATTTGGGAATACGAATGTTTAGTCTACGCAATCTCATAACTTGAATAAAATTGACATAAGTTTAGTAAGTGCATGATCAAGAGTCTGAAAATTATCTAGTCATAATCCATTTGATACTAAAAGAATGCATGACCAACACTTTTATGAAATGTGTAAGTGCAATTTTTCAGTCATTGAAATATCATTTTGCATCATTAATTTTGAAACTAACAAAAGTCTATCAAATGCAAGATCAGGACTCCGGAAATTTGCTTTGTGATAATTAATTTGGTATAATGAAATCCAGTAAATGCTAGATGAGCATATGGATAGATTCAATCTGTAAGATCAGGACACCATGCTTTGTGGCTTTTGTTACACAAAACACAAAAACAAAACTAGTTTTCCAGCTAGCACGGTTTGTAGTTTAATTTGTGTTGGGGGGATAACCCCCGGTATGCCAAAGGCATGCCAAACCGGATGGTTTGAGCCATCGAGATACCGGTTTAATGTTCTTGCCGGAAGCCTAGTAGGAATCCGGGAGAGCAAGGCTAAGCCGGTATCCCCAAAGGGGTATGCCGGAACCCGGTATAAAAGATACCGGAAAGGAGAGCCTGTCGGCAGGACTGGTCAAAGATTCTCTTCAGAGCAAGAAGACAAGGATGAGCTAAGCCAAGTAACTTTATTCAGAGCCCTGGCGCCAAAGAGAGAGGTGACGGAGAAAGAAGCCGGGGGACGTCAGCTTCTATGATAAAAGAAGGCCCCGGTGTCATCTATGATTAAAGTAGCTTTGTACAAGAGCGCTAAAGTAGCTTTGTACAAGAACTCAGAAAGTAGTTTGTCCAGTCAAAGATGCCATTAGGGTTTCTTGCAGTAAGCCACCCTCTCCCCTATATAAGGAGAGGGGGCAGCCCATCTTCACGGGCAAGTATGTACGCGTGTGTGTAGGAAGGCGTAGCCTCAGAACTTGTGTGAATCTATGAACATGGTGATCTAGAGGGAGTTCTTCCTTGTGTCTTTCTTCTTCAACCTCCTGCCTTGGCCAATTTCTTGAGGAAACCATCCTTAATCTCTTCCCACCTGATCGCAAACCCTCCCCCGAATCCTCTTGCGTCCATTCGGCCCCAATCTAAGCCATCCTATGGCATCTGCTCGTTCACCACGACGACAGTTGGCGCCCACCGTGGGGCATGAAGTGGCGCTTGATGGAGTTCACATTCGGGCGGGCGTTCTCGAGATCTCCGGCGAGCGTACGGTGTCCGCGTTGGTGCAGAGCATCTACGCCATGGACTTCATCAACGACAACGCGGGCTGCTTCGCCAACGGCGGCGTCTTCCCCAAGAACGGCCGCATCATCGAGTTCGGCAGCCATCGCGTCTACTTCGGCACCGTCCCCGTGCGCCAGCGCCTCTCGCCGGTGCTGGTGGCACCGGACCCGCCAAGATGGCTCTGTGCTGGCCGCGCCGCCGGCAGCGTCGAGGTAATGATGACCGGTGTGGCTGGTGCAGGAAAGGAGGTTGCGGCTGAAGGTGCCGGTCGCGCGGTTTCGACCCGTGCGGCTAAGCCACCGCTGGAGCGCGGCGCAGGCGCAGCGGGAGCATCATCCGCGCCACCGGAGACACCGCTCCAGGCGGCGATGAACGTCCTCGCCACCCCCATCGCGCAGAACATCGATCCGGCAGCCGGCTCAGCGGAGCTGGAGGCGCAGCGCCGTAAGATGCCGGAGAGCGGCAAGGACATCGTCGGGCGCAGCGCGAGCTGAACCTAACCGTACGTGAGTATAACGCTGCCCATGGCTTTGCTTCGTTAGCGCGCATGTTGCTAGGATGCCGGAAAACCGGCTAAAAGCTCGCAACCTAGATCAAGATTTGCGCAAAGAGATTCTTACCGGCAAGAGCGCCTCGCATCTCGTTAGCATCGTGGAAAAGCCTAAGTATAGCAGCCCGGATAAAACTATAAAAGCTGCTAAGGCCGCTGTAGAGCTGTGCGAGTCGTTTTCCGGAGAGGCTTTGGTAAAGCAGCAAGAGCGTGTTAGAGAGCTGCTGGAAACCATTGAGCAGCAAAATGCTGAGCAGCTGGCTAAGCTGAACAAGGCAGCGGCCTCAAAATCCGCGCGTTCAACAAAGAATGCCGGTAGCAAATCCCATGGGCAGGCTTCGTCCCCCCATCCGGATAGAAGGAGAGAAAAAGAAGTGAATGCGCAGCAGATGACTGTGTACGATCCGGTTCTTGCCGGAAAGCAACAAGCCGGGCAACACGATGCCGGTAGAAAAAGCCAAGGGGCAGAGCGAGGCTACGCCGCAGGCTATGCCGGAAACAATCATGCCGGTAGATATGAGACCGGGCAAAACTATCGAGCTGCAAGGGCAGCGTACGAGGAGGAGGAAATAGATCCCCCAAGGTATCGGCAGCAAGGGCCGCGGTACCGGAATGTCACGATGAAGCCGATTCCACGAGACCGGCAGCATACCGGAACCCATTGGGAGAACGCCGGGAGAGAGATACTTACCGGAACGGGATGCGAGGCACCGTCTGGATAGAGTATACTTGTCGAAATGATCGAGGAGGAAGGTCCTCCAGGTCCAAAGTGTTTTGGCCCAAGGATCATGAAAGAAAAACCACCAGTTCGCAACTTTATGTTGCCCCGTGACACAAAGACGTATGACGGCACCACGAAGCCGGAAGATTGGCTCGCGGATTACGTGACCGCGGTATACGTTGCAGGCGGTGGAGGAACCGTAGCAGGAGGAGGAAACCGGCGTTGGGCCGTGAGGATCATACCATCGTTTTTGGTTGGACCGGCAAGAATCTGGCTAAACAACTTGCCGGCTGGAAGCATAAATGGCTGGCTGGATTTTGAGGAGGCCTTTGTGAGCAATTTCAGCAGCACCTATCAGAGGCCAAACAGGCCGCAGCAACTTGCTCTGTGCGTGCAGCGCCCGAACGAAACAGACCGGGATTATCTAGCCCGGTGGAACACCACAAGGAACTCCTGTGAGGGGGTGATCGAGGCACAAGCCATTGCTTGGTTTAGCAAAGGATGCAGAAGAGGTTCACCGTTGTGGCAAAAGTTGCAGCGCAACATGCCGACAACGTTGGCAGAGATGATACGTGTGGCGGATAGCTATGCGTTGGGAGACCCAACGCAACCGGCTGCAACCGGAGCCGAACAGCTGCGCCACGAACAACACCGGGACAACCGGAATAACAAAAGAAGGGAAGATTTTCCGGATCGAAGGTACGGTCCGCAGCAAGTTGCTACTGTGCAGGAAAACTTTGAGGCCAGCGACAGCCAGAGGCAAAAAACCGGATCGCAGCCATGGGCGGGTCCTAAGAAAAATTGGGTTTAAAAGAAACACTGGGTCCATAAGAAGAACTGTCAAGAACCCGCGAAATACACCATGGAAGCTGCCATGGATCAACCTTGCCGGTGGCACACGCCGAATCCGGCACATCCGTCAAACCATCTCGACGAAGGAATGTCCCGGGACCAAGTCCTCGATGCACAAACGAACAGTGAAAGATGCGCGGCCACCGCAAGACAGGCCGCGGCAGCAACAACAGCTACCGCCACCACCACCACTTACCGGGCAAACGCCTAAACGGTGAACCCAAACCGTCAGCACTACAAGCAAGTTAACCGTGATGAGCACAATGATAAACAGCCACCACCACAGTCACCTTAAGGACGGAATTTTTACGAAGATCCGCATCTGTGCTGTGTTGTCTTTGTCATCGAGCCAACAGACCGGCAAAGTGTACACCGGCGCTCCATGGAGGTCAATGCTGTGATGCCGGCAGTTCCCAAGTACATGATGTGGTCCAATCAGGAAATTACCTGGTCATCCAAGGATCACCCAAAGATCATGCCGAATCCGGGTGGATATGCTCTTGTTGTGGACCCGATCATGAAAGGGCCGCAAACTCGAGTGAAGTTCAGCAAGGTGCTGATAGACAATGGCAAGAGCATCAACATCATGTACAAGCACACCATGCAAACGCTGGGCATAACAGAAAACATGCTTCAGCCAACGCGCACAACGTTCCATGGGATCGTCCCTGGCTTGTCCCGTGCCCCGATAGGAAAAGTTCGGGTGGACGTGGCATTTGGAGGACGTGACAATTGCCGGGTGGAAAATCTGGAGTTTGAGGTGGTGGATCTGGACAGTCCCTACCATGCATTGCTGGGGAGACCGGCGTTGGCTGCTTTCATGGCCACCACTCATACGGCTTACCTCAAGATGAAGATGCCGGCACCTCGTGGGCCATTGACTGTGGTGGGAAACTATAAGATCTCACCGGAAATCGCATCCGCCGGATCAAACCTAGCAGAATCGCTGGTGATCGCGGAGGAAAAGAAAAGAATGCAGCATACTGTTGCGCTGGCTCAATCCTCACAAATGAGTTTGGCGGCAATGAGTGAAAACATGGGCACACCGGCATTCAAGCCAACCAATGAAACAAAGAACATTGTGCTGGATCCGGCTTACCCGTGAGCGCACCGTTCGTATCGGCGCCGGCCTTGATCAAGCATAGGAAAGCGCGTCGTCGCCTTCCTCCGTGAGAATCGGAATATCTTTGCCTCGTCAACCGATGATTTGGTAGGTGTTCCGAGGGAGCTGGCTGAGCACTCTCTAAACGTCCGGAAAGATGCCAAGCCGGTGCGGCAACCACTGCGTCGGTTCGCTGAAGACAGAAGAAAGATCATAGGAGAAGAAGTAACCAAGCTGCTTGTTGCCGGATTCATTGTGGAGGTCACGCACACGTAGTGGCTGGCCAATCCGGTAATGGTTGAAAAGAAGAAAGATGAGAACCCGGAGGCAAAAGCTCCGAAGGTGTGGCGCATGTGCATCGACTACACCAACCTGAACAAGGCTTGCCCAAGAGATCCTTTTCCTTTGCCACGAATTGATCAAGTGATTGATTCAACCGCCGGGTGTGAGTTGTTGTCCTTCCCGGATGCCTATTCCGGTTTCCACCAAATTCCCTTAAAAAAGGAAGATCAAATAAAAACATGCGTTCATTACCCCGCACGGGGCTTATTGCTATGTCACTATGCCTTTTGGGTTGCGCAACGCTGGTGCAACGTACCAGCGCTGTATGCAAAAATGCTTGTTTGATCAAATTGGAAAAAATGTGCAAGTCTATGTGGATGACATCGTGATAAAAACTAAGGTAAAAAACACTTTAATCGATGACATCCGGCAAACATTCGATAACCTAAGGCGGTTCCGGATGAAACTCAATCCGGCAAAATGTACCTTTGGTGTCCCCGCCGGCAAGCTGCTCGGTTTCCTGGTTTCAAGCCGGGGCATAGAGGTTAATCCGGTAAAGATCCGGGCGATAGAAAGAATGGCTATCCCTCGAGAGTTAAAAGATGTGCAAAAGTTTACCGGAAGCTTGGCATCGCTGAGCCGGTTTGTAAGCAGGTTGGGAGAAAAAGCTCGCCACTCTATGCTCTCATGAAGAAATCGACACGTTCGTCTGGACCCCTCGAAATGCAGACGCAGCGTTTAAGGAGCTAAAAACGATGCTAGCCACAGCACCCATACCGGCTTCACCTCTAGAAAGGGAGCCTATGCTGTTATACATAGCAGCAACAAACCGGGTTGTGAGTGTAGTGGTTGTGGTTGAAAGAGAAGAGGAAGAAAACCGTCCGCAGGCCGGTATACTACTTGAGCGAGGTGCTCTCCCTCTCAAAACAAAACTACCCTCACTTCCGTAAAATGACTTATGGCGTGTACATGGCCGCCACAAAACTCAAGCACTACTTTGAGGAGCACCCCATGAAGGTGGTGAGTGAAGCACCAATTTCCGACATCATGTGCAACAAAGATGCCAGCGGCCGGATTGCAAAATGGGCGATCCAGATATCACCGTACGTGCCGGTATATGAAAGAAGAGATGCCATAAAATCACAGGCTTTGGCTGATTTCCTTGTTGATTGGGCGGAGATGCAATACAAACCGCCGCATCGTAGGATAGAATACCGGAAGATGCACTTTGATGGATCTAAGCTCAAGGAAGGTCTAGGTGCCGGTGTGGTGCTTACTTCACCAAAAGGAGACCACCTCCGGTATGTTTTGCAAGTACATTTCAGGGCATCGAACAATGTCGCTGAATATGAAGCTTTGATCCATGGGCTTAAGGTCGCAAAAGAAATCGGTGCACACCGGATCATTTGCTATGGCGATTCAGACCTTGTGGTACAGCAGTTGCTCGTGAGATTGGGATGCAAAAGACGCCAACATGGCCTCGTACCGGTTTCACGTGCAAAAGATTGCCGGATTCTTCGAAGGATGTGAGTTTCACCATGTGCCGCGAGCAGAAAATGAGGCCGCGGATGCTTTGTCCAAGCTGGGCTCATCTAGGCAAGAAATTCCTCCCGGAATAGCTTTGGCTCACCTAAGAGTGCCATCGATCAAGCCGAGCCCGGAATCGTAATCAATTTTTGTACCAGAGTCACACGTAGTACCCATGGATATCGATGAAGGGAACCCGGGGACTGCTCCGGCAAGCTCGGGGACTGCTCCGGTAGGCTCGGGGACTGCTGTACCCATACCGGAAGAAACGATGCTGGTAGATAGCATGGAGATAGATGCACCGGTGTTTTTGGTTCGAGAAATACCATCATGGGTTAAACCTATTAAGGAATTCCTGATCAGCGGCACCTTGCCGGCTGACGAAAATGAATCAAGGAGGATACAAAGAAGGTCCAAAGCTTACACATTCATCAATGGTGAGGTGTACAAGAGAAGCGTTACCGGTGTCCTTCAAAGATGTGTGGAACCGGAGGAAGGAAAAGAAATGCTTGAGGAAATTCACCAAGGAGAATGTGGGCATCATGCTTCATCAAGGGCTTTGGTAGCAAAAGTATTCCGGCATGGGTTCTCTTGGCCCACGGCTTTGGAGGACGCCGAGGATTTGGTAAGAAAATGCAACGGCTGCCGAGGTACGCCAAGCAAAACCATACCCCAAAGATCCGGTTTAAAGACAATACCGCTAACATGGCCATTTGCTGTTTGGTGCCTTGACATGGTTGGACCATTCAAAACTGCAAGAAGCAGCATGACTCACATCTTGGTCATGGTGGATAAGTTCACCAAGTGGTCGGGAAGTAAAACCTATCGCAAAGTGTGATGGGCATACAGCTGTGAAATTCTTGAAAGATGTCATTTTGCGGTATGGATACCCGCACAAAGCATCATCACCGATAACGGAACCAACTTTGCTCAAGGTGAGTTCAAAAGGTTCGTGAAGAAAAGAACATCCGGTTGGATTTGTGCTCAGTGGCACATCCACAGTGGCAATGGCCAAGTAGAAAGAATGAATGCCTTGGTGCTTTCCGGTATCAAGCCTAGACTCATTGATGCGGTGGAAAAGTCACCGGGATGTTGGCTCGATGAGCTACCATCAGTACTGTGGAGTATAAGAACAACTCCAAACCGGTCTACCGGATACACTCCCTTCTTCATGGTTTATGGAGCAGAAGCGGTGATACCAACCGATATCATCCATGATTCACCAAGGGTACAGCTCTATACCGAGCAAGAGGTCAAAGAGGCCAGAGAAAACGATGTGGACTTGCTAGAAGAAGCAAGAGAGCTGGCTTTGGCAAGAACAGCCATTTACCAAAGAAACCTAAGACGCTATCATAACCGGAAGGTTAACCCAAGAGTTTTCCGGGAAGGAGATCTTGTACTTCGCCTGGTGCAGCGCACTGAAGGCCGGCATAAGCTTTTGCCACCGTGGGAAGGTCCCTTCATTGTAAGCAAGGTGCTTCACAATGATGCATACTACTTGATAGATGCACAGGAATGGAAGAAAGGAAAGGCGGACAGTGTCCGGCGAGGAGAGCAAGCGTCCATGGAACGTAGCTCGTTGCGTCCTTTCTACTCTTGAAGTGGTGGTGTAAGAAGTTCCTTTTTGTACCTTATATGCTATGAATAAAAGATGCCGACCCTTGAGTGAATCTCGGGGACTACCCCAACTTAAGTTGCATGTAACTTGTCTATTTTTTCAGTTTACCGGTTGCTTATTGAATGTTTTTTCTTTCCGGTTTAGTAGTGTGCTAAATCCTACCGGAGTCTTCGACTCTGCTGCTGTCCGCAAACCGGCTTCATGGCAAGCAAGATAAACCGGTAGGGGATAAGCACATGAACTGCGAAAAGGGAGAGCAGGAAAGAACAATCTGAAAAATTTAATTAACCCCGGTTAAACCGGTTTTTTGCAAAATTTCAAAGTTATTTCTAAGTTCAAGAAGATGCTTGTTTGGTGAAAGAACCTTGTGCTCATACGCCAAAGAACGCCGTAGAAGGCAGGCAGAGCCAAGGCAAAAGAACCAAGTATGCATCAAATTGGATGCGGAAGCAATTGAGAAATCTTTGCAGTTCAGGATAAAAGCGGAACCAAAAGCAAAATATGCTAAGGCAAACTCATAAGTACTTAGCTACCGGTATAACTTACCGGCAGGAAATGTTGTAGCACAACCACAGGCAAACTTAAGTTTTACATCATAAGCCCCGGCATTCCGGGGCAGAATTTAACAGATATTGTCTTAAAGCAACAGGACCAACAGATATAATGAGCAAACACTTCAAAGGAAATCATCATGCAGGGGCTTCCGGAGGAGCATCGCCGGCACCAGCATCGCCCAGGACCTCTTCTTCGGCTTCACCCTCCTCCTCGTCGAGATAATCCGTGACGCCAGGAGGGGGAGGGATGAAGGTGCGCATGTCGGCATACTCCGCGATGCGGTACGCGCGATCCTGCCGCTTGGCGGAGAGGATCGGGTCCAGATCCGTTTCTGCGCCTTCGCGCACGCCGGTAAGGGCGTCCAGATTGAGCTCCGGGTACCGGGAGCAGGCGACGCGGAGGGCGGAGTCCGCTCCAGCGCGGGCAGCAGAGCACTGCCACTCGCGGATCCTCCTGCCGGCACCTTTCAGACGGTCGTTGATGAGGGAGAAGGTGTCCGGCACCTCCTCGCCAGGCCATAAAGTCCTGTATAGCTGGGTAGCTACATCAGGGATGTCCGAAAGATTGCGGTCTATGCAGCGCATATGGGACACCCGCGCGTTAAGCGCGACCAGATGGTCCTTGGGCGTCCATGGCACGGTAAGATCCGCTTGGCCTTTGTCCTTGCGCTGCGCGTCGACCTTCTTGACGGCATACCTCTGCGAGTCCGGAAAGAGGCCTGTGCAAAGAAAGAAAAAGCTTAAGGAAAAGAGTCCGGAAGAAAAAGAGACCGGAAGAAAAAGAGACCGGAAGAAAAAGAGACCGGAGAGAAAAGAATCCGGAAGAAGAGAGACCGGACGGAAAGATAGCGGAAACAAAAATGGGGTCGAAGGAAAAAAGGCTCGTATGCATGAGTCAAAGTGTAAAAGAATAGAACTTTCTGTTGGCAAGTGTGTCGGTCTGCAGGATCAGCTGATCGCACTCCTTGTGCACCTCCTCCAGCCGCGCGGCCTTCTCCTCGGCACCCTTCCGGGCCTTGGCCATCTCCTCCAGCTCTGCCCGCAACACCACAGTGGCATTGCAGGCATTCTCCAGAGCCTCGTCCAACTTGGCCGCTGCGGTCACTTCAGCGGCCTTGAGGGCCTTGGCGTGGTCAAGCCCCAGCTGAATCAACTGAGACTTGAGCTCCTGGTAGCTGGTCTTGAGGGCGTTCAGCTCCTCCCCGGTGCTGCCGGCTGAGCTCATCCTTCTCCCCTGTAACCGGAAAAATGAGTGTTAGCAAGGTTACACTAGTAAAACTGAAAAGAAACCAAGTTCAAAGGAGAAAGGAAAAAATAGTACGTTGGGCCGTGGCGAGCTGCTCCTTGAGAGCATCGATGGAAGCTTCCGGGATCACTGTTGAACAGAAATTGTAAGTGTCACAAGGAAAAAAGGTTTCCGGTAGCAAAGATGCCGGTAGAATAAAAAACTCACCTTGGCACTTGTCGTGTGCCTCAGCGAGCTCCCGGTGCTCCCATAAAAGCTCCTCGAAGAGGGCCTTCCGAGTGTCAGCGGTGACCTGTTCAAGAAAAAGAAGAAATGAGATAAAGTTTTGCGCTAAGAACAAAGTTCTTAACCCGAAACTCGGGGACTGGCAGTGCCGGTTTTGCGCGTTTTTAAGATAAGTTTTGCGCTAAGAACAAAGTTCTTAACCCGAAACTCGGGATCGGGCAAAGTGCCGGTTTTGCGCGTTTTTAAGATAAGTTTTGCGCTAAGAACAAAGTTCTTAACCCGAAACTCGGGATCGGCAGTGCCGGTTTTGCGCGTTTCTAAGGTAAATTATGTGTTAAGGAGAAGATGTTTAACCCGAAACTCGGGACCGGCAGTGCCGGTTTCCACGCTAAAAACTTAAGTTAAGTTTTGCGCTAAGAGCTGCGCTCTCACCACAAAACTCGGGACTCGGGAAGATAGACAAGAGAGAAACCGGCATGAAACTAAGGAAAAGATAAAGCAGAACCGGAAACAAAGAAACCGGCAAAGGTTGAAAGTTAATAGAACATACCGTCAGATTGTTCGTGGAATCGTACCACGCGCTGTCAAGCTCTTTTACGGCAGCCCGGAGCCGCATGAAGTGCTCCTCAGAACACCGATCCCCGACAGGATCAGGTGCCGGCAGCCGATCCTTGCCCATGCCGCGGGTCGCCGGAGTGATGTCCGCGGCGTTCCACTTTTGGGCATACGGCAGGAGGTGCCCTGTGTCCCGGCCTTGGCGCTGGAACTCCGTAATGCGGCCGAGGAGGCCGGTGGCCTTCATGCTGGCGCTTTTGGCAGCCTTGGAGACGTGCAGCACCAAGGGCTGCTGGCCGCCCGAAGGGGCGCTGGAGGCCGTCGCCTTCCCCTTGATGAGCTTGGAGGGCTTGGGCGGCGGCGCGGTCGAAGAGGCCCCGGAAGTCTTAGCCGGCGGCGCGCCAGAGCGGCCTTGGAGGGCTGGGCGCGAGGAGCCTCGAGCGGAGGCATGAGGATGGTGCGTGGAGAAGGGGGAGCGCTAGGAGCGTCACCCGTCTTGGAGCCTTCCGGCGCGGAAGATTCCGGCGCGGAAGTTGTCTTTTCGAGGACGGGAGGAGCAAAAGGCTCCGCCCGCCCGGCAGCTTCTTCTTCTCCGGCGCCGGTGTTGCTGGCGCCGGTGTCTTGGTGTTCCGGGAGGAAGGAAAGATCCTCCTCCGTGCGGTGATCTCGACGGTGAAGGGGCCGCACGCCCCGACTTGTTGTGCCCCCGAAAGGGAGGCAGAGGTGTTGCCGGCACCAGATGGTGCCGGGCTTGAACGAGGAGGAGGGGTTGAGGTCCTTGCGGATCCCTCGCGTGAGCCCGATGGCCTTGGGCCAAGCTTGAGAGCGGGGCTGAGAAAAAGAAAAAGACAAGTGGTTGAGAAGAAGCAACCGGAAAAAGAACTTAGCAAAAAAGGAGGCAAGCCGGAAAATGAAATTACCCGGAAGCGGTTGGCACCGCTTTGCGCCCGTAGCGGCGCACGCCCACTTCTTTCTCCCCCACGGGCTCCGTCCGGAAGCGCTTGGAGGGAGGAGCATGGCTGGAGCCGGCAGTAGATGCCGGCTGCTTGTTCTTCTGGCCCTGGGCCATGAGTTTGTCCACAAACTCAGTGCCGGCCTCGGCGCGCAGGGGCGGCACGCGCTCGTGGATCTGTGAGTTGGATATGGCTAAGAAGCAATTCGCAAGAAAGCGATAATGGCAAAGTATAAGAAGCCGGAAAAGAAAATACCTCGAGCACAACCAGCTCCTCCGGATTTCCGGTGGGCTCCGGCGGGTCCCGGCCAAGGCGCGCAGCCGGAGTCTTCCCCATCTTCAGATCCTTCCAAAAGATGTAGGGATCCGGGTCGAAGGAGTCAAAGGCACGCTTCCGGAGAGGTCCTCGCGGCTCTGCCTGGATAGAGGGGAAGCGGTCCCTGGCCTGAAACAAGGTAAAAAAGAAGGTTAGCAAAAGCAGAAACTTACCGGCAAAGACAACCCCAAATTGCGCAATCTCTTACTTCTTGGGTCGGACGGTTAGAGGAACTGAGGGGAAGGAGGCCCCATTCCCAAGTAAAAGGCATAGCAGTTTGACAAATCTGCTTAGCCTTGCGAACAACATCTTTCTTGCTGAGAGCACGGCCTGTGATCTTGGTAGGATCGCCTGGGCCATACATCTCGCTCATCCTATGTGCGCGGCGCTTAAGAGGAAGCACCCGGCGCGATATGAAGGTCCGGATGACATCGTCGGGACAGATGTTGGTCTCCTTCTTCAAAGAGGCCAAGAAGCGCACTACCCGATTGGTTTCGGCATGTTCTGTCTTCGGGTTGTAGCTCCAGTTGGCTCTGCTGGGGGGCCCCTCTTGATATGGAGGAAGATTGATGCGATCGGCGCGGCCGGTGTTCTTCACGTAGAAGAAAGTTCCTTGCCAGGTGCGGCAAGACTCGAGGCCGGAAAACTTAAGAAAAGTGCTCCCTTGGCGGGAGCCGACGATGCAGGAGCCGCACTGCACGGGCGGCTTGGGCTTAGGAATTTCCCTGCCCTGGACGGAGTTGATCCGCAAGTTAAAGAAACGGGCAAACGTCTCACGAGTGGGACGAATGCCGATGTAAGCCTCCATGAAGGTGGCATAACAAGAGAGATAGAAAATGGCGTTGCCAGGAAGGTGGTGAGGTTGGAGTTCGTAGAAATCTAGGAACTCCCGGAAAAAAGTAGAGGCAGGAAGGCCGAAGCCACGCTCGAAGTGAGCGAGAAAAACAACAAACTCGTCGTCTTCCGGATCCGGTTCGATCTCGTCATCCGGAATCCGACAGGAAACTCCTTCCGGAATCCTTCGAGACCGGTACAGCCAATCAATCTCGAACTCAGTAACGTTGGAGCCCATCCAGGCTCCGCGAGTGGGTGGGGAAGGCTCCTCGCCGGAAGATTGGCTGGAGCTGCTAGAGGCTTGGCCAGAGCTACTGGCCTCTAGGCTACCGGAAGCTTGGCTAAAGCTACCGGATTCTAGGTTGCCGCCGGACTCTTGGAGGCTACCGGATTCCTGCTGATTGCCGGAATCGGTCTCCATTGGATCTGAGGCCGTAGATTCACCGGGAGAGGGTCTGCGGCGCTTGAGAGAAAGGGAAGAAGAAGATGCGGAAGAAGATCCCTCGTCAGACATCGCGAGGGTAGGTGGAGAAACAGAAATCCCAGACTCGAACCCCGCGTGAAGATCTACGAGTAAGAGGAAAACCAAAGAAAAAGGAGCAAATAAGAACACCAAAGGCTCAAGATCTGGAAAGCAAGCGAACGGCGAGTAAAGAGAAATTAGTACCAACCTTGAGCGGCGCGGTCGCTGGGGAAAGAGTTTGCTGGCGGAGAAGCGGGTCTGCAGCCGCCGGCGAGCACCGTCGACGGCGAGGCGGAGAAGCTCGCGAAGAAGCACAAATGCGGCGGACGCGAAGAAGTTGCTGCCGAAGATCTCCGCACAGCGAAGTCCGGCGGCGGCACGGCGTGAGTTCGCCGGGCGCCGGAGCTTGAACGGGCGACGGCGGACGGAGAGCGGCGGAGGCGCAGAGGCGTGGAGCTCTGTGCGCGAAGGAGAAGAATGCGAAGAAGATGAAGAGGAATGGGCAGTTGCGTTTATATAAGAGAGAGAAAGTGGGCGTGGAACCGCTGGGCCGCGGCGGTTCGCCTCGCGGCCCGCGACGGTTCGCGCCTTGGGCCGCCACGTGGCGGAGGGATACACGCGCGAAAACGGAGGCCACACGGAGGCGCACGCGGGATCCCGAAGAGGTAGTGGGATCCGCTGCGGTGCATTAAATGCGTGCGCGGGAGTCGAAACGATGTGACAGCGGACACTGGCGCGTCAGTTACAGTGCGCATGTCACTGACAGGCGCGGGGCCCGATATATTCTCGACTTCGCCGAGGAAGGAGCAAAGACACGTGGTGCCGGAAAAAAGAGATGCCGGAACGAGCCTTGCAAAGAGAAGAAAAGGAACAAGGGTAAAGGTGCCGGAACTAAGCTCAAGAGATGAGTGACTAAACCGGTATGTTAGAAAGATGAAAACCTGGCATGGTCTGTAGGATAGAATCCTCCAGGCTATACCAGCTTCGGGGACTAATGTTGGGGGGATAACCCCCGGTATGCCAAAGGCATGCCAAACCGGATGGTTTGAGCCATCGAGATACCGGTTTAATGTTCTTGCCGGAAGCCTAGTAGGAATCCGGGAGAGCAAGGCTAAGCCGGTATCCCCAAAGGGGTATGCCGGAACCCGGTATAAAAGATACCGGAAAGGAGAGCCTGTCGGCAGGACTGGTCAAAGATTCTCTTCAGAGCAAGAAGACAAGGATGAGCTAAGCCAAGTAACTTTATTCAGAGCCCTGGCGCCAAAGAGAGAGGTGACGGAGAAAGAAGCCGGGGGACGTCAGCTTCTATGATAAAAGAAGGCCCCGGTGTCATCTATGATTAAAGTAGCTTTGTACAAGAGCCGATTAAAGTAGCTTTGTACAAGAACTCAGAAAGTAGTTTGTCCAGTCAAAGATGCCATTAGGGTTTCTTGCGGTGTAAGCCACCCTCTCCCCTATATAAGGAGAGGGGGCAGCCCATCTTCACGGGCAAGTATGTACGCGTGTGTGTAGGAAGGCGAGCCTCAGAACTTGTGTGAATCTATGAACATGGTGATCTAGAGGGAGTTCTTCCTTGTGTCTTTCTTCTTCAACCTCTGGCCTTGGCCAAGTTCTTGAGGAAACCATCCGGAATCTCTTCCCACCTGATCGCAAACCCTCCCCCGAATCCTCTTGCGTCCATTCGGCCCCAATCTAAGCCATCCTATGGCATCTGCTCGTTCACCACGACGACAATTTGTTGCACCTAGCCCAAATGAACCAATTTGTAACTTGCTGTTGCACGAATTCCCAGTTAGAAAACACAGAAATATGACTCGGTCTGAAACTAAATTCACAATTCAACATCATATAGCTAAATACACGGTTCATTAACACAAGAATTATGGATAATCCCCTCTCCACAATTTCTTTCAATAAAATGCCCTATCCCATATTCTTGAAACTGCCTTGCGAATTATGGTGCATGTGAGTTGCAATTTTCTCTCAAACAGAGAAAACAGAGCACTCGAGATTAACTAAAACAGATCAAGATTAACTAAAACAGAGCACTCGAGGGTGACTTGGTTCATGCACTAGCGATTAACTAAAATCTGAGCAAGATTAACTAAATCAGAGCAAGATTAAGTAAATTGGAGCAAGATTAAGGTCTACAAACCAAGAATAGTGGCAGACGAGGACGTGGTTCCTCATGGACAGTTGAACGACGGCGAGGTAGTTGTCTTCTTCGTGGTTGGGGTCCTCCGGAGTGTACTCGAGATCCAATCCTACAAATTTGTTCTCTTCTTCTTCCGCATACCACTGCGCGTACATCTTCAGGTACTTGCTCATCGTCTCCTCCTCGTTTGTGTAGACAACATCGATCTCCTTGCCGCCATGGACGGTGAAGGTCCTGATCTGAGTAAAGGCCTGCATGGCTGACGGCGGAGGAGGCAGAAGCGGTTGCGGAACAGAGGAAGAGGAAGAAGAAGCGTCCATGGCGCGGAGGAGGCAGAAGCGGAGGAGGAGGGTTTTTCGTCTAGTGGGGTGGAACCGGCAAGAAGCGGAGAGAAATGAGTGGGAGGAGGAGTGGAACCGTCAAGAAGCGGAGAGGCGGAGGAGGGTTTTTCGTCTGTGAATTTCTGATTTATTAGAATTAGTAAAATCCGCGAATGAGGGTTCCATTTTACCTGCTGGCCCCTAATCCACATAAAATTACCGGAAATGGCCCAACCCAGTGGTATCTACTGCTAGATGGCCCCACACGTCAGTGGGTGCCATTTTGCCCCACCCACCCCAAAATGTCCTATACCAAAAGCAACTTTCTCCCCTGTATCACTCTCTCTCTCCCAACCCAGCCGCCACTGCCACCTCTTACATGAATAAAATGGGGTAGACCACGAAGAGTTGCACCCAGACGCCCCAAATATAGGGTTTTAGGCCAAAACATGCACTTTTGGGGCAAATCAAGTGGCTGGGGATGCAAGGGTGAGGCCACACTTGGCACATGGGTGCACCAATGCATGCCCCACACTTCCACCCTTGGAATTTACATGAATAATATAGGGTAGACCATGGTGGGTTGCACCCAGACACCCCAAATATAGGGTTTTAGGCCAAAACATGCACTTTTGGGGCAAATCAAGTGGCTGGGGATGCCAGGGTGAGGCCACACTTGGCACATGGGTGCACCAATGCATGCCCCACACTGCTACCCTTGGAATTTACATGAATAATACAGGGTAGACCATGGTGGGTTGCACCCAGACACCCCAAATATAGGGTTTTAGGCCAAAACATGCACTTTTGGGGCAAATCAAGTGGCTGGGGATGCCAGGGTGAGGCCACACTTGGTACATGGGTGCACCATTGCATGCCCCACACTGCTACCCTTGGAATTTACATGAATAATATGGGGTATACCATGGTGAGTTGCACCTAGACACCCCAAATATAGGGTTTTAGGCCAAAACATGCACTTTTGGGCAAATCAAGTGGCTGGGGATGCCAGGGTGAGGCCACACTTGGCACATGGGTGCACCAATGCATGCCCCACACTGCCACCCTTGGAATTTACATGAATACTATGGGGTAGACCATGGTGGGTTGCACCCAGACACCCCAAATATAGGGGTTTAGGCCAAAACATGCACTTTTGGGGCAAATCAAGTGGCTGGGGATGCCAGGGGGAGGCCACACTTGGCACATGGGTGCACCAATGCATGCCCCACACTGCCACCCTTGGAATTTACATGAATAATATGGGGTAGACCATGGTGGGTTGCACCCAGACACCCCAAATATAGGGTTTTAGGCCAAAACATGCACTTTTGGGGCAAATCAAGTGGCTGGGGATGCCAGGGTGAGGCCACACTTGGCACATGGGTGCACCAATGCATGCCCCACACTGCCACCCTTGGAATTTACATGAATAATATGGGGTAGACCATGGTGAGTTGCACCCAGACACCCCAAATATAGGGTTTTAGGCCAAAACATGCACTTTTGGGGCAAATCAAGTGGCTGGGGATGCCAGGGTGAGGCCACACTTGGCACATGGGTGCACCAATGCATGCCCCAAACTGATACCCTTGGAATTTACAAGAATAATATGGGGTAGACCATGGTGAGTTGCACCCAGACACCCCAAATATAGGGTTTTAGGCCAAAACATGCACTTTTGGGGCAAATCAAGTGGCTGGGGATGCCAGGGTGAGGCCACACTTGGCACATGGGTGCACCATTGCATGCCCCACACTGCTACCCTTGGAATTTACATGAATAATATGGGGTAGACCATGGTGAGTTGCACCCAGACACCCCAAATATAGGGTTTTAGGCCAAAACATGCACTTTTGGGCAAATCAAGTGGCTGGGGATGCCAGGGTGAGGCCACACTTGGCACATGGGTGCACCAATGCATGCCCCACACTGCCACCCTTGGAATTTACATGAATAATATGGGGTAGACCATGGTGGGTTGCACCCAGACACCCCAAATATAGGGTTTTAGGCCAAAACATGCACTTTTGGGGCAAATCAAGTGGCTGGGGATGCCAGGGTGAGGCCACCCTTGGCACATGGGTGCACCAATGCATGCCCCACACTGCCACCCTTGGAATTTACATGAATAATATGGGGTAGACCATGGTGAGTTGCACCCAGACACCCCAAATATAGGGTTTTAGGCCAAAACATGCACTTTGGGGGCTACTCTCGGGTGTGTGGATGCCAGGGTGAGGCCACACTTGGCACATGGGTGCACCAATGCATGCCCCAAACTGCTACCCTTGGAATTTACATGAATAATATGGGGTAGACCATGGTGAGTTGCACCCAGACACCCCAAATATAGGGTTTTAGGCCAAAACATGCACTTTTGGGGCAAATCAAGTGGTTGGGGATGCCAGGTGAGGCCACACTTGGCACATGGGTGCACCATTGCATGCCCCACACTGCTACCCTTGGAATTTACATGAATAATATGGGGTATACCATGGTGAGTTGCACCCAGACACCCCAAATATAGGGTTTTAGGCCAAAACATGCACTTTTGGGCAAATCAAGTGGTCAGATGCCAGGGTGAGGCCACACTTGGCACATGGGTGCACCAATGCATGCCCCACACTGCCACCCTTGGAATTTACATGAATAATATGGGGTAGACCATGGTGGGTTGCACCCAGACACCCCAAATATAGGGTTTTAGGCCAAAACATGCACTTTTGGGGCAAATCAAGTGGCTGGGGATGCCAGGGTGAGGCCACCCTTGGCACATGGGTGCACCAATGCATGCCCCACACTTCCACCCTTGGAATTTACATGAATAATATGGGGTAGACCATGGTGAGTTGCACCCAGACACCCCAAATATAGGGTTTTAGGCCAAAACATGCACTTTTGGGGCAAATCAAGTGGCTGGGGATGCCAGGGTGAGGCCACACTTGGCACATGGGTGCACCAATGCATGCCCCAAACTGCTACCCTTGGAATTTACATGAATAATATGGGGTAGACCATGGTGAGTTGCACCCAGACACCCCAAATATAGGGTTTTAGGCCAAAACATGCACTTTTGGGGCAAATCAAGTGGCTGGGGATGCCAGGGTGAGGCCACACTTGGCACATGGGTGCACCATTGCATGCCCCACACTGCCACCCTTGGAATTTACATGAATAATATGGGGTAGACCATGGTGAGTTGCACCCAGACACCCTAAATATAGGGTTTTAGGCCAAAACTTGCACTTTTGGGGCAAATCAAGTGGCTGGGGATGCAAGGGTGAGGCCACAATTGGCACATGGGTGCACCAATGCATGCCCCACACTGCCACCCTTGGAATTTACATGAATAATATGGGGTAGACCATGGTGAGTTGCACCTAGACACCCCAAATATAGGGTTTTAGGCCAAAAAGATGAATCAACCCAGTGGTGTAGCCAGAGGATGGATTTGGAGAAGGTGGCCAATTTAGGTGATGAATTGGCCCGTAAAAACCTGATGATATTCGAGCTGAAGCGTATTGTGGAGGAAGAAAAGAAGAATTCAGAGCTTATTCGCAAGGAGAAGTTGAGAGTTGAGACAGATCTTGCCGTATTTGATCAAGTGGTAGAAAATCTAGAACATGAACTTAAAGTGATGGGAGAGGAGAAAAGTAGATTCATCTGTGTAGTTTTATTAGGTTTCATCCCTGTCCTAGCAGTTATGTGGTTCTGGTAGACGATTTAGTATAGAATTTTTATTCAGTAGATGGCTCTAACCACTGTATTTTGTTGTGGCTCTAAGCACTGTATTTTGGTGTACAATTTCCTACTTGTGCTACGTAATGCGCACGATAATTTTAGAATGCATGAACATTTTATAAAAGTGAAGGGATCCCAAAAGTGAAAGCATGTACCAGCCTCCGGATCAAATACATATCAATATCTTCCCAATCAAGTTGGGATAGAATTCAAATCATACATACGGATGTACATGGACACATCAAGAACGTGGAGAAGCTTTTTTGAGACGGAGGTAGTAGTTCGAACAATTTTATCCCATTTGGAAATTGAAAAATACAAATTTATTATAATTTATCCCAATTTGCGGCGTCGAACACGGTCATCTGCGCCATCAAACGTTGAAGCGATGTTATCGGCGATGGCTTCAATGTTCGTGGCATCGATGACCAGTGTCGGAACCGCCGCTGTCTTGGTGTACTTCATCAGCGACGGATCTGCGGAGGGCTGGATCGGCGGCTTTGCAGCGCGGTTGTAGACGATGGCTTCAATCGTCTTGGTATCGATTCGCACTCTCGGCACCGGAAGTGAGACATCAACAGGCTCCGACATTGAAGGCTGGGTCTGCGCCGTCGAAGCGATGTTGTAGGCGATGGCTTCAATGTTCGTGGCATCGATGACCACTGTCGGCACGGCCGCCGTCTTGGTGTTCTTCATCATTCAACAGATCTGAGAATAGAATCCTCACCGGTTAGAGACAGAGAGAGACAGAGAGACATTTCAACTATTTCTGACGGTTAGAACCTCACCGGCACTCTTAGATCCACGGCGCACGCACGGTTAGATCCGCGCCGCTGCACGCCGCCGCACGCACGGTTAGATCCGCGCCGCCGCACGCCGCCGCACACACGGTTAGATCCGCGCCGCCGCACGCACGGTTAGATCCGCGTCGAACGGTGCAAGCGTTCGTTGAGCATTCAACTAACCAAGATCCGTGTGACATACATCTCGACCAATCAGAGATCAGCCAGTGAGTACAAGTTAGGAAAACTGAGTAGAACTAAGAGGGGGAAAAGTGAGGAAATGTTTATCGGAAGGGCAAAACTGAGTATGACTGAGTAAAACAAGTGGGCCCGGAGGGGGAAAACTGAGTAACACTAAGTAAAACAGGGGCACCCAAATAATAAACGGACTAAGGGAAATTGAAGCTTTTGGCATAAAAATTGTAAAATTGTGTTATTTGAACAATATATTACATTTTGGCCGACTAGATATTGTTTGCAACTCAAAGATACACAAGTGTGACGAATTTGGACTCATTTGGACAAAGTTTGTAAGCATAGTGGGTATTTGGGAGGTGTATTGAGCAGAAAGCCCTACATCTTCATATCTAGTAGCTCATGGACTAGGAAGTGGTTTTGAAGCTTTTGGCATAAAAACTTCATATCTCTATATTTCCTTTTCCATTATTATTTCTCTAGGTTGTAGGTAACATAACAAGGCTCCATGGGAAGGTTCCACCATGTTTTGAATTATTTTGAATTGAACCCTAAAACCCTAAAACCCTAAAATGATAAATGTGGCTTAAATGTGGCATACACTTGGGTGAGGCCACACTTGGCACATGGGTGCACCAATGCATGCCCCACACTTCTACCCTTGGAATTTACATGAATAATATGGGGTAGACCATGGTGAGTTGCACCCAGACACCCCAAATATAGGGTTTTAGGCCAAAACATGCACTTTTGGGGCAAATCAAGTGGCTGGGGATGCCAGGGTGAGGCCACACTTGGCACATGGGTGCACCATTGCATGCCCCACACTGCTACCCTTGGAATTTACATGAATAATATGGGGTAGACCATGGTGAGTTGCACCCAGACACCCCAAATATAGGGTTTTAGGCCAAAACATGCACTTTTGGGCAAATCAAGTGGCTGGGGATGCCAGGGTGAGGCCACACTTGGCACATGGGTGCACCAATGCATGCCCCACACTGCCACCCTTGGAATTTACATGAATAATATGGGGTAGACCATGGTGGGTTGCACCCAGACACCCCAAATATAGGGTTTTAGGCCAAAACATGCACTTTTGGGGCAAATCAAGTGGCTGGGGATGCCAGGGTGAGGCCACACTTGGCACATGGGTGCACCAATGCATGCCCCACACTGCCACCCTTGGAATTTACATGAATAATATGGGGTAGACCATGGTGGGTTGCACCCAGACACCCCAAATATAGGGTTTTAGGCCAAAACATGCACTTTTGGGGCAAATCAAGTGGTTGGGGATGCCAGGGTGAGGCCACACTTGGCACATGGGTGCACCAATGCATGCCCCACACTGCCACCCTTGGAATTTACATAAATAATATGGGGTAGACCATGGTGAGTTGCACCCAGACACCCCAAATATAGGGTTTTAGGCCAAAACATACACTTTTGGGGCAAATCAAGTGGCTGGGGATGCCAGGGTGAGGCCACACTTGGCACATGGGTGCACCAATGCATGCCCCACACTTCTACCCTTGGAATTTACATGAATAATAAGGGGTAGACCATGGTGAGTTGCACCCAGACACCCCAAATATAGGGTTTTAGGCCAAAACATGCACTTTTGGGGCAAATCAAGTGGCTGGGGATGCCAGGGTGAGGCCACACTTGGCACATGGGTGCACCATTGCATGCCCCACACTGCTGCCCTTGGAATTTACATGAATAATATGGGGTAGACCATGGTGAGTTGCACCCAGACACCCCAAATATAGGGTTTTAGGCCAAAACATGCACTTTTGGGGCAAATCAAGTGGCTGGGGATGCAAGGGTGAGGCCACACTTGGCACATGGGTGCACCATTGCATGCCCCACACTGTCACCCTTGGAATTTACATGAATAATATGGGGTAGACCATGGTGGGTTGCACCCAGACACCCCAAATATAGGGTTTTAGGCCAAAACATGCACTTTTGGGCAAATCAAGTGGCCGGGGATGCCAGGGTGAGGCCACACTTGGCACATGGGTGCACCAATGCATGCCCCACACTGCCACCCTTGGAATTTACATGAATAATATGGGGTAGACCATGGTGGGTTGCACCCAGACACCCCAAATATAGGGTTTTAGGCCAAAACATGCACTTTTGGGGCAAATCAAGTGGCTGGGGATGCCAGGGTGAGGCCACACTTGGCACATGGGTGCACCAATGCATGCCCCACACTGCCACCCTTGGAATTTACATAAATAATATGGGGTAGACCATGGTGAGTTGCACCCAGACACCCCAAATATAGGGTTTTAGGCCAAAACATGCACTTTTGGGGCAAATCAAGTGGCTGGGGATGCCAGGGTGAGGCCACACTTGGCACATGGGTGCGCCAATGCATGCCCCAAACTGCTACCCTTGGAATTTACATGAATAATATGGGGTAGACCATGGTGAGTTGCACCCAGACACCCCAAATATAGGGTTTTAGGCCAAAACATGCACTTTTGGGGCAAATCAAGTGGCTGGGGATGCCAGGGTGAGGCCACACTTGGCACATGGGTGCACCATTGCATGCCCCACACTGCCACCCTTGGAATTTACATGAATAATACGGGGTAGATGATGTCTACATTCCCCCTCCTTTCCTGTAGACAGTGTTGGGCCTCCAAGAGCAGAGGTTTGTAGAACAGCAGCAAGTTTTCCCTTAAGTGGATCACCCAAGGTTTATCGAACTCAGGGAGGAAGAGGTCAAAGATATCCCTCTCATGCAACCCTGCAACCACAAAGCAAGAAGTCTCTTGTGTCCCCAACACACCTAATAGGTGCACTAGTTCGGCGAAGAGATAGTGAAATACAGGTGGTATGAATAAGTATGAGCAGTAGCAACGGTGCTAGAAAATAGCTTGCTGGCGTGTAGTTGATGGTGGTAGTATTGCAGCAGTAGTAACGCAGTAAAACAGTAAACAAGCAGCGATAGCAGTATTTAGGAACAAGGCCTAGGGATCATACTTTCACTAGTGGACACTCTCAACATTGATCGCATAATAAATAACTCTTTCTCATATGTGCTACATACACTCTTTTGTTGGATGATGAACACATTGTGTAGGATTACACGAACCCTCAATGCCGGAGTTAACAAGCTCCACAATAATGTTCATATTTAAATAACCTTAGAGCATAATAGATCATTGCAAAATAAACCAAGAACTAACATAGTGCACACACTGTCCACATTACACTATGAAGGAGGAATAGATCACATCAATACTATCATAATGATAATTAACTCCACAATCTACAAGAGATCATGATCATAGCCTACGACAAGAACCACATGGTGCACACACTAGTCACCTTTACACCATGCAGGAGGAATAGACTACTTTAATAACATCACATGAGTAGCACACAACTAGTAGCGATACAAAGCTCATATGAATCTCAATCATGTAAAGCAGCTCATGAGATCATTGTATTGAAGTACATAGGAGAGAGATTAACCACATAGCTACCGGTACAGCCCCGAGCCTCGATGGAGAACTACTCCCTCCTCATGGGAGCAGCAGCGGTGATGAAGATGGCGGTGGAGATGGCAGCGGTGTCGATGGAGAAGCCTTCCGGGGGCACTTCCCCGTCCCGGCGGCGTGCCGGAACAGAGACTCCTGTCCCCCAGATCTTGGCTTCGCGATGGCGGCGGCTCTGGAAGGTTTCTGTGGGTTTCGTCGATCGTATCAGGGTTTTCGCGACGGAGGCTTTAAATAGGCGGAAGGGCAGCCTCGGAGGGGGCCTGGGGCCACCACACCATAGGGCGGCGCGGCCCCCCCTCTGGCCGCGCCAGGGTGTAGTGTGGGGCCCCCAGGGCTTCCCTCTGGCGGCTCTCGGGTGTTCTGGATGCTTCCGGGCAAAATAGGAACCTGGGCGTTGATTTCGTCCGATTCCGAGAATATTTCGTTACTAGGATTTCTGAAACCAAAAACAGCAGAAAACAGGAACTGGCACTGCGGCATCTTGTTAATAGGTTAGTTCCAGAAAATGCACGAATATGACATAAAGTGTGCATAAAACATGTAGATATCATCAATAATGTGGCATGGAACATAAGAAATTATCGATACGTCGGAGACGTATCAGCATCCCCAAGCTTAGTTCTGCTCGTCCCGAGCAGGTAAAACGATAATAAAGATAATTTCTTAAGTGACATGCCATCATAAACTTGATCATACTATTTGTAAAGCATATGTAGTGAATGCAGCGATCAAAACAATGTATATGACATGAGTAAACAAGTGAATCATATAGCAAAGACTTTTCATGAATAGTACTTCAAGACAAGCATCAATAAGTCTTGCATAAGAGTTAACTCATAAAGCAATAATTCAAAGTAAAGGTATTGAAGCAACACAAAGGAAGATTAAGTTTCAGCGGTTGCTTTCAACTTGTAACATGTATATCTCATGGATAGTTGTCAATGCAAAGCAATATAACAAATGCAATAAGCAAGTATGTAAGAATCAATGCACAGTTCACACAAATGTTTGCTTCTTGAGGTAGAGAGAGATAGGTGAACTGACTCAACAATAAAAGTAAAAGAATGGTCCTTCAAAGAGGAAAGCATCGATTGCTATATTTGTGCTAGAGCTTCTATTTTGAAAACATAAAGAGAGCATAAAAATAAAGTTTTGAGAGGTGTATGTTGTTGTCAACGAATGGTAGCGGGTACTCTAACCCCCTTGCCACACAAACCTTCAAAGAGCGGCTCCCATTTTATTTTATTTTTGGATGGCACTCCTTCCAACCTTTCTTTCACAAACCATGGCTAACCGAATCCTCGGGTGCCTGCCAACAATCTCATACCATGAAGGAGTGCCTTTTTATTTTAGTTTTATTATGATGACACTCCTCCCAACCTTTGCTTACACAAGCCATGGCTAACCGAATCCTTCGGGTGCCGTCCAACAATCACATACCATGGAGGAGTGTCTATTTTTGTTAATTAATTCGGGACTGGGAATCCCATTGCCAGCTCTTTTTGCAAGTTTATTGGATAAGCGGATGAAGCCACTAGTCCATTGGTGAAAGTTGCCCAACAAGATTGAAAGATAAACACCACATACTTCCTCATGAGCTATAAAACATTGACACAAATCAGAGGTGATAAATTTTGAATTGTTTAAAGGTAGCACTCAAGCAATTTACTTTGGAATGGCAGGAAATACCATGTAGTAGGTAGGTATGGTGGACACAAATGGCATAGTGGTTGGCTCAAGTATTTTGGATGCATGAGAAGTATTCCCTCTCGATACAAGGTTTAGGCTAGCAAGGTTATTTGAAACAAACACAAGGATGAACCGGTGCAGCAAAACTCACATAAAAGACATATTGTAAACATTATAAGACTCTACACCGTCTTCCTTGTTGTTCAAACTCAATACTAGAAATTATCTAGACCTTAGAGAAACCAAATATGCAAACCAAATTTTAGCATGCTCTATGTATTTCTTCATTAATGGGTGCAAAGCATATGATGCAAGAGCTTAAACATGAGCACAACAATTGCCAAGTATCACATTATCCAAGACATTCTACCAATTACTACATGTATCATTTTCCAATTCCAACCATATAACAATTTAACGAAGAAGAAACTTCGCCATGAATATTATGAGTAAAGCCTAAGGACATACTTGTCCATATGCTACAGCGGAGCGTGTCTCTCTCCCACACAAGCATTTATTCAAACAAAAACAAAAACAAGAAACATACAGACGCTCCAAGTAAAGCACATAAGATGTGACCGAATAAAAATATAGTTTCAGGGGAGGAACCTGATAATTTGTCGATGAAGAAGGGGATGCCTTGGGCATCCCCAAGCTTAGACGCTTGAGTCTTATTAATATATGCAGGGGTGAACCACCGGGGCATCCCCAAGCTTAGACTCTTCATTCTTCTTGATCATAGTATATCATCCTCCTCTCTTGACCCTTGAAAACTTCCTCCACACCAAACTTAGAACAACTCATTAGAGGGTTAGTGCATAATCAAAAACTCACATGTTCAGAGGTGACACAATCATTCTTAACACTTCTGGATATTGCTCAAAGCTACTGGAAGGTAATGGAACAAAGAAATCCACCCAACACAGCGAAAGAAGCAATGCGAAATAAAAGGCAGAATCTGTCAAAACAGAACAGTCCGTAAAGACAAATTTTAAAATGGCACCAGACTTGCTCAGATGAAAATGCTCAAATTGAATGAAAGTTGCGTACATATCTGAGGATCACTCACGTAAATTGGCATAATTTTCTGAGTTACCTACAGAGAATTAGGCCCAGATTCGTGACAGCAAGAAAACAGTTTCTGCGCAGTAATCCAAATCTAGTATTGACTTTACTATCAAAGACTTTACTTGGCACAACAAATCACAAAACTAAGATAAGGAGAGGTTGCTACAGTAGTAAACAACTTCCAAGACACAAATATAAAACAAAGTACTGTAGCAAAATAACACATGGGTTATCTCCCAAGAAGTTCTTTTCTTTATAGCCATTAAGATGGGCTCAGCAGTTTTAATGATGCACTCGCAAGAAATAGTATTTGAAGCAAAAGAGAGCATCAAGAGGCAAATTAAAAACACATTTAAGTCTAACATGCTTCCTATGCATAGGAATCTTGTAAATAAACAAGTTCATGAAGAGCAAAGTAACAAGCATAGGAAGATAAAACAAGTGTAGCTTCAAAAATTTCAGCACATAGAGAGGTATTTTAGTAACATGAAAATTTCTACAACCATATTTTCCTCTCTCATAATAACTTTCAGTAGCATCATGAGCAAACTCAACAATGTAACTATCACACAAAGCATTCTTATCATGAGTCTCATGCATAAAATTATTACTCTCCACATAGGCATAATCAATTTTATTAGTAGTTGTAGTGGGAGCAAATTCAACAAAGTAGCTATCATTATTATTCTCATCAAGTGTTGGAGGCATAGTATAGTCACAACAAAATTTACTCTCCATAGTAGGTGGTACCAAAAGACCAATATCATTATAATCATCATAAATAGGAGGCAAAGTATCATCAAAGAAAATTTTCTCCTCAATGCTTGGGGGACTAAAAAGATCATGCTCATCAAAACCAGCTTCCCCAAGCTTAGAATTTTCCATATCATTAGCAACAATGGTGTTCAAAGCGTTCATACTAATATCATTGCTACTAGCATGCAAATAAGATTCCGTGGGTTTTTTAATTTTCGCATTAAACCATTCATGTCTTGACTCAGAAAATAGAATAAAAAGCTCACAGATGTTGTCCATTATGCCTTACTAGTGTAAACAAGAAACAAAAAGATGCAATTGCAGGATCTAAGGGAAATAGCTTCGAGTACTTACAACGGCGAAAATAGCTTAGTAGCCGAGATCCGGAGTTTGAGTACCTTTTACCTTTCCTCCCCGGCAACGGCGCCAGAAAATAGCTTGATGTCTACGTTCCCCCTCCTTTCCTGTAGACAGTGTTGGGCCTCCAAGAGCAGAGGTTTGTAGAACAGCAGCAAGTTTTCCCTTAAGTGGATCACCCAAGGTTTATCGAACTCAGGGAGGAAGAGGTCAAAGATATCCCTCTCATGCAACCCTGCAACCACAAAGCAAGAAGTCTCTTGTGTCCCCAACACACCTAATAGGTGCACTAGTTCGGCGAAGAGATAGTGAAATACAGGTGGTATGAATAAGTATGAGCAGTAGCAACGGTGCCAGAAAATAGCTTGCTGGCGTGTAGTTGATGGTGGTAGTATTGCAGCAGTAGTAACGCAGTAAAACAGTAAACAAGCAGCGATAGCAGTATTTAGGAACAAGGCCTAGGGATCATACTTTCACTAGTGGACACTCTCAACATTGATCGCATAATAAATAACTCTTTCTCATATGTGCTACATACACTCTTTTGTTGGATGATGAACAAATTGCGTAGGATTACACGAACCCTCAATGCCGGAGTTAACAAGCTCCACAATAATGTTCATATTTAAATAACCTTAGAGCATAATAGATAATTGCAAAATAAACCAAGAACTAACATAGTGCACACACTGTCCACATTACACTATGAAGGAGGAATAGATCACATCAATACTATCATAATGATAATTAACTCCACAATCTACAAGAGATCATGATCATAGCCTACGACAAGAACCACATGGTGCACACACTAGTCACCTTTACACCATGCAGGAGGAATAGACTACTTTAATAACATCACATGAGTAGCACACAACTAGTAGCGATACAAAGCTCATATGAATCTCAATCATGTAAAGCAGCTCATGAGATCATTGTATTGAAGTACATAGGAGAGAGATTAACCACATAGCTACCGGTACAGCCCCGAGCCTCGATGGAGAACTACTCCCTCCTCATGGGAGCAGCAGCGGTGATGAAGATGGCGGTGGAGATGGCAGCGGTGTCGATGGAGAAGCCTTCCGGGCACTTCCCCGTCCGGCGGCGTGCGAGAACAGAGACTCCTGTCCCCGCATCTTGGCTTCGCGATGGCGGCGGCTCTGGAAGGTTTCTGTGGGTTTCGTCGATCGTATCAGGGTTTTCGCGACGGAGGCTTTAAATAGGCGGAAGGGCAGCCTCGGAGGGGGCCTGGGGCCACCACACCATAGGGCGGCGCGGCCCCCCCTCTGGCCGCGCCAGGGTGTAGTGTGGGGCCCCCAGGGCTTCCCTCTGGCGGCTCTCGGGTGTTCTGGATGCTTCCGGGCAAAATAGGAACCTGGGCGTTGATTTCGTCCGATTCCGAGAATATTTCGTTACTAGGATTTCTGAAACCAAAAACAGCAGAAAACAGGAACTGGCACTGCGGCATCTTGTTAATAGGTTAGTTCCAGAAAATGCACGAATATGACATAAAGTGTGCATAAAACATGTAGATATCATCAATAATGTGGCATGGAACATAAGAAATTATCGATACGTCGGAGACGTATCAGTAGACCATGGTGATTTGCACCCAGACACCCCAAATATAGGGTTTTAGGCCAAAACATGCACTTTTGGGGCAAATCAAGTGGCTGGGGATGCCAGGGTGAGGCCACACTTGGCACATGGGTGCACCAATGCATGCCCCACACTGCCACCCTTGGAATTTACATGAATAATATGGGGTAGACCATGGTGAGTTGCACCCAGACACCCCAAATATAGGGTTTTAGGCCAAAACATGCACTTTTGGGGCAAATCAAGTGGCTGGGGATGCAAGGGTGAGGCCACACTTGGCACATGGGTGCACCAATGCATGCCCCACACTGCTACCCTTGGAATTTACATGAATAATATGGGGTAGACCATGGTGGGTTGCACCCAGACACCCCAAATATAGGGTTTTAGGCCAAAACATGCACTTTTGGGGCAAATCAAGTGGCTGGGGATGCAAGGGTGAGGCCACACTTGGCACATGGGTGCACCATTGCATGCCCCACACTGCCACCCTTGGAATTTACATGAATAATATGGGGTAGACCATGGTGAGTTGCACCCAGACACCCCAAATATAGGGTTTTAGGCCAAAACATCCACTTTTGGGGCAAATCAAGTGGCCGGGGATGCCAGGGTGAGGCCACACTTGGCACATGGGTGCACCAATGCATGCCCCACACTGCCACCCTTGGAATTTACATGAATAATATGGGGTAGACCATGGTGAGTTGCCCCCAGACACCCCAAATATAGGGTTTTAGGCCAAAACATGCACTTTTGGGGCAAATCAAGTGGCTGGGGATGCAAGGGTGAGGCCACACTTGGCACATGGGTGCACCATTGCATGCCCCACACTGCTACCCTTGGAATTTACATGAATAATATGGGGTAGACCATGGTGAGTTGCACCTAGACACCCCAAATATAGGGTTTTAGGCCAAAACATGCACTTTTGGGGCAAATCAAGTGGCTGGGGATGCAAGGGTGAGGCCACACTTGGCACATGGGTGCGCCAATGCATGCCCCACACTGCCACCCTTGGAATTTACATGAATAATATGGGGTAGACCATGGTGAGTTGCACCCAGACACCCCAAATATAGGGTTTTAGGCCAAAACATGCACTTTTGGGGCAAATCAAGTGGCTGGGGATGCCAGGGTGAGCCCACACTTGGCACATGGGTGCACCAATGCATGCCCCACACTTCTACCCTTGGAATTTACATGAATAATATGGGGTAGACCATGGTGAGTTGCACCCAGACACCCCAAATATAGGGTTTTAGGCCAAAACATGCACTTTTGGGGCAAATCAAGTGGTGGGTATGCCAGGGTGAGGCCACACTTGGCACATGGGTGCACCAATGCATGCCCCACACTTCCACCCTTGGAATTTACATGAATAATATAGGGTAGACCATGGTGGGTTGCACCCAGACACCCCAAATATAGGGTTTTAGGCCAAAACATGCACTTTTGGGGCAAATCAAGTGGCTGGGGATGCCAGGGTGAGGCCACACTTGGCACATGGGTGCACCAATGCATGCCCCACACTGCTACCCTTGGAATTTACATAAATAATATGGGGTAGACCATGGTGGGTTGCACCCAGACACCCCAAATATAGGGTTTTAGGCCAAAACATGCACTTTTGGGGCAAATCAAGTGGCTGGGGATGCCAGGGTGAGGCCACACTTGGCACATGGGTGCACCAATGCATGCCCCACACATCTACCCTTGGAATTTAGATGAATAATATGGGGTAGACCATGGTGAGTTGCACCCAGACACCCCAAATATAGGGTTTTAGGCCAAAACATGCACTTTTGGGGCAAATCAAGTGGCTGGGGATGCCAGGGTGAGGCCACACTTGGCACATGGGTGCACCATTGCATGCCCCACACTGCTACCCTTGGAATTTACATGAATAATATGGGGTAGACCATGGTGAGTTGCACCCAGACACCCCAAATATAGGGTTTTAGGCCAAAACATGCACTTTTGGGCAAATCAAGTGGCTGGGGATGCAAGGGTGAGGCCACACTTGGCACATGGGTGCACCAATGCATGCCCCACACTGCTACCCTTGGAATTTTCATGAATAATATGGGGTAGACCATGGTGGGTTGCCCCCAGACACCCCAAATATAGGGTTTTAGGCCAAAACATGCACTTTTGGGGCAAATCAAGTGGCTGGGGATGCAAGGGTGAGGCCACACTTGGCACATGGGTGCACCATTGCATGCCCCACACTGCTACCCTTGGAATTTACATGAATAATATGGGGTAGACCATGGTGAGTTGCACCTAGACACCCCAAATATAGGGTTTTAGGCCAAAACATGCACTTTTGGGGCAAATCAAGTGGCTGGGGATGCAAGGGTGAGGCCACACTTGGCACATGGGTGCGCCAATGCATGCCCCACACTGCCACCCTTGGAATTTACATGAATAATATGGGGTAGACCATGGTGAGTTGCACCCAGACACCCCAAATATAGGGTTTTAGGCCAAAACATGCACTTTTGGGGCAAATCAAGTGGCTGGGGATGCCAGGGTGAGGCCACACTTGGCACATGGGTGCACCAATGCATGCCCCACACTTCTACCCTTGGAATTTACATGAATAATATGGGGTAGACCATGGTGAGTTGCACCCAGACACCCCAAATATAGGGTTTTAGGCCAAAACATGCACTTTTGGGGCAAATCAATGGGGTGGGCATGCCAGGGTGAGGCCACACTTGGCACATGGGTGCACCAATGCATGCCCCACACTTCCACCCTTGGAATTTACATGAATAATATAGGGTAGACCATGGTGGGTTGCACCCAGACACCCCAAATATAGGGTTTTAGGCCAAAACATGCACTTTTGGGGCAAATCAAGTGGCTGGGGATGCCAGGGTGAGGCCACACTTGGCACATGGGTGCACCAATGCATGCCCCACACTGCTACCCTTGGAATTTACATGAATAATATGGGGTAGACCATGGTGGGTTGCACCCAGACACCCCAAATATAGGGTTTTAGGCCAAAACATGCACTTTTGGGGCAAATCACGTGGTGGGGATGCCAGGGTGAGGCCACACTTGGCACATGGGTGCACCAATGCATGCCCCACACTTCTACCCTTGGAATTTAGATGAATAATATGGGGTAGACCATGGTGAGTTGCACCCAGACACCCCAAATATAGGGTTTTAGGCCAAAACATGCACTTTTGGGGCAAATCAAGTGGTCAGGGATGCCAGGGTGAGGCCACACTTGGCACATGGGTGCACCATTGCATGCCCCACACTGCTACCCTTGGAATTTACATGAATAATATGGGGTAGACCATGGTGAGTTGCACCCAGACACCCCAAATATAGGGTTTTAGGCCAAAACATGCACTTTTGGGCAAATACAGTTGCTGGGGATGCTAGGGTGAGGCCACACTTGGCACATGGGTGCACCAATGCATGCCCCACACTGCTACCCTTGGAATTTACATGAATAATATGGGGTAGACCATGGTGGGTTGCACCCAGACACCCCAAATATAGGGTTTTAGGCCAAAACATGCACTTTTGGGGCAAATCAAGTGGCTGGGGATGCCAGGGTGAGGCCACACTTGGCACATGGGTGCACCAATGCATGCCCCACACTTCTACCATTGGAATTTAGATGAATAATATGGGGTAGACCATGGTGAGTTGCACCCAGACACCCCAAATATAGGGTTTTAGGCCAAAACATGCACTTTTGGGGCAAATCAATTGGCATGGGATGCCATGGTGAGGCCACACTTGGCACATGGGTGCACCAATGCATGCCCCACACTGCCACCCTTGGAATTTACATGAATAATATGGGGTAGACCATGGTGGGTTGCACCCAGACACCCCAAATATAGGGTTTTAGGCCAAAACATGCACTTTTGGGGCAAATCAAGTGGCTGGGGATGCCAGGGTGAGGCCACACTTGGCACATGGGTGCACTAATGCATGCCCCACACTGCCACCCTTGGAATTTACATGAATAATATGGGGTAGACCATGGTGGGTTGCACCCAGACACCCCAAATATAGGGTTTTAGGCCAAAACATGCACTTTTGGGGCAAATCAAGTGGCTGGGGATGCCAGGGTGAGGCCACACTTGGCACATGGGTGCACCAATGCATGCCCCACACTTCTACCCTTGGAATTTACATGAATAATATGGGGTAGACCATGGTGAGTTGCACCCAGACACCCCAAATATAGGGTTTTAGGCCAAAACATGCACTTTTGGGGCAAATCAAGTGGCTGGAGATGCCAGGGTGAGGCCACACTTGGCACATGGGTGCACCAATGCATGCCCCACACTTCCACCCTTGGAATTTACATGAATAATATAGGGTAGACCATGGTGGGTTGCACCCAGACACTCAAATATAGGGTTTTAGGCCAAAACATGCACTTTTGGGGCAAATCAAGTGGCAGGGGATGCCAGGGTGAGGCCACACTTGGCACATGGGTGCACCAATGCATGCCCCACACTGCTACCCTTGGAATTTACATGAATAATATGGGGTAGACCATGGTGGGTTGCACCCAGACACCCCAAATATAGGGTTTTAGGCCAAAACATGCACTTTTGGGGCAAATCAAGTGGCCGGGGATGCCAGGGTGAGGCCACACTTGGCACATGGGTGCACCATTGCATGCCCCACACTGCCACCCTTGGAATTTACATGAATAATATGGGGTAGACCATGGTGAGTTGCACCCAGACACGCCAAATATAGGGTTTTAGGCCAAAACATGCACTTTTGGGGCAAATCAAGTGGCCGGGGATGCCAGGGTGAGGCCACACTTGGCACATGGGTGCACCAATGCATGCCCCACACTGCCACCCTTGGAATTTACATGAATAATATGGGGTAGACCATGGTGAGTTGCCCCCAGACACCCCAAATATAGGGTTTTAGGCCAAAACATGCACTTTTGGGGCAAATCAAGTGGCTGGGGATGCAAGGGTGAGGCCACACTTGGCACATGGGTGCACCATTGCATGCCCCACACTGCTATCCTTGGAATTTACATGAATAATATGGGGTAGACCATGGTGAGTTGCACCTAGACACCCCAAATATAGGGTTTTAGGCCAAAACATGCACTTTTGGGGCAAATCAAGTGGCTGGGGATGCAAGGGTGAGGCCACACTTGGCACATGGGTGCGCCAATGCATGCCCCACACTGCCACCCTTGGAATTTACATGAATAATATGGGGTAGACCATGGTGAGTTGCACCCAGACACCCCAAATATAGTGTTTTAGGCCAAAACATGCACTTTTGGGGCAAATCAAGTGTCTGGGGATGCCAGGGTGAGCCCACACTTGGCACATGGGTGCACCAATGCATGCCCCACACTTCTACCCTTGGAATTTACATGAATAATATGGGGTAGACCATGGTGAGTTGCACCCAGACACCCCAAATATAGGGTTTTAGGCCAAAACATGCACTTTTGGGGCAAATCAAGTGGTGGGGATGCCAGGGTGAGGCCACACTTGGCACATGGGTGCACCAATGCATGCCCCACACTTCCACCCTTGGAATTTACATGAATAATATAGGGTAGACCATGGTGGGTTGCACCCAGACACCCCAAATATAGGGTTTTAGGCCAAAACATGCACTTTTGAGGCAAATGAAGATGGTGGGGTCGCCAGGGTGAGGCCACACTTGGCACATGGGTGCACCAATGCATGCCCCACACTGCTACCCTTGGAATTTACATGAATAATATGGGGTAGACCATGGTGGGTTGCACCCAGACACCCCAAATATAGGGTTTTAGGCCAAAACATGCACTTTTGGGGCAAATCAAGTGGTGGGGATGCCAGGGTGAGGCCACACTTGGCACATGGGTGCACCAATGCATGCCCCACACTTCTACCCTTGGAATTTAGATGAATAATATGGGGTAGACCATGGTGAGTTGCACCCAGACACCCCAAATATAGGGTTTTAGGCCAAAACATGCACTTTTGGGGCAAATCAAGTGGTGGGGATGCCAGGGTGAGGCCACACTTGGCACATGGGTGCACCATTGCATGCCCCACACTGCTACCCTTGGAATTTACATGAATAATATGGGGTAGACCATGGTGAGTTGCACCCAGACACCCCAAATATAGGGTTTTAGGCCAAAACATGCACTTTTGGGCAAATAAAGGGGGAGGGGATGCTCGGGTGAGGCCACACTTGGCACATGGGTGCACCAATGCATGCCCCACACTGCTACCCTTGGAATTTACATGAATAATATGGGGTAGACCATGGTGGGTTGCACCCAGACACCCCAAATATAGGGTTTTAGGCCAAAACATGCACTTTTGGGGCAAATCAGGGGGTGGGGATGCCAGGGTGAGGCCACACTTGGCACATGGGTGCACCAATGCATGCCCCACACTTCTACCATTGGAATTTAGATGAATAATATGGGGTAGACCATGGAGAGTTGCACCCAGACACCCCAAATATAGGGTTTTAGGCCAAAACATGCACTTTTGGGGCAAATCAAGTGGCTGGGGATGCCAGGGTGAGGCCACACTTGGCACATGGGTGCACCAATGCATGCCCCACACTGCCACCCTTGGAATTTACATGAATAATATGGGGTAGACCATGGTGGGTTGCACCCAGACACCCCAAATATAGGGTTTTAGGCCAAAACATGCACTTTTGGGGCAAATCAAGTGGCTGGGGATGCCAGGGTGAGGCCACACTTGGCACATGGGTGCACCAATGCATGCCCCACACTTCTACCCTTGGAATTTACATGAATAATATGGGGTAGACCATGGTGAGTTGCACCCAGACACCCCAAATATAGGGTTTTAGGCCAAAACATGCACTTTTGGGGCAAATCAAGTGGCTGGAGATGCCAGGGTGAGGCCACACTTGGCACATGGGTGCACCAATGCATGCCCCACACTTCCACCCTTGGAATTTACATGAATAATATAGGGTAGACCATGGTGGGTTGCACCCAGACACTCAAATATAGGGTTTTAGGCCAAAACATGCACTTTTGGGGCAAATCAAGTGGCGGGGATGCCAGGGTGAGGCCACACTTGGCACATGGGTGCACCCATGCATGCCCCACACTGCTACCCTTGGAATTTACATGAATAATTTGGGGTAGTCCATGGTGGGTGGCACCCTTTCACCCCAAATATAGGGTTTTAGGCCAAAACATGCACTTTTGGGGCAAATCAAGTGGCTGGGGATGCAAGGGTGAGGCCACACTTGGCACATGGGTGCACCATTGCATGCCCCACACTGCCACCCTTGGAATTTACATGAATAATATGGGGTAGACCATGGTGAGTTGCACCCAGACACGCCAAATATAGGGTTTTAGGCCAAAACATGCACTTTTGGGGCAAATCAAGTGGCCGGGGATGCCAGGGTGAGGCCACACTTGGCACATGGGTGCACCAATGCATGCCCCACACTGCCACCCTTGGAATTTACATGAATAATATGGGGTAGACCATGGTGAGTTGCCCCCAGACACCCCAAATATAGGGTTTTAGGCCAAAACATGCACTTTTGGGGCAAATCAAGTGGCTGGGGATGCAAGGGTGAGGCCACACTTGGCACATGGGTGCACCATTGCATGCCCCACACTGCTATCCTTGGAATTTACATGAATAATATGGGGTAGACCATGGTGAGTTGCACCTAGACACCCCAAATATAGGGTTTTAGGCCAAAACATGCACTTTTGGGGCAAATCAAGTGGCTGGGGATGCAAGGGTGAGGCCACACTTGGCACATGGGTGCGCCAATGCATGCCCCACACTGCCACCCTTGGAATTTACATGAATAATATGGGGTAGACCATGGTGAGTTGCACCCAGACACCCCAAATATAGTGTTTTAGGCCAAAACATGCACTTTTGGGGCAAATCAAGTGGCTGGGGATGCCAGGGTGAGCCCACACTTGGCACATGGGTGCACCAATGCATGCCCCACACTTCTACCCTTGGAATTTACATGAATAATATGGGGTAGACCATGGTGAGTTGCACCCAGACACCCCAAATATAGGGTTTTAGGCCAAAACATGCACTTTTGGGGCAAATCAAGTGGCTGGGGATGCCAGGGTGAGGCCACACTTGGCACATGGGTGCACCAATGCATGCCCCACACTTCCACCCTTGGAATTTACATGAATAATATAGGGTAGACCATGGTGGGTTGCACCCAGACACCCCAAATATAGGGTTTTAGGCCAAAACATGCACTTTTGAGGCAAATCAAGTGGCTGGGGATGCCAGGGTGAGGCCACACTTGGCACATGGGTGCACCAATGCATGCCCCACACTGCTACCCTTGGAATTTACATGAATAATATGGGGTAGACCATGGTGGGTTGCACCCAGACACCCCAAATATAGGGTTTTAGGCCAAAACATGCACTTTTGGGGCAAATCAAGTGGCTGGGGATGCCAGGGTGAGGCCACACTTGGCACATGGGTGCACCAATGCATGCCCCACACTTCTACCCTTGGAATTTAGATGAATAATATGGGGTAGACCATGGTGAGTTGCACCCAGACACCCCAAATATAGGGTTTTAGGCCAAAACATGCACTTTTGGGGCAAATCAAGTGGCTGGGGATGCCAGGGTGAGGCCACACTTGGCACATGGGTGCACCATTGCATGCCCCACACTGCTACCCTTGGAATTTACATGAATAATATGGGGTAGACCATGGTGAGTTGCACCATGACACCCCAAATATAGGGTTTTAGGCCAAAACATGCACTTTTGGGCAAATCAAGTGGCTGGGGATGCTAGGGTGAGGCCACACTTGGCACATGGGTGCACCAATGCATGCCCCACACTGCTACCCTTGGAATTTACATGAATAATATGGGGTAGACCATGGTGGGTTGCACCCAGACACCCCAAATATAGGGTTTTAGGCCAAAACATGCACTTTTGGGGCAAATCAAGTGGCTGGGGATGCCAGGGTGAGGCCACACTTGGCACATGGGTGCACCAATGCATGCCCCACACTTCTACCATTGGAATTTAGATGAATAATATGGGGTAGACCATGGAGAGTTGCACCCAGACACCCCAAATATAGGGTTTTAGGCCAAAACATGCACTTTTGGGGCAAATCAAGTGGCTGGGGATGCCAGGGTGAGGCCACACTTGGCACATGGGTGCACCAATGCATGCCCCACACTGCCACCCTTGGAATTTACATGAATAATATGGGGTAGACCATGGTGGGTTGCACCCAGACACCCCAAATATAGGGTTTTAGGCCAAAACATGCACTTTTGGGGCAAATCAAGTGGCTGGGGATGCCAGGGTGAGGCCACACTTGGCACATGGGTGCACTAATGCATGCCCCACACTGCCACCCTTGGAATTTACATGAATAATATGGGGTAGACCATGGTGGGTTGCACCCAGACACCCCAAATATAGGGTTTTAGGCCAAAACATGCACTTTTGGGGCAAATCAAGTGGTGGGGATGCCAGGGTGAGGCCACACTTGGCACATGGGTGCACCAATGCATGCCCCACACTTCTACCCTTGGAATTTACATGAATAATATGGGGTAGACCATGGTGAGTTGCACCCAGACACCCCAAATATAGGGTTTTAGGCCAAAACATGCACTTTTGGGGCAAATCAAGTGGCTGGAGATGCCAGGGTGAGGCCACACTTGGCACATGGGTGCACCAATGCATGCCCCACACTTCCACCCTTGGAATTTACATGAATAATATAGGGTAGACCATGGTGGGTTGCACCCAGACACTCAAATATAGGGTTTTAGGCCAAAACATGCACTTTTGGGGCAAATCAAGTGGCTGGGGATGCCAGGGTGAGGCCACACTTGGCACATGGGTGCACCAATGCATGCCCCACACTGCTACCCTTGGAATTTACATGAATAATATGGGGTAGACCATGGTGGGTTGCACCCAGACACCCCAAATATAGGGTTTTAGGCCAAAACATGCACTTTTGGGGCAAATCAAGTGGCTGGGGATGCAAGGGTGAGGCCACACTTGGCACATGGGTGCACCATTGCATGCCCCACACTGCCACCCTTGGAATTTACATGAATAATATGGGGTAGACCATGGTGAGTTGCACCCAGACACCCCAAATATAGGGTTTTAGGCCAAAACATGCACTTTTGGGGCAAATCAAGTGGCCGGGGATGCCAGGGTGAGGCCACACTTGGCACATGGGTGCACCAATGCATGCCCCACACTGCCACCCTTGGAATTTACATGAATAATATGGGGTAGACCATGGTGAGTTGCCCCCAGACACCCCAAATATAGGGTTTTAGGCCAAAACATGCACTTTTGGGGCAAATCAAGTGGCTGGGGATGCAAGGGTGAGGCCACACTTGGCACATGGGTGCACCATTGCATGCCCCACACTGCTATCCTTGGAATTTACATGAATAATATGGGGTAGACCATGGTGAGTTGCACCTAGACACCCCAAATATAGGGTTTTAGGCCAAAACATGCACTTTTGGGGCAAATCAAGTGGCTGGGGATGCCAGGGTGAGCCCACACTTGGCACATGGGTGCACCAATGCATGCCCCACACTTCTACCCTTGGAATTTACATGAATAATATGGGGTAGACCATGGTGAGTTGCACCCAGACACCCCAAATATAGGGTTTTAGGCCAAAACATGCACTTTTGGGGCAAATCAAGTGGCTGGGGATGCCAGGGTGAGGCCACACTTGGCACATGGGTGCACCAATGCATGCCCCACACTTCCACCCTTGGAATTTACATGAATAATATAGGGTAGACCATGGTGGGTTGCACCCAGACACCCCAAATATAGGGTTTTAGGCCAAAACATGCACTTTTGGGGAAAAACAGGGGGGTGGGCTTGCCAGGGTGAGGCCACACTTGGCACATGGGTGCACCAATGCATGCCCCACACTGCTACCCTTGGAATTTACATGAATAATATGGGGTAGACCATGGTGGGTTGCACCCAGACACCCCAAATATAGGGTTTTAGGCCAAAACATGCACTTTTGGGGCAAATCAAGTGGCTGGGGATGCCAGGGTGAGGCCACACTTGGCATATGGGTGCACCAATGCATGCCCCACACTTCTACCCTTGGAATTTAGATGAATAATATGGGGTAGACCATGGTGAGTTGCACCCAGACACCCCAAATATAGGGTTTTAGGCCAAAACATGCACTTTTGGGGCAAATCAAGTGGCTGGGGATGCCAGGGTGAGGCCACACTTGGCACATGGGTGCACCATTGCATGCCCCACACTGCTACCCTTGGAATTTACATGAATAATATGGGGTAGACCATGGTGAGTTGCACCCAGACACCCCAAATATAGGGTTTTAGGCCAAAACATGCACTTTTGGGCAAATCAAGTGGCTGGGGATGCTAGGGTGAGGCCACACTTGGCACATGGGTGCACCAATGCATGCCCCACACTGCTACCCTTGGAATTTACATGAATAATATGGGGTAGACCATGGTGGGTTGCCCCCAGACACCCCAAATATAGGGTTTTAGGCCAAAACATGCACTTTTGGGGCAAATCAAGTGGCTGGGGATGCAAGGGTGAGGCCACACTTGGCACATGGGTGCACCATTGCATGCCCCACACTGCTACCCTTGGAATTTACATGAATAATATGGGGTAGACCATGGTGAGTTGCACCTAGACACCCCATATATAGGGTTTTAGGCCAAAACATGCACTTTTGGGGCAAATCAAGTGGCTGGGGATGCAAGGGTGAGGCCACACTTGGCACATGGGTGCGCCAATGCATGCCCCACACTGCCACCCTTGGAATTTACATGAATAATATGGGGTAGACCATGGTGAGTTGCACCCAGACACCCCAAATATAGGGTTTTAGGCCAAAACATGCACTTTTGGGGCAAATCAAGTGGCTGGGGATGCCAGGGTGAGGCCACACTTGGCACATGGGTGCACCAATGCATGCCCCACACTTCCACCCTTGGAATTTACATGAATAATATAGGGTAGACCATGGTGGGTTGCACCCAGACACCCCAAATATAGGGTTTTAGGCCAAAACATGCACTTTTGGGGCAAATCAAGTGGCTGGGGATGCCAGGGTGAGGCCACACTTGGCACATGGGTGCACCAATGCATGCCCCACACTGCTACCCTTGGAATTTACATGAATAATATGGGGTAGACCATGGTGGGTTGCACCCAGACACCCCAAATATAGGGTTTTAGGCCAAAACATGCACTTTTGGGGCAAATCAAGTGGCTGGGGATGCCAGGGTGAGGCCACACTTGGCACATGGGTGCACCAATGCATGCCCCACACTTCTACCCTTGGAATTTAGATGAATAATATGGGGTAGACCATGGTGAGTTGCACCCAGACACCCCAAATATAGGGTTTTAGGCCAAAACATGCACTTTTGGGGCAAATCAAGTGGCTGGGGATGCCAGGGTGAGGCCACACTTGGCACATGGGTGCACCATTGCATGCCCCACACTGCTACCCTTGGAATTTACATGAATAATATGGGGTAGACCATGGTGAGTTGCACCCAGACACCCCAAATATAGGGTTTTAGGCCAAAACATGCACTTTTGGGCAAATCAAGTGGCTGGGGATGCTAGGGTGAGGCCACACTTGGCACATGGGTGCACCAATGCATGCCCCACACTGCTACCCTTGGAATTTACATGAATAATATGGGGTAGACCATGGTGGGTTGCACCCAGACACCCCAAATATAGGGTTTTAGGCCAAAACATGCACTTTTGGGGCAAATCAAGTGGCTGGGGATGCCAGGGTGAGGCCACACTTGGCACATGGGTGCACCAATGCATGCCCCACACTTCTACCATTGGAATTTAGATGAATAATATGGGGTAGACCATGGTGAGTTGCACCCAGACACCCCAAATATAGGGTTTTAGGCCAAAACATGCACTTTTGGGGCAAATCAAGTGGCTGGGGATGCCAGGGTGAGGCCACACTTGGCACATGGGTGCACCAATGCATGCCCCACACTGCCACCCTTGGAATTTACATGAATAATATGGGGTAGACCATGGTGGGTTGCACCCAGACACCCCAAATATAGGGTTTTAGGCCAAAACATGCACTTTTGGGGCAAATCAAGTGGCTGGGGATGCCAGGGTGAGGCCACACTTGGCACATGGGTGCACTAATGCATGCCCCACACTGCCACCCTTGGAATTTACATGAATAATATGGGGTAGACCATGGTGGGTTGCACCCAGACACCCCAAATATAGGGTTTTAGGCCAAAACATGCACTTTTGGGGCAAATCAAGTGGCTGGAGATGCCAGGGTGAGGCCACACTTGGCACATGGGTGCACCAATGCATGCCCCACACTTCTACCCTTGGAATTTACATGAATAATATGGGGTAGACCATGGTGAGTTGCACCCAGACACCCCAAATATAGGGTTTTAGGCCAAAACATGCACTTTTGGGGCAAATCAAGTGGCTGGAGATGCCAGGGTGAGGCCACACTTGGCACATGGGTGCACCAATGCATGCCCCACACTTCCACCCTTGGAATTTACATGAATAATATAGGGTAGACCATGGTGGGTTGCACCCAGACACTCAAATATAGGGTTTTAGGCCAAAACATGCACTTTTGGGGCAAATCAAGTAGCTGGGGATGCCAGGGTGAGGCCACACTTGGCACATGGGTGCACCAATGCATGCCCCACACTGCTACCCTTGGAATTTACATGAATAATATGGGGTAGACCATGGTGGGTTGCACCCAGACACCCCAAATATAGGGTTTTAGGCCAAAACATGCACTTTTGGGGCAAATCAAGTGGCTGGGGATGCCAGGGTGAGGCCACACTTGGCACATGGGTGCACCAATGCATGCCCCACACTTCTACCCTTGGAATTTAGATGAATAATATGGGGTAGACCATGGTGAGTTGCACCCAGACACCCAAAATATAGGGTTTTAGGCCAAAACATGCACTTTTGGGGCAAATCAAGTGGCTGGGGATGCCAGGGTGAGGCCACACTTGGCACATGGGTGCACCATTGCATGCCCCACACTGCTACCCTTGGAATTTACATGAATAATATGGGGTAGACCATGGTGAGTTGCACCTAGACACCCCAAATATAGGGTTTTAGGCCAAAACATGCACTTTTGGGCAAATCAAGGTGCAGGGGAAGCGAGGGTTAGGCCCCACTTGGCCCAAGGGTGCACCAATGCATGCCCCACACTGCTACCCTTGGAATTTACATGAATAATATGGGGTTGACCATGGTGGGTTGCAACCAGACACCCCAAATATAGGGTTTTAGGCCAAAACATGCACTTTTGGGGCAAATCAAGTGGCTGGGGATGCAAGGGTGAGGCCACACTTGGCACATGGGTGCACCATTGCATGCCCCACACTGCTACCCTTGGAATTTACATGAATAATATGGGGTAGACCATGGTGAGTTGCACCTAGACACCCCAAATATAGGGTTTTAGGCCAAAACATGCACTTTTGGGGCAAATCAAGTGGCTGGGGATGCCAGGGTGAGGCCACACTTGGCACATGGGTGCGCCAATGCATGCCCCACACTGCCACCCTTGGAATTTACATGAATAATATGGGGTAGACCATGGTGAGTTGCACCCAGACACCCCAAATATAGGGTTTTAGGCCAAAACATGCACTTTTGGGGCAAATCAAGTGGCTGGGGATGCCAGGGTGAGGCCACACTTGGCACATGGGTGCACCAATGCATGCCCCACACTTCTACCCTTGGAATTTACATGAATAATATGGGGTAGACCATGGTGAGTTGCACCCAGACACCCCAAATATAGGGTTTTAGGCCAAAACATGCACTTTTGGGGCAAATCAAGTGGCTGGGGATGCCAGGGTGAGGCCACACTTGGCACATGGGTGCACCAATGCATGCCCGACACTTCCACCCTTGGAATTTACATGAATAATATAGGGTAGACCATGGTGGGTTGCACCCAGACACCCCAAATATAGGGTTTTAGGCCAAAACATGCACTTTTGGGGCAAATCAAGTGGCTGGGGATGCCAGGGTGAGGCCACACTTGGCACATGGGTGCACCAATGCATGCCCCACACTGCTACCCTTGGAATTTACATGAATAATATGGGGTAGACCATGGTGGGTTGCACCCAGACACCCCAAATATAGGGTTTTAGGCCAAAACATGCACTTTTGGGGCAAATCAAGTGGCTGGGGATGCCAGGGTGAGGCCACACTTGGCACATGGGTGCACCAATGCATGGCCCACACTTCTACCCTTGGAATTTAGATGAATAATATGGGGTAGACCATGGTGAGTTGCACCCAGACACCCCAAATATAGGGTTTTAGGCCAAAACATGCACTTTTGGGGCAAATCAAGTGGCTGGGGATGCCAGGGTGAGGCCACACTTGGCACATGGGTGCACCATTGCATGCCCCACACTGCTACCCTTGGAATTTACATGAATAATATGGGGTAGACCATGGTGAGTTGCACCCAGACACCCCAAATATAGGGTTTTAGGCCAAAACATGCACTTTTGGGCAAATCAAGTGGCTGGGGATGCTAGGGTGAGGCCACACTTGGCACATGGGTGCACCAATGCATGCCCCACACTGCTACCCTTGGAATTTACATGAATAATATGGGGTAGACCATGGTGGGTTGCACCCAGACACCCCAAATATAGGGTTTTAGGCCAAAACATGCACTTTTGGGGCAAATCAAGTGGCTGGGGATGCCAGGGTGAGGCCACACTTGGCACATGGGTGCACCAATGCATGCCCCACACTTCTACCATTGGAATTTAGATGAATAATATGGGGTAGACCATGGTGAGTTGCACCCAGACACCCCAAATATAGGGGTTTAGGCCAAAACATGCACTTTTGGGGCAAATCAAGTGGCTGGGGATGCCAGGGTGAGGCCACACTTGGCACATGGGTGCACCAATGCATGCCCCACACTGCCACCCTTGGAATTTACATGAATAATATGGGGTAGACCATGGTGGGTTGCACCCAGACACCCCAAATATAGGGTTTTAGGCCAAAACATGCACTTTTGGGGCAAATCAAGTGGTGGGGATGCCAGGGTGAGGCCACACTTGGCACATGGGTGCACTAATGCATGCCCCACACTGCCACCCTTGGAATTTACATGAATAATATGGGGTAGACCATGGTGGGTTGCACCCAGACACCCCAAATATAGGGTTTTAGGCCAAAACATGCACTTTTGGGGCAAATCAAGTGGCTGGGGATGCCAGGGTGAGGCCACACTTGGCACATGGGTGCACCAATGCATGCCCCACACTTCTACCCTTGGAATTTACATGAATAATATGGGGTACACCATGGTGAGTTGCACCCAGACACCCCAAATATAGGGTTTTAGGCCAAAACATGCACTTTTGGGGCAAATCAAGTGGCTGGAGATGCCAGGGTGAGGCCACACTTGGCACATGGGTGCACCAATGCATGCCCCACACTTCCACCCTTGGAATTTACATGAATAATATAGGGTAGACCATGGTGGGTTGCACCCAGACACTCAAATATAGGGTTTTAGGCCAAAACATGCACTTTTGGGGCAAATCAAGTGGCTGGGGATGCCAGGGTGAGGCCACACTTGGCACATGGGTGCACCAATGCATGCCCCACACTGCTACCCTTGGAATTTACATGAATAATATGGGGTAGACCATGGTGGGTTGCACCCAGACACCCCAAATATAGGGTTTTAGGCCAAAACATGCACTTTTGGGGCAAATCAAGTGGCTGGGGATGCCAGGGTGAGGCCACACTTGGCACATGGGTGCACCAATGCATGCCCCACACTTCTACCCTTGGAATTTAGATGAATAATATGGGGTAGACCATGGTGAGTTGCACCCAGACACCCCAAATATAGGGTTTTAGGCCAAAACATGCACTTTTGGGGCAAATCAAGTGGCTGGGGATGCCAGGGTGAGGCCACACTTGGCACATGGGTGCACCATTGCATGCCCCACACTGCTACCCTTGGAATTTACATGAATAATATGGGGTAGACCATGGTGAGTTGCACCTAGACACCCCAAATATAGGGTTTTAGGCCAAAACATGCACTTTTGGGCAAATCAAGTGGCTGGGGATGCTAGGGTGAGGCCACACTTGGCACATGGGTGCACCAATGCATGCCCCACACTGCTACCCTTGGAATTTACATGAATAATATGGGGTAGACCATGGTGGGTTGCCCCCAGACACCCCAAATATAGGGTTTTTGGCCAAAACATGCACTTTTGGGGCAAATCAAGTGGCTGGGGATGCAAGGGTGAGGCCACACTTGGCACATGGGTGCACCATTGCATGCCCCACACTGCTACCCTTGGAATTTACATGAATAATATGGGGTAGACCATGGTGAGTTGCACCTAGACACCCCAAATATAGGGTTTTAGGCCAAAACATGCACTTTTGGGGCAAATCAAGTGGCTGGGGATGCAAGGGTGAGGCCACACTTGGCACATGGGTGCGCCAATGCATGCCCCACACTTCTACCCTTGGAATTTACATGAATAATATGGGGTAGACCATGGTGAGTTGCACCCAGACACCCCAAATATAGGGTTTTAGGCCAAAACATGCACTTTTGGGGCAAATCAAGTGGCTGGGGATGCCAGGGTGAGGCCACACTTGGCACATGGGTGCACCAATGCATGCCCCACACTTCTACCCTTGGAATTTACATGAATAATATGGGGTAGACCATGGTGAGTTGCACCCAGACACCCCAAATATAGGGTTTTAGGCCAAAACATGCACTTTTGGGGCAAATCAAGTGGCTGGGGATGCCAGGGTGAGGCCACACTTGGCACATGGGTGCACCAATGCATGCCCCACACTTCCACCCTTGGAATTTACATGAATAATATAGGGTAGACCATGGTGGGTTGCACCCAGACACCCCAAATATAGGGTTTTAGGCCAAAACATGCACTTTTGGGGCAAATCAAGTGGCTGGGGATGCCAGGGTGAGGCCACACTTGGCACATGGGTGCACCAATGCATGCCCCACACTGCTACCCTTGGAATTTACATGAATAATATGGGGTAGACCATGGTGGGTTGCACCCAGACACCCCAAATATAGGGTTTTAGGCCAAAACATGCACTTTTGGGGCAAATCAAGTGGCTGGGGATGCCAGGGTGAGGCCACACTTGGCACATGGGTGCACCAATGCATGCCCCACACTTCTACCCTTGGAATTTAGATGAATAATATGGGGTAGACCATGGTGAGTTGCACCCAGACACCCCAAATATAGGGTTTTAGGCCAAAACATGCACTTTTGGGGCAAATCAAGTGGCTGGGGATGCCAGGGTGAGGCCACACTTGGCACATGGGTGCACCATTGCATGCCCCACACTGCTACCCTTGGAATTTACATGAATAATATGGGGTAGACCATGGTGAGTTGCACCCAGACACCCCAAATATAGGGTTTTAGGCCAAAACATGCACTTTTGGGCAAATCAAGTGGCTGGGGATGCTAGGGTGAGGCCACACTTGGCACATGGGTGCACCAATGCATGCCCCACACTGCTACCCTTGGAATTTACATGAATAATATGGGGTAGACCATGGTGGGTTGCACCCAGACACCCCAAATATAGGGTTTTAGGCCAAAACATGCACTTTTGGGGCAAATCAAGTGGCTGGGGATGCCAGGGTGAGGCCACACTTGGCACATGGGTGCACCATTGCATGCCCCACACTGCCACCCTTGGAATTTACATGAATAATATGGGGTAGACCATGGTGAGTTGCACCCAGACACCCCAAATATAGGGTTTTAGGCCAAAACATGCACTTTTGGGGCAAATCAAGTGGCTGGGGATGCCAGGGTGAGGCCACACTTGGCACATGGGTGCACCAATGCATGCCCCACACTTCTACCCTTGGAATTTAGATGAATAATATGGGGTAGACCATGGTGAGTTGCACCCAGACACCCCAAATATAGGGTTTTAGGCCAAAACATGCACTTTTGGGGCAAATCAAGTGGCTGGGGATGCCAGGGTGAGGCCACACTTGGCACATGGGTGCACCATTGCATGCCCCACACTGCTACCCTTGGAATTTACATGAATAATATGGGGTAGACCATGGTGAGTTGCACCCAGACACCCCAAATATAGGGTTTTAGGCCAAAACATGCACTTTTGGGCAAATCAAGTGGCTGGGGATGCTAGGGTGAGGCCACACTTGGCACATGGGTGCACCAATGCATGCCCCAAACTGCTACCCTTGGAATTTACATGAATAATATGGGGTAGACCATGGTGGGTTGCACCCAGACACCCCAAATATAGGGTTTTAGGCCAAAACATGCACTTTTGGGGCAAATCAAGTGGCTGGGGATGCCAGGGTGAGGCCACACTTGGCACATGGGTGCACCAATGCATGCCCCACACTTCTACCCTTGGAATTTACATGAATAATATGGGGTAGACCATGGTGGGTTGCACCCAGACACCCCAAATATAGGGTTTTAGGCCAAAACATGCACTTTTGGGGCAAATCAAGTGGTGGGGATGCCAGGGTGAGGCCACACTTGGCACATGGGTGCACCAATGCATGCCCCACACTGCCACCCTTGGAATTTACATGAATAATATGGGGTAGACCATGGTGGGTTGCACCCAGACACCCCAAATATAGGGTTTTAGGCCAAAACATGCACTTTTGGGGCAAATCAAGTGGCTGGAGATGCCAGGGTGAGGCCACACTTGGCACATGGGTGCACTAATGCATGCCCCACACTGCCACCCTTGGAATTTACATGAATAATATGGGGTAGACCATGGTGGGTTGCACCCAGACACCCCAAATATAGGGTTTTAGGCCAAAACATGCACTTTTGGGGCAAATCAAGTGGATGGGGATGCCAGGGTGAGGCCACACTTGGCACATGGGTGCACCAATGCATGCCCCACACTTCTACCCTTGGAATTTACATGAATAATATGGGGTAGACCATGGTGAGTTGCACCCAGACACCCCAAATATAGGGTTTTAGGCCAAAACATGCACTTTTGGGGCAAATCAAGTGGCCGGGGATGCAAGGGTGAGGCCACACTTGGCACATGGGTGCACCAATGCATGCCCCACACTTCCACCCTTGGAATTTACATGAATAATATGGGGTAGACCATGGTGAGTTGCACCCAGACACCCCAAATATAGGGTTTTAGGCCAAAACATGCACTTTTGGGGCAAATCAAGTGGCAGGGGATGCCAGGGTGAGGCCACACTTGGCACATGGGTGCACCAATGCATGCCCCACACTGCTACCCTTGGAATTTACATGAATAATATGGGGTAGACCATGGTGGGTTGCACCCAGACACCCCAAATATAGGGTTTTAGGCCAAAACATGCACTTTTGGGGCAAATCAAGTGGCTGGGGATGCAAGGGTGAGGCCACACTTGGCACATGGGTGCACCATTGCATGCCCCACACTGCCACCCTTGGAATTTACATGAATAATATGGGGTAGACCATGGTGAGTTGCACCCAGACACGCCAAATATAGGGTTTTAGGCCAAAACATGCACTTTTGGGGCAAATCAAGTGGCCGGGGATGCCAGGGTGAGGCCACACTTGGCACATGGGTGCACCAATGCATGCCCCACACTGCCACCCTTGGAATTTACATGAATAATATGGGGTAGACCATGGTGAGTTGCCCCCAGACACCCCAAATATAGGGTTTTAGGCCAAAACATGCACTTTTGGGGCAAATCATGTGGCTGGGGATGCAAGGGTGAGGCCACACTTGGCACATGGGTGCACCATTGCATGCCCCACACTGCTATCCTTGGAATTTACATGAATAATATGGGGTAGACCATGGTGAGTTGCACCTAGACACCCCAAATATAGTGTTTTAGGCCAAAACATGCACTTTTGGGGCAAATCAAGTGGCTGGGGATGCCAGGGTGAGCCCACACTTGGCACATGGGTGCGCCAATGCATGCCCCACACTGCCACCCTTGGAATTTACATGAATAATATGGGGTAGACCATGGTGAGTTGCACCCAGACACCCCAAATATAGTGTTTTAGGCCAAAACATGCACTTTTGGGGCAAATCAAGTGGCTGGGGATGCCAGGGTGAGCCCACACTTGGCACATGGGTGCACCAATGCATGCCCCACACTTCTACCCTTGGAATTTACATGAATAATATGGGGTAGACCATGGTGAGTTGCACCCAGACACCCCAAATATAGGGTTTTAGGCCAAAACATGCACTTTTGGGGCAAATCAAGTGGCTGGGGATGCCAGGGTGAGGCCACACTTGGCACATGGGTGCACTAATGCATGCCCCACACTGCTACCCTTGGAATTTACATGAATAATATGGGGTAGACCATGGTGAGTTGCACCCAGACACCCCAAATATAGGGTTTTAGGCCAAAACATGCACTTTTGGGGCAAATCAAGTGGCTGGGGATGCCAGGGTGAGGCCACACTTGGCACATGGGTGCACCATTGCATGCCCCACACTGCTACCCTTGGAATTTACATGAATAATATGGGGTAGACCATGGTGAGTTGCACCTAGACACCCCAAATATAGGGTTTTAGGCCAAAACATGCACTTTTGGGCAAATCAAGTGGCTGGGGATGCTAGGGTGAGGCCACACTTGGCACATGGGTGCACCAATGCATGCCCCACACTGCTACCCTTGGAATTTACATGAATAATATGGGGTAGACCATGGTGGGTTGCCCCCAGACACCCCAAATATAGGGTTTTTGGCCAAAACATGCACTTTTGGGGCAAATCAAGTGGCTGGGGATGCAAGGGTGAGGCCACACTTGGCACATGGGTGCACCATTGCATGCCCCACACTGCTACCCTTGGAATTTACATGAATAATATGGGGTAGACCATGGTGAGTTGCACCTAGACACCCCAAATATAGGGTTTTAGGCCAAAACATGCACTTTTGGGGCAAATCAAGTGGCTGGGGATGCAAGGGTGAGGCCACACTTGGCACATGGGTGCGCCAATGCATGCCCCACACTGCCACCCTTGGAATTTACATGAATAATATGGGGTAGACCATGGTGAGTTGCACCCAGACACCCCAAATATAGGGTTTTAGGCCAAAACATGCACTTTTGGGGCAAATCAAGTGGCTGGGGATGCCAGGGTGAGGCCACACTTGGCACATGGGTGCACCAATGCATGCCCCACACTTCTACCCTTGGAATTTACATGAATAATATGGGGTAGACCATGGTGAGTTGCACCCAGACACCCCAAATATAGGGTTTTAGGCCAAAACATGCACTTTTGGGGCAAATCAAGTGGCTGGGGATGCCAGGGTGAGGCCACACTTGGCACATGGGTGCACCAATGCATGCCCCACACTTCCACCCTTGGAATTTACATGAATAATATAGGGTAGACCATGGTGGGTTGCACCCAGACACCCCAAATATAGGGTTTTAGGCCAAAACATGCACTTTTGGGGCAAATCAAGTGGTCAGGGATGCCAGGGTGAGGCCACACTTGGCACATGGGTGCACCAATGCATGCCCCACACTGCTACCCTTGGAATTTACATGAATAATATGGGGTAGACCATGGTGGGTTGCACCCAGACACCCCAAATATAGGGTTTTAGGCCAAAACATGCACTTTTGGGGCAAATCAAGTGGGGTGTTATGCCAGGGTGAGGCCACACTTGGCACATGGGTGCACCAATGCATGCCCCACACTTCTACCCTTGGAATTTAGATGAATAATATGGGGTAGACCATGGTGAGTTGCACCCAGACACCCCAAATATAGGGTTTTAGGCCAAAACATGCACTTTTGGGGCAAATCAAGTGGTGGGGATGCCAGGGTGAGGCCACACTTGGCACATGGGTGCACCATTGCATGCCCCACACTGCTACCCTTGGAATTTACATGAATAATATGGGGTAGACCATGGTGAGTTGCACCCAGACACCCCAAATATAGGGTTTTAGGCCAAAACATGCACTTTTGGGCAAATCAAGTGGCTGGGGATGCTAGGGTGAGGCCACACTTGGCACATGGGTGCACCAATGCATGCCCCACACTGCTACCCTTGGAATTTACATGAATAATATGGGGTAGACCATGGTGGGTTGCACCCAGACACCCCAAATATAGGGTTTTAGGCCAAAACATGCACTTTTGGGGCAAATCAAGTGGCTGGGGATGCCAGGGTGAGGCCACACTTGGCACATGGGTGCACCATTGCATGCCCCACACTGCCACCCTTGGAATTTACATGAATAATATGGGGTAGACCATGGTGAGTTGCACCCAGACACCCCAAATATAGGGTTTTAGGCCAAAACATGCACTTTTGGGGCAAATCAAGTGGTGGGGATGCCAGGGTGAGGCCACACTTGGCACATGGGTGCACCAATGCATGCCCCACACTTCTACCCTTGGAATTTAGATGAATAATATGGGGTAGACCATGGTGAGTTGCACCCAGACACCCCAAATATAGGGTTTTAGGCCAAAACATGCACTTTTGGGGCAAATCAAGTGGCTGGGGATGCCAGGGTGAGGCCACACTTGGCACATGGGTGCACCATTGCATGCCCCACACTGCTACCCTTGGAATTTACATGAATAATATGGGGTAGACCATGGTGAGTTGCACCCAGACACCCCAAATATAGGGTTTTAGGCCAAAACATGCACTTTTGGGCAAATCAAGTGGCTGGGGATGCTAGGGTGAGGCCACACTTGGCACATGGGTGCACCAATGCATGCCCCAAACTGCTACCCTTGGAATTTACATGAATAATATGGGGTAGACCATGGTGGGTTGCACCCAGACACCCCAAATATAGGGTTTTAGGCCAAAACATGCACTTTTGGGGCAAATCAAGTGGCTGGGGATGCCAGGGTGAGGCCACACTTGGCACATGGGTGCACCAATGCATGCCCCACACTTCTACCCTTGGAATTTACATGAATAATATGGGGTAGACCATGGTGGGTTGCACCCAGACACCCCAAATATAGGGTTTTAGGCCAAAACATGCACTTTTGGGGCAAATCAAGTGGCTGGGGATGCCAGGGTGAGGCCACACTTGGCACATGGGTGCACCAATGCATGCCCCACACTGCCACCCTTGGAATTTACATGAATAATATGGGGTAGACCATGGTGGGTTGCACCCAGACACCCCAAATATAGGGTTTTAGGCCAAAACATGCACTTTTGGGGCAAATCAAGTGGCTGGAGATGCCAGGGTGAGGCCACACTTGGCACATGGGTGCACTAATGCATGCCCCACACTGCCACCCTTGGAATTTACATGAATAATATGGGGTAGACCATGGTGGGTTGCACCCAGACACCCCAAATATAGGGTTTTAGGCCAAAACATGCACTTTTGGGGCAAATCAAGTGGCTGGGGATGCCAGGGTGAGGCCACACTTGGCACATGGGTGCACCAATGCATGCCCCACACTTCTACCCTTGGAATTTACATGAATAATATGGGGTAGACCATGGTGAGTTGCACCCAGACACCCCAAATATAGGGTTTTAGGCCAAAACATGCACTTTTGGGGCAAATCAAGTGGCTGGGGATGCAAGGGTGAGGCCACACTTGGCACATGGGTGCACCAATGCATGCCCCACACTTCCACCCTTGGAATTTACATGAATAATATGGGGTAGACCATGGTGAGTTGCACCCAGACACCCCAAATATAGGGTTTTAGGCCAAAACATGCACTTTTGGGGCAAATCAAGTGGCTGGGGATGCCAGGGTGAGGCCACACTTGGCACATGGGTGCACCAATGCATGCCCCACACTGCTACCCTTGGAATTTACATGAATAATATGGGGTAGACCATGGTGGGTTGCACCCAGACACCCCAAATATAGGGTTTTAGGCCAAAACATGCACTTTTGGGGCAAATCAAGTGGCTGGGGATGCAAGGGTGAGGCCACACTTGGCACATGGGTGCACCATTGCATGCCCCACACTGCCACCCTTGGAATTTACATGAATAATATGGGGTAGACCATGGTGAGTTGCACCCAGACACGCCAAATATAGGGTTTTAGGCCAAAACATGCACTTTTGGGGCAAATCAAGTGGCAGGGGATGCCAGGGTGAGGCCACACTTGGCACATGGGTGCACCAATGCATGCCCCACACTGCCACCCTTGGAATTTACATGAATAATATGGGGTAGACCATGGTGAGTTGCCCCCAGACACCCCAAATATAGGGTTTTAGGCCAAAACATGCACTTTTGGGGCAAATCATGTGGCTGGGGATGCAAGGGTGAGGCCACACTTGGCACATGGGTGCACCATTGCATGCCCCACACTGCTATCCTTGGAATTTACATGAATAATATGGGGTAGACCATGGTGAGTTGCACCTAGACACCCCAAATATAGTGTTTTAGGCCAAAACATGCACTTTTGGGGCAAATCAAGTGGCTGGGGATGCCAGGGTGAGCCCACACTTGGCACATGGGTGCGCCAATGCATGCCCCACACTGCCACCCTTGGAATTTACATGAATAATATGGGGTAGACCATGGTGAGTTGCACCCAGACACCCCAAATATAGTGTTTTAGGCCAAAACATGCACTTTTGGGGCAAATCAAGTGGTGGGGATGCCAGGGTGAGGCCACACTTGGCACATGGGTGCACCAATGCATGCCCCACACTTCTACCCTTGGAATTTACATGAATAATATGGGGTAGACCATGGTGAGTTGCACCCAGACACCCCAAATATAGGGTTTTAGGCCAAAACATGCACTTTTGGGGCAAATCAAGTGGTCGGGATGCCAGGGTGAGGCCACACTTGGCACATGGGTGCACCAATGCATGCCCCACACTTCCACCCTTGGAATTTACATGAATAATATAGGGTAGACCATGGTGGGTTGCACCCAGACACCCCAAATATAGGGTTTTAGGCCAAAACATGCACTTTTGAGGCAAATCAAGTGGCTGGGGATGCCAGGGTGAGGCCACACTTGGCACATGGGTGCACCAATGCATGCCCCACACTGCTACCCTTGGAATTTACATGAATAATATGGGGTAGACCATGGTGGGTTGCACCCAGACACCCCAAATATAGGGTTTTAGGCCAAAACATGCACTTTTGGGGCAAATCAAGTGGCTGGGGATGCCAGGGTGAGGCCACACTTGGCACATGGGTGCACCAATGCATGCCCCACACTTCTACCCTTGGAATTTAGATGAATAATATGGGGTAGTCCAGCGTGAGGCGCACCCTGTCACCCCAAATATAGGGTTTTAGGCCAAAACATGCACTTTTGGGGCAAATCAAGTGGTGGGGATGCAAGGGTGAGGCCACACTTGGCACATGGGTGCACCATTGCATGCCCCACACTGCTACCCTTGGAATTTACATGAATAATATGGGGTAGACCATGGTGAGTTGCACCCAGACACCCCAAATATAGGGTTTTAGGCCAAAACATGCACTTTTGGGCAAATCAAGTGGCTGGGGATGCTAGGGTGAGGCCACACTTGGCACATGGGTGCACCAATGCATGCCCCACACTGCTACCCTTGGAATTTACATGAATAATATGGGGTAGACCATGGTGGGTTGCACCCAGACACCCCAAATATAGGGTTTTAGGCCAAAACATGCACTTTTGGGGCAAATCAAGATGGTGGGGATGACAGGGTGTGGCCACACTTGGCACATGGGTGCACCAATGCATGCCCCACACTTCCACCCTTGGAATTTACATGAATAATATAGGGTAGACCATGGTGGGTTGCACCCAGACACCCCAAATATAGGGTTTTAGGCCAAAACATGCACTTTTGGGGCAAATCAAGTGGCTGGGGATGCCAGGGTGAGGCCACACTTGGCACATGGGTGCACCAATGCATGCCCCACACTGCTACCCTTGGAATTTACATGAATAATATGGGGTAGACCATGGTGGGTTGCACCCAGACACCCCAAATATAGGGTTTTAGGCCAAAACATGCACTTTTGGGGCAAATCAAGTGGTTGGGGATGCCAGGGTGAGGCCACACTTGGCACATGGGTGCACCAATGCATGCCCCACACTTCTACCCTTGGAATTTAGATGAATAATATGGGGTAGACCATGGTGAGTTGCACCCAGACACCCCAAATATAGGGTTTTAGGCCAAAACATGCACTTTTGGGGCAAATCATGTGGTGGGGATGCCGGGGTGAGGCCACACTTGGCACATGGGTGCACCATTGCATGCCCCACACTGCTACCCTTGGAATTTACATGAATAATATGGGGTAGACCATGGTGAGTTGCACCTAGACACCCCAAATATAGGGTTTTAGGCCAAAACATGCACTTTTGGGCAAATCAAGTGGCTGGGGATGCTAGGGTGAGGCCACACTTGGCACATGGGTGCACCAATGCATGCCCCACACTGCTACCCTTGGAATTTACATGAATAATATGGGGTAGACCATGGTGGGTTGCCCCCAGACACCCCAAATATAGGGTTTTAGGCCAAAACATGCACTTTTGGGGCAAATCAAGTGGCTGGGGATGCAAGGGTGAGGCCACACTTGGCACATGGGTGCACCATTGCATGCCCCACACTGCTACCCTTGGAATTTACATGAATAATATGGGGTAGACCATGGTGAGTTGCACCTAGACACCCCAAATATAGGGTTTTAGGCCAAAACATGCACTTTTGGGGCAAATCAAGTGGCTGGGGATGCAAGGGTGAGGCCACACTTGGCACATGGGTGCGCCAATGCATGCCCCACACTGCCACCCTTGGAATTTACATGAATAATATGGGGTAGACCATGGTGAGTTGCACCCAGACACCCCAAATATAGGGTTTTAGGCCAAAACATGCACTTTTGGGGCAAATCAAGTGGCTGGGGATGCCAGGGTGAGGCCACACTTGGCACATGGGTGCACCAATGCATGCCCCACACTTCTACCCTTGGAATTTACATGAATAATATGGGGTAGACCATGGTGAGTTGCACCCAGACACCCCAAATATAGGGTTTTAGGCCAAAACATGCACTTTTGGGGCAAATCAAGTGCGAGGGCTTGCCAGGGTGAGGCCACACTTGGCACATGGGTGCACCAATGCATGCCCCACACTTCCACCCTTGGAATTTACATGAATAATATAGGGTAGACCATGGTGGGTTGCACCCAGACACCCCAAATATAGGGTTTTAGGCCAAAACATGCACTTTTGGGGCAAATCAAGTGGCTGGGGATGCCAGGGTGAGGCCACACTTGGCACATGGGTGCACCAATGCATGCCCCACACTGCTACCCTTGGAATTTACATGAATAATATGGGGTAGACCATGGTGGGTTGCACCCAGACACCCCAAATATAGGGTTTTAGGCCAAAACATGCACTGGTGGGGAATTACATGTGGTGGGGATGCCAGGGTGAGGCCACACTTGGCACATGGGTGCACCAATGCATGCCCCACACTTCTACCCTTGGAATTTAGATGAATAATATGGGGTAGACCATGGTGAGTTGCACCCAGACACCCCAAATATAGGGTTTTAGGCCAAAACATGCACTTTTGGGGCAAATCAAGTGGCTGGGGATGCCAGGGTGAGGCCACACTTGGCACATGGGTGCACCATTGCATGCCCCACACTGCTACCCTTGGAATTTACATGAATAATATGGGGTAGACCATGGTGAGTTGCACCCAGACACCCCAAATATAGGGTTTTAGGCCAAAACATGCACTTTTGGGCAAATCAAGTGGCTGGTGATGCTTGGGTGAGGCCACACTTGGCACATGGGTTCACGAATGCATGCCCCACACTGCTACCCTTGGAATTTACATGAATAATATGGGGTAGACCATGGTGGGTTGCACCCGAGACACCCCAAATATAGGGTTTTAGGCCAAAACATGCACTTTTGGGGCAAATCAAGTGGCTGGGGATGCCAGGGTGAGGCCACACTTGGCACATGGGTGCACCAATGCATGCCCCACACTTCTACCCTTGGAATTTAGATGAATAATATGGGGTAGACCATGGTGAGTTGCACCCAGACACCCCAAATATAGGGTTTTAGGCCAAAACATGCACGTTTGTGGCAAATCAAGTGGCTGGGGATGCCAGGGTGAGGCCACACTTGGCACATGGGTGCACCAATGCATGCCCCACACTGCCACCCTTGGAATTTACATGAATAATATGGGGTAGACCATGGTGGGTTGCACCCAGACACCCCAAATATAGGGTTTTAGGCCAAAACATGCACTTTTGGGGCAAATCAAGTGGCTGGGGATGCCAGGGTGAGGCCACACTTGGCACATGGGTGCACTAATGCATGCCCCACACTGCCACCCTTGGAATTTACATGAATAATATGGGGTAGACCATGGTGGGTTGCACCCAGACACCCCAAATATAGGGTTTTAGGCCAAAACATGCACTTTTGGGGCAAATCAAGTGGCCGGGGATGCCAGGGTGAGGCCACACTTGGCACATGGGTGCACCAATGCATGCCCCAAACTGCTACCCTTGGAATTTACATGAATAATATGGGGTAGACCATGGTGAGTTGCACCCAGACACCCCAAATATAGGGTTTTAGGCCAAAACATGCACTTTTGGGGCAAATCAAGTGGCTGGGGATGCCAGGGTGAGGCCACACTTGGGTTTTAGGCCCACCATTGCATGCCACACACTGCTACCATCACATGCACTTGTTTGGATAACTAACAGCAGATAGTTTTTTTGTTTATTTTTTTAGCACAAGGATTGTCGTGCACACAATTATTAACTTAATGCATATTTACATCATCTACTAGCAACAAAGTCACAATAAAAATAGAAATAGCTAATAAAACAAAACATTTAGTTGATAGCACACTCCTCCGCTAAAACATGAGAGAGGTCTGGAAAACAAAACGTCGACCGTCCATCTAAGTGCATCTAACGCTACGGTGCTGAACTGCATCCGTTGGATCGGTCTTCTAGAAGGAATCAACGGGCTATCCGCGAGAGCGACGATTTGGCGACGTGATTGGCTAGCGTTTTTTTCTTCCAGCATCTCGCGGTTTGGCAGGAGACGTCGAAATATCCGTTGGGCTCTGGCTCGCGCGTCCACGCATGCCATCGTCGAACGAGCCCGTCTAGGCCTGCCATGCATGCGCAGCGATCCACCACGTTGCGTGTGTTGCCATGCATGCGAGGTGCTCGCCTCGTGCATGCGCTCATTGCAGACGTCGCTCCGTCGCAGAAACGCTGAAACGCTGAGACGCGGAGTGCAGATGTGTCGCATGGCAGTGGTAACAGCTCCACGCGCGGGCGTGTCGGTCGGTCGGGTTTTTCCGTCATGCTAAAAAAGGTAGGGTTCACACGCGCAGTTCTGTATCCACGCGCCGAATTAATTGACACACTAAAAACCGTGCGCCGCTTTGGATGCCGTCCTGCTTTTCAATGTGCAGTTAGTGGATAACGAAACCAGCTCACAAGCCCCCTCACCTCACCCATCCACGCGACCACGCCTATTTAAAGCCACCATTGTGCTCACTCTTCCTCACACTCATTCAAATCCATCTCCCATCCCATCTAACGCGCGGCCTCCAAATCCAATACACGCCATATCTCAAGGGGATCGCCACAATGCAGTTCAACGGCCCTACGTTCCGCCGCCACAACCGTGCCGAGAGACAAGACCCGGCCGGAGTCGTCTGCGACAACCAGCTGCGCGTGTGGGCCATATCGAGGTGGAGGGACCCAACGGAGCTAGCTTCAGTCTTCCTCTCTGCCGGCTACCGCCACCTCCCTCCGGGCTCGCCACGCATGTTCGAGCTTGAGGAGTACTACGATGGCAACCCCGGCCACGTCATCGGCCTCTTCGTAACTTTCGCCAACAGGTTCGACGCTCACCGTCTGCTCGGGCAGGTGTTTTGGTGCGGGTGCGAGTTCATCGCATTCACCAACTACAACATCTTCACCAACTTCTACGCCATCTTCCCCAACCCGGGCAACATGCACTGCCTCCCCTACATCATGCCGGAGGACGACGAGTGATCCTTACAAGGAGGAGCCAAGGAGGATGATATGACGGTGTTGTCACTCTTGTTTTTCTAATTTTTATGTGTTTTATTATCTAAGTCTTGTAAGGCAGCTATCGTGTCCCTGTCGTGCTAGTGGATGTGTTTTGTAAACATGCATGATCCTGTTAAGTAATGATGAACTGTGTTGGCCAGTTAATCGCAGAAAAATGCATGGTTAATCATGTGATCCACAAACTAAGTAAAAAACAAACAATGCAGTACAAATTTGTAGCAATATATCTTGCTGAGAGTAAACTACTTCTAAATCCTTTATTTCATATTACAAATTTAGTTCTTATAACCCAAGAGTACAATTACAATACCCAGAAGAATCGCTATAATCTGAAGCATTGACACAATTTCGTTCAGCTTCATTACAATTATTTTCTTCAGGTGCTTCATGTCCTTGTTTAGTGCATCTTGCTTCTGTAGTTCTCCATCTCCTCCGTTTTCTTCAACCACTTCTCCTTCTAGGGGAATCAGCATAGGTGAGTTTGGTGGAACAATACCCTTCTTCACGAGCAGATCTGCGTACTTTTCAATCCAATACCAGAAGTTGCATCCTCCTCTAACCGGCTAGAAATAACGAACATTAATCATACTTACAATTTTGGCATAAGTCCTGATGACAATAGACGGATATTGAATAACATTAAAAACATCTTACATTGTGATTATTGCACCTGACGAAATCGCCGGCGTTGGACATTGTGGAGGCTGTTTTCCTCTCCACGACGCGCCACCGGCAGCTCGTGCACTTGATCATAGGGAGAGGACCATAACTTGGGTGCCGGATTATAGTGGCCGAGCTCGAGGAAGACATGACTTTGCCGGCGGCACGACGTTCGATCTAGAGTAGATGAAGTCGTAGGTAGAGGCGTTGAAGGGGAATTGTAGGGTTTCTACCTTGCTCTCGTTCTTAATAAAGCGTCCTTTACTTCTGGGCCTGGGCCGCACGGCTAATCTAATGGCCCATCTGTTAATGGTCAACGCACCGCGCGCGCAATTACCCCACGTCCTTCGTGCGATGAAGGAAACTACCATAACTTGACGCACGATAATCACGAAGATTGGCAGGGTAAGCTCGTCTTCCACATTTTTTAGGCGCCAGCACTCTCGTCCAACGCCGCCGCCATCCGTGAGATCTGACTACCGCCGCCTCCCTCCCCATCCCTTATCGGCGAGAAAGCCTCCTCTAGCTGCTCACAAGACATGCAAACATCGAGGTATTGCCTTGCCTTATTGCTTGTATGCAGTACGTGTTCTTTGTTTGGGATGTTTCTGTACGTATGATATCCTTATAGCTTTTGTGATTATGGTGAGATCATAGGCAGTAATCGATGTCAATATAATTGTTCTTTGAATTTTAGATCTTAACACTTGTTAGTGGAAATTTTTGTTCAACGCAAATCATCGCTTTGATAAAGATAGCGGATAGAATTATGATCTAAGAAAAAATATCCGGCCCTTTCATACGTAACATAAATATGACTTTAGAAATTATGTTGCATGGCATTATACTTGCACACAAATTTTGACATTTATCTACTCGTTTTTATGAACAGTAAGTTGAAAATTGGTGTGTGCGATGTGGATCGTTGGGTGGGCTTTGTAACAAGAATGACACAAGCTCAGCGATGTACCTCGCTGAAGCTGATTTACAAAGCTTGATTCACATGAAGAGTATAAGTCCACGATCGTCTATACTTAGCCTCATGTTTAAGGCATTTGACGCAGAGTCAGAAACATTCAACTTGCAAAAAGATCAACCCTCGATTACTATAAAAGGAGTCGATGTGGAGGAAATTTTTGGTCTCAAGGACAAAGCAGCAGATGGGCTGGATATTGACACCATCCTTTATAAGGATGGGGAATATGCAGAAAATGATATACCATCTCGTTTTCTGAACAAGTCCACCGGCAGTCTGAGTATTGATGGATTGATCTCGGACGCAATCAAGAGCGGATTAGCCGACGATGACTTCCTTCGAAGAGCTGTTCTTGTGGCCCTTGGTACAGTTCTTGCACCACAGTCCAGCAAAACAGTTCCGTTGGAGTATTGGACAATTGTTAAGTACGTGTCACGTTTGAAGAAAATGAACTTCAATGGTTTCACACGTTCTTATTTAATTAACAATATAAAGAAACTGCAAAGTGAACATGAGATGGTGCAATGGCCCCGCGGCAACCTAGCCCTGCTTCAGGTATATTTCTCCTCACCACGTCCATTCTCTTAAAAAAAATCCAGCAATGTATAAAGGTGTTTAACTGTTGTGCCAACATATGCAGTATATTTACTATGAAAAAGTGCACCCAACTGGTTCACAATTGACGTCATCAAAGCCGTTGATGAGGAACTGGACAGAAGAAGAGGCGAGTAAGAGAGACAACATTGAATACCAACATGGACGAGGAACAGGCTTGGTAAGTTTTCTCTTACTCATGTACTATTATCTTCATCATTTCATGTGGACTTACATCATCACTTCATGTGCATTCCTTCTAGATTGACGACGACATATCTGCTAACCACAGAAGGGAGGTGATCCACACACCTGACGTTCCTCCAAGATCAAAGAGGAAGCAAAGTAAAAGAGCTAAAGCTTCAGGTTCAGTGGATGATTCAAGAATGGAGGTCATGGTTGAGCAGATTATGATTAAACTGACCAATCACATAGACACATCAATAAGCAAACATATGGACAAATTTGCAGACGTATCTGCTCAGGTGACATGGACTATTTTTTGTATGCTTCTATCTGCTGAAATGCATCTCTACACAGCATGACATTAATTACCTTCTGAATTTTGTTCTGCAGAAAGTCCTAAAAATGCTTAACGCGAAAGGAGTTGCGTACAGGGCAGGCAAGGCTGACATGTCTGATGACGAAGATCAGGAGGTGGAAGACAAAAAAGAAGGAGCGGCCTCCACACCTAGCCATGGCGTCCTTCCGCCTAAAGATTTCATGGACAATGACGACATCAAGTCAGACGGCACTGCATCATTTTTGAATTCAGTTAAGGATCAACATGACGATGAATTTGAAGATGCAAGTAAGAAGAGTGAGCCGATGGATGATTCGAACTTCGTGACACCCACCGACAAGAAGAAGACTGCTAATGCTGGGTACACGACACCAGCGCCTAAGCATGGAGACACCCCTGAAGTACCCATAATCATCGACGACAAGGCTACACCTGAATCGTCCTGCTCGGCAACTATTGATTGAACTCTTCCAGATGCATTAGAAGAATTTGATAGCTTGAACACAATCTGCCGGAAAGCGATAGAAAGTGGGAAGAAGGAGGAGAAAAAAGATGATGTATGTGGCAAAAAGGAGGAGAAAAAGGAAGATGTCTCTGGGAAGCGCAAACGCAGAGCTCCTCGCAAATTAAGTTCCCCAAGCATTGTGATGACCGAGAACTGTCCTAAACGGTTTCCACGCGCAGTCAGAAAAGGTATATTTTCTGAAATATTTTGCACTATATCAAGGAATCTTGTTCACATAATTAACTATATATGGTTGTTGTCCATAGGTCCTGATGCTTTGTTCAACAACGAATATGCCACGGACGGATCAAATCTGCTGACACCGGAGATAATTGACGCGGCTGCCGAGTATATTCGGATAATATGCAAATCTACAAAAAAAAACCAAAGAAGTAAGACTGTGTACGAGAATGAAGACGGGGCTGTGGCGAGGGCTGATTTTCTTAAACCTATCCTTGACCGTGGATGGCTGTGCGGCACTGTAAGTCCAACAACCGATGTCATCCTTCTATTTCTCCTAGGCTTGAATATATATGTGCTCTGGAGTGATCATCTGTTTGAATTATATGCAGGTCATTGAGTGTTACTTGGCTGAGCTGAGATTAAAATTGAAGGATAGGACAATATGCCCTGCATGGAGGGCAAATTCTATAGTCGAAAATCGACCGAGAAGGCAGCGATGGAAAAAGAAAAACCTTGACACGACGGATATTGCAGAAATATCAAGTTGCTACGAAAGATGCGAGCTGGAATATTTTGGCACTAACAAGGTAATGATTGCTTGTACATTATTAAGTGAGAGGTTTCAAAATTAACTATTAATGCATTAATTATTAACTATGTATTTTTGGTAGGCTTATTTCTCGGTTAACATTTCCAAATGCCACTGGGTCACCGTCGTCATGCACAGTGACAAGAAGGAATTTCAGGTGCTAGACTCGTTATGGCGCCTTGAGCAGAGCAAGGATTTTGTGGAAAAGCTGGTATGACTTTTGATCACGGAATGTAAGACCACCTTTTGGTACTCAGTGCACTGTACTTAAATTTTATGCTTCACAGAGAGAAGAAATCTTGAAGGACGTCGAGTTTGCGAACAATGAGATATCAACAAAGAAGTATCCAGACGTTTCGAAATGGGAAATTAAAAGATACCCAATACCTATGCAAAGTGATACGTGAGTCCACCGTTAATCTTACGCCATTACTATTGATGCCTATTGCAGATAGTTTACCTCTGATCTATATGCAGGCACTCATGTGGACTGTTCCTGTTAGCATGTATGGAGCACTGGGATGGAGATAAACTAACGGCCGAATTTTCGCAGGTTACCTCTTATCTATAGTATCTTTGTTACACACATGTTTATCTCTCCTGGTAATCTAAACTACATAATAATTGTTGCAGGAAACGATAAACAAGAACAGGAATATGACTGCCGCCAAAATTATAATGGCAGAATCAAACATGCACGAGAAGGCGAAGAAGGATGTCCTTGACATCGCGGCGAAAGCACGTGCGTAAAAAACATTATCAGATATTATTTCCACTAGTTGTATTGCTAGGGTGGATTTGTGTCCGGAAGGTCTCATAGACCTGTAGAACTTTTTTACTTTGGGTGTTGAACTTATTTGGGGTTGATGTTATTTGTTCCACAATGAGATAAGTACTTTTTTGCACGATAAAAAGTACAGATAAGTAATTCAACCTTTCGCACGTACATAATTCAAACGAGTAGCACACGACATGACATAGAAAAAGCGGGAAACATAACAAACACATGTTAAAACTAATGAAACTAAACATGACCATCCTCAAGTAGCCCCGGCAGCTTCACCGCCATCGTGAACTTCACTCCTCCTCCTCCTCCTCCTCCTCCTCCTCTTCGTCGAAGTTGTAGGGAAGGGTGTGCATCATGTTGCGCGTGGGAAAGTGGCACTCAAAGTTGGTGTAGATGTTGAACGTAGTGAATGCTATGAACTCGCAGCCGCACCAAAAGACTGTGCCGAGGAGCTCGTACGCGTCGTAGCGGTTGGTGAAGGTGACCGTGAGGAACAAGAGGAAGGCGCGCGTGTGGTCACGGGCCTCGTCAAGGCGAAACATCACCGGCGCGTCCGAAGGGAGGTGGGCAAAGCCGGCGGTGAGGAACGCGCGGGCGAGCTCGACCGGTCCCCTCCACCTGGAGATGGCCCACACGCGGAGTGCGTTCTCCACGACGACGCCCGCCGGGTAGCGTCGCTCGGGCACGGTAGGAGGCCGACGGAAGACCGGTGCGTTGAACTGCATCCTACCGGTGCGTTGCAAGGTCTTGGGTGGGGATTAGCTTCAAGTGGAGAATATATGGATTGTGTGTCGCGCCGAGTGGAGAGGGAAAGAGGGGGTATAAATAGGGCGCCAAATCGATCAATTACAATGAAACGTCGCGCGTGTGTGTATCCGTGTCAATGCGGTGCGCCTGATTCAGTCTTCCTTTATTGCTCTGAATCGGCGACCATAAATGGCTCTGAATCGTCGTCTGCCTCGCTGAGCGCTCGAGTTGGTGCGGCGCATGCATGGCGAAGTCTGCGACGGACAAAACCGTGCAACGGTCCGAACCACGTCTCCTCCCTAGACTAATCATACTGCGGAGTGAGCCTCTCGCGGATCGCCGTCGCTCAGCAGATCGCAGCCGTGCACGAGTGTTTTCCTATAAAAGGCCTCCGTCCAACGGCGTAGAGCTAGGTATTGTAGGGCCCGCCCGGAGTCGCTTCGACCGCCACGTGAGAATGGCCATTCCTCGGCTCCCGAGCGGCCGCCGCCCACCTCTGCCAATGAAGTTATTGGCGACGCCACGCGTGCCCATCAGCCGCCGCCCACCTCTGCCAATGAATTTATTGGCGACGCCACGCGTGCACAGCGGCCGCCGCCGACCACGGTTACCTAGGGCATTATATAGCGGCGCTCGTTCGGCTGCCTCATCTACTCCCGCACAAACCCTAGCCGCCGCACAACCTGCACCGTAGCGCAGCCCACCCACAAGCCCGCGAAGGAATCCATGGCTGGTTTTGGTGGCGGGCGAGGCGGTCGAGGCCGTCGAGGCCGAGGGCGCGGTCGCCGTGCTGGAGCAGCATCACCCAGCCGCTCGTCGTCGCCAGCGCCGTCATTGTCTTCGGAGGAGGCGACGTGCTTCGAATTCATCCTACGCATCGACCAGGACCCTCTCGGCATCAAGCGGCTTCCGGACAAGTTCGCCGAGTTCGTCGATGGCGTCGAGCCGGCAGAGTTGCAGCTACGGGAGGGGAGCTGCAACTTTCGTCGATGGCGTGTCGAGGTATTGTTCGACGGCCAGGGCAAGATGTACCTGCACACCGGGTGGGACAAGTTTGCCCGCTACCTCGATCTCGAACCCGGCTGCCAGCTTATCTTCTGCTACGACGGGGATGGCGACATGGTCGTCAAAGTGTTCGACGGCACATCCTGCCGGAGATACTACCACATCAGCGAGTCAAGCTCGAGCACCGACAGTTAGATATTTTCGAGTGTTCTTTCTTTGCAGCGAAAATGGCCACCGGCCAATAGAACCACTAGTGTACGTTTCCAGTCACGGCTGCACAGGAGTGTTCTTTCTTGGCGGCGAACACAGAAACACCCGAGACGACACTAGTTAGGTTTCCTCATTTTTCAATGTTCTAATCTTGTTTTAAACTATGTAATGGTTTGTGTAATGTTCGTATCTGTGTTTAAATGAAAAAGAGAAAAAAAATTAGGTAAAAGTTATTGGTTTCCAAAATTTGTGAAGTTTTTTATTTATTTCATTTTTTGTGATAGTAAACCTATAAATTTCTGTTAAATTCAGGCGAAAAAAAGTTGACAGATAAAGCCATGGCCCATGAGTTCCCTCCCCGCGTGCATTGGCCCGTTACATGTCTGACAGCCTAGTTTTTTAATTTTTCTTTAAATCTGCAGCACATCCGGTTAAATTCAAAAAATTCAAAAAAGTTTTAACCAACGGATTATGTTCACAAAAACGTGTGACATATTGGGTAAAAAAAACTGGATTTTTTTTGGAAGGTCGAAAAATCGACTAGCTTAGAAAAACTGGTTTGATGTAACCCAAACGGTTCCGTTTCTAAAAATGTGGATTTTTCGACCTTCGAGAAACGCTCCGTAAATTTTTGCACACACTCGATATCCATCCTAAGACGAATTGTTAAGTTTTTTTCATTTTTTGAATTTCTGTGAAAATAAACTATTAAATTTCAGTTAAATTCGAGTTGGGAAAAAAACAGAAGAAAACTAGAGAACCCTGCTGGATGGGCCATGAGTATACCTTCCCCGCGTCCATGCTCCACGTTAATGGGCTTAGTTCAAACCGCGTTACATGTCTGACGGCCTAACTGAAAAGTTTTTTAGTTTTAATTTGAATAAATCAGCACCACATGTGGTTAAATTCAAAAAATTCAAAAAAAGTTTTAACCAACGGATTATGTTCACAAAAACGTGTGACATATTAGGTAAAAAAAACTGGATTTTTTTTCAAAGGTCGAAAAATCGACTAGCTTAGAAAAAGTGGTTTGATGTAACCCAAACGTTTCCGTTTCTAAAACTGTGGATTTTTCGACCTTCGAGAAACGCTCCAGAAATTTTTGCACACACTCTGATATCCATCCTAAGACGAAGTGTTAAGTTTTTTTCATTTTTTGAATTTCTATGAAAATAAACTATTAAATTTCAGTTAAATTCGAGTTGGGAAAAAAACAGAAGAAAACTAGAGAACCCTGCTGGATGGGCCATGAGTATTCCTTCCCCGCGTCCATGCTCCACGTTAATGGGCTTAGTTCAAACCGCGTTACATGTCTGACGGCCTAACTGAAAAGTATTTTAGTTTTGATTTGAATAAATCAGCACCACATCTGGTTAAATTCAAAAAATTCAAAAAAAGTTTTAACCAACGGATTATGTTCACAAAAATGTGTGACATATTGGGTAAAAAAAACTGGATTTTTTTTCAAAGGTCGAAAAATCGACTAGCTTAGAAAAAGTGGTTTGATGTAACTCAAACGGTTCCATTTCTAAGAATGTGGATTTTTCGACCTTCGAGAAACGCTCCAGAAATTTTTGCACACACTCTTGTATCCATTCTAAGACGAACTGTGAAGGTTTTTTCATTTTTTGAATTTCTGTAAAAAAAACTACTAAATTTCAGTTATATTCGAATTGGAAAAAAAGACAGAAGAAACTAGAGAACCCAGCTGGATATGGGCCATGAGTGTTCCCTACCCACCGCTCCATCGCCTCCCTAAGGACTATAAAAAGGGCCGCCTCTCATCGTCCCTTTCACACACAAACCCTAGAGGCTCTCTCCCCAACCCTTGCCGCCACCGTCTCAACAAGAGTTGACGCCATGGCTGGGAGAGGCGGAGGCCGACGTGGTCGTGGCCGTGGCCGCGGCAGAGCTGCACGCTCGCCGTCGCCTGCCACACCGTCGGCTTCATCGCCGGAGATGGACGTGGAGGGTCCCGTGCTGTTCGAGTTCGTCCTCGTACTCAAGGGCGACCCACGCGGCATCCAGAGACTTCCTGACCCCTTCGCCGTCTATGTCGCCGGCGACGATCGACCGGGCACGCTGCATCTGCGGGAGGCTTCGTCCGGCTTCTACCGGTGGATCGTCGACGTGATATACGACGGGCGCGGCAAGATGTACCTCCACATCGGCTGGGAGAAGTTCGCGCGCCACCACAGACTCGAAGCCGGCTTCATCCTCCTGTTCACCTACTATGGCGACAGGGACTTGAGCGTCAAGGTTTTCGACGAGACGCGCTGCCGCCGGGACAACCACGACAACCACGGCGACAACACCGACGAGGAGGACGACTGATGAAGAGTGTTGTTTCTTCGCAGCGAATACGTGCACGGAAGTTTCTGGGTGTTCGCCTCATCCTCCCGCTGGATTTTCCAGTTTGGGTGACTGGGGATTGTTAGCAGTGAACACAGGAAACCTTGGATGCACGGTCAAGTTAGGTTTAGTTTTTTTGCAAAATTTTATATTTGTGCCCACCATGGTTCAAAATATGTATTAGTTTGTGGAAAACCATGTCCCAATTATGTATTAGTTTGTGGAAATTGAAATGAAAATACCAAAAAAAGTATTTTAAAGGTTTCGTGTGTTCACACGAAACCTTCGATACCAAATCAAGTGGATGGATGTGGATGTGGATGTGGATGGGGTTGCCAGGGCGAGTCCAACTGAGTGCATGGTTATTTCATGTGAGAAACCTAGGAGACTTAACACGGAATGGTGCATGGTCTATTTAGTCAACGTCGAAATAATCACAAGTACACAAATATGTGACTATTTTTTACCTCAAACTCATATGTGACTATTTTTTACTCCTTTCTTACATGTACCTTCTATGGTAATCAAACTTGTTGATTTTAGATAACATCTCTACGTGGCAATGACTTTGTTATCGAGGGATCGAACAAGTTTGGCTACGGAGACTGAGCAGTCTATGTGAAAAACAATCTATGCATGAGAATAACAAACAAGGCAATCATGCATAACAGTTATAACTAGCATTTATCTAGATAAAAGAGTAACAGTTATAACTAGCATTTATCTAAACAAGGCATTCATGCTTAAAAGTTATAACTAGCATTTATCTAAACAAGGCATTCATGCATAACTGTCATAACTAGCATTTATCTAAACAAGCAGGCATTCATGCATAACAGTCATAACTAGCATTTATCTAAACAAGCAGGCATTCATGCATAACACTGGAGATATAAGTTCTTAGTACTAAGAAATTCCATAAGTAGAACTTAAGGTTCTACGTACACACATTAAACCTAAAAGTTCTTAGTTATCCATTACAACCAGACAGAAATAAGCTCCAAGGACATAACATATATACGGCGGCGAGCATCGGGCTGAGGCATGCATGGTAGGTTCAGATGTTGCGACGCCTCTTGAGGATCCTGCCGGAACGGGGAAGGCGAGGACCCAGCAGAAACCTTGCAAGTGCCTCGTGGTCAGCCTTGCCCTGCCACTCGCGGGCGCTGTTGCGAGTGTCCATAGCATGCATCTCAAGGGAAGCCAGCGCGCCGTCCTTCACCTTGCAGGGACAGAAGGGGCAAGCATGCCTTCCCCTACGCACTGTCTTCAGAATCCGAGACTCGAATCCCTTGACCTGCCTCTGCACGTAGGACTCAAAGTTGTCCTCGTCGACGTCGTCATCTGTGTTGTACTGCAAATAAAGGGGCACATGTGAGGAAGCGGCTAAAGGATGCAGAACATGGTATGGTATTCACAAAGTTCATATCTTCTTAATATTAACTGCTAAATTTAATGAGTAATTCTTACAATTCATACCTGAGGAACATAGAGAGCAAACTTTAACCATGGGAGTTTGGATACACGATTTACAAACTGTTAAAGATAATGTATTTATGCTTTCTATCTTGGTACAAGATTTACATACCGCCAAGAAAGGACTTTCCACACATTCGGCAAACCTGAAGAGTCACTACTAAGCATGAATAATTTCAAAAATAATAGCTTACTAAGAGTTTCTACGACATCCAAAAACAAATCAACTGTAGGTAGGCATTCTTCAACCACCTAAAATTTCTAGGTTTGCAGGTTGTCAAAAGGCAATCCATTTTTGGTTACCTTGTCACATATGTTGCTGATTTTGTTTCCTATAGTACCTTTTTCATGAAGAAAGCAGTAGCTTTCATTTGAACATATCTTTTTATTTTTCTTAGTGGAAGTCCAATTACTATTTTTCTGTTCTGTTTATAATTTGAGCATAAGTTTGAATTTCCTTAGGACTTTATGTTCTTATGCAAGCGGCAGACATAAAGCAGTAGCTGATATAATAAATATTATTTCTGGTTTGTTTGATACATACATCAGGATGTAAATGATGAGTTTTCCATCTGACATCGAGGACATACCAGGTCCTTGACATGTAACAAGCCTCATAGCTACTTAAGTTCCATAAAAGGACATGAATCATGATCAATTGGTGGATTATATCATGTGGAAAACTAAAAGTACCTTATATTGCTTTTCTACACGGTTCAACACTCTGTTAACTATGTTTTTCTTGTTTAAAAATTCAAATGAGAGGTCTGTATTAAAAAGTGGTTCTCAAGTCGTTTATCATACATTCTTGCTTGTAAAATCATGGTAAACAGCAAACCTTCAGCTCTTGACCCATTTCAATCCCCAACGGCAAATAGGCTCATTTCTATATGAAGAAGCTCCAAACCAACTTAGTATGACTGCAATTTTCATTTATATTAGGCAAGTGACTTATTTAGTAGTTGTATCTTATTTGTTGTTTGAGAATAATTTAGCTGAATCCACAATAGTTTGAATGATATCGTCTTGTTATAGTGGTACACAGTAATGATTTTAATACAAAGTTTATTGCTTTGGATACAAGATCACAATGGTAGAAGAAGTGCAAGAAAAATGAATGTTTGTTGCTTTGGATACAAGATCACAACAGGCATTCAACTAGTAATATTAACTCGCCAATGTTTGTTGCTTTTAATACAAGATCCACTTATTTCTGGACGGAGGGAGTAGATCTAACTCGCAGGGCTCGATGTACTCGAGGACATAGCTGCGATTACGGATCGACATAGCATCCACGCGCATCTACTACATCTACTTTGCAGGGGTTACCGGATCTGAGAGGGAGACATAGATTTACCTCGCAGGGCTGGACGTCTTGGCCTGGCCTCGTACATGGCGTCGATTTCCTTGTACGCCGCCTCCCTCTCGGCAGCGGCGCGAGCAAGCGAGCCACCGCATCAGCGATGCCGCCCGAGATCAGCACCAGCAGCTCGCGCCGATGTCCGCCGCCGCACCAGAAGGCGCAGCCGCTCCCGCTCCCGCTCCCGCAACCGCTCCCGCTCCCGCAACCTCTCCCGCGGCCGCCCCCGCAGCCGCAGCCGCAGCCGCTCCCTCTCCGCCCTCCAAACCAGCAGCAGCCGCGGCTAGGTTCATGTCCATTGCTGGATCTGTGCTTCGCCGAAGAAATGGGAGTGTAGGGAGAGAGGCTTCGTTCGCCGAAGAACTAGGGTTAGGGTTTTCTCTCCTCTGCTTTTTGCCGGAAATGGGGATGGTGGGGAGGGGATGCGGCCGACTGGGGATAAAGTAGTGGACTCTTTTGGACTGTGCGCGTGTGCGTGGACCCGTGTGTGGACCCGTGGGCATTGACGGGCGTGTACGCGGAAGGGGCGTGTACGCGGAAGGGGTACGGGCGTGTACGCGGAAGGGGTACGGGCGTGTACGCGGAAGAGGTGTACGGGCGTGTATGTATTCTCGCGGTGATACGCGTACCTCCTCGGGCTAACGGGTCCTGCGGGTTTTGGAGCGGGCATTTCTATACCCGAATCGAAGTTGAAAAGACGATCCTGCCCCTCGCCGCGGAGTAATCTGGATCGTCCTTGTGTTCCGCTCAACATACCCGTTCGACGTTGGGGGTCTATGGAAGCAGTCGCCTTACATTATAATCCGTCCAATAAAAAATTAATTACGGCTATTACTACCACCCAAACGTGACACAAATTCGCAATATGGGGAGGGATATATTTGATCGATAACACGTATGATTTACCTGACGATCGTTCTATGCATCCTCTTGTTTTATCTTCCGCAACCAATGGTCCATGTACTCTCATCTATATGCTTGCATAGTATTTTTTTTCAACGTCTATTTGTGCAACGTATAGACTGAAATCTGAATATCAAACCCTCAGGCCTCGTTTGGAAACAGTGAATTTATGTGTTTTAGAGTATATAATCTACCGCATTTTTGGTGAATAAACTTTGATCACCCGATCCTCTTCTCTCTCCCAAGAAACGCCAGCGTAAGAAACGCGAGATGCACCTCGCGTCTAACAATCTTGTCAACCCGACGTGTTCCTATGGTTTTACTTAGGCTTACACTACTTAAAAATAGGCCGCCAAATGGGCTAAAGAGTGTATTTTCGAGTAATGGGCTAGGCTGGTAAAATGCACATGTATCCACTTAGAAATCTGGTTGCCAAACAAGGCCTCGCGCATTCTTATATCTAAATTGGGGGGAATAACAAAATTGTAAGAAAGAAAAATCTATGCAGCATATCATGTGGATTTTTCAGAGAGAGAAAATAGAAAAAACAAATACTTTTTTAGGGGAGAGAGAAATCATATGCTAAATGAAAGATGTGCAATCTCCACACTGGACCGTTATAACTGTCAACTGAGATGGGCATCTCAAAGTTATCTAGTACTCCTATGATTATTTTAGTTTTGGATACATCCATGCGAAAGAAAATTATTATGGATCGGAGGGAGTATAACTTTTTTATCAATGACAACGGAATGTCTCAAAGTTGGCGAGCGCTGCACTCTAGCGGGTGGCCGCCATGTGCAGCTTTTGCATCCACCGGCATCGGCTACCTGTCCCTTGTGGCTCCGAGAGTCAACAAAGTAAGCGTGATTCACCTGAGAAACGGTCAAACTTGCATACATTTCCAGTAGTTCTCCATGGGGCCGGCAACTGTGGGGCAGCATCAACTCAGCAAAAAATAAAACTTATTTTGCGAAACAATCGGGATTGCACAGCATGTATCACAACAGAGCACACGGAACATAATTTTTGTATTGGTTTTAGTTTAACGGATGTAGCCATCCAAAATTCAAAGCAAGATGAGCAAACTGTTCTCTAACGCGCGGGCGAGTACTTATTAGAGCAAATACAATAAGGTACAGTCAGCTGGCTATAAGAAATAAAATATTATAAGTTTGCTTAGTTGGAAGAGAGAGATTAGGAGAGAGAATGGAAGTGAGCTCTTATCTAATAGTCAGCTCTAGCACGTGCTCCTAGACACTATGTGTGACTAAAAAGTGGGTCATGTATTGTAAAAGTAGTACACTTTTATAGTTTTCTATTGTACATGCTAGCTATAAGTTGACTGTAAATAATGTGACAAATTGTTATAGCCAGCTGCTGGCTACACTATTGTTCTCGCTCTTACGCGCGCAGCGGGAACCAGCGTGACGTGGAACGTCACAATCCCATGTTACTACCCACGCACTCACGCTGACTTGCGAACCAACTCCCCACTCGTCGGCGCCGCCCGGGCCGCGCGCCGGCGTACGTACGTGCAGTCATTCCTTTGGCCATCCTCGATCCGCCACACACCTGTTCGATTGCCCACGAGCTATCCATTTCCTCTCCTGCCTTTGCTTCCAGCTCCTCCGAATCCCAATATTCTCCGGTGTCCGTTCTGGCCGGCACGTAACAGCGGCGCCGGCAGCGGCATGTCATGCCTACGCGGCGAGTTTGCTTCACACGCCGGCATCCATCCGATCGAGCGTTGGTGCGCATCGCGGTCCATGTCATGCGTGCTAGCGAAAATACAGTGGCATGTCACATTGGCATTGGCATTGGCATTGGCAGTTTGGCACTGCACACAGGCCATGCCATACCTCCATGCCACGGCAGAGGAATGCTGTAGAAGGCTTTGGATGGAATGATAGTGGAGGAAAGGCAGGATGGCTGGACCCGGAGAGGATAAGCTAGTAAAAGAAGCGGAGGCGGGGCAGGGGCAAGATCCACCGGCAGCCACTAGCGATCTACGCCATCATGCTGCTGGCCTCGCTTTGCAAGCGGAGCTAATCTATGTGTCATCACGGGCAGTGTCTGCTGCGCATCCATCTCATGTCACGCACGTCCCCTCTTGGCTCCGGCGTTTTCGTTATCCAAATCAATCACACGCACTCGGGATCGAGCCACTTTACGTTGCCGTCACATCCGTCGACAACAGTAGCTTCCTATTTTAACCAATAGCTGGCTAGCTTGCTGCATGTATGTGTGTGGTGTTTGGTGGAAAATGGTACCTGAACTCACGAGCTTGTGGGTAGAACGTGTCAGTAAAGCACACGGTTGACTAAACTCGTCAGTAGGGATTTCGAGACATTATGATCATAGTACTAGTGTACTACTACCTCCATCCCAAGGCTTAAGGTCTTTATTATTTTTTAGAAAATCAAACTATGTTACGTTTGACTAAGTTTTTATCAAAATCATTAATATTAAAAGTACAAAATCAATATCATTAGATAGATAATGAAATATATTTTCAGATGGTACCTACAAAATATCATATTTATTCATAAATTCTTCTAAAATTTTAGTCAAACTTTACTTTGTTTGACTTTCTGAAAAATATAGGCATTAAGCCATAGGATGGAGGTAGTACTACTTAATTAGAGTTATCATAGGTTACTGTCATGCATAAAAAAAAGGCGATGTGTCGTTTTAATTAATGATGAGAGAGATCGTAGTGGTATTATAGGTTGACGTTGTATCATAGCATGTAGAAGTAGAATAATTAATATCAAATAGATCTTGTATGCAATCTTATGGTGAGATTCTATAATCAATAATTATAATGAGATTACGATACTTCCGCCATTCACAATCACCCCGCGTTTTGGATTTAGTCAAACTCAAAATTTGTGAAGTTTAAGCAAGAATAGAAGAACATTCATAATTTCAATTGCATATAATTTTAAAATATATACTTTATGACGATTCTAATAAAATATATTTTATATTAGATGTTGATATTCATAAAAAGTCGCAAGATGAGGTTTTTTCATTCTTCACATGCGCAGAGACTTTAGGCCAAATCCATTTTTTAAAACAAGGCAAAAGATTTTCCATTTTTATTAATTAAGGGGACATTTAACAGGTCTTACAAACCAAGACTTGACCAAAGAGTCAAGTCCGAAAAGAAGAGTCAACTCCATTTTTGAATCACTTTTTTGGGTCGATCTTCCGCAAGTTCTTTCTTAGCAGTGAAATACATGTGATGACGATTCTAATACAATAGATTTTATATTAAATATCGATATTTTTTCTAAATATCAAGTCTTTGATAAAGTTTGACTTTGACTAAGATCAGAACGCGAGTAAGTCGTGAACAGAGGGAGCACTACTTCATCATAGCATGCATCATATATAGAGGTAGTAGCATACACTAGTATCATATGCATTATATTACTACCCACTATATATGATTTGGGGCTGGTGGATCCTAGTGCCCTTTTCGATTTGATTAATTTAACATTAGCTAAGGTAGACCGTAGACGCTTTGATTGAACTAATTAGGGTTTGCAGGTGGACATAGTGCCCTTTCCGGCTCGATTAATAAACACTGACTGGAGAAGTCGTTACGACGGAGCTGCCTGCAAACTGACACCGGTCGGATTTGGGAGTTTAAGGATGAGCAAGCACCGCCCCATGAAAGACGGCACCCAACTTTGGGCAACAGCGCACGGTTCCACCCAATGACTCAAATATTGCATGCAATCGTTCTACCAACCCATCCATCTTTTCCCTACGCAGAGGCAGCAAACCCATCCATCCTCATAGACTCATAGATAGACAAAACAAAGAAGAAAAGCGTCCGTGTGAGTGTGGTTTGGTGTGGCCCAGGATTAGATCCCGGGCAAGCACGATTAGATCCCAGTTCGTTGTCGCATCATTGCGGCGTTTGACACATCGCCGCCGCTTTACCTTGCATGCCCATAAGCAAGACAACCTTTTCCATGGCCCATTTCGAGGTACGTGAGCACCTCCATGGCGGGAAGAAAGAAAGAAAGAAAGAAAGAAAGAAAAGCGCGCCGCGGAGGACCGCCGCTTCAGCCGCCGCCAGCCACCTGGTGCCCTGCCGGCCGCTCGACGCCGGCCAGCCGCGCGCCTGACACACACTCGATCGCTCATGCACATGCATCTATGGCGTATTTCTCAGCATCATAACCTGTCGACGATCAACATCATCGACAGACATTCTGGCCGGCTGGCTGCATCCATCTATCATGCTCATGCCATTCTTCGCAGTGCGCTTTGAGATGTGAATGATGTGCTCCGCGATTCTTTACAGATGGACCGATGTATGCCATATTCGTCGACAGGTTTTGAGATTTCAGATAAAAGCATGATTTAGGTGTCAAGCTCCCACTGGTTAGCCCTGAAGATGCACATTACGCTGATCGATGAGTTTGCTTGCAAAAGCCTAGTGCGATCGTGCGATTTGTTGCAATCAGGCTCCACAAGGGCACCAGGAGCTGTAGCTGAGGCCCTCCGCATGACAAGTGGCTTGCCTCCGCGCCAAGCTGCTCATGAACCGGGTGGCTGGTGCATTGTCCTGTTCAAGAAAAGGAAAGCAAGGTACATAAACATCGGCCTCACGGCCTCATCTCCTCACGTCAACATATTATTCGTGATGTAGTCCTCCCCATGTACTACATGAATAACACAATGCATTTGACGATTTCAATGATCCGACGAAAAAGATGAAATCATCTAAAATTGCACACCACTAGCTTAGAATTGATTATTTCTTAGTGTGAAACCTCACACTGATAATTTAGAGACGCCGATAGGAAGCACGGATACTTGGATACGTATCCGATAAGCGACAAGGGGATACCGCGGTACGAATTTTTTTCTTCAAAAATGCAGATACGGGTATAGGCTTCTATAGATGTAATTATTTGAAAAAATATACAAAAATAAAATATTCCGCATAGGATTAACATGGATGTGGATATTCTCCTCCACATCCAACATAGATATTTCAAAAATTAAAGAATTAAAATTCATCTCTATAAATCACACGATCAGTAGCTAGTAGTTGGGTTGCATTTCCTGTAGTTGTTACCGTTGTACATGCTCTAGCTCGAGCTCTCAATTGAAGGTCTTTTTAATGGGGACGTACTAGCACTAGTCATTGCTTATCTGAACGGAGAAAGATGAATTCAGATATCAAAATCAATGGTGGGTGGAGACATGGATGAAGATGGCCAAAGGGGAATATGAGATGGAGGAATTGAAAACGTGACCGAAATATAAGCCAAAGTCAGCCAGTTTATAAACTGCCACAAGTATTTTGTTACTCAATGTACATGCTGCTATAACCATTTTTCCTTCTGTTTGGTGGCTTCTTCGATGTGAATTGACGGAAGGAGGGCATTCCTATATGTTACGCAACCTACTATTAGGAGAAATTAACAAATTTGAATTTTGACTTTTTTTAAAAAAAAGTTTATTTCTCGGTAAAATGGCATTAACTTTTGCATACGATTGTCTTGAAAAGTTACGTGCAAATTCAGCAGGGTTTGCCCGGTTGGCATTTTTTTAGGTTCTCAAAATTCCAAATGTAAATATGAAAGCATGAAGATTTTAGTTTTTAGCAGTAATTCAGGATTTTATATATTTTTATATTTAAAAAAATATAAATTAATAATTGCATCCTCCATAAAGATTATTATTACTTAACCATTGATATTTATTTTAAAAATTGTTTAAAATTCGAAATAATAAAGAGTTGTGATATCACGGTCTAAGGGTTAATAGGATTGATATGGTAATATTATCATCAATGTTTCGTTTCTTTTATGGAAACTCAACGGAAGGAACGGAGATGCTAAACATGCTAGGGCTGTAGCAGTGTGAGGATGGATGATCAAATTAGGAAGTTTGACCATGGGTGTAGTTTAACCTAAGATTAAGTATAGTTAGAGTTAAAATAATCCACGTGAGAGCTTTTTTTTGTTGAAGTTAACGGACGGCGTGGGTTGCGCCGGGAGTCTAGACGCCGACGGCCACCCTCGACATATACGGGTTACGCCGAGGGCAGGGTCTACGATGATGGCCCACGTGGTTTTGTCGAAGAGGACCTTTTACTGAGAAGGTACGTCGATGGATGCCCTCCACGTAGTCTATGCCGACGCAATATGGCTACACCAAGGGTTTCGGGCCATCGGCGGGCGTCATTCCTGCAGTGAAAAGCGTAGTGCGATTGTGTCCTTGTTTCCGTCAGGCTCCACCAGGAGCTATAGCTGAGGCCATCCGCACGACTCGTGTCTTGCCTCCGCGCCAAGCTGCTCATGAACGAGCTGGCAGGTACATTGTCCTGTTCAAGAAAAGAAAAGCAGGGTACATAAACATGCATGGGGCTCACGGCCTCATCTCCTCACATCACACATTATTCGTGATGTAGTCGTCTCCATGTACTACAATGGATAATAGAATACCTTTCACGATTTCAGTGATCCAAGGGAAAAATCAAATCACCTATCAAGCTGCACACTGTACTAAGCTCAAAAAATGAATATTTTGCAGACCCTAATAAGACGCTAGGACAAGTTAATTATTACCCTGTGACTATTTAGAGACGTCGGTAGTTAGACATTGATCCATGTCATTGAAAATGTGGCTGGAATATAAGCCAAAGTCAGTTAGTTTATGAACTGTCACAACCATTTTGTTAGTGTGGGTACATATTGCTATAACCTTTTTTTTTGTTTCACGACTTCTCCGATATAAATCGATGGGAGGAGGGAATTATTCCAATAAAAGGATATTCTCCATTGTTAGGGCAATCACGTTGTGCAAGAAAACCATACCAATGTGCATCAATTTTATGGCGGAGGCGGAGGTTTCAACCATTTGTTAGCTAAGAGAACGCAACCCGGACTCATTTTTTTCATTTCACTTTCCTTGAGCTCAGCAATTATCATGGTTGACAGTGTTGTGTTAAGATATCAATTGTATACATCCTAGCATGGCTAAACAAAGATAACAGTACTCTCTTTGTTAGTTAGGGAGTGGTGTTTTGGCTCCTGGGTGTATATGCTTCCTCTAGTTTGAATTGCAACTTTGATACATTTTAAAATGTCGAAAAAAATTAAGTGAAAAATTTACATGAACATCTTGACATGCTAAGTAAGCACAAAGTCTTTCCATAAAAAATCAACTTGTAGTTTGAGCTGGTAAAAAAGACAAAATTTAGTGCTAAAAATAAAGCTTTTTATGAGACTTGTTTTGTTTATTTTACACCGACCACAAAAAATATCGGGTTTTCACGAAACTGTATGAGCGCACATAGATTGTTGAGATGTAAATTTTTTTGACAATTAGAAGTATGTTTTTTGGATGGAGGGAGCATATACACCCAAGAGCCGAATTGAATTTCCGCTTTATTACGTCTATTCACTCATTCTAGCGACAAGTATAGTAGGTTGGAGTAGTAGTAGTATAAAACGAAGATTCTACTCCAGAAAAGGATAAATGACCTAAATCTCCTGATTAACCTCGTGTTGACACAGCAGTGAGTCAGTGACACGCGCCTAGCACCCTACGCAAATAGGGACACAAGAGGTGACATGGTCATGACGCCACGCTGAGGTCACGCCGATAGACATTGGCGCAGGAGATCGAGTGCAGCAACTGCTGCAACGATCAGCAGATGTGGGGGCGCCCAGCTTAGCTGGGGACATCAGCTTTTCCCAAAGCCCACTTCCCGGCACATCACCTTCCCGTCGGGCATATCTGTCGGTCACGCGCGCGCGTGCCAAGCGAAAGCTAGTCGGCGGCGACGCGCCGATCCGGCTGTCCCTCCTCCCCTCTCCGGCCGGGCTCCGCACGGCGCCGGCGAGTGACCGGGCACCTACCGGCTGACGGCTGACGACACGGCCTCGGGAAAAGGTTGATGCCGATATATCGACCGGGGAACAGTGCGTCTACGATAGTGGTTTCTGGTTCTTTCACTCCCTTAAACTTTTTTTTGTAAATGGGTGCTATGCACCACATAATCCTAAAATTCGTAATAATTTTAAAAATTGAAAAAACCGAATCCCCCTAAAAGTAAAAGATGATCAAGTATTATACCCGTATAAAAAATATTTGTGCTCCAAATGGTTCCCGCGGTATGCTGGGCAAAAAAGACAAATTTACAACGAGTATAGCGTGGATAGTACATGGACATCGGGATTTTCGATTTTGTCTTTTTTACCTAGGATACAATAAAAGTAATTCCCTCGCAAAATATGTTTATACACGTATAATATTTGGGCATCTTCGGTTCTCAAAAGGATGCGGATTTTTAAAACTTCTTTTGAATTACTATTTTTTTGATGTACCGGATGATTGGCACCCATGAGCGTGGATGTATTTTTTCATGTATGTTCTCCGTTAGGGATTATAAGGCTCGATGGCTAATTTGCTAAGACAAAAAAAACTCCATAACTCAGCTTATTAATTATTGCATGTACCAATAGTTTCACATGAGAGAAGAGAGATAGAAAAACAGAACATGCATTGAGAGAGAGAGAGAGAGAGTACAATAAATAAGACGAATCTTATACTGTATAACAATTTTCAAAAGCTCATAGACCTTATAATCCCTAACACATGGAGTACAATGGAAGGATTAGGGACATGCTTACACAGTTAAATCGGTTATGCTTATTTCTAAATTAAGTGCTTAATTACTCCTTCATCCATTTCAGAATAATTGTCACGGATTTGTCTAGATACACATATACGTCAAAATTAATGTGTCTAGATAAACATGAATTTAAATAAATCAGTGATACTTATTTTGAAATGGAGGAAGCATCTGTCTTGAATAAATAAGCACCAGTGATTGACAAAAATAAGTTTGCTTTTGTAAGCATATCTCTTAACCACCTTGCATTACACCAAATGCAAGTATTTTCTCTCTCTCTCTCACTCGTCACCGCGTTAGTACACGCACAAAGTTTAGAAAAATAGTTAAGTGTTTACTGTTTACTCCTAGTATTTGTTCTTACGTTATATTTTATTTATTGCATGCCACGTTTTGTTTCTAGAGTTTTTATGTTGTGCCAAATTTTATCTCATTTAGTCATTTGCCCCACAAGGCAGACCGATGAGAACAATGAGTCAACTGCTCACTAACAAACATAATACCTCCACAGGGTGTCCCATTGAGGAGTAGTTAAACGAGTATTTAGTATTGAGTAAGTAGTATAAATTTAGTCAAATGTAAAAAAAGTAAGTTTGACCAATATATGAAAGAAAATGTCAATATCTACAATATCGAGTAAATACACTACAGACATATATTTATGGTGGATGATCTACTGATATTTATTTGGTACCATAAATATTGATATATATTTTATATATCATTGTTCATGCTTTTATAAGACTTTGACTTTTGGCTAAATTTATATATCCCCTCCGTCTAGAAATAAATTATTTGGATATGTCTAGATTCGCATGGGTAGATACATGAAAATCTAGATAAATCCGAGTTAGTTATTTCCAGACGGAAGAATTGGAACGGTCTACAGTTTCATGTTGAAAATATTTCGCCTGGCGATCCACTCTTCAAGGAAAAAATAAAAGTAAACATGCTCATGACATATGTCACGATGTCAATCTTTCATGTCCAAGAGGTAAAAGAACATGCATATTGTTTGGAAAGTGGAGTGTTATCTCGATCTCAACAAATTCTTCCGATAACGGAACCTGGGATCCATCCTGGATATGGGATGAGCCTTTTTCTTAGTGGGAAATGAGCTCGGGAAAGAAAGTAGACCAAAAAAAATTGAGCCTAGCCTAAAAAGTGAGGATCCTATGAATCGCCGACTTGTGATAAACGTACTTTCTATGGAGTATAGTTTGCCACCTCATTCCACATGTAACTGGAGAGAATCTATGTCCTCTTGGTTTACTCGGTTAGCGGTTACTATCACTTTGTGAGAAGCCAAGAGCGAAAAGATGTGTTTGTTAGGCCAAAGGGCCAATTTTTGAAGAGAAAAACATCAAAGGGCAAAATCAAGGAGAATTTGTAATGATACATAATTTCGCGAGAGCAGGATTTTGTTCTTTTTGTGTCACCAATCTGTAACTTTGTAATCTATATCCCTTTTTTTGCCAAATGACATGAGCCAAAGGTTTTGGGTTCGTTTCAAAACACATCAAGGCTAATTATTGGTGAATAATGTCTCACTGGAAGGATACTTTTGCAGAACTGGCAAAGAGAAGGTTTGCGGTGACAAGGCTGCGGCTAGAAAAAAAAACAGGTTTGCAGAGTAGTGCTTCATGAGATGACTGTTTTTGTTGGAATTATGTACAACATTCCTTTTGTTCATTGAACCTTTCTTGTTACCCGATGGTTGCATGATCATATTAGCAAGAAACATTCAGAAATTAAGTATAGTGGGTGCTAAAGAACAGTACTCACAATGCTTAATTCAGGCTGGTCCCGGAACTAGTGAGCTTTTCTTCCAGGGAGACTCTGCCGCAGTCTATCATTGGAGTGTGTGCACAAATACTATACTATCGCAATTCAACCATGCGCATAGAAAATGCTTTTCTTGACAAAAGGCTTAACTTTTCGCTTTCAGGATCGAATATGTTTATTGGTGCGAGTGGGAATGTTTGTTTTTTTGCGCGTGCGCGTGATCCTGTTACGATGTGTTAAACTATATATATACTCCCTTCATTCGTCAAAGATTGTCTAAGATTTATTAACATCTAAATTTCAATAAATCACAGACAACTTTCATGAAACGAGTGGGTGTCAATGGAATACAGTGACCATACGATTTTCACAAAACACACTGGCCATTTCTCCCATTCCTTATCAACAAGCAAGCATGCATGCATGGACACATGGACACGACGAATCTTCTCCTATGAAACCGAAGAAAACAGAGCACGGAGAGAGAGGAAAACAGAAGAAGGAAGGGATGAACCGAGGTGATCCACCTGACCCAAAATCTAACTCTAACCCTCAAACGATCACATCCACACTTCCTGGTCGAAGGCGACGTCGGAGCAATGGTCGAAGAGATCGACGCCAATGTCGCCGCCTCCGCCGCTGCCGGAGAAGATGCTGGCCCAGTCCATGTCGATGAGGGCGTCGACCTGGAGGAGGTCGAAGGGGTCGGGCCAGTCCACGGCGTCCGCGCCGCCGGGCGTCGCGACGGAGGCTGAGGCGGACGAGGAGGAGCAGGAGGACGGCGATACGGCAGCAGACGCGGAGGAGGCAGAGCAGGTGGCGCCCTGCTTCGGCTCCGCGTCCTCGTCTTCGTCGGCGCCGGAGCCGGCCGGTTCTTGAGACGAAGCCTTGGGCGGCTCGTCGCAGTGCGCGTGGTCGGGATCCGGCAGCAGGTCCTCGACGGGATCATCGGGGCGGGTGGCGCAGGGGACGACCGGCTGGTGGGTGACGGGGTCGAGGCCCATCTTCTTGAGCTTCTTCCTGATGTGGGTGTTCCAGTGGTTCTTGATCTCGTTGTCCGTCCTCCCGGGCAGCCGCGCCGCGATCTTGGACCATCTGGACACGCACCACGCAAAACCAGAATTCAGAATCCATCCACGAGGCTTGCGACATGCATGTTTGAGGAACAGCATGCATGGGAGAGCATACCTGTTGCCGAGCTCCGCGTGGAGATCAATGACGAGCTTCTCCTCGTCGTCGGAGAGGAGGCCGCGCTTGAGGTCGGGGCGCAGGTAGTTGGTCCAGCGGAGGCGGCAGCTCTTGCCGCACCGGAGCAGCCCGGCGAGCTTGGGGACGAGCCTCCAGCAGCAATGGCCGTGCGAGAGGAGGAAGGCGACGAGCTTCTGGTCCTCCTCCGCCGTCCACGGCCCCTTCTTCAGGCCCACCTTCGCGCAGCACGGCTGCCTGCCCATGTCGAACCTGCCTGGGACTGGGAATGGGGAGGCAGCAGCTGCTCGAGTCTCAAGGCGAGGCAAGGAGCGAGTAAAAGCGGCGGCCTTAATTTGGGAGCAGCGCGGGGGATAAATAGCTGCGGCCGGAAGTGGAAATGGGCCACGCGCACGTGTCAGAGGCCACTCGTACGTGTGAGTCTGCCTCTGACCTGATCTAACCCACCCGGATAACGGATGGATTTTGCATGGGCGCGTTTGGTAGCCTGCATCCCCTTTGGCTCGTATGGAGCGAGTAATTTTCGGTTCGTTTGGATGCCAGGGTTGAGCCGCGTTCTCGCATTAACCGGTTCTCAAAGCATCCCTGGGATAGGTCCTGGAGGAACGCTCAGAATGGCAGTTTCTCCGGGGCCACACCCGTTGCGGCCAGAAGCCTGCACGCATGGAGAAGGGAGGCGGAGACGCCGCGTCCCTTCGGGAACACGCGTCATAATTAGCCTCACTGCTCTCCTCTCCTTCCTCTCACTCGCGACCGCAGTCTCACCTTCCCAAAATTGTCACATCACCCGGCGGTTCCCCTCCAGCCGACCAATCCGCCGCACCGACGCAGGGAGGAGCACCGCTATCGGAAGAGGAGACATCGGCGACCAGGACCTCGACATCGGCCGCAATCTGCTCCGCAGTCCTCATCGGCATCTCATCTTCGCCCGCGACCTCGAGCTCTTCCTCGGCCGAAAGAATGGCGGTAACGACCTCTCCTTCTCACCTTCGTACTCGTTCTGTTCAAACATGCCATTCTCGGGCATTTCCGACGACATGCACAGTAGATCTGCTAGGGTTTCCGTTAGGATAGCGGTCGGATTGACGTTTTGCAAGGTGTTCGTCCCCATTTCTTGCAGTTCTTGTCCAGTTCTTGCATTTCACGGTCTCGATTTTCTTAGATCTGTTACTATAGTGTCGGATTACGGTAGATCCTTCCTAGACCGGCCTTTGGATTGCTGAAACTGGCAGATCTTACTGTGCATGCATAGAGGCGAAGGTTTTTTTATGTTCGGGTTTACCATATTGTCATTGTTGTGCGAAAAGTTGAGCTGAGTCGCGCTAGTTTATTCAGATGCAAGAGGAGTGGGAGGACTTGAAGAAGGAAGTTGCAATGCTTAAGAATATGCAGCGAACACAAGCACAAGTGATGAGGGCTAAGAAACAGGAATGGAGGCAGAAAAACAGGCTTTGGAGGCTGAGAAGAGAAAGCTAGAGTATGACATATACGATCTGCTTCAAGTGAACTTTGCAATCAAGGACAAGCTCAAGAGGATCAGGGCTACTTGTGAGGAGTGATGAATGTGATGTAGACATACTGTATGAGAATTTGTAATGTGGCCTAAGTACAATTTGTAATATACCCTAAGTACCACTCGTAATGTAATCAATTTGAAGTGCCAATTGTGTTATTTCTTGATTGAACTAGGCCAATGATTATGCCCTGGGATCATAGTATGAGGAGATGATTGATCAGAACCTATGGCATGACTTAACATGACCAAGCCATTGGTTCTGTTCAAACATCTCCTACATATGTCCTCATTGTATGAGGCCTCTGATACCCTGCTTTGCGTGTTTCTGCTTCTTCAGTTCTGCATTGGCCAATGATTCAACTATGGCACAACGACAGGCATGGTGCTGCCCTCAAACTTAGTCATGTGTGTTGTATTACTGGCACACTAGACTTAGTTTGGGGACAGTCCATCTGTCTGCCGTGTGATCCTACATATGAGGCATCGTTTTGTTATGTCTGGTGCATTGGCCAATGATTCAACAAAGGAACAATGGAAGGCTAGGTGGTGGCCTCAAACTTAGTCATGTGTGTCACTGTTGTAGCACAATACACTTAGTTTGTGGCCACTTCCTATGCCTGCCGTGTGAGCAACTGTATGAGGCCTTACTAATGTTATCAATGTCCGTTTTCATCTACTCTAATTGTGAGCACGCACACCTCTAATAGCTTGTGTTCTTCTGGCAGACGGAGAAGATCATGCTTGGGTCACCTGCTGAGGTTCCCGGCGAGGGACTGGCGAAGAAGCGTCGTGGAAGGCCGGCTAAGGTCGGCCACTTCCACGACGAGCCAGGGCCGGACCACTTCCTCAAAATCATATTCAGGCCCACCTTCGTCCGCCTCATGATCCCTAAAGCTTTCGTCAAGTGGTTCGGAGAAATCCCTTCCAACATCATCGTCACCACCAACACCGGATGCAACTGGAGCATGACTACGACGAGAGAAGGCGATGCCGCATTCATCGACCAGGAATGGTCGGCCTTCGCCGTCGCCCATCAGCTCAAGGTAGGCCAGTTCGTCACCTTCAGAAGGGTGTCCTCCTTGGAGTACAGTGTGGTCATCTTCGACCACACCTGCACTGAGGTGGTGAGCAGGTGCCCGTACCATGGTGATGACACTAGGTGCTGTAGGATAACGTTGCATAGAAAACAAAAATTTTCCTACCGCGAACACGCAATCCAAGCCAAGATGCAATCTAGAAGACGGTAGCAACGAGGGGTTATCGAGTCTCACCCTTGAAGAGATTCCAAAACCTACAAGATGAGGCTCTTGTTGCTGCGGTAGACGTTCACTTGCCGCTTGCAAAAGCGCGTAGAAGATCTTGATCACGATCGCTTCCGGCGCCACGAACGGGCAGCACCTCCGTACTCGGTCACACGTTCGGTTGTTGATGAAGACGACGTCCACCTCCCCGTTCCAGCGGGCAGCGGAAGTAGTAGCTCCTCTTGAATCCGACAGCACGACGGCGTGGTGTCGGTGGTGGTGGAGAAATCCGGCGGAGCTTCGCTTAAGCGTGCGGGATGTGGTGGAGGAGAGAGACCGCTAGGGTTTGGGGAGAGAGGGGGAGGCTAGGGCGCCGGCCAAGGGCAGGCCTAGGTGGTGCGGCCAAGTGTAGGCAGCCCCCTCCCTCTCCTCCTCATTATATAGGTGGAAATCCCCAAGTGTTGGTATCCAAGTCTTCGAATAAGACCCCAACAATGAAAACTCCCATATGTAGGAAAACCTACCCAAGGTGGGAATCCCACTTGGGGTGGGATTCCCCCTTTCCATGAGGGGGGTTGGCCGGCCACCCTAGGGGAGTCCACCTTGGACTCCTCCCCTTTAGGGTTGGCTGGCCATGCAAGGTGGAGTCCCTCCGGGACTCTACTTTCCATGGTGATTTCTTCCGAACTTTTCTAGAACCTTCTAGAACCTGCCATAAATGCACCGGATCATTTCCAAACTTGGAATATGACTTCCTATATATGAATCTTATTCTCCGGACCATTCCGGAACTCCTCGTGATGTCCGGGATCTCATCCGGGACTCCGAACAAATATTCGAACTCCATTCCATATTCAAGTTCTACCATTTCAACATCCAACTTTAAGTGTGTCACCCTACGGTTCGTGAACTATGCGGACATGGTTGAGTACTCACTCTGACCAATAACCAATAGCGGGATCTGGAGATCCATAATGGCTCCCACATATTCAACGATGACTTTAGTGATCGAATGAACCATTCACATACGATACCAATTCCCTTTGTCACGCGATATTTTACTTGTCCGAGGTTTGATCATCGGTATCAATCTATACCTTGTTCAACCTCGTCTCTTGACAAGTACTCTTTACTCGTACCGTGGTATGTAGTCTCTTATGAACTTATTCATATGCTTGCAAGACATTAGACGACATTCCACCGAGAGGGCCCAGAGTATATCTATCCGTCATCGGGATGGACAAATCCCACTGTTGATCCATATGCCTCAACTCATACTTTCTGGATACTTAATCCCACCTTTATAACCACCCATTTACGCAGTGGCATTTGATGTAATCAAAGTACCTTTCCGGTATAAGTGATTTACATGATCTCATGGTCATAAGGACTAGGTAACTATGTATCGAAAGCTTATAGCAAATAACTTAATGACGAGATCTTATGCTACGCTTAATTGGGTGTGTCCATTACATCATTCATATAATGATATAACCTTGTTATTAATAACATCCAATGTTCATGATTATGAAACTAATCATCCATTAATCAACAAGCTAGTTTAAGAGGCATACTAGGGACTTCTTGTTGTCTACAATCACACATGTAGTAATGTTTCGGTTAATACAATTATAGCATGATATATAAACATTTATCATAACCATAAAGATATAAATAATAACCACTTTATTATTGCCTCTAGGGCATATCTCCTTCAGTCTCCCACTTGCACTAGAGTCAATAATCTAGTTTACATTTGTAAAGATATAACACCTTGGCCTTCTGGTGCTTTATCATGTTTTGCTTACGGGAGAGGTTTTAGTCAACGGATCTGACACGTTCAGAAACGTATGTATTTTGTAATTCATTTGCGTCTCAACGCATCACTCATTTCCAAATGAGTCGGCATTAAATATGTTTGGTCTTCTGGTGGAACCTTAATTTCGTGGTCTGAAATATGTCACTAATATTGTCACACACAATATAGCTTCAAAGTTCTGACACTATCGGAACTACACCAAGTTCTCAAAGAACTTCTTGACTTAACATCCTTTGTCATTGTCAAAACAATGACATACTCTGCCTTCTTTTGTAGAATCCGTCACAATATTTAGAACTCTTCTAAATCTAGCATAGACAACTTCTAGCTCATTGTGCTACCTTTTAAACAACACTTAGTCTAATTTGAGATTTGAAATTTTATTTTCATATGTGACAAAATTAGTATCGGTGCAACACCTTACAACGATTTGTTTTGTCATTTCTCCATATAAAACTATATATATACTTGGTTCTTCTTAAGTACTCAAGAATATTCTTACTGTTTTTTAAATTGATCATCACATGAATCATGCTCATAACACTCTTAGAGCATAGGATATCTGATTGTGTACATATTATTCGTGATCTATAATCACTCATGTGTTTTTACTCATTGAGTGTCAGATACACTCAAGTCTTGTTAAAACTTCACATGACAAGAACATCTTCTTAATATTTCTATATTGAACTATTTCAATATCCATTCTATGTACTTTGACTTAAACTTATTTTGTGTTTCAATCTATCTTCATAGATCTTGACACTAAATTTGTTTCAGTCCATATCTTTTTATTGAAGTTAATTTCTCAATGAAACCTTTTTAATCAAGTATATAATTACATTATTTATAACCAACTATATGTCACCTACATAAAGTATTATAAATATGTCTTAGTGCTCCCACTTAATTTCTTGCAAATGCAAGCCTCTTCATCGTCTCTGATGAAATCAAAAACTCTTTGACTATTTCATCTGGTGAAGATTCAAACTCCGCGATACTCACTTCATCAAATTGAAGTTTGTATACCTATCTAATATTCCACGGACCAGCAAAACTCTTGGTTGTATTTTGTATACACCTTTAATACATACTTCTGATAAGTAATGTATTTTGCCATCCTACTAGAATAATCCATATAGACTATAAGCATTTCTACGGAAGATCTAATCTTATCGTAGTCAACTTTTTGAACTTTGTCGTAAACAATTTTTCGACAAGTCAAGCTTTCTTCAAGGATATTTCATCCAAGTCTATCAATTTCATAGATCCATTTACTTTCATAAAGTATTCATCTATCTTGGATTTCATGGCGCATGGCCATTTTAACGGAGTCAGGGCCCATCATAACTTCTTTGTTTGTAGTTGGTTTATCATTGTTCAAAATCAATCCTTTGTCCACAAATTATTTATTTGATCACAAAGTAAACCATACCTACAAGGTTCAATATGTACTTCGATCTCCATGACTAAAACACTTTGTAGTCATGGGAGCCATGATCGTTGTGGCCGCATCCGAAACCAATTCCGATGCTGCGCTACTCTGATCATTATGCTCAGGTTCATAAACCTTATCAAATTATATTGTCCTCCCACTCAAATACTTCACTAGAAACAATTTCTCGGAAATAAGAAACATTGACAAACACTTTTGTCTTTGTCTCGTGGGAAGAATTCCCAATCAAATCTCTGGGATAACCAACAAAGACATTCATCCGATTTTGGTTGTAAACTTATTTACTTATGCTATGCATAGCAAAATTTAAGAAAAGACTATCAGGTTTCTTACCTATGCCATAACTCGTATGGTGTCATTTCAACGGATCATGATGATGCTCTATTTAGTGTAAAAGCGGTAGTCACTAATGCATAATCCACAAAAATATAATGGCGTCATAATATTTTTTATCTCATCATTAATCCAACAAGGTTTGGATACATATCTTGGATACTATATCATCATTATGATACTCCAAGAAATGTGAGTTGTAGAACAATTTCATAACTCTCTTAGATGTTCGCTAAAACTCGTAATTCAAATATTTCCACCATGATCCAATCATAGATATTTGACTTTTCTATTACGATGATTTCCACTTCATGCTGAAATTTATTTGAATCCATTCAAATGTTTCAAACTTCTTCCTTATTGAATATATCCACATATATATACTCAATTCATTGTTGAAAGTTTTCACGAAGTAGAAGAATCTCCCGCACACAACTATGCCCAGTGAACCACATACATCATCATGTATTTTTCCACTAAGTTAGTTGCCCGTTCAACTTTTGGCCTATGAACGGTATTTTAATCATTCTCTTTAGAAAAGATTTGCAAGCGCCAAATGATTCAAAAATCAAATGACTCCAAAAATCCATTTGCATAGAGTTCCTTCATGCGTTCCTTTCTAACATGACCTAAATGGCGGTTCCACAAATAAGTGGAATTCAAATCATTTGCCTTATGGCATTTTTAGCATCAGTGTTATGTATGTGTGTTTCACCATTAAAATTTATAATAACTTATCCATCGTTTATGGAGTAATGTCATAATTTGAACAACTCATTGTTTTTATTTGACAAGAGCAAAATAACAATTATTAAGTTCTTTATTAGAAATTCTAAGGGCTAGATAGAATGCCAACGATGAACATAATAACACTTTATTTTTTTGTTCCAGACGTGCATTCCTATCATATTCCTTGTCAGTCACTTAGGCCATTGTATTCTTGCATTGCGTTGTTTTGTATGACACTTCATACCAACCAATATGGTACAAATACCCAAGAATTTCATTGTGTGACCAAACGAGGAATACATCCGTAACATGTATATCATTGATATACACCTGAGCTAGACTTTCTAGTCTTTTCTTTTCTTTCTGCCAGAATATCTTTTGCAGTTTCTCTTTTAGCTTTCCTCATTATTCAGAAAAACACTTCAACATCAATAACTTCTAGGTTTGTTGGTCAAATACCAATAACCTTGAGGTTCTTACTTTGAAGTTGATCATCATATGACAAGTGTTCTAGATTTCACTTATTAGTAACTATGATGAACAATTTCACTCATAATTTTATCCATCAATTCATGACAACTTTTTGAGACCATGTCTGTACATGCTAGGCTCATAAAGTTTAACCTTAGTATTCGCATGTACAAATCTGGCTTGCACCCGTTGTATGCACACGTAGAATCTATCACACCCGATCATCACGTGATGCTTCGAAACGACGAGTCTTAGCAACGGTGCATACTAAGGATGATAACTTCATGGATATGCGAATATTATTAGTGCCCCAATAGTTGGAGGATTGTGACGCCTGGCGTCTTCAACCTTCATACATTCCCATAAAACTTATGAGTTTATGTAGTCTCACCAAATTTATATTCTATCATCTTGCAATAAGGTCTTAGATATCACATATATCTCATACCTTGATTATTTCTGAAAACTAAATTTTCAGCTCCTTACTTTTCAAACAGATTTGAACTTCAAGTTTCACGGAGACAAGATAACTTTGGGTACTAATTGAAACCATAGCTCTTTGAATCAACAATGTGAGGTTTACTAAAAGTTTGCAATAGGACTTAATCAATTCTTGATTCTTTAACAATACGGTACTAATCCGTAAAGTTTCTTATCAGATTTAACAGTATTTCTATCTCAATAACAAGACAAGCGCATAGTAGTAAACGGATGCCAATACTACAAAGTTAATACAAAATACTACTCAGACTATGTTTATGATAATTAGTTCATGTTTTAATCTAATTACTAATGAACTCCCACTTAATACAACATCCCTCATAGTTGTTAAGTGGTACACGATCCAAATCCACCACACCAAAACCGATCATCACGTGAGATGATGTAGCTTCAATGGTGAACATCAACATGTTGATCATATCATCCATATGACTCGTGTTCAACCTTTCAGTTTCCGTTGTCCCGAGGCCATGTCTGTACATGCTAGGCTCGTCAAGCAAACCCAAGTATTCCGCGTGTGCAACATTGCTTACACCCGTTGTATATGAACGTTGAGTCTATCACATCCGATCATCACGAGATGCTTCGAAACGACAGAAGCGTACAACGGTGCATACGAGGAGAACACTTTATTATCTTGATATTAATGTGAGGGATCATCTTATAATGCTACCGTCGCGATCTAAGCAAAATAAGATGCATAAAGGATTAACATCACATGCAATTCATATGTGATATGATATGGCCCTTTAGTCTTTGTGCCTTCGATCTTCATCTTCAAAGCACGGACATGATCTCCATCATCAACGGGCATGATCTCCATCATCGTCGGCGTAGCGTCAAGGTTCATGGCGCCGTCTTCATGGTTGTTCACCTCATGTAGCAACTATTACAACTACTTTGAAATACTACTCAACATGAAATTTAAAGACAACCATAAGGCTCCTGCCGGTTGCCACAATACAATAATGATCATCTTATACATATTCATCATCACATTATGGCCATATCACATCACCAAACCCTGCAAAAACAAGTTAGACGTCTCTAATTTGGTTTGCATATTTTATGTGGTTTAGGGTTTTCGAGAGAGATCTAATCTACCTACGAACATGAACCACAACGGTGATACTAGTGTTGTCGATAGAAGAGTAAATTGAATCTTCACTATAGTAGGAGAGACAGACACCCGCAAAGCCACTTATGCAATACAAGTTGCATGTCGAGCGTGGAGCAAATCTCATGAACGCGGTCATGTAAAGTTAGCCCGAGCCGCTTCATCCCACTATGCCACAAAGATGCAAAGTACTCAAACTAAAGATAACATAAGCATCAACGCCCACAAACCATTGTGTTCTACTCGTGCAACCATCTATGCATAGACACGGCTCTGATACCACTGTAGGATAACGTTGCATAGAAAACAAAAATTTTCCTACCGCGAACACGCAATCCAAGCCAAGATGCAATCTAGAAGACGGTAGCAACGAGGGGTTATCGAGTCTCACCCTTGAAGAGATTCCAAAACCTACAAGATGAGGCTCTTGTTGCTGCGGTAGACGTTCACTTGCCGCTTGCAAAAGCGCGTAGAAGATCTTGATCACGATCGCTTCCGGCGCCACGAACGGGCAGCACCTCCGTACTCGGTCACACGTTCGGTTGTTGATGAAGACGACGTCCACCTCCCCGTTCCAGCGGGCAGCGGAAGTAGTAGCTCCTCTTGAATCCGACAGCACGACGGCGTGGTGTCGGTGGTGGTGGAGAAATCCGGCGGAGCTTCGCTTAAGCGTGCGGGATGTGGTGGAGGAGAGAGACCGCTAGGGTTTGGGGAGAGAGGGGGAGGCTAGGGCGCCGGCCAAGGGCAGGCCTAGGTGGTGCGGCCAAGTGTAGGCAGCCCCCTCCCTCTCCTCCTCATTATATAGGTGGAAATCCCCAAGTGTTGGTATCCAAGTCTTCGAATAAGACCCCAACAATGAAAACTCCCATATGTAGGAAAACCTACCCAAGGTGGGAATCCCACTTGGGGTGGGATTCCCCTTTCCATGAGGGGTTGGCCGGCCACCCTAGGGGAGTCCACCTTGGACTCCTCCCCTTTAGGGTTGGCTGGCCATGCAAGGTGGAGTCCCTCCGGGACTCTACTTTCCATGGTGATTTCTTCCGAACTTTTCTAGAACCTTCTAGAACCTGCCATAAATGCACCGGATCATTTCCAAACTTGGAATATGACTTCCTATATATGAATCTTATTCTCCGGACCATTCCGGAACTCCTCGTGATGTCCGGGATCTCATCCGGGACTCCGAACAAATATTCGAACTCCATTCCATATTCAAGTTCTACCATTTCAACATCCAACTTTAAGTGTGTCACCCTACGGTTCGTGAACTATGCGGACATGGTTGAGTACTCACTCTGACCAATAACCAATAGCGGGATCTGGAGATCCATAATGGCTCCCACATATTCAACGATGACTTTAGTGATCGAATGAACCATTCACATACGATACCAATTCCCTTTGTCACGCGATATTTTACTTGTCCGAGGTTTGATCATCGGTATCAATCTATACCTTGTTCAACCTCGTCTCTTGACAAGTACTCTTTACTCGTACCGTGGTATGTAGTCTCTTATGAACTTATTCATATGCTTGCAAGACATTAGACGATATTCCACCGAGAGGGCCCAGAGTATATCTATCCGTCATCGGGATGGACAAATCCCACTGTTGATCCATATGCCTCAACTCATACTTTCCGGATACTTAATCCCACCTTTATAACCACCCATTTACGCAGTGGCATTTGATGTAATCAAAGTACCTTTCCGGTATAAGTGATTTACATGATCTCATGGTCATAAGGACTAGGTAACTATGTATCGAAAGCTTATAGCAAATAACTTAATGACGAGATCTTATGCTACGCTTAATTGGGTGTGTCCATTACATCATTCATATAATGATATAACCTTGTTATTAATAACATCCAATGTTCATGATTATGAAACTAATCATCCATTAATCAACAAGCTAGTTTAAGAGGCATACTATGGACTTCTTGTTGTCTACAATCACACATGTACTAATGTTTCGGTTAATACAATTATAGCATGATATATAAACATTTATCATAACCATAAAGATATAAATAATAACCACTTTATTATTGCCTCTAGGGCATATCTCCTTCAGGTGCGTCATCTCCGAGCACCATGTCTGAAGCTAACCTGGTGCCATGTTGTGTTAGTTGCTGCTCGTGTCTAGTGTGTTGAACTATGATCCTGTCTGCCGTCTCCAGAACTATGATCGTGTCTGCAAAATGTTGTACCGTGAACTTGTGTCGTCTATGATTACTGCTAAGTTATCTGTCGTCTATGATTGTGTTCTTACTTGTTCTAACTTGTGCCGTTGATCGCTGGTAACCTCACCACTGAAGGGAAGAGGTTACCAGAACGGATTGTGGGTTGCAACCAAATAACAGGGGCACCGTTCTGGGCTGCTACAAGGCCTGAAAACCGACCTACCAAACGGCCAGAGTCCAAATCTCCACGGGGCCGAAAAATCTCCGTGTATGCCACCAAACAAAGTCGCTTTTATGGCCCATGGCCCGTCTTGGACGCGCAGGGGCTCCTTCCCGCTACGCCAGTGATGCAGGAAATCAGCCCAGGCAACCAAACGCGCCTTATAGTACTGTTGCTGCTACGTTCCATATTAACTGTCCCAGATAGATACGCATTTATCTTTATCTACACGTATTTCACATTAACTATTATAGATTTACATAGATACTAACATTTAAGCGTATATACTAGACTGAATGGATAAAACAAAATAATCAAAAGTCAAAATTAGAGCTGGCAACAAATCATACCGTGCTTCTTTCTTGAAGGATATTCCCCTTGCTAGCTACCCACTGGATCTGTAGGTGGATGGATTTTTGGTGCAACGGATTGGAAACGGTAGCATAGGATTTATCCAGCGGGTGCGGCTACCAACTTGATCATGTGTTTTTTTATATTTTTTATTAGATGGTTGATACATGTATTGACCTTAAGTGACTTCTAAGTTGTAGTAAGTATAATTATGTTACTTTGGAGACTACTTTAGGGATTTCCTAGTTTTGGGAACTAAGTTCGTGCTCAGATAAATTCTACATCATTTGATTGCATCATGATTCATGCATATAAGTTACAAGTTCGGTTGCAACTTAGTTTTCTTCAGTTGCAATTAAGATTTTTTCAGTTAATGTGGGCATGCAACCAAGAAAATAATGCGGACCATTACAACATGATTTATAATGACATCATCTAATTATGAAGAAGTTAGTTCTCATTAAACAAAGAACTAATCACACACATTTAAAATCGAGACAAATCTCCCATACGGTTCGAAGGCGGAAGGCCATGCTAGAAGGTGCACTACACCGCCGCCGGAGCCGGAGGCCGCGGATTACCCAAAAATAAGACCACGGATTACCAGGTTCCTCTTGGTAATCAACTAAAAGTTCAGAGATGGTAAACCTAGAGGGGAGTGAATAGGTTTCTACAAATTTTAATTCTTTCTTTGCAATGTTAGGCTATGCGGAATATAAAGGTGAGCCTAATGCAAACTAAGTGAGGCACCCTATATGATGATATAAGTAACTCGAGCAAGAAGGCTCTCACATGCAGATATATCACAAGTAAGAGTTCGGTTATAAATAATCGATAGCACGCGGAGACGAAGGTTTATTCCTGTGTTCCCTTCCTTTGCAAGAAGTTACGTCACGTTTGGAGAGGTGGGGGTCCCACGGAGGATTCCCCAAAGCCACGAAGGCTCACCTTCTTCTCCAGAGCCTATCCCACGAAGGAATAGCTCACTCACTTGTGGTAGACTTTGAGGTAGCCTCCAAACCTTCACAATCTTGTCAGGAGCAAATCCACAGCCCGGATGCTTCCGGACCTCTTTTGCCCACCTAGGATTTCCAAGGAATCCTAGAGAGCAGGTATCTTGATGAATACAAAGGGGAACAAGATTTGGCTCGATGGAACTATAGATCAAGACCTCCTCTATCTTTTCCCCAGAGGGATTCGAGTTTGGGTGGAGGAGGAGGGAGATCTGAGGCTTTTCGTGTTTATATCAATGGAGTATGAGAGAGAGAGAGCTCAAGAACAGTTTGTAATGAAGGGGTATTTATATGGTCCCACGAAATCCGGCCGTTGCAACTTGTGCAGCTCAGCAAATCTTCGAGGAGGCCGGTCAACCGAGCCTAGGGCCGGGTCGTCCGGTCCAGGGGGCAGTCATACCGGGCCGTAGGCCAGACCAACCGGTCCAAACTGGACCTAGCGCCGGACCGTGACCGGGGCTGGTCATGGGCTTACAGAACCCGCCCCCGGTTGTCACCGGAGCAGGAGTCGGTGTGTGCCGGGGCAGCCGGTCCACAGGCCGGTCCGACCGCGCGTGAGGCCGGACGAGTCCGGTCCAAACCGGGCCTTCCACCAGGCCAGCACCGGGCGAGGCTGAAAACCTTACTGGATAGTGTCCGGTTAGCACCGGTCCAGGGGCCGGTCGGCACCGGGCCAACCGGTGCCACGGCCGGTCCAGCCGGCCTGAGGCTGAACAGCCCTTCTTCATTTTTGTCGAAGTGGGGGTCTCCCTTTACCTTCTTGTTCCATTGATACACCATTATGCCTATTTGGCTAATACCTGGGAATAATCTCATAGACATGTATTAGTCCAATTACTCTAGCAATGGTGTCATTGATACCAAAATAATGGATAAGGGTAAAACACCCTTACAATCTCCCCTTTTTTGGTATACGATGACAAACCGAGATAGAGACACATATAAATATTATGATAAGCTCAAACCTTGATTCCATATAAGATATTAAGACAACTCCCCCATAATGTGTGCACTTGGAGAGTTTGCATTTGAATGCAAAGTGCACCATTTGTAGAATATGAGATCTTTAGGAAACAAGCATGGTATGGACATGTATATATCAAGATATAAGCATAAAGCATAATCATCCTAAGATAGAGATTAAGCGTACAAATACTTGTCCATACACGAATTATTCAAAGTATCAAATGGTTTCGGAAATGAAAACAAGAAAATAGCACAAGCCAAACAAGAAGCAAATAAAGTATCAATGGCATGGCTTGTGCAACAACCAAGGAACCCCGTGATCCTAGACTCTACTCTCTTCTCCCCCTTTGGCATCGAAACACCAAAAAGGAGAAGAAAAGAGTAGGGATGCTATCGCTCCCATCAATAGAACTCTGTCCCAGTGGGTGGAGAGTCCTCATCACCATCCTCATCATCATCTTCATCATCATACTCTACATTTTCATCATCATCATCATCATCTCCATATCCAGCAGCATCAGGAGCATGAGCAGATATAGGAGGAAGACCATCATGAGCATATAGGAAGAGATCAAAGTTCTGGAGCATCTCATCATCAATGGGAGGCATCTCCCAAGTTGGTGCAACCACAGGCTCCACCTCAGGTCCAGGTGGAGGAACAGGATGGTTTCTTGCAGCCATGAACTCATTTTGGCGCCTCCTAGTCTCTTGGTTCAAGGCAACGCTTTGATGAGCAACATCATTGGTATTCATGCACATCTGCCATAGGCTAGCCAAGAAGCAAAAGGCACCCTGCTTGGGGCGCATAGAATAGCTAGAGCTAGCTGTAGGGTCATGCATTTCCTTGGACCGACGCTCAGAAGGCATCATAGATGAGACTTCCCGTTTATTGCCTTGTTGAGGAATCTTGAATGGTTCCATCCTGATCAATTGATATTTCTTGTTGTTGGGAGTTGGCACAACTGTATTGATGAGTTGTGAACATACTGAGCATAGTTTGGAGTCATACGGTTGCGAACAGAGTGTCTCAGCTCACAGTAGAGAAAATCACAACCATCAATCGTCCTAATGTTTTCAGGACGGCAGTAGTGCATGAGGTTAAGATGGTAGGCTCGGAATTCACTTGAATCTCCTGACTTGCTGACGAGACTCTCACGGAATATCTTGGCAAGCACCAAATAAGAGTAGTACATTCCGGAGATAGTGGGAGGAGCAGTTGTAGGCTCCGGAGGATAGCAGAAAGCAATGTCCCCATGAGTGAATTGGTCCTGAGAGTGAATCTTAAAACCAAGAGCACGACCACTACCAAATCCCATGGCTTCACATAAATCAAGGTAGTTGCAAGTGTACTTCTCTTCTCCAGTCATCCAAGTCATAGTGCGAGCAGCATCATCATGAAAGAAAACAGTGCAGTGGAATTGACGGACAAGAATTGGGCAATATAACCCAACTCCCTTTGTATTACTGGGCTTCAGGCACACAAGATCAATCAGCCCCATCTTCTGCAAGGTATCGACCATAAAGCGGTACTTAGTGGCTTGGTGCATGGTAAGTTCTTCCTTGTTGATGGCCTTGGGTTGCACAATGACACCATTCCTCATACAATCTGAGGAGTCATAGAAATCATCCCACATACTCGACTGAGTGTTGGCCCAGAATACCCTATCTCCACCAATGTAAGTCCTTTCCTCGAACCGATAGGGATTCTGCTCTCTTAGTCTTCTCCAATTTGCAAGATGTACTGTGCCAACATTGTATGTTGGTACTTTCTCAACAAGATCATCATCTATGCTACGTGTTTGCCTTTCCTTTTCTTGCCTGTTGTCTTGGTCTTACCTCCTACAGAACTACCTGGTGCACTGCTCTGAGCTGCTCTGCTAGGCATACGAGTGCTAGTTCGGCACCCCGGTGGCCTCTCATTCCTACCTCTCTTTGCAACAGCACCACGTGTGTCATCACCAGAATCTCCTGTGAAAGAGCAAATAGAGCAAGAATAGCAGTGGGGTAAGTGTACATGTCATCAGAAATAAGGAGGCCAAAGAGTATAACATATGTACAAGTGATTTGACGAAGTTGGGCGAAAAACTGGGCGAGCCGGCGCATCGGCCGGTGCAACCGGAAGTGAGACCGGACTGGCTGGTCTGTCAGCTGGTCGACCGGGCGACACGCCAGTCCGGCCGGTGTGAGGGCCGGTTGACCGGGCCATAGGCCGGGCACTGTCGAAATATTTGGTGTTACCCATATTTTCAATCACAAAATCATGCAAAAGCTCATATACTTGTGCATACATTATAACAATGTAGAGTGAAACATGTGCATAGTGGTGAGTGACACTCTGATGGCATGAGAACTTAGAAAAAACCTAACCCTAACCCTAGTTTCTCAAATCCCTCAACAAATGTGCAATGTATGAGGGAATCGAGATGTAGGAAGGAGAGGAGGGGGATTACCCGAAGACATTGCTCTTCCTTGCCAAAGGGAGCAAGAAAAAACACCAAGAAGAGGCTTGAGGGGAAAAGCCCCATAACTCCAAATAGGGCTTGAGAGGGACCAAATCTCTTAGTGAAGATCTTCCAAGGTGTCCAATCTATGGTGGAGTGGAGTTTGAGGAGGTTCTAGTGGTGGGAATGCCCTAGGGAGTGGTGGAGAGGTAGGGGTGGCGCCAATGGAGGTTGTGGGAGAAAGGGGAAGTGAGGAAGAAGATCCCCAAAGGGTAACCCCAGCCCCACTTAAGCAGGCGTCGACCGGCGCACCGCCCGGCTGACCAGGCTAGGGACCGGGCTGGCTGGCGCTAGGGCCGGTCCAACCGGGCCAGGGACCGAACAACGGGTTTTTGCCTCTTTTTCCCTATTCTTTGTGCAATTGTGTGTGTATGATCATAAGATGACACGTACATATAGATAGATAGATATATGATAAGAGGAGCATAAACATGGGGTAGAAAACGCAAGAATTTCTAGGCATACCCATTGGAGTGAAATCCAAACAAGATGTAAATAGCAACAATGGGCATGATTCGAAATATATCAAGAATCATAAATCATTTTAGAATTGTTTTGAAATAAGACCATTTAGCCTCAGAGAATGAAGACATTTTGTAAGTGAGGCTAATGAGGAGTGGGGGATTACTCCCCCTATGTTAAAGCACAAATGTCATGAGACCTCGAAGAGACATCTTGGGTCCATATAATGACATTGGGTCTATTAATGTTGCACACATAGGTATGCATCATACCAAGACATGGTAAGATGACTATCCCCATATGTGTTGCACAACTAAGCTAGATAGCAAGATAAATGCAAGAATATAGTGCAAGAAGTTGTTCAATCTAATTTGTTAGGATCAAGAATACCAAGTTCTCCTCTCAAGTTTACAAACCGGGCTTCATCCAAAGGCTTAGTGAAAATATCCGCCAATTGGTACGTTGTTACCACATGAGTGAGTTCAATGTCCCCATTGGCAACATGATCACATAGGAAGTGATGGCGAATGTCAATGTGTTTTGTGAGGCAATGTTGAATTGGGTTATTGGCGATCTTTATTGCACTTAGGTTGTCACACAGAAGATGCACTGTACCAAGAGACACACCATAGTATTTAAAGGTTTGCTTCATCCATAACAACTGAGTGCAACAAGATTCCGCGGATATGTATCCGGCTTCGGCAGTGGATAGGGCAGTGGAGTTTTGTTTCTTGGATGACCAACTCACCAATGACCGTCCAATGAATTGGCAAGCCCCATAGGTAGACTTCCGGTGAACCTTATCACCAGCCCAATCGGAATCCGAATAGCCTATGAGTTCAAAGGTTGACCCCTTTGGATACCACAGCCCGAGAGTAGGAGTGAGAACAAGGTATCTTAGAATCCGTTTGACTGCCACCAAGTGGCTCTCCTTAGGAGCAGATTGAAAACGAGCACACATCCCTACACTTAGCATGATATCCGGCCTAGAAGCACAAAGGTAGAGTCAGGATCCAATCATGGAACGGTATACCCTTTGGTCCACATCCTTCTCACCATCACATGAGCCAAGCTGCCCCTTCACGGGTATGGGTGTCTTCATTGGGCTTGCTTTGGTCATGTTAAACTTCTTGAGCATGTCCTTCACATACTTTTCTTGAGAGATGAAGGTGCCTTTTGCAAGTTGCCTCACTTGGAAGCCTAAAAAGAACTTCAACTCTCCCATCATGGACATCTCAAATTTCCTAGTCATCAATAGCTCAAAAGCTTTGTTATGATTGGGGTTAGTTCCACCAAAGATAATATCATCAACATATATTTGACATATAAATAAGCCACCCCATTTAACCCGCTTGGTGAAAAGGGTGGAATCGACCGTACCCATGCTAAACCCATCATGAAGTAAGAAATCCCTAAGGAACTCGTACCAAGCACGTGGAGCTTGCTTGAGACCGTAGAGTGCCTTATGGAGTAAAAACACATGGTTGGGTCCGCATGAGTCTTCGAAGCCCGGGGGTTGAGCCACATATGCAGTTTCTTTTAGGGGACCATTCAAAAATGCAATTTTCACATCCATTTGATATAGCTTGAAATTGTGGAAAGATGCAAATGCAAGCAAAATACGAATAGCTTCAAGGCGGGCTACCGACGCAAAGGTATCCTCAAAATACATACCTTCTATTTGGGCAAACCCTTGCGCCACTAACCTTGCTTTGTTTCTTATGACAATGTTATTCTCATCTTGCTTGTTCTTGAATACCCATTTGGTCCCAATGACATTGATGCCATGATCCTTGGGTCTCTCAACTAGAGACCATACTTCATTGCGGGTGAAACATTCCAATTCTTTTTGCATGGCAATTATCCAATCCGGATCAACCAAGGGTTCATGTACCTTGAGTGGCTCAAAACTAGACACAAAATCATGATGTTGACAATAAGTGATAAGTAATGCATGGTGTCTACGAGTTACCACTCCTCTTGAGATGCTACCAAGGACTTGATCTACTTTCATGTCACTTACCCTTGAAGTAGCCTTGATCTTCCGAATGGTTCCTTCATGATCAATAAATTCATCTCTTGCTAGTACTTGATCATGAGGGATTGATACGTCTCAAACGTATCTATAATTTCTTATGTTTCATGCTACTTTTATGATGATACTCACATGTTTTATACACACTTTATGTCATTATTATGCATTTTCCGGCACTAACCTATTGACGAGATGCCGAAGAGTCAGTTGATGTTTTCTGCTGTTTTTGGTTTCAGAAATCCTACAAAGGAAATATTCTCGGAATTGGACGAAATCAACGCCCAGGGTCTTATTTTTCCATGAAGCTTCCAGAAGACCGAAGGGGATACGAAGTGGGGCCACGAGGTGGCCAGACCATAAGGCGGCGTGGCCAGGTAGGGGCCCGCACCGCCCTATGGTGTGGGCCCCTCGTTAGCCCTCCGACTCTGCCCTTCCGCCTACTTATAGCCTTCGTCGCGAAAACCCTATTACCGAGAGCCACGATACGGAAAACCTTCCAGAGACGCCGCCGCCAATCCCATCTCGGGGGATTCAGGAGATCACCTCCGGCACCCTGCCGGAGAGGGGAATCATCTCCCGGAGGACTCTTCATCACCATGATCGCCTCTGGATTGATGTGTGAGTAGTTCACCCCTGGACTATGGCTCCATAGCAGTAGCTAGATGGTTGTCTTCTCCTCATTGTGCTATCATGTTAGATCTTGTGAGCTGCCTATCATGATCAAGATCATCTATTTGTAATGCTACATGTTGTGTTTGTTGGGATCCGATGAATATGGAATACTATGTCAAGTTGATTATCAATCATATATGTGTTGTTTATGTTGTTGCATGCTCTCCGTTGCTAGTAGAGGCTCTGGCAAAGTTGATACTTGTAACTCCAAGAGGGAGTATTTATGCTCGATAGTGGGTTCATGCCTCCATTGAATCTGGGACAGTGACAGAAAGTTCTAAGGTTGTGGATGTGCTGTTGCCACTAGGGATAAAACATCAATGCTTTGTCTAAGGATATTTATGTTGATTACATTACGCACCATACTTAATGCAATTGTCTGTTGTTTGCAACTTAATACTGGAAGGGGTGCGGATGCTAACCCGAAGGTGGACTTTTTAGGCATAGATGCATGCTGGATAGCGGTCTATGTAATTTGTCGTAATGCCCTGATTAAATCTCATAGTAGTCATCGTGATATATATGTGCATTGTTATGCCCTCTCTATTTGTCAATTGCCCAACTCTAATTTGTTCACCCAACATGCTATTTATCTTATGGGAGAGACACCACTAGTGAACTGTGGACCCCGGTCCATTCTTTTACATCTGAAATACAATCTACTGCAAACTCTGTTCTCTACTGTTCTTTACAAGCAAACATCATTCTCCACACCATACGTTTAACCCTTTGTTTACAGCAAGCCGGTGAGATTGACAACCTCACTGTTAAGTTGGGGCAAAGTATTTTGATTGTGTTGTGCAGGTTCCACGTTGGCGCCGGAATCCCTGGTGTTGCGCCGCACTACACTCTTCCACCAACAACCTTCACGTGGCCTTCATCTCCTACTGGTTCGATAACCTTGGTTTCTTACTGAGGGAAAACTTGCTGTTGTACGCATCACACCTTCCTCTTGGGGTTCCCAACGGACGTGTGCTTCACGCGTCAGCAGGGATAACTTGTGCTTGATCATGGGTTGAGGATGTTTCTTGAGCAGCATCATGATCTTGCTCAGTGGGTTGAGGGCTTTCTTCTTGTTCTTCGGAAAGTGGCTCATCTTGAGTAGAGGATAAATCTTGAGTTGCACTTGATGGTTCAGCTTGATTTGAGCTAGGCTCCACCTTGGGTCGAGCTTGATACTTCTATTACATCATCTTGATCATTAGTATGAACCTCCATAGGCCGGATGTGTCCAATGCCCATAAGCTTGATGGCATTACAAGGATCATCATCACCTACAGCACATGGAACAACTTGCTCCACTTGGGAGCCATTATCCTCCAAGAACACCACGTCACAAGATACTTCAATAGCCCAGTGGACTTGTTGTAGTATTTATAGGCGTGGGAGTTCTCCGCATATCCAACAAATGTGCCCTCTATAGTTCTAGTTTCAAATTTACCGAGCTTCCCTTTATTATTCTTAACAAGACATTTGCATCCAAAGACACGAATGTACATGAAATTAGGCTTGTTACCTATGAGAAGCTCGTATGGAGTTTTATTATGCAGGGGGCAGAGGAAGAGCCGATTGGAGTAGTGGACAGCTGTAGAGATGGCTTCTCCCCAAAAATTATGGGGTGACTTGAATTCACTCAACATGGTTCTTGCCATCTCAATAATAGTCCGGTTCTTCCTTTCAACAACACCATTTTGCTCAGGATTATATGGAGCTGAAAACTCATGCTTGATGCCCTCATCATCAACAAACTCTTGCATAGTGTAGTTCTTGAACTCGGTGCCATTGTCGGTCCTTATCGCATTGATCTTAGATTCGTGCATCCGTTGAGCTTTCTTGGTAAAGATGTTGAACTCTCTATGGGTCTCATCCTTAGACTTGAGGAGAAAGACCCAAGAGTATCTCGAGTAATCATCAACAATGACCGGTCCATATTTACTTCCACCAAGAGTATCATAATGAGATGGCCCAAAGAGATCCAAGTGAAGGAGCTCCAATGGCCTAGAGGTGGAGACGATACTCTTGATAGGATGTCCCTTCTTGAGTTGCTTTCCTGCTACACATGCACTGCACACACGATCTTTCTCAAAAGAAATGTCGGTTAGTCCAACAATGTGCTCACCCTTTAGGAGTTGTTTAAGATTTCTCATATTGACATGACCAAGGCGGTGATGCCATAGCCAACCTTCGTCATGTTTGGCCATTATACATGTGGGGAGAGAGGGGCTCTCTTTCGAGAGGTCAACCACATAAAGGTTGTTCTCCACATATCCAACAAAGACCAATTTGAGATTACCACTCCTAAAGACTTTCACACAATAATTAGTAAAATATGAATTATAGCCGGCATCTGCAAGATGATATACATAAAGCAAATTATAGCCAAGGGATTCAACAAGCATGACCGTCTCAAGGCACAAGTCCTTAGAGATTGTCACCTTGCCATACCCAAGTACATTTCGCTTTGAATTGTCACCAAAGGTGGTGCTTGACTTCTTGTTAACATCTTCTATGAATTGGTCAAGCACACCTCTTCCTTCGGTCATATGATTGGTTCATCCACTATCAAACACCCATTTTGGACCACCGGAGGAATACCCCTACAAAATCAAGTAGAGGTTTTAGGAACCCATCGATTAATGGGTTCCTTTGTAATGGCAACAAGATCTTTTGGTACCCAAATTGAGTACCCTCTATAAGCATAGCCATTACGAGGGCCAACATATTTAGCATAAACATCACCATAATAATCAACAAATAAATCATAGTGATTGTTAGGTCCCGTGCGTTCACCACTAGTGGCTTTGCCCTTTGAGGCTTTGCCAACATTTGTGACCTTCTTGTTCTTCTCTTGAGCGGGTTTCTCCTTCTTGTAGTTGTTCTTCTTGTAGGGCTTAGGAACATACCCAAGTCCATACTTTTGATTGTTTGACCTTTGCTTACTCAAGAGGTCATCCAATCCCATCTTATTCTTGGCGGTGGTGAACTTGGCTAGTTCCTTTGTCAACCTAGCATTTTCCTTAAGAATAGTTGCTTGTTCACAAGCCGAGTCGGTTGGATGATAGTTGAGACCATATTTGGTCACCAAGGATTCAAGATATGTATTGGTCTCAACATACAAATATAGTTCCTCTTGCAAACGAACATGTTCCTTAACAAGTTTGGCATGCTCACAAGTAAATGAGGTGGAGGAACTAGCAACATTTTCAGCAATAATGGGATCATTCATTGATCCAAGAGCCTTCTTGTAGGTTTCTTGGAGTAGGTCATGGTTCTCTCCAAGTTTCTTGAGCTCATCCTTAACAAGCTTGTTAGATTTTTCAAGGTGGTCAAGATCCCTAGTGAGAGAAGCATGAGCAACTTCAAGTTCCTTCTTTGAAGCATCAAGCTATTGGGCCAATAATTGAGCCCTTTCAATAGTTTCTGGGTCCTTAACTATATATAATTCAAAAGTTTCAATTTGTTGCTTAAGGCCTTGAGATATGCACCTTTCGTTTTCAGCTCTTGTCTTAGGAGATGGAATCTCCGTTTTTCATCATTCAAATGATATTCTAATTCCTCAATGGACTCGTCCCTTTCTTTGAGGGAGTCCATCAAGTAATCAAATTTGACAAGAGCATCACCACGAAGAGTGCATCTAATTTTGTAAAGTTCCTTAAGCATAGCTACCTCATCTTGATTTTCAGTTTCATCATCAAGAACACTAGATAGAGAAAGTGGGGATTCCATTACCTTTGTTTCCCTTGCCATCAGACAAGAGCCGACGGTCGTAGAGGAGGGAGAGTCATCAGAGTCATCATCATGAGTTGTTCTTGCCATGAAGGAAGAACCAATATCATTCGGAGTTGAGGACTCCGTGGAGTAATCCTTGGAGTATGTGAAGAGTGACCCGGGTTTGGAGAAAGCCAAACCAGCCACTCCGGCCTCCTTCTCCTCATCTTCTTCCTCTCCATCAGAAATGTACTCAGCCCCAACAAAGGCTCTTCCCTTGTTCTTCTTGTATCGTTCGTTGATTGGGTTTGGCTTCAATCTTGGCTTGACCCCTTTGACAAACTTCGGCTTGTCTACCCTTTTTCATAAGGGCACTCATTTGCAAAGTGACTATCCTCATCACAGTTGTAGAACGTTCTCTTCTTCTTCTCATTGAAGGATATTGGGAACTTCTTCTTGTACTTCTTGGCAAAGAAGGCAAAATCTGTCGTGATGTCACTTGTTGAAGTCATCTCTTCATCTTCTTCGATTTCATAGGCTTCTTCTCTTTCTTGGTCAGCTCTAGCCTTCAAAGCAAGGTTGTGTGAGGATCCTTCTACACGGTTCATTTCCATGAGCTTTTCTCCTATCTTGGCCATGTTTTCATTGGCTGCCACATAGGAGACTAGATCATCTGCGTTCAGATCAGCTTGCTTGGTGAGGATTTGCAAGTTGAGTTCAAGGTTGGTGTCCTTTTGTTTGACAGCAATCATGGCAATGACCTTGGACTTTATGAATTCTTCATTCATTTCAAAGCCATCATTGTATTTTTCACATCCAATGCCATTGAACTTTACTCTAAGAGTACCAAGCCTTCCATATACATCGGCCAAGGATTCTCCTTCTCTAATCATGAACAAAGTTGCCTCCGTCTTTGTTGACTCATAGAGAGCTCCTTGGATCAGATTGGTTCCCTCTTGGAGTACTACAATCCGATCCCAAAGCTCTTTAGCGGAGCCAATGTTATTGACTTGATCAAGGAGCTTGCGGTTGGTGCCACTTCTAATCTTGTCACATGCAGAGGCATTGAGTTGACGGTTGTAGAACTCGGTGGAGGTTAGCCTAATTGGATCTTGTGGCTTCCGGTAACCCTCCACGAAGATCTCCCACATCTCCACACTGCAGTTGCGAATATGAGACTCCATAGAGGATTTCCAAAAAGAAAAGTGAGTTCCATCAAAATGGGGAACATTCCCACTATGGTTTATATGAGGCATGGGTGAAGTGTTTTTGGGATAGTCATGGTTGATTTCATGGAAAGTTTTCGGAGGGATCGAAGTCCCACTAAAAGTCCCACTAGTCAGGTTTTTAAGCATGGCAGTCATTTGTGCCATTTGGCTTTGGACTTCATCCTCCTTTTTCTTTTTCTCAGCCTCATATGCTAAGAATCTGGATTTCATTTTCTTAACCGAAAGGTTATAATCTTCATCCAGACCCTCGAATAGTTTATCCATCTCACTCTTAAGGTTGTAAGGCCCTTAAAAAGAGTCCAGGCTCTGATACAAATTGAAAGTTCAGATATGGTAAACCTAGAGGGGGGTGAATAGGTTTCTACAAATTTTAATTATTTCTTTGCAATGTTAGGCTATGCGGAATATAAAGGTGAGCCTAATGCAAACTAAGTGAGGCACCCTATATGATGATACAAGTAACTCGAGCATGAAGGCTCTCACAGGCAGATATATCACAAGTAAGAGTTCGGTTAGAAATAACCGATATCACGCGGAGACGAAGGTTTATTCTCGTGTTCCCTTCCTTTGCAAGAAGATACGTCACGTTTAGAGAGGTGGGGGTCCCACGAAGGATTCCCCAACTCCACGAAGGCACCTTCTTCTCCAGAGCCTATCCCACGAAGGAATAGTTCACTCACGTGTGGTAGACTTTGAGGTAGCCTCCAAACCTTCACCATCTTGTCAGGAGCAAATCCACAGCCCGGATGCTTCCGGACCTCTTTTGCCCACCTAGGGTTTCCAGGGAACCCTAGAGAGCAGTTATCTTGATGAATACAAGGGGGAACAATATTTGGCTCGGTGGAACTGTAGATCAAGACCTCCTCTATCTTTTCCCCGGAGGGATTTGAGTTTGGGTGAAGGGGGAGGGAGATCTGAGGCTTTTGGTGTTTCTATCAATGGAGTATGAGAGAGAGATCTCAAAAACATTTTGTAATGAAGTGCCTAAGTGTTCTGAGGTAGGTGAAGGGGTATTTATATGGTCCCACGAAATCCAGCCGTTGCAACTTGTCCAGCTCAGCAAATCTTCGAGGAGGTCGGTCAACCGGGCTAGGGGCCGGGCAGTCCGGTCCAGGGGCCGGTCAGACCGGGCCGTAGGCCAGACCAACCGGTCCAAGCTGGACCTAGCGTCGGGCCGTGATCGGGGCTGGTCATGGGCTTACAGAACCTGCCCCCGGTTGTCACCGGAGCAGGAGTCGGTACGTGCCAGGGCAGCCGGTCCACAGGCCGGGCCGACCGGGCGTGAGGCCGGACGAGTCCGGTCCAAACCGAGCCTTCCGTCGGGCCAGCACCAGGCGAGGCTGAAACCTTACTGGATAGTGTCCGCTTGGCACCGGTCCAGGGGCCGGTCGACGCCGGGCCAACCGATGCCACGGCCGGTCCAGCCGGACATGAGGCCGACATTAGACTGAACAACCCTTCTTCATTTTTGTCGAAGTGTGTGTAGGGGGTCTCCCTTTACCTTCTTGTTACATTGATACATCATTATATATATTTAGCTAATACCTGAAAATAATCTTATAGGCATGTATTAGTCTAAATGTCCAATTACTCTAGCAACGATGTCATTGATACCAAAATAATTGGTAAGAGTAAAATACCTTTACATCAACACGGCAATATTTTCGAGAAAGAGCTAGCCTTCTGGTTTGTTCTCATGCTCTCAATTAATGAGCTGATGGAGATCGAGAGATTACGAAATACAACAAGTCTCTACTGAAACGTACTTGACGTGTAGCGTCGAGAGTTAAACTGGCGTGACAGGCACCTGCATCGCTTCTTCAAGACTTGGAAGTGTTTCCGATCTAGCCTTCTTGTTTCGAAAATGAGAGAAGGGACTCTGATGTCTACGAGACAGCAGACTGCTCACTGGTACAACTGTAGTTTGCACATGACTACAGAACATGTAAGAAGTATTAAACTGAAAAGAACGAAAAATTGGGCTAACCCATATCGGACAGAGAGGGCGCGTTTGGTAGCTGCTACTTGGCTCGCATCAGTCCAACAAAAATGGTCATTTTGGTTAGGGCATCTTCAGCGGCACGACACAAACGGACGCTGAGCGACCGTTTTCGTCGGCCGTGATCGGAAATGCGTGCGACGCAATGTGACCGGGCCGTCCGTGGAGACGCAAACCTGGCCCAAATATGCGTCTCGGATGCGTCTCTGCGGACGTTGCGCGGACGCGCAAAGTGTCCGCTCGCGTCTGACGGACGTTTCGTCGGGCCCGCCTGGCAGCGACCCTGCGTCGATGCGTCTTCTCAAACGCGCCAGTGACTGGCGCCGCTGCGTCGCTTCGGCATTCTGCGCCACGTTAATGGCGATGCCTCGGCTGCCGAGCGGCCGCAGCCTACCTCCGCCAACCACGTTAATGGCGACGCCACGCGTCCCACGGCCACTGCATGCCTCCGGCCTATATAAAGGGGGCGCGCGTTCTTCTTCCTCATCTACTTCTCCAAAGAAACCCTAGCCGCCACAAAGCTCAACTGTAGCGCCGCCTAGGTGTTCCTGCGACACAGCCAGGCCCGTGAGGAAGTCCATGGCCGGTCCTGGTGGCCGGCGAGGTGGTCGAGGCCGCGGCCCTGGGCGCCCCCGGGGCCGGGGCAGGGGCCTCCGTGGTGGAGCAGCTACGGCCCCACGCTCGCCGTCTCCTGCGCCCTCCTCGTCTTCGCAGGAGGACCGCTGCTTCGAGTTCCTCATCCGCATCGACGATGACCCACTCGGCATCAAGCGGCCCCCGGACAAGTTCGCCGAGTTCGTCGAGCCGGCGCATTTGCACCTACGGGAGGCCAGCTGCAACTTCTGTCGCTGGACCGTGAAGGTCTTGTTCGACGGGCAGGGCAAGATGTACCTGCACACGGGGTGGGACAAGTTCTCCCGTGACCTCGCGCTCGAGCTCGGCTGCCAGCTCACCTTTCTCTACGAGGGGGACGGCGAGATGATCGTCAAGGTGTTCGACGACACAGCCTGCCGCAGGCACTACCACACCGGCGAATCCAGCTCGGACACCGATAGTTAGAACTTAGAGTGTTCTTTCTTTGAAGCGAATTTGGCTACGGGCCAGATGAAGCCAGTAGTGGAGGTTTCTGTATGTTCTTCCTCGGTAGAACCAACAAGGGCACCGTCTCCCGCTGGATTTTCCAGTTTGGGTGACTGGGTGTGCCCTCAAATGTTCTTTCTTGGCAGCGAACAAACGGAAATCAACACAACTGGTTTCTATTTTTAAAATGTATTTTATTTGTGTCAACCATTGTTCAAATTATGTATTAGTTTGTGTAAACCATGTTCCAAACTATGTATTAGTTTGTGTAAAATAATCTTCCAATATGTAATATTTGGAACTATGTTCAAATGGAAAAGAGAAAAAAAAAACAAAAATAAAAAAATGCGTCGGGCCGCTGGAGCCACCCCCAGACGCAAACGGACGCGCGGACGAAAATGGTCATTTCAGCGTTCGCGACGCGACGCAAACGGACGCGCGCGGACAATAAAATGTGTCGCGCCGCTGGAGATGCCCTTACCTGGACGGAGTGACTTTCTTGCATAGCACGGGTTTGAAAGCACTCCTGGAACAGATCTTGGAGAAACGTCCGGTTCGGCAGTTCCTAGCGGGGGCATGTCCTGTTCTCGAGCCTCCTTGGCTCCACTAATGTTACATTACTCCACACACCATCTCTTCAAATCAGCACAAACATAGTTCGAATCGAAATAAATTGTACATGTAAAAGATGCGTGTTGATGATACAAATCAATTCCCACAACCGGTTTCGAGTTTCGTAAATTTGTCACACACGCTCAACCATTTGAAATTTCCTTTGAGGAGTGGGTTCACCTCACCATTCCGCATGACTTTCATGTTGAAAGGTTTTGTTTCGGTGGACATAGACGGATAAATAAATGACTCGCTAGTACACTGTATTGTATATGTATGTGTAAGTATTGTTTGGAGTACTCTTGCTCAACTTCTGGCTTGACATCTTCATTGACGACGACGTGGTGATGATGTGTGAGAAGTGAGAGGTGATAATCCATGGTGATGGTGGCTTGGTGATGTCCGTCTTCGTGATCGGCGACGTGGTGATGCTTGTGACCGGCATGACCGACAGTCCCTTGGTGGTATTCAGCTTCATGGTGGGCGACGTGCCCATGCTTGTGCCCAGCGTGACCGATGGTGTTATGATGGTTTTCGTCTTTGTGGTCGACGACATGGTGATACTTTTGACTGGCGGTGCCACCACTGACGTGGCGAAGCTTGTGAACGGCGGTGCCATGGTGATCTTGTAATCGGTGAGGTAAGAGCATCTCTAACAGAGCCCGTAAACCACATCGGAACCGTATTTTTCCGGCTGATTTACGGGTTCGGGTCGAAAGTGGCGCAGAACAGAGACTGAACTCGCCGTCCGGTCCGAAAAACTTTTTCAGGGGCCCGAAAAAGTTTAGACTCAACCCCTACTAATACAGACCAAAGGGTGATTTACAGGCCCAAAACTGAACGGACTTCTCTACCGCCGTCGTCCGTACAATCGCCTCCAGCCGCCGATTTCTGGCTGTGTTGCTAAAATTATTCAACAACGACCAAGCTCGTGGCTACAGGCAAAACGTGCGACGGATGTACACATCAGGCTATGACGCGGCGTGGTGGCAAATAGGCTGCGCAGCGGCGGCTGCATACGCGCGTCGAGCAGCAGCTAGCACGCGCGGCCAAGAGCTTGCAGCTAGCAGCAGCAATCAATTTTAAGCTAGCATCAATTTCAGGTTTGGAGCAAGGCGGAGCGGCAGCAGCAATCACGGTTGTTTCCCATCAAGCCGTGCGCGACCTTCCTCGCCTGATCTTTAAGCTCGCGGTTGTAGTCGAGGGCGCGGCCGCTGGTCTGCACGGGGAGCTCTATGGAGCGGGCCGGACAGTTCTTTCTGAAGATGATAATTTTTCGAATATTCTGTTTTTCGGTTTTACTTTACGAGGTCTGTTCTGCGCCAGCCGTTTTGCGACCCGTAAGCACGTTTTCGGAAGACTGAACTCGAGTTTTTCGGTTTGCACTTTTACGGGCTCTGCTAGAGATGCTCTAAGGTCACCATGTTACCATATCGGTGAGCCTAGGAAAACCATGCGACCAACCAATTAAAGTGTCATTTTGGTACCACCCGATGCAACCCAAACTATCAAACGAAGTGCGTTTTGTATACGGGAGCTCGTCCGAAACGAGATGGAAGGCCCATCTCGCTAGTACAGCCTACCAAACACGCCCAAAGATGCTGTCGCTGCTCTCCACTGTAACACGATGTCCACGGTTCAGAATATGGGCACATTGGTAGTTATTGCCCACAAACGAGAACAGTCCTTGGCTCCTGCTCCGTGACAACCGTGCAAGCATGCAATGCAATGTGATGCTCAGCTTAGATCAGCATGAGAATGGTAAGCCATCACAGTGACCGTCAACCAGACGAGGCATTGTCTTGCACCATGACAGCAAAACAGGTACTCCTAGTACACAACTGTCTGCTGCTAACTCCTGCCAATGGATTGCAGAACTCTGGTGGGACGTATTGAGTTGACGCTACATATAATAACGCAATTTGCACTAACGTACTAGTACTACGACAGTGCTAGATGGTGTGTCCCTAACCATTCTGATAAGATCCAGATTCCAGTCTGGAAGTTACAGGTTACAAATGCTTGACGTTCAGGCCTGTACAGCTTACATCAACGTTAGGACGGGTGCTGTACTAGCTTTGGATGGGTCGCTGCATAAATTGAGGAGTTTGGATCCGTCTTCAGGTGGGAGAGGAGGTGCTGCACATCAGGCCTAAGCATATCCACTACTTTCCCGCACAATGTCAATATCTCCACTTTAGGTTTGCTAGTACTCTGAACGGGGCCGCCTTGACCTTCGTACATGACCGCATGATGCCTGTTTTACCAACAAGAAAATGAAGTGATTCATACGACAACTTGTACAGAGAAATCAACAGTTGAACGCAGAGCAAGAACATTAATATATAAGTGCGTGCCAGAGAAATTTTAAAGAGAAACATGCAAAATATGTCTTACAAGAAGTCGATGATGTCTGAAATTTCGGATGCCTCTACATGAGGCGAGGACTGAGAATTCTTCCCAAATACATCTCCTAACACGTTGAACAACAAAGCCAATGTCTGCAGAACCCGACAACATAAGAAAATTAGTGGAAAATTAACAAAGTATTATACTTCTAGTTTTTTTAAATACTTTCTTCATGCAACAATGTATTTGACCACCGGTGAAGCCAGTAGCGGCGCAGGGAGGAATGGGGTCAAGACAAACATTATCTTTTTTTTAGTACGAAAGTGGTGAGGGGATGCTATGGGCCATGGCCACCTCTGACTAGCATGAAGCTCCCCGCCCATGGACAAAATCATGAAAACATTGGTCACGGAAACTTCAATAGCATATGTTGGTAGAAATTCTAGTACTCCCTCCGATTCATATTAATTGACTCTAATATGGATGTATCTAGACACATTTTAGTTCTAGATACATCCATATTGAAGTCAATTAATATGAATCGGAGGGAGTACTAGAATTTGAGCTAATGACGAGTTTGTCTTGTCAAAAAGATGGATGAAAAATTAAATGGCATGGAAGGGGGTAGAACTAATTAATGGAGATGTGACCTAGCCAATTCATCAAGATGTGGTGACGAAACAATGGATGTACTGGGATACAGAGTATGTGATGGATAGACCACCCACAAATAAGGAGGCTAGGTAATTACTCAGAAACATTTTGGAAGGCTTCAAAGTTTTTTTTTTTTTACTATGGACGTACTTGTTGGATGAAGCAGTTAACTACTAGCTAGCTAGTGCCAAGTTTGATGGGGTTTTGCACCATGTAAGGATGCTTATATACATACACGTCGTCAGCCGGCAGCGCCTCCAATTTAATTACCCCCAAAAAGTTCTTGAAATTTCTTTTTTTAGGCAATCAGGATGCATGATAAATTAAGGAAATGGTTTTCCCTAAGCCTTTGGGTAATGTGCTTGCCTCCTTATTTATCTGCGGGGTATCCATTTGATATTCTATATTCCATTCCATACAATTTTTCGTCATCACACGATGATGATTGATGAATAGGCTTGGTCACAAATTCCATTAGTTAGCACCATTTCATGTCAATTAGTTTTTATCAGAATCTTCATGACAAGACCAACACATCACTAGCTCAAATTATACTACTTGAATTGTATTATACTACTTGAATTGTATCATGCATCATGTATGACTAAGTATCAAACACGACTCAACATAATCCAGTGCTACCGATAAATCTGGAAACCTCAGTTGAAAATTTTGCACCAAACTTAATTCTAACGACCACATATATGTGACATCGCAAGAAAAGTCTTTTAAACGGACGTTAGTGGTCATCTTTTTTCTATGTTAAATAGTATGCAGGATAAAATCAAACTAATTTCCTATCTATCCTTAGTGTTTTTTACATGGTACCCTATTTGTTTGAAGAACGTAGCAGCTCGATTCATGTTGTGAATTTGTGATGTGTTGCCATGCATGCTTTCTTTAGCAGCCTAATCTTAGTTGTATCACTATACGTTCAATTAACCCTAGGTATGGCAAGATCAATGTGAGCCCTATGGTGGACCCAGCGCATCGTATCGGCATCCCATGTTGCAGTTGCAAAGCCTAGACAGGCGGGTGGCGACCATGGGCCATGTGTGCTAGTAGCAGCTGACTGGGCGGCCGGCCCACAAGCACGAGAGGCAGTGAGTTCAGATCGACAGCAAGATCGTCCTCGCAAGGCCATATTGGTAGCCAATCAGACCCAGCAACATCTGCAGGACACATACTGCAGCGCCATAGGTCATCTAATGTTGTGTGAAACTAGTGTTTGTTTTTTGTGGTTCATAATAAGAAAAGATGATTGTATATTGACTTGATCAGATGATCTGATGCTTACCCTGGACAAAGGATTACTCAACCCAGGGTACATCATACTAACTTCTTCCACAAAGTTATTTCTAATTTTTCTTTTGGAATCTAATCCTGAGACTACAATCTTCATCTAATCTGCCATTTTAAGTTCTACTGTTCCGGCCTTCCAGATACTCCCTCCATCCGTGAATAAGTGTACTTCTAGGAAATAGGAGACAACTTAGTTCTCTCTCATCTTTTATGGGTCTTCACTCTATTAATTGAATGAGGGGAATGATGATTGGTGGTTGAGGTGGAGAAGAGGAATGAGGATTGGATGATGGAGTTGGGGAGTGATTACGAGGAGCTAATTGCATTAATTAACTGCATTAGTAGTGTAGATGTACACTTTTTTGGGACAAATTTTAAACCTAGAAGTACACTAATTTGAGGACGGAGGGAGTACTGATCCTTTGTAAGATTGAATTTGTTTCCATCTGATCAATCATCTGAGTAAAACCTTAAATATAATCTTATTCCATCAATCTTTCTGAGTTGTAATGCATATTGTATTGTTAACATTTCTGTTTTTATATGTGATTCTACATGAGTTGTACACTGAACGAATGTGATGAATGTAAGTAAGTTGATTTACCATACGCTTATTTGTGTTACAGATAGCTGCTCATTTAATTGCATCGATGGGATCATCACCGTCATAGCTACAGCCTACAAGTTTACAAGTAAACTTTCCAAGCTACAAGGCTACGGGGAGAGCAAAGACACAATTTTTTTTTCCATGAGGTCTAAACTCATCCCCTGTTCCAACCATATACTCCCTCCGTTCCAGGATAATCAATGTTATAGTTTTTTCCTAAGTCGAACTACTTCAAGTCTGACCAACTTTTAGAAAACATATCAACATCTGAAACACAAATTTGGTTTTATCACATTAATGATACAATAAATGTTTGTACTATATTGATTTGACGTTGTGTATATTTAGACGTTTTTCCATAACTTTGGTCAAACTTAGAACATCGATTATTTTGGAACAGAGGGAGTAGTAACTATTCCTATAGAATTGGCAATGCCTTTTTCTTCTGAAACAAAAGACAGAACACAAGCCATGAAGATGCCAAAATGATGAACATGATATTGATTTGATGGTTGAGATTGCAGGTACAAATAAGTGAACGTGCGGGATTTTCAAGATAGATTAGCAAAAGGGAAGAAAATTGCATTGGGAAGATGCAAACCAACATCTCTCTCCTCTTTAATTCTTTCACCTCCAATAAGCTAAGTGTATGTAGAAAATTAAGATAACATGTGCTGAATAGTATTGGGTTTGATTTCCGTGCGATGAGAAAGAAACAATTGTTGCAACTTTAAAATGCATTGGGAGGATAGATGTACACTCTTTTATGGACAAAGTTTGAGGCTAAATGTCCACTTATTTGAGGATGGAGGGAGTATATTGTTTCAATTCACAACAGTTAGAAATCAACTCCAAGTTCATTATGTAAACTGTAAATCCCACAGAACATGTTTTCTTAGTAACCAGGAAGCAGGTAGGGAAAACAAGGCATACCTTCATGAATAGAGGTCGAGCAAAGGCTAGACGAGGCAATAAGGGGCCCAATATGCGAAACGCAATTCTCAACATGGCAACTGAATTCACTGGCCGAAGATGTTTGATGACGGTATGTGAAGATTCCAGCCACTCTTGTGGAAGATTGCTAAAAAATGAGTGTAGAAGGGCAACAATATTACCTGCAATCAAGGCAGCACAAACATATAATGTGAGCGCAAAACAGCAGCAGCATAAAAAGTTAATGCTGAGCTGAATGGACCCAAATATTGAAGTTGAATTTGTGCAAAAAAAACACAACAAAACTAAAATGTCATACAGTACCTATGGCTGTCGATGTATTATCTTGAGAAGCCCATGTTGGGTCCAGAAGTGCATAACCAACAGCAGAGTCAAGCTCTTTAACAGGTCTGGAACTGTCAGCAAGCCAACGACAATCTTTTATGATTCGGGCGGCTTCCGAGTATAGTTGCATGTGAAATTCTGGTGGGAGTTGTGCCAGCAAGAAGCCACATGCTTGAATCATCAAAACAGATAATTGTTGGCAGGAGTAGCCACTTCTAGAAACAAAGTTAGCACTGATTCCACTTGCAGAAGTGTTTGCTCGGTTGGCAGCTGCAGATTCAGCACCCCCGCCTGAAGGTGAAGTTGGCAGCCCAGAGTTCTGGCCCAAACCACCAGACATTCCTTGGCCACTATTTGATTGTATAAGCGTTCCTTGTACATGTGCTATTAGTTGAACTAGAGAAGACACTATTTGAGAAGCTGGCACAGAAAGTGATAGAATCTCAATAGCTGCTGTTTCCAAAACAAGTTGTGTATATGACCCAGGATCCTGATTTTGATAAAATGCCCTCTGACCATCGGCATTACTACTTCCACCAGCTTGCGCAGATGCATGAGGCTTGCTGAAACTTGTGCGTGCTGTATTTCCAGAAGCATCTGCTGGATTTGATTTGGACTTGCTACTCAAAGGAGGTATGACATTATTAACAAGGCCTAGCAAAAGGTTGGCAAAGTATTCTGGTGGCGGGCAAATAGAAGAGTTTGACGACCCTAATGTTTGAGCAAAGGAATCTGAGAAAGGAGTCTGTAAGATGTTCACCGTTAGTAAATGAATGAAATAAGACAGGGAGAAGAGTTCCATAGAAAAGAGAAACAGGGGTTTACCTTGGTGCTAACACCCAGCACATTGAGGATCCTGACAATTAACTTGCTAGGAAGATGACCATAGAAGTATGCAAGAATATCGCGCACAAATGTAAATCTTAGTGGGTGGAAGGCGAGAAAGGTAGAATAAAATGCAAGAACCCTGTCTGCGATATCTGTAGCATCATTCTCAATAAGCCTATAAATTATCAGCGGGATGACTGGAAGCAAGCGGGCAGCAATGTCATCGAAAAAAGGCGGATATCTGCATTAACAACGCGACTATAGTGAATCAAGCTTCTGTAACTTGCATAGAACCCCAAAACAGCAAAACCCTAATAGAATATTATTTTCAAAGTAAAATATATCGAAATCAACATAATTTGTCATGCTACGAGACTGCACGATTATATAAACAAAGGAAGTACGATACTATCAGAGGATATTTATCAGCCAGCGGCTTCAGGCTAGCACTCCCTTTGTTAATTTTACAAACACCAGCATCAAGAGAGGCAACACATTGCTCGCTACCCCATGTGTCCCAAATTGGAGACCCACTAATCCTTGGTCTCATCTTATACCTTTTTACCATATGCCCTTTGGCCCTCTAATCTGGAGCAACATGTTGGGACTGTTGGCATTGGGCCAAGCAGTGTATTGGAAGAATTGTCGCAAATCTAATCTGAACTTTGATCAATTTCATAACAATGTATTCTTAATACTACAGAAGCATGTTCATAAGAACGTAGTTCAAAATAGAAATCTAAAGGTACCACTTTTTTATCACTAAACCTATATAATGCTTTACTGATTATTACGAGGATTTTAGACACAAAAAATCAAACATGACAAAGGTAGTTATGTTTCTTATATCAGGGAAGTAGATATATAACCCACTGCTAAAATAAAATCCAATCGTAGCAATAACGTAAAGAAAAGCATCTAACATCCGCACTTACAAATTCAGTAGATCAAAAGCAAGTGGCCACATAGTTGGGACTTGGGAATAAGACAACGATTTCTCAAACCGGCGAGATTCAGGCAAAAACAAGGATGGTCCAATTTGAGGCTAAGGAAAATAAATGGATAAATACACATCAACCATACCAGAAAAACGTCCCTTACTAAAGATGAACTAACCACCATGGTGCCCTCAAATTTATCAAGAGCTCCAAATATATTAGACCTTTTTGTACCAGGCAATGAGAACAAAAAAAAAAAGATTCATGAAACAGCTAGCATGTATTGCAATTCAGCAGACAAATACTATTAGAATGAACCTGCTTTATGCATGTGTGCAACGAATATATCATATATCATGCAAATTTGAGATGTTGGACTTGAATATCAGTTAAAAGATTGCAATTACCGGTCCTTCCATGAGAGATGGTTACCAAGAGCTTTCTGGAGCTCAGCTCTTTTTGGATGTTGATTTTTTAGCCAATGCTCGGGAGAACGAGAACTGCAGAATGCTTTAATTCTGTGCTGAAGTTCCGGTCTTTCAAGCAGACTGATCTGTAATGTTAAATTTACAATTAAAGCAAGTCCAAGGTTTTGTATGCACAGGTGAAACAGCTAGTAAGTAATAACATTAAATTTATCAGAGTATAATGCCTTCTAAGTACCTAAGTACCTTGGTATACACAATAGAAAATATAGACAGTTATAGTAAAAACTAGCTAGCTCGGGCACTGGTTGTTACTCAATGACCCTGTTTATTGGGCTTCATGCTTTAGCTTGTGGTGCTTCTAGTCCTCTGGAAGCACCAACTCAACAAACACCTAATGTTTTTCACTGCGCTTGGTAGAAGCACTTGTCGGTTTTACACTGGAGTGGAGAAGCCCATATATAAAAAGAAATGCTTCACAGTTTTCCCTTTTCCCATCCCTAATCTAATCTCCTCCCATCTCAGGTGTGATGGAGCTGCCTAAGGTTTGAGAGAAGACAGCAGCAGCAGCCGAACTCCACCTTTGGCACCATCCGCGAGTCCTTGCCACCTTCCTCGCACACCCATCAATCCCAAGCTCTTCCACAATTTCCATGCCCTACGCCGAGCTGGAGCTGAACCGCCAGCTACCGCGAGTCTCCGTCCTCCGCTACTCCCAGATCTCCTCTGCCTACGGCCGGTAGTTGCCCTTGTGCTGCCCTTCCATCCTCCCTTTGTCAACTGTTGCTGCCAGTCCTACTGGTGACAGATGCATTCTGGAGCTCGCTGTGCTCGCACTTGCTGTTAGAGTTCTAGGTGTTTGTTCATGTATATACTGTTGGAGCAAGGTTTGATATGCGAGTTGTGCATGTAAAATAGACTAGAAGAGACGACAGAAAATAAAATTACGAAGTCGATGGGTTCCAATAAAGTCCTTGTAGATTATATCTGAATCCATCTCAGGCTATGAACACTATCGACCAGCTGACCAGCTCCAGCTGTTTCTCAGATCTTACTAGCTCCAGCTGCTTCTCTGTAACCTCCAGCCTAAGCAAACAGAGCCTCATACAAGGTATATCGTTGTAGTCACTGACTTACGGTTGTACTACTCTTGACAATCATGGTTGGTAATGGTATAGATTTTCACCGAAAGACTAAGCTATACGCCTATACCTAGGCATAGAGTAGGGTACTATACGCCTGCTCCAACAACACTGTTGTTACAACAGTGATATTGTAACATGTTACTATTTTGATGACTAATACAAAAAACTATAGCATGTTACCAACTTACCATATCCAAGTTGTTTAACAACTTGCATAAGCTTTGAAAACTGCAAATAGGATATGAAAAAAAGGACTATGTTTCAACTAAGCTATACCTACATACATATAGAGTAGGATACTCTATGCCTACTCCTAAAGCACTTTGATAGAGTAATGTGTTACCATAAGGTGTCCACATGCTGCCCATGTGTTACTATCTTAATTACTAGAACAAAAAACTGTACCATGTTACCATATCGATGTGTTTAACAGCTTATAAGAGCTTAGAAAACTGCAAATGTGATAGCAAAAAAATGTAGTTTTCAACCCTTAACTCTGGCGAAGGTCTACACTTTCCGACCCTAAACTTGAAAACAATTATGTTCAGTGTCTCAAACTAACGAAACAGTCCATTTTTCACCCTCGGGTAATTTCACGAGTGGTTTCAGTTGGCGTGGATGCCACTAGTCCGCCACGTTGCTACCATGTCATGAAGAAAATCAGTGTAGGGTTGAAAGATTGGATTAGAGGCTTTAATATTTGACCATGAACAGCTTTTGAAACAGTTTTTAGTAGAATGTTCAAGCTGTAACAATTGATAAATGGTCAATCGTAACTAAAACTGGCTACAGAAAGCATAATGATCATGATTTTAGAAATATGGGATGCAAACTGAATTATTTTAAGAGGACTTACCACAAGACGTAAAGCATAAGGATCATCATCCCTGTCAATAAGAGCTAGCAGCAGAATGTCCAGTGGAAGTAGCTCATGTGTCCAAATAAAGAATGCAAGATTCGTGATTGCTTTGGAAAGTAAATCCTGCATCAGATAAGTGCCAGACAATATTACACACGGACTACTAGAAAACGAAAACCACATAAACAAACAACCAAAGAGACAACTAACAAAATAACAAAAGGTGAATATCTTGAGTCACCTGCGCTGGATGCCCTCGTTGAAGCTCAAGCTGGATATGATGCAGAAGAACATCTACCATTGTATAAATATTTGCTGTAACTTCTTCAGGTGAAAACTCTCTCAAGACACGAGCCTGCATTAAGATCCAGCAACACATATAGAGTAACAGAACACAGCTGTATCAAAGTTATCACACACAAAAATAGACATACAAGATTTGTGCTGTTGATCTCAAGATGTCCGTTCATTAGCATCCAAGCACCGGCGCAAAGATAATGACGATGCTGAGCAAAACTGTGGTTCAAATAAGTCATGACATAGTTCGGCTCAGCTGATGGTGACAGTAGCTGGTTGCATTGATTAATAACGGTAGTTTCTGCCTGAAAGGAGAGTATTGTCAATACTGAAGTGAAGAACAACATGACCTGGCACAGCGTTTCATCTTATAAACATGTGATAGGCTGATAGCAACTAAAGGGAACTAAAATTTATGCTACATTGGGAATTTTAAGACCTTTGGTGATCTGAATACACTTATTCACACAGCCAGAGCAAGTATATGGACTTGCTGTATTTTCAGGTCACAAGAACCTATTTGTCCAACTTATATCCATAAAGTAGCAAAGCACTATTAGGTAATAATATCATCTGGAGGTGTAAGAACTTGAGGGCACTTAGAACATAAAAGGATGAACAAACTACCGATAAATTCTCCACCAGTTGACTTTCCACAAATATGAAGAGCAGCTATTAGTTATTACATGCTTAAAAACTTAACAAAAGAAGTGTCATTTGGCAATCCTCAATAAAAATGAACTATAAACTGCCCAAGATAGTGATGAGTAGATGCATACAGATATAAATGGCCAAACACTTGTCCCAAAAAGAAATAATAAAATGATACCTGCTGCCATGCTTGGATAGTTTGTCCCCTCTTATCCATCCTCCCCATTAAGAAATCACGAATAAGGGGAGGAAAATAACGTAAAGTCTTTTCTGACCAAGTATGCTGACTGGTTGCCATAATTTGCTCTAACAGTGGTTGGAGATAAATCATGTGTTCAACCTCGGCAATTCCACGTGTCTTGATGGTGATAGCAAGGCTTATTATGGTTATGCGATTAAGCGTTTCAGTAAACTCGGTTGGTCCCTACATAAACATAGAAGTCCACTCAATGGACTAGTGATGGCCGAATTTCCAAACAAAAGCAAGTAATATTTTACCTTTAACTCTTTTTTCACCAAAAAGAAGTCTCTCAGTGAGAGAATTAAGTTCATGCACAAATTTTCAGCTAATCTAAAAAGGCGATGTTCTCCACGTTTTCCCTTAATCATTGATATTATCTTTGTGACATCATACATCAATGCTTTGCTTTTTCCGTGATACCTAGAAAAGAACCATGTTGATGTAAGAAAAAGGTACAATGATACCAATAAAAGACACAAATTTGAGGTTTTTCTAAATTAGGTTGAGAATGACCTGTACAGAGGAAGTAGTCTGTAATTCAGTATCTCAAGCAGGAGCAAAGACACACCAGATTTGCTCAGAATAGATGGAGATCTTTGGGTTAATGTCTGCCAAGTTTAAATAGTACGAACATATCAGAATTTCCATATAACTATGATTTACACAAAGTCAGAAGATGGGGGCCTTTTGGCTTACAAGTTATAGTCACGGGAAGTAATTCAGAAATCAGAGGAAAACAGCAGTCACAGTCTGCCACATAAATATACAGATCACCTTAGTAGGCAGCAGGACTTACTGTAAAATGCGGACGAAACAATGAATGGGGTGTTATAAGCAGCAACCTCACATAGGTTTCCACCATAGCAATGCTAGGAACAGCCTATCAAAGAACAGAGGTAAGATTAGGGTAGCAATATACAAGTTTGGAGAATCTAAAGACAGGTGAATATTAGTAATGGCAACAAAAGAACAGATAAGTGTGATTATATGCATACTTCTAGAAAGATATATTTCCAGTTAAGATTACAAATGATGTCATAAATTTAAAATAGATGAGTCACTGACTCACATATTGTTAGCAAAACTATATAACATATAAACTATTCATCAATTGCTATTTAGATGAACAGAAGAATTATGCACAGGAATTCTTCTGATCATGTGAAAGAAAATGTGAACTAAATTATTTTCTACTTCTGTTCTGTATCAGCTAATGTATATAAAACCAATATTAACAAAATATTTAGTCCCAATAAAGTTGCGGTAGGGTGTATAAAAACAAATACAGAACAGAAATATAAAATTAACTAGGGTATTAGCAGCAATGTGAACTTTCTAGGTTTTACCTGGCCAAGAAATATAGTCTCTTCAAGCTGGAAAGCAAGCTTCAAACAAAGGTTGATAGACAACCCAGAAAGCAGGGTCATTGACAAGGGGTAAGTTTCACGCATCATCGTCATTCTTTCATTTGGTTGCATATTGGGTCCCTGAATGAATTCTGCCCCACCAGCTGATGTGAACCAGTTCATGACTGCATCGCATGCTGGTTGTGCCATGGTGAAGGAGAGAACCCAAAACATGCCCATGGCCCGTTCATCCAAGTTCATAAAATCTATCATTCTCTCTCCCGAAGCTATTATTTCAAGGGGGGAATGCATTTAAATCATACAGAGATACATGACGAAATGCAAAATGTAATAATGGTGTGCAGCTAAGCATCTCTCAAATAAGTAACATGCATCGCCTGAATTGTGAATTCTGGTGCTATTATGTAATGCAAAGAACAAGAATTTTCCTATATTTGATTAGTTAACTTACCTGTCTACACATTCTTAACGAACTCCTAAATTAGCAGCATTTTTACAAAGCAAAAGCATGATGGTAAATCCAGCCATCCAGGGGACAAGTACCTTTCGTCGTCTGTTTCCACCACTCATCTATCTGTTTGCCTTTTTGAAGCTGATCACTGTTCAAATGCTCTCTAATTGAAGTGTTGAAAGACCAAATGCGCAAAGTTTGGCTGCTACTTATGAAATCAAGAAGAATACTTTGAGGGCTGATATTATTAGGATCGAGGCTCTTGTCTTCTTTATGGAACGAAATTATCTTGCGTGTTGTTTCAACCTGATAAAACAAGAATAATTAGAACGATCTTATATGGATACAATGAACTTTTAACTGGGAAACTGAAACAAATACAATAAAACACATAACAGGGTTAGCATACAAAATACTATCCAGTAAAACAAATTGGTAACCATTTAAGTTTTAACAGCTCTTAGATGTGAAGTTAGTCCAGCTGAGTTAGTTAAGCACTGTTATTAATTCTAACAGATTGTCAGTTCAATAAAGTGTCTTTCATATTTCCCAACGGAATAACCTTCTTACAGCATCCTGCCATCAACTAAACAATTGCATTCCACTTCCCCCTTTCATTCCAGACCTTCGATGAACTTCATGATCTTGGACAATTCCTCCTCGGCCATCATGTTACTCAGGAAAGCAATGACCATTTGGCACTACCCACAGGGCAATACTTCCTTTTCGTCCAGCAGATACTATGATTCAACTTTTCAGCATGGTCAAATCCGGTGCCCATAAAATGGATTTGGGACTCCAAATGTACTTCCAAGCTTAGGGCCTTTGCATGCACTCTTCCTGAATGACAAAACTCAACAACAGAGACATGCTTCTTAGTTCTTAGGCATATCATTCATGTGTCACTGAGGATTCGAACTGCGCTCTGCAACTTAGAAGAACTGGAAACCAGGGAACATCTTTTCTGCAGCTGCCCCTCCAGAAACTTATGTTGGAATGACATTGGATTATCTTTGGACACCAACTTGGATACACACCATCTTCTTTGATCAGCCCAGACCCACTTGTAGAGGCCTTTCTTCATGGAAGTTTTCCATCGTAGCAGGCTGGAGCATCTGGAAGCCGAGGAATACAGAATGTTTTGACAGCATAAATCCTAGTGTAGGCTCTTGGCCTTTTATGTTTACAATGGAAATTATCTCCTCTTAAGGACACTTGCTTGATCCCCCCCCAGATTAGCTTAGCCACCCTCCCCTTTTGTACATTCTATGTCAGTATCTTCTTCTAATAAGGTTTTAATTAAATCTACTGGTTGGTACTCCCTACAGGTCATTAAAACACTAAACAATTGCATTTTAATAAAGAAGAAAAGAAAAGGGAAAAATAAATGTATAAAGATCATCATACAAGAGAATATCACCTTCCTTGGGTCTGAACTAAGTGTGTTCATCACAATCTCAATACGGATAATCTGTGCAAGCAACCAGGTGACATGATTACTGCGTAAAATCTGTTGATCACCATTTGCTACTCGAGACGCAAGCTTGTCCACAAAATCAAGAAAATCAATACAGCCACTTTTCATTAGGAAGAAAAAGATGTCTGCGAACAAAAGCCAATCTTGCCAGCACTGAGTCTCTGCAATAGTATGACAGAACTGCAATGAGAACACAGGCAGTAGGTAATAGCTGATAACCTCAATATTTTCTTTAAAGTAAAAGTTGCATGCCACAAAAAGGCCTTCAGTAAAAAAGGGGGTATACCCATGGAAACTCGAATCCTATCAGCTATCCACTAGAGAAAGGAACTTATTGTACTTGAATATAGAGATAGTGGAGCTCAGTGGCTCACATATGCTAACCTGAGTTAGTTAACTTCAGTAGTTCAATCGTCCTGTCAGCAACTGCCTCACCAATCATATCCGGTGAGAAAACAGCTCCTGGTGTTGATGTTTGAGAATGTGATCTGTAACAAGGAGCAACAAGAAGAACACGTCTCCACCAATCTGGTGATGGAGTTGTGCGGAGAGCGTGCCTCAAGCAACGCAGAGCACGTTCCCAATCTAAACCCCCCTTAGGAATAGAGTTTGCAAGATCCTAAACAACAATGCAACATAAGCTTTGGTATCCAGCCCAGAACAATATTAGGAAGAAACTAAGAAAATTAAATAAATATTTATATACATAATCCCGCCAAGTTTGCTGCCTAACAGTTCTGAGTTCTTTCACTTTTTCATTTAAATTATTCATGCTTCTTGCATATAATTATGATCAGCCATAATAATGAATAATACAGCAATAGCGTGCAAAACACCCACAAATTAACAATAATTTTTATATCAGCAGTACTGAACACAACTAAACCATAGCAATAAAAATACTGACCCCTGTAAAATTAAACATAAAAACTTTTAAAACATTGCACTTGAAATATACCAACTTCAGTCACTAATATGCATCAAGATGGTCACAGAAGAACGACTAATATACATAGAAGTGTCTGACTGGCCACGTGAAATGTCATTATAGAATCTATCTCCAGAATGCATTCACCTTATTTCATTATAGAACAGATAAATGGTACAAGTAAGTGTTTTATATAGGAGACTGAGAACTGGGAAGGAAAATTAAATCAAACTCCATCCATGCAAAATAAATAGCATATGTTTTTCAAATCTTGTTAAATAGTGTGGTCGTACATTTAATTATCCCTCCCTCATTCTCCCAATGATTTACAATGATGTTTCAGTAATTTTTCTCAATGTTTGCTTAAGTTTATAGACTATGATAAAAAAAAAATCCCCAACAAAGTATTGCTGCAGGGAGGGAATAGCAAACATTATGAGATCGAACGGAGGCTTCAATGCATTGCATAAGATAACAATGTAAACAAATACGGGAAAAGTAAGCATAAAATGAAAGATGTGGCTGCTTGCTAAAAGAGTAACATTACCTCTCCATGCAGTGGCTCTCCCAGAACACTAGGATAAGTAATGGGAGAATAACGCAAATTGGCTACAGATTCACCAGCTATGCTTGGGTAGGATTGTGACAAGAACCGATGGGTTCCAAATGTTGGGCAATGAAGGTGCTGATCCAACATCTGCATGTGCATACACACCATATCCCTCCTCCTATGGATCTCCATAATGATGCAAATTAGAGCATCATCATCAGGAATGTTCTCGAGAAACTGCAAGTTGCTGCGAACAAGCTCATAGAATGGAACACGACATTTCTCTTCATCAACCAAAATCCAGATCACATCTAAGCATAGATGCATCCATTCATGCACGGGCCTTTCAATCCTAGTTTGCGCTGGATTGGCTTCATCCACGCCACGGGGTCTCTGGTCCCAGTTAACCAACCAATTTACCATATGCTGGAATGTCACGGCATGGGTAGCTGGCTTCAAACTGGACTGTAGCCCGGCTAAAATGATCCTACAGGATAAATGGTACAGATAACTAGTTTCTGCTCCCCTGCCAGACTGGTCACCTCTTGATGTGGTACCAAGCTGCCCAAGACTAGCAAATTCAGTAGCCTTCATGGGTGACACATTTGCACCTACAGGTTGGTCAATACCAGATTGAGTAGGAGATCCTATAGCGTTCATTGCTGATAAAGGAGATGTAGGATTTGACGCGTGAAAGCTTGGAGCACTTGGTGCTACAATAGCTGAGGAAGAAGATACAGGGCCACCAACAGTCACAGAACCCGCTTGTCCCGTTGGTGCCTCAGCAGAAGAAACTGCACTGAGTAGAGATGGAATGAGGCTGTCCCATCTAAGGTGGCCCCGAGCACACAGACACCGCGTAGCAAAGAGCAGGAACTCAGATCGTGGAGCGTGGCTACTGCATTGCAGAACAAATGAGATGAGAACTGATTCCGTGACTGCCTGTAACTGCTCCTGGTCCTAAAGAAACATGAAAATCTAATCAATTTCTTGTGTTATTTTTGGTCCTGTGGTCAAAATGACTGGTCAAAATGACTGTTTGTGTAAATTCTTATGCTTACTGGAAACCGTGTGCGCAACTGCTCAAAATCCGAAATAAACTGCTCGTCCCGGGGAGGCAGATCTCTGTTAAGAGCAGATACTCTCTTCTGCAGCTTGTTCCTGAATAATTCAATTTTTACAGCACATTAAATTCTGCAAAAACTTATTTACTAAAACTGACTCCCCTGTTCAAACTACAGAACAGTTCTAGGAGACAATTTACATAGTATATAGCTACCAAATAAGTAGCACGGGCTAATTAAAAAAATCAGCATAATATCGCATTCAAGAAGGCATCATCGTCTATCATACAACCTCAAAACAACTAATACTATGTTACTCACTAATCCAACCGAATTCGCACGGAGTACAGTTCACAAATAAATGCCCAAATTGAAGGCCACGGGAGAGAAGGCAACTTACGAGGTCTCCTTGGCCGGGTCCTCGGCCCGCTGCTTGGAGTTCATCTGCAAATCCACACACACACACCCAGGGTCAGAAGTAGCGGTCGCAGACGCGTAAGCTAGGGATTGGGGAAGGGAGGGGCACGCACACCGAGATATAGGGTGAAGAGATCGGCGATGGCCGGCCGCGCCGGGTGCTGGTGGAGCTGCATCTGCCGCTGGTGGGGTACCACCGCGGAGGCCGAAATCGCCGGAGACAGCGGCTGCCTCTGCCCGTGGCCCCCGTCCATCGCCGGTGCGTCGTTCCCGTCGCCGGCGACTGGGAGGGGAACGTGGGGAAAGGGTTTAGAAGGACTGAAGCACTGTGAAGCAGCCTGATGCTTCCGCGTTTGGGGAAAGACGGGAATTGACGGTGTGATGTGATAGTCCTGCAGTCTGAAGCTTGATCTGAGCCGCTACTTGGGACAGAGATTTGAGCAGCAGAGAAGGGCACGTCGTTGATGCAGAAGGATCTGTATATCAATTTTTCACAAAGTTGAGATATTTTTGTTGGGACGAAGGTAGTATTTCTTTTCGAGTGTAGATTTGTGCATTTTCCAATATTTAAAAAAATCATATTTCAAAAAATCATAATATTTATTTTATGAATACATACATGTTCTAAATACTCGTGCGAAGTTTGATAGAAATTGCCTTGGAGAGCTACAGAAAAATAACAAATTTGTGGTTGTATAGGAATGGAAAAGTCAGACAGTTGTCTATTTTGTATAGCTCAATACAACATATTTTTCTCCGAAATTTTTACCATACCTTCGAGTTCTTTATATGTATGTGGGTATTTAATTTCAGATTTTTTGAAATCTTAGAAATATGTTTTTTAAAAACTGGGAGCACCGGTGCTCATATGCTAAACACACTTTTCGTTCCTTTTGTTTCTTCTTTAGAAAAAAAACTAATTTGTTTTCTTGGGTGATTATGGTAGAGAATTAAGGGAATGTTTAGTTTTATCCCTTTGATGTGATTAATATTTGACCAAGGTCAAAAAGAGTTTGCTACTCCCTTGGGCTCTAAATACTTTTTTTTTTTTGCGAGAGGGCTCTAAATACTTGTTGCAGACCCGGATGGAGTATCATGTTATGTTCTCCTAAAAACTATATCTAGCAGAAGTAGAAAATAAACATCCAATCCTAATGAACCATCAAGGTCCCCAAAAAAACAAGTGGGAATTGTGAAGGCTCTTAATCTTTGATAATTTTAGGCGGAAAAGATCAAATTGGGAGTGGCGATGTGCCTCCCTGAACCTCATATTCACGTGTGAGATGCACTAACCGCTAGCACCAAACTTTCACCCGCGACCACTCTACTACCATCATCATGTCCCCCACCGACTGCACCTAGTCCACCCTGTGGTTCCCCGCCATGATCTTGCGTGCCCATCGGTCGTCGCCTCCCCCAATTCGAGCTTCTAAGCTCCCACGTGGTTGCGGGCTGATATCTTATTTGTAATTTGAATATATAAGTTTTCTATGGCAGGAATTTTTCGATGATTCATCATTAGATGAGGAGTTTAATGAAGACAGAGAGATAAGTGTGTTGTTGTTGCTTGAGATGCAAGCCAACATGAAAATGAAAGACGGTTGTTTTGTTCTTGGTCGTCAAAAAGTTAGCAAGACTTTGCTAGTGTTGGAAATATACTCCATGCTAGAATTGTATTAACAAGAAACGTATTACTTGTGTGATTTCATAAACAATATTGTGTTCCTAGTAAGCCTCTACCAGACTAGCCCGTTGATTAATGATGGTTAAGGTTTCCTAACCATAAACATGCATGTGTTTCCAATTAGTAACGGGGTCATGCTATTAGGAGAATGACTGTGATAGACACACCTAATTAAGCGAAGTAACTAGATCATTTCACTGTATTCAAATTGATCTAGCTTTCTAATGTCAAGTATCCCAATGCTTAGACCATGAGATATTTTAGTCCCTAGTATGGGGAGAATACTTTGGGGGCATCAACCATCATTCTGTAATTGGGTGATTATAAAGATGTTTTTCAGGTATCTCAGTAAGTGCTTGTTGATCGAGTTGCATGTATCAGGACTGGAACGTGTCCATCCATATGATAGAGAAATATACTCATGGCCCACTCGGTAACACACATTCTATATCGCTTGCAAGCATGTGACTAATGAGTCATATGCATAGAATATTGTATTAAGGCATGAGTAGTTACTACTTGCTATGAACGAGACTGAACTAGGTATGGTGATGACGACGATCAAATCTTGGGTAAGTAAAATATTGCGAGACAAAAGAAATGGAATACGAGATTTTTTGAATCCTTCACATTGTGGTTCGACTAGTAAAGATAATCGTTGAACTAATGTGTGGGATGTCGGTATGTTTTAGTCCAATTAGTTAGTTGTTCATATATATAATTGCATTGACTTGTATTTTTTATCTAATTGATATTTCTTCCGTAATTTTGTTTAGGCTATACCATGTAGCACAAGACGTGACTTCACGGAGCATGTACGTAGAAACATTAACCAACTAGGAATGCTTGAAGTCGTTCTCCAACAGGACACACTGCCCATAGCGGAGAGGACCTACGTTGTTGAAGTCGCCAATGAGGCAAACCAAACATATTTTCACGGGGTTCATTGGATAGAGATGATAGAGCGCTAGGAATGGAGCCATGCATGGACTAAGTGTTATTTCTACTTGTGGTGACCTGGCATACCACTGCATGGTGTAGTATGCAAGTCTGATATAACACCAATGAAACACCGTTCCACTAGTATTATATCGCTCAGAGTGGTACAACAGAAACATATGCGGGTCCAAGGTATGTCTATAGAATTACAACATTGACTCTGTTACATAAGATCATCACAGCCTCCTACTCTACAATGAGGTGAAACTGCAAATAAACTCGAAAAGAACGACTCGTAGTCTAGTCTTATCACGAACTCTATTTGTAGAGTATTTAACTAACTATAGAGGCTATGAATAGATTCTAGTTAAATAGGAGCTAGGTTTAGGAAACTAGTTCCTTTCTATTGCTAAGTTAGGTTTTATCCTTGTTGGATGTGATGTTTGACTCTTCTGACAGGTTCCTGTCCCTTGAAGTAGTTGTCGATTTCTCGGTCTTCAAGTTGCGTTGTAGATCCTCCTTCGATGCCTCCATATCTAAGCAGGGGATTTAAGAGTGGTATGAGTACGAGTGTACTCAACAAGTTCATTATAGGAAAGAGGTGTTTAATGCACTAGCTACAGCATTAGACCAGAAAGTCTAATACCAATGCAGGTTTTCATAACCATTTCTTCAAAAGGTTGCTTTTATTCACAAGAACTATGTCCGTCAGCCTTCACCGGTTTACTAGAACTTCATGGAGTTCCTTTCCGGCAGCGTTCGCAGTTCCATAACCCGGAGCAGGGAGTGACATGTCACGATTTACACTCTGCAGAGGTGTGTTGCTTTACCCATAAGAGATCTTAACCTTGGTGCCAACCGGGGGCGACCCGTCCACACTTCCTTTGGTGTGAGGCCTGGTATAAGGTCTTATCCAATCATATTCCTCCGCTACCTCGCACACCCATCCTTTGTTGCATTCCCCGACCCTGGGTCCTCGCCAGTGCTCTTATACCAATTAAGGACGGCCCCTGATACGTCTCCGACGTATCGATAATTTCTTATGTTCCATGCCACATTATTGATGTTATCTACATGTTTTATGCACACTTTATGTCATATTCGTGCATTTTCTGGAACTAACCTATTAACAAGATGCCGAAGTGCCAGTTCGTTTTCTCATTGTTTTTGGTTTCGTAAATCCTAGTAACGAAATATTCTCGGAATCGGACGAAATCAACGCCCATGTTCCTATTTTGCCCTAAGCATCCGTAACACCCGAGAGTCGCCGTAGAGGGGGCACTGGCCCCTGCACCATAGGCCGGCGCGGCCGAGGGCCCGCGCCACCCTATGGTGTGGGCACCCTTCGACCCTCCCGCGCCGCCTCTTTGCCTATTTAAAGCCTCCGTCGCGAAAACCCTATTGCGTTCGACGAAACCCACGTAAACCTTCCGCAGCCGCCGCCATCGCGAAGCCAAGATCCGGGGACAGGAGTCTCCGTTCCGCACGCCGCCGGAACGGGGAAGTGCCCCCGGAAGGCTTCTCCATCGACACCGCTGCCATCTCCACCGCCATCTTCATCACCGCTGCTGCTCCCATGGGGAGGGAGTAGTTCTCCATCGAGGCTCGGGGCTGTACCGGTAGCTATGTGGTTCATCTCTGTCCTATGTGCTTCAATACAATAATCTCATGAGCTGCCTTACATGATTGAGATTCATATGATGATGCTTGTAATCTAGATGTCGTTATGCTAGTCAAGTGAATTTTACTTATGTGATCTCCGGAGACTCCTTGTCCCACGTGTGTAAAGGTGACAAGCAGTGTGCACCGTGTGGGTCTCTTAGGCTATATTTCACGTAATACTTATTCACCGATGAATGGCATAGTGAGGTGCTTATTTATATCTCTTTATGATTGCAATGTATTTTGTATCACAATTTATCTATGTGCTACTCTAGCAATGTTATTAAAGTAGTTTTATTCCTCCTACACGGTGTAATGGTGACAAAGGTGTGCATCCGTGTTAGTACTTGGTTTATGCTATGATCATGATCTCTTGTAGATTGCGAAGTTAACTATTGCTATGACAGTATTGATGTGATCTATTCCTCCTACATATGCATGAAGGTGACAGTGTGCATGCTATGTTAGTACTTGGTTTAGTCGAATTGATCTTTCATGCACTCTAAGGTTACTTAAATATGAACATTGAATTGTGGAGCTTGTTAACTCCGGCATTGAGGGTTCGTGTAATCCTACGCAATGTGTTCATCATCCAACAAGAGTGTAGAGTATGCATTTATCTATTCTGTTATGTGATCAATGTTGAGAGTGTCCACTAGTGAAAGTCTAATCCCTAGGCCTTATTCCTAAATACTGATGCGTTACTACTGCTTGTTTACTGTTTCACTGTGTTACTACTGCTGCAATACTACCACCATCAACTACACGCCAGCAAGCTATTTTCTGGCACCGTTGCTACTGCTCATATATATTCATACCACCTGTATTTCACTATCTCTTCGTCGAACTAGTACACCTATTAGGTGTGTTGGGGACACAAGAGACTTCTTGCTTTGTGGTTGCAGGGGTTGCATGAGAGGGATATCTTTGACCTCTTCCTCCCCGAGTTCGATAAACCTTGGGTGATCCACTTAAGGGAAAACTTGTCACTGTTCTACAAACCTCTGCTCTTGGAGGCCCAACACTGTCTACAGGAAAAGGAGGGGGAAGTAGACATCAAGCTATTTTCTCGCGCCGTTGCTTGGAGGAAAGGTAAAAGGTACTCACACTCCGAATCTCGGCTACTAAGCTATTTTCCGGCGCCGTAAGTACTCAAAGCTATTTCCTTTAGATCCTGCAATTGCATCTTTTTGTTTCTTGTTTACACTAGTTTGGCATAATGGACAAGAATGAGCTTCTTATTCTATTTCCTGATTTAAAACATGGATTGTTTGATGCGAAAATTAAAAAACCTATGGAATCTTATTTGCATGCTGGTAGTAATATTAGTATGAACGCTTTGAACACCATTGTTGATAATGATATAGAAAGTTCTAAGCTTGGGGAAGCTGGTTTTCATGATCTTTTTAGTCCCCCAAGCATTGAGGAGAAAATTTTCTTTGATGATACTTTGCCTCCCATATATGATGATTATAATGATAGTGGTCTTTTGGTACCACCTACTATGGAGAGTAAATTTTGTTGTGACTATACTATGCCTCCAACACTTGATGAGAATAATAATGATAGCTACTTTGTTGAATTTGCTCCCACTACAACTACTAATAAAATTGATTATGCCTACGTGGAGAGTAATAATTTTATGCATGAGACTCATGATAAGAATGCTTTGTGTGATAGTTACATTGTTGAGTTTGCTCATGTTGCTACTGAAAGTTATTATGAGAGAGGAAAATATGGTTGTAGAAATTTTCATGTTACTAAAACACCTCTCTATGTGCTGAAATTTTTGAAGCTACATTTGTTTTATCTTCCTATGCTTGTTACTTTGCTCTTCATGAACTTGTTTATTTACAAGATTCCTATGCATAGGAAGCATGTTAGACTTAAATGTGTTTTGAATTTGCCTCTGGATGCTCTCTTTCGCTTCAACTACTATTTCTTATGAGTGCATCATTAAAAGCTCGAGCCCATCTTAATGGCTATAAAGAAAGAACTTCTTGGGAGATAACCCATGTGTTATTTTGCTACAGTACTTTGTTTTATATTTGTGTCTTGGAAGTTGTTTAATACTGTAGCAACCTCTCCTTATCTTAGTTTTGTGTTTTGTTGTGCCAAGTAAAGTCTTTGATAGTAAAGTCAATACTAGATTTGGATTACTGCGCAGAAACTGTTTTCTTGCTGTCACGAATCTGGGCCTAATTCTCTGTAGGTAACTCAGAAAATTATGCCAATTTACGTGAGTGATCCTCAGATATGTACGCAACTTTCATTCAATTTGAGAATTTTCATCTGAGCAAGTCTGGTGCCATTTTAAAATTCGTCTTTACGGACTGTTCTGTTTTGACAGATTCTGCCTTTTATTTCGCATTGCTTCTTTCGCTGTGTTGGGTGGATTTCTTTGTTCCATTACCTTCCAGTAGCTTTGGGCAATGTCCAGAAGTGTTAAGAATGATTGTGTCACCTCTGAACATGTGAGTTTTTGATTATGCACTAACCCTCTAATGAGTTTGTTTCGAGTTTGGTGTGAAGGAAGTTTTCAAGGGTCAAGAGAGGAGGATGATATACTATGATCAAGAAGAGTGAAAAGTCTAAGCTTGGGGATGCCCCGGTGGTTCACCCCTGCATATATCAAGAAGACTCAAGCGTCTAAGCTTGGGGATGCCCAAGGCATCCCCTTCTTCATCGACAACATTATCAGGTTCCTCCCCTGAAACTATATTTTTATTCCATCACATCTTATGTGCTTTGCTTGGAGCGTCGGTTTGTTTTTGTTTTTGTTTTGTTTGAATAAAATGGATCCTAGCATTCACTTTATGGGAGAGAGACACGCTCCGCTGTAGCATATGGACAAGTATGTCCTTAGGCTCTACTCATAGTATTCATGGCGAAGTTTCTTCTTCGTTAAATTGTTATATGGTTGGAATTGGAAAATGATACATGTAGTAATTGCTATAAATGTCTTGGGTAATGTGATACTTGGCAATTGTTGTGCTCATGTTTAAGCTCTTGCATCATATACTTTGCACCCATTAATGAAGAAACACATAGAGGTTGCTAATTTGGTTTGCATATTTGGTCTCTCTAAGGTCTAGATAATTTCTAGTATTGAGTTTTGAACAACAAGGAAGACGATGTAGATTCTTATAATGTTTACAATGTGTCTTTTATGTGAGTTTTGCTGCACCAGTTCATCCTTGTGTTTGTTTCAAATAACCTTGCTAGCCTAAGCCTTGTATCGAGAGGGATTACTTCTCATGCATCCAAAATACTTGAGCCAACCACTATGCCATTTGTGTCCACCATACCTACCTACTACATGGTATTTTCTGCCATTCCAAGTAAATACTTCGTGTGCTACCTTTAAACAATTCAAAATGCTTCTTAATTTGTGTCAATGTTTTATAGCTCATGAGGAAGTATGTGGTGTTTTATCTTTCGATCTTGTCATTTACTTTTGACAGACTTTCACAATGGACTAGTGGCTTCATCCGCTTATCCAATAATTTTGCAAAAAGAGCTGGCAATGGGGTTCCCAGCCCTAATTAATTACAACTTGCATTAATAATTCTCTTCACATGTTTTGCTCTGATTCATCAGCAAGCAACTTAATTTTGCAAATAGACACTCCTCCATGGTATGAGATTGATGGTAGGCACCCGAGGATTCGGTTAGCCATGGCTTGTGTAAGCAAAGGTTGGGAGGAGTGTCACCCATAAATAAATAAAAACTAAAATACATGTGTAAACAAAAGAGAAGAGGGATGATCTACCTTGCTGGTAGAGATAACGTCCTTCATGGGAGCCGCTCTTGAAAGTCTGGTTGGCGAGGTAGTTAGAGTACCCATTACCATTCGTTGACAACAACAAACACCTCTCAAAACTTTACTTTTATGCTCTCTATATGATTTTAAAACTTGAAAAGCTCTAGCACATGATTTATCCCTGCTTCCCTCTGCGAAGGGCCATTCTTTTACTTTTATTGTTGAGTCAGTTCACCTATTTCTCTCCACCTCAAGAAGCAAACACTTGTGTGAACTGTGCATTGATTCCTACATACTTGCATATTGCACTTGTTATATTACTTTGCATTGATAACTATCCATGAGATATACATGTTACAAGTTGAAAGCAACCGCTGAAACTTCATCTTCCTTTGTGTTGCTTCAATACCTTTACTTTGAATTATTGCTTTATGAGTTAACTCTTATGCAAGACTTATTGATGCTTGTCTTGAAGTGCTATTCATGAAAAGTCTTTGCTTTATGATTCACTTGTTTACTCATGTCATTACCATTGTTTTGATCGCTGCATTCATTACATATGTTTACAAATAGTATGATCAAGGTTATGATGGCATGTCACTCCAGAAATTATCTGTGTTATCGTTTTACCTGCTCGGGACGAGCAGAACTAAGCTTGGGGATGCTGATACGTCTCCGACGTATCGATAATTTCTTATGTTCCATGCCACATTATTGATGTTATCTACATGTTTTATGCACACTTTATGTCATATTCGTGCATTTTCTGGAACTAACCTATTAACAAGATGCCGAAGTGCCAGTTCCTGTTTTCTGCTGTTTTTGGTTTCAGAAATCCTAGTAACGAAATATTCTCGGAATCGGACGAAATCAACGCCCATGTTCCTATTTTGCCCGGAAGCATCCAGAACACCCGAGAGCCGCCAGAGAGGGGGCACTGGGCCCCCAGACCATAGGCCGGCGCGGCCAGGGGGGCCCGCGCCACCCTATGGTGTGGGCACCCCTTCGACCCTCCTGCGCCGCCTCTTCGCCTATTTAAAGCCTCCATCGCGAAAACCCTATTGCGTTCGACGAAACCCACAGAAACCTTCCAGAGCCGCCGCCATCGCGAAGCCAAGATCTGGGGGACAGGAGTCTCTGTTCCGGCACGCCGCCGGAACGGGGAAGTGCCCCCGGAAGGCTTCTCCATCGACACCGCTGCCATCTCCATCACCGCTGCTGCTCCCATGAGGAGGGAGTAGTTCTCCATCGAGGCTCGGGGCTGTACCGGTAGCTATGTGGTTCATCTCTGTCCTATGTGCTTCAATACAATAATCTCATGAGCTGCCTTACATGATTGAGATTCATATGATGATGCTTGTAATCTAGATGTCGTTATGCTAGTCAAGTGAATTTTACTTATGTGATCTCCGGAGACTCCTTGTCCCACGTGTGTAAAGGTGAGTGTGTGCACCGTGTGGGTCTCTTAGGCTATATTTCACAGAATACTTATTCACTGATGAATGGCATAGTGAGGTGCTTATTTATATCTCTTTATGATTGCAATGTATTTTGTATCACAATTTATCTATGTGCTACTCTAGCAATGTTATTAAAGTAGTTTTATTCCTCCTACACGGTGTAATGGTGACAGTGTGTGCATCCGTGTTAGTACTTGGTTTATGCTATGATCATGATCTCTTGTAGATTGCGAAGTTAACTATTGCTATGACAGTATTGATGTGATCTATTCCTCCTACATATGCATGAAGGTGACAGTGTGCATGCTATGTTAGTACTTGGTTTAGTCGAATTGATCTTTCATGCACTCTAAGGTTACTTAAATATGAACATTGAATTGTGGAGCTTGTTAACTCCGGCATTGAGGGTTCGTGTAATCCTACGCAATGTGTTCATCATCCAACAAGAGTGTAGAGTATGCATTTATCTATTCTGTTATGTGATCAATGTTGAGAGTGTCCACTAGTGAAAGTCTAATCCCTAGGCCTTGTTCCTAAATACTGCTGCGTTACTACTGCTTGTTTACTGTTTCACTGTGTTACTACTGCTGCAATACTACCACCATCAACTACACGCCAGCAAGCTATTTTCTGGCACCGTTGCTACTGCTCATATATATTCATACCACCTGTATTTCACTATCTCTTCGCCGAACTAGTGCAGCTATTAGGTGTGTTGGGGACACAAGAGACATCTTGCTTTGTGGTTGCAGGGTTGCATGAGAGGGATATCTTTGACCTCTTCCTCCCTGAGTTCGATAAACCTTGGGTGATCCACTTAAGGGAAAACTTGCTGCTGTTCTACAAACCTCTGCTCTTGGAGGCCCAACACTGTCTACAGGAAAAGGAGGGGGAAGTAGACATCAGCCCCCGACCACGACAACAGTCTGGGATCGAACAAAACTCCTTCGCCGGTAGATGCAACCCATCATAGACCGCAATACCGTGGGGACTTAGGGTTCCCCAACCTCACCGCTTGCTCCTCGAGCTACAAGTGTCTACGGACTATGCCGTGGGGACTTAGGGTTCCCCAACCTCACCGCTTGCCCTTCGGAATACAAGTGTCTACGGTAAAGCGCATCCGTTGATGTACAAGAGGTGGAAATACTATTGACTACTCCGTCCCACTCCAGATCTTATGGTTAACACGAGTTTTACGGCACAAGAATCACTGGACGACATTTGTTGTTTAATCCTAGATGGATATAAACCCTTGCAATGGAACCGCCACCATATCAACACATACCATGGTTCCATTGCCCACCACATAGTCATATTCATAGTTATGAAAATAATACTTTTGCTTTTTTATGCAAGAGTGATAAGTATAGTACTTTGCAAGTAATTTGGTAAAAATACTCAAATGACATGAGCAAGCGATGAACTTGCCTTTCTTGACTGCAAGATTATGCAGACAAGGTCTTCGATACGTAATAACTTCAAATTCTGAAATAGCATCATCGCCCGGTAAGGACGATGTTTAAAAGATTTGCAAGGATGCAATAATGCATAAGTATGAGATGCAATTCGCTCTAAGCGTGACCTAACCCCGATGTTTTAGGATTAGTGAGTGGTAATGATTAGTGCAGGGTGTGTTGCACTTTTAGAGTAATTCACAAACAAGGTTCTTATTCAGAGTTGTGTTGTTTTAGAATCATAAGCAAGTGGTAAAATGCATAGTAACAATAATTCACACCAAGGAATAGTAGTTGTATAGTAAGTGAAGAGCAGTTGTCCATTTTTAAGTCCTATAGTGCATGGTTGATGATTATTTATTATATAATTCAAAAGAATAACTTTTGAAGAACATGTTCTTTAATAAAGAACAAGTATTATAATTAAGGTTGTGGAGTTCTATGGTTTACTATGGTTTCAGCTAGTTTCTGGAGTAAGTATTAGATGGATCACAACCTAGTTGGATTTATCAAAAGCTAGAAGTTGTAAGGGTTGAGCTAAGCCTGGGCATCTTAAGCAATTAATTACATATGGGTGCTATCAAGGTTGGTTATACCTTACTGGTGATAGATGGCTATTGCCTATAGGTCCTATTAGGCAGGGTTGATGATGATTCTCTGTTTACTTCAAAAGAATAACTTTTGAAGAACATACTTCTTAAGTAATAAGAAGTATTTCAATTAATGGTGAGGGTATCTAGAGTTTCCTATTTGATCTACTAAGTAAGGAATGGTGGTTTCTTAAATAGGATGATTAATAATTATCTCACCCTAATAAGGTTTAGTGTGTATGGAATAGGATGCAAAATATTGGCCTGGTTGCTACTGGAGTTCATCATAATGGTGTGATGCTAAGCATGGATGAATAAGGATGATGGTTTTGGCATTAGAAACTAGGGTTTAGACTTGGTTGATCCTAATTTGATCATCTAGGTTGGATAGGGATGCATACCTGGAATACTAAATTATGGATAATAGGGCTCCTACATTTTATGTGAACATGGCAAGTATTTAATTGCTAATTATGGTTCTATGGCTCAAAAGGAAGTACATAATCTCATGTTATATCTAGGGTTTAGGTTTTAGAAATCATTTAGGGTTCACACATAAAATAGTGGAGCTAGGGTTCCTAATGGAATTAGGGTTTTAGGAATCACATGAAATGATAGGGTTGTAATATCATTCAATATGGAATTAGGGTTTGCTATTTACCATATAGTTCTATGATTAATAACTTCATTTTAAATTTGAAGTTATTAATAACTTTGAAATGAAAACAATATTGGACTTGGCATTTTGTTATTTTTAAACAATTAATAATTAAGATAATTGTTAATTAGGGTTTAAATCTCTCTAATAATGATTTAACAAAATAACAAATAAAGAAAATTAGTTTTAATGTTTTCTTTCTTTATTTACGGGTTTTTCTTTAATTTGGAAAATTTTCCTAATTATTGAATTTTAATTGCATTTAGAATTAAAAGAAAATGCTTAATTATTAAGTTTAAAACAATTAAATTTTTATTAAAAATAGAAATTTCATATTATATTTTTATTGGATAGATTTTATTTTTAGGAACATTTTGATATCTCATTTGTATTTTTCTGAGTTGTAATAGATTTTATAAATTCATGTAAAGTTGCAGCAATTTATGGAATTTAAATTAAAAATAGAAAATACTAAACACACCCGGTTAATCTACCCACCCAGTTACTGACTGGTGGGCTAATGGTCCACATCGGATTTTGACCAAGTCAAAATTCGAGTTCATGACCAGAGGGATACTGGACGGCAGGGAAATCGGCATTCGCCGATGATTCCAGTCATGCGCGGTTGGGAGGTTATATGGGTGTGACTTAGGGCATCGTGGGGAACATTTAGAGGGTGGCGCCGCCGTTGTTGGGTCACCGGAGCTCGGCCGACGGTGAGGTGCGGCGGCGATGCTCACGGGCTAAGTGATGCGACGATGCTACGGCGTCTAATCGGACAAAACAAACACGCCAGGGAACTCAGGAGCTCACCAGAAGCACGTAGGACTTGATGGCGTGGTTGGAGACGGCCTGGTTCGCCGGAATTGGTTGATGCCGGCGCCGAAGTAGACGATGTCATCGGCGTCGATTTCGGGCATCTCAACTCGATTCCTCCCGTGGGCGTAGCTTGTCGAGGACGGCGGTCACGGTGGTGTGCTCCGCTTGGCTAGGGGATGCTCCAATCGCCGGCGGTAATGGTGACCGGCGCAGCCAGGGTTTCGGGTATGGGGAATTTTTAGGAGAGGAGGAAGAATCCGATGCTAGGTTTCGTACTGGAGCTTTTATACCGCGTTGGAAGGTGCCTCGTCACGTCATCGATCAAGGAGGAGGTGCCAGCGAGAGAGAGGAGGATGATCACGGCGTCGTGCTGGCCAGCAGGCGTGCTGGAGAGGATGAGGACGACCTCTTCTTCGTTCTTTTGACGAAGAGGTACGTGGGTCGGTAATTGGGCTGGGGCTTGGGACGCATTGGGCCGCTGCCAGGCCGTTTGCTGGGCTGCTACGTTCAGGTGAGGTTCCGGTAAGCCTCTTTTTCTTCCTTTTTATTTTCTATTTTTTATTTCTTGTTTTGAATTCTGTTTTGAATTCAGATTTGAATTATTTTCTATCTTGCAGGTATTGCTCATTTAATTCATACAAGGATTAGTTCAGGGTACTGCAAAGTCTTTAGTGGTGTATTGGCAATTTTAATATAACGCTATAACATTGGTTTATTAATTAGTATTGATATTTGGGTTAAATTTCCATATGGACCCGAATTTGAATATAATCATTGGAAATATTCAAATTGTTTTCTAAATGATATTTTTCTTACTTAGTGATAGGTAGAGTTTTATTTAGTATTACTTTGTAAGAAACAATTTCAAAGTAATATTTGCTTCTGGATTCCTAATAAGAAGTGATTTAATGGCATGATTTCATGTGCTAAATTATCTCTAAGGACTTGATCTCATATTTGAGAATTTTTGTCTTTTGCATATGATTTTATGTGAACACTTATTTGTTAGGGTCTTGTAAGTTTTTATATAACTCCATTTGAATGTTAGTATTAGAATTATATTTAGTATCACCTTGAAATACCTAGAGTAGATATTACTCTCATCATGGTTGGGTCTTAATTATATAGATAAGTGGTTGATAGTCACACTTATGGTTTTAAATATAAGATGTATCACAAGAGTTTTCCCAGGTTTAATAATTGTAGCTTAAGATTTTATTAATGTGCCATACTAGGGTTCTAATGATATTTACCTAATGGCAATTGGTTTGAATCTCAATTATGGCCTAGGTTCATATTATGATCACCATAGTGATGCATAAACTAGGGTTGAGATATACTTCTAGTTTGTAGAGATTAGATGACACCATCTTGTATCTGCTAGGTTTCTAATCTCCCCTACAAAAATGGTTACTTTCTTAATTGTTATTGTTCTCCTTTAGTTACTAAGGATTTGAGAATTGATTCTATCATATTTATATTAACTTCTTTTATATCCTTAATCTATTAAGAAAGTAACTAAAGTGGATATGGTTCTTTTTATAGTTAACTTTGGTTATAATGATGAATGGTTTCTCCCCATACAAGATATAGAGTTTTCTTCTAAGTGTTCTTAGGTTCTTAATATCCTCTACCTTAAGTTCTTAGGGTTTATGATCCCTACACAATTTATAATGATCAAGGTTTGGCTTCCTAAGTTATCTCTCAAGAATTAGGTTTCTCACTCTCAAGATCAAGTATTGTCATGATTAGCTAAGGTATCGTACTTCTCTTATATTTCCTTAGGTGGGTCATGGTTAATTCTAGAGTTTATGGGATACTCACAAGATCTCATTAGGTATGAAAAGGTTAAGTATCTACCTGGATAACTAAATTGAATTAGTCTCTACTTTACTTCATCAATTCATGGATATGATCTTATTCCATTTTATATTAGGTTATCTCACCACTCCAAATGGAAATGGTTTACAACCTAATACTTTGGTTCAATGGTTGTCCTTTATTCATTAATAGGTAAAGCTAGAATTGGTATGAATGGTCTCTCTCAATTGGGAATGACTTGAATAATATCCCAAGGTTATGTTCTTAAGATGATGTTTTGTTTACATGGATGTATATCCAGGGTTTAGCTCAAGGTTTGTCATTGCTTCTCTAATAATTAATATAGAACTCTCATCTCTCTAGGTTTGATGTATAATAATTTGGAATAGAGAAGGATATATATTTCTAGAGTTGATATCCTTGTTATGTTTCCAAGAATGGAGTAAAATGAATACCATGAGGTTCATGGTAGGATCATGGATTTGTTTAAGACATGGAAAAGATAAGTGAAGAATGGTTTCTCCATTTATTGTTACTTGATTTCCAAACAGATGTATGTTCATATGTCATGGCAAGGAATTCCATGTTATGATCTTTAATAAGATCAAGTAGTTGATCCTTAATTAATGTGTTCTTGTGTTGGTTTTACCTCTATTTGATCTATCCCCTTAGATCAAATCATCTCTACCCAAAACAAGGTTTTAGCAAAGTCACATTGAGGTTTATAGAGGTTTATAGTGCTTGACTTGATGAGCTACTTCAATTCCACCAAGGTCAAGTGAAACTTCAGCTACTGTGACTGTTTCACTTTAAAGCGCGAAAATTCCCCGAATTTTCTATGCATGAATGCAATGCACACATATGTTTCCTCTTTTTTTTGTAACCCCAAATCCTGGGATATTACACTACTTGGATAATTTATACGCGGAGACCTTCTTCTACTAAAAATAGCAGGCCGCGTCCTCCTCATCTGATGGTGAGTACAACGATCCAAGAGATTCCGACGAGGTTGTTGTTCATTATCCACCCGCGGAGCCAGAGGAGTCACCCCCGGGTGTGTAATGTAGATCTTGTTCATTACATGTAGGTCTTGACTATTACCAATTCTAGTATATGCAATGTAATAATTTGGTTACTTGGCTATTGTGCTAAATGTAGTGACTCACTTTCTTGGCTTTGTAGTATAATGATTTGGTCATTTGACTAATTATGTGTATCTGCTACTGCCCGTGTATTGATGTTATATATGTTTGCATATTGTACCTCTATAAATAAGGGGGAAAGGAAGGAAGAAATAGATACTGGGAGCAGGCGGAGTAGTAGTCGTGTGACGTTGGGTACGCTAACTTAGTGGCGGCGTGTTAGGGCAGCACGCGACCGGTACACTCATTACTAGGCGCGTGCCGAGCAGACACGCGACTAGTATCTAATACCATTGACGACTGGTAGCCAAATTTAACACGCCAGTAATAGGCTTTTACCTACTGCTAGCGTACAGTTGACGTAGGCGTAGTAGCTTCCTTGTGACGGTAAAGCACTCGTCTGTTGGGAACCCCAAGAGGAAGGTATGATGTGTACAGCAGCAAGTTTTCCCTCAGTAAGAAACCAAGGTTTATCGAACCAGTAGGAGCCAAGAAGCACGTTGAAGGTTGTTGGTGGCGGAGTGTAGTGCGGCGCAACACCAGGGGTTCCGGCGCCAACGTGGAACCTGCACAGCACAATCCAAGTACTTTGCCCCAACTTAACAGTGAGGTTGTCAATCTCACCGGCTTGCTGTAACAAAGGATTAGATGTATAGTGTGGAAGATGATTGTTTGCAGAAAACAGTAAAACGAGTATTGCAGTAGATTATATTCGATGTAAAAGAATGAACCGGGGTCCACAGTTCACTAGAGGTGTCTCTCCCATAAGAAATAGCATATTGGGTAAACAAATTACAGTTGGGCAATTGACAAATAAAGAGAGCATAACAATGCACATACATGATATGATGAGTAGTGTGAGATTTAATTGGGCATTATGACAAAGTACATAGACCGCTATCCAGCATGCATCTATGCCTAAAAAGTCCACCTTCAGGTTATCATCCGAACCCCCTCCAGTATTAAGTTGCAAACAATAGACAATTGCATTAAGTATGGTGCGTAATGTAATCAACAAATACATCCTTAGATATAGAATTGATGTTTTATCCCTAGTGGCAACAGCACATCCACAACCTTAGAGGTTGCTGTCACTCCCCCAGATTCAATGGAGGCATGAACCCACTACCGAGCATAAATACTCCCTCTTGGAGTTACAAGCAATGACTTGGCCAGAGCCTCTACTAGCAACGGAGAGCATGCAAGATCATAAACAACACATAGATAGATTGATAATCAACATAGCATAGTATTCATCGGATCCCAACAAACGCACATGTAGCATTACAGATAGATGATCTTGATCATGTTAGGCAGCTCACAAGATCTAACAATGATAGCACAATGGGGAGAAGACGACCATCTAGCTACTGATATGGACCCATAGTCCAGGGGTGAACTACTCACACATCAATCCGGAGGCGACCATGGCGGTGTAGAGTCCTCCGGGAGATGATTCCCCCTCTCCGGCAGGGTGCCGGAGGCGATCTCCTGAATCCCCCGAGATGGGATTGGCGGCGGCGGCGCCTCAGTAAGGTTTTCCGTATCGTGGCTCTCGGTACTGGGGCTATTATCGACGAAGGCTTAAGTAGGCGGAAGGGTAGGTCAGGAGGCGCCACGGGGGGCCCACACCACAGGCCGGCGTGGCCAGGGCCTGGGCCGCGCCGCCCTGGTGTCTGGCCACCTCGTGGCCCCACTTCGTTTCTCCCTCGGTCTTCTGCAAGCTTCGTGGAAAAATAGGACCCTGGGCGTTGATTTCGTCCAATTCCGAGAATATTTCCTTACTAGGATTTCTGAAACCAAAAACAGCAGAAAACAGCAACTGGCTCTTCAGCATCTCGTTAATAGGTTAGTGCCGAAAAATGCATAATAATGACATATAATGTGTATAAAACATGTGAGTATCATCATAAAAGTAGCATGGAACATAAGAAATTATAGATACGTTTGAGACGTATCAAGCATCCCCAAGCTTAGTTCCTACTCGTCCCGAGTAGGTAAACGATAAAAAGATAATTTCTTAAGTGACATGATATCATAATCTTGATCAATACTATTGTAAGCACATGTAATGAATGCAACGATCCGAAGCAATGGTTAATGTAATGAGTAAACAACTGAATCATATGGCAAAGACTTTTCATGAATAGTACTATAAAGACAAGCATCAATAAGTCTTGCATAAGAGTTAACTCATAAAGCAATAGTTTCATAGTAAAGACATTGAAGCAACACAAAGGAAGATTAAGTTTCAGCGGTTGCTTTCAACTTATAACATGTATATCTCATGGATAATTGTCAACATAAAGTAATATAACAAGTGCAATATGCAAGTATGTAGGAATCAATGCACAGTTAACACAAGTGTTTGCTTCTTGAGATAGAAATGGGTAAACTGACTCAACAATAAAAGTAGAAGAAAGGCCCTTCGCAGAGGGAAGCATGGATTGCTATATTTGTGCTAGAGCTTTATTTTGAAAACAAGAAACAATTTTGTCAACGGTAGTAATAAAGCATATGTATCATGTAAATTATATCCTACAAGTTGCAAGCCTCATGCATAGTATACCAATAGTGCCCGCACCTTGTCCTAATTAGCTCGGATTACCTGGATTATCATCGCAATAGATATGTTTTAACCAAGTGTCACAATGGGGTACCTATATGCCGCCTGTACAAAGGTCTAAGGAGAAAGTTCGCATTGGATTTCTCGCTTTTGATTATTCTCAACTTAGACATCCATACCGGGACAACATAGACAACAGATAATGGACTCCTCTTTAATGCATAAGCATTTAGCAAAAAATAATGTTCTCATAAGAGATTGAGGATAGTTGTCCAAAACTGAAACTTCCACCATGAATCATGGCTTTAGTTAGCGGCCCAATGTTCTTCTCTAACAATATGCATACTCAAACCATTCAACTCATGGTAAATCGCCCTTACTTCAGACAAGACGAACATGCATAGCAACTCACATGATATTCAACAAATAAATAGTTGATGGCGTCCCCAGGAACATGGTTATCGCTCAACAAGCAACTTATAAGAGATAAGATGCATAAGTACATATTCAATACCACAATAGTTTTTAGGCTATTTGTCCCATGAGCTATATATTGCAAAGATAAAGAATGGAAATTTTAAAGGTAGCACTCAAGCAATTACTTTGGAATGGCGGAAAATACCATGTAGTAGGTAGGTATGGTGGACACAAATGGCATAGTGTTTGGCTCAAGGATTTTGGATGCATGAGAAGTATTCCCTCTCAATACAAGGCTTAGGCTAGCAAGGTTGTTTGAAGCAAACTCAAGTATGAACTAGTGCAGCAAGACTCACATAAAAACATATTGAAAGCATTATAAGACTCTACACTGTCTTGTTGTTCAAACCCTTACTAGAAAATATCTAGACCTTAGAGAGACCAATCATGCAAACCAAATTTTAGCAAGCTCTATGTATTTCTTCACTAATAGGTGCAAAGTATATGATGCGAGAGCTTAAACATGAGCACAACAATTGCCAAGTATCACATTATTCAAGATATTGTACCAATTACCACATGTAGCATTTTCCGTTTCCAACCATATAACAATTTACCGAAGCAGTTCAACCTTCGCCATGAATATTATGAGTAAAGCCTAAGGACATATGTGTCCATATGCAACAGCGGAGCGTGTCTCTCTCCCACACAATGAATGCTAGGATCCAACTTTATTCAAACAAAACAAAAACAAAAACAAATAGACGCTCCAAGTAAAGCATACAAGATGTGATGGAATAAAAATATAGTTTCACTAGAGGAACCTGATAATGTTGTCGATGAAGAAGGGGATGCCTTGGGCATCCCCAAGCTTAGACGCTTGAGTCTTCTTGAAATATGCAGGGATGAACCACCGGGCATCCCCAAGCTTAGAGCTTTCACTCTCCTTGATCATATTGTATCATCCTCTTCTCTTGACCCTTGAAAACTTCCTCCACACCAAACTCGAAACAAACTCATTAGAGGGTTAGTGCATAACCAAAAATTTCACATGTCCAGAGGTGACACAATCATTCTTAACACTTCTGGACATTGCACAAAGCTACTGAAAGTTAATGGAACAAAGAAATCCATCTAACATAGCAAAACAGGCAATGCGAAATAAAAGGCAGAATCTGTCAAAACAGAACAGTCCGTAAAGACGTATTTTTCCGGAGCACCAGACTTGCTCAAATGAGAAAACTCAAAACTAATGAAAGTTGCGTACATATCTGAGGATCACGCACGTAAATTGGCATAATTTTCTGAGTTACCTACAGAGACTACTGTACAAATTCGTGACAGCAAGAAATCTGTTTCTGCGCAGTAATCCAAATCTAGTATCAACTTTATCATTAAAGATTTTACTTGGCACAACAATGCAATAAAACTAAGATAAGGAGAGGTTGCTACAGTAGTAACAACTTCCAAGACTCAAATATAAAACAAAAAGTACTGTAGTAAAATAATGGGTTGTCTCCCATAAGCGCTTTTCTTTAACGCCTTTCAGCTAGGCGCAGAAAGTGTATATCAAGTGTTATCAAGAGATGAAGCATCAATATCATAATTTGTTCTAATGATAGAATCAAAATGTAACTTCATTCTCTTTCTAGGGAAGTGTTTCATACCTTTCTTGAGAGGAAATTGATATCTAATATTACCTTCCTTCATATCAATGGTAGCACCAACAGTTCGAAGAAAAGGTCTTCCCAATATAATGGGACAAGATGCATTGCATTCAATATCCAAGACAACAAAATCAACGGGGACAAGGTTATTGTTAACCATAATACGAACATTATCAATCCTCCCCAAAGGTTTCTTTATAGCATTATCAGCAAGATTAACATCCAAATAACAATTTTTCAATGGTGGCAAGTCAAGCATATCATAGATTTTTTTAGGCATAACAGAAATACTTGCACCAAGATCACATAAAGCATTACAATTAAAATCATTGACCCTCATCTTAATGATGGGCTCCCAACCATCTTCTAACTTCCTAGGAATAGAAGTTTCAAGTTTTAGTTTCTCTTCTCTAGCTTTTATGAGAGCATTTGTAATATGTTTTGTAAAGGCCAAATTTATAGCACTAGCATTAGGACTCTTAGCAAGTTTTTGTAAGAACTTTATAACTTCAGAGATGTGGCAATCATCAAAATCTAAACCATTATGATCTAAAGCAATGGGATCATTGTCCCCAATGTTGGAAAAAAATTCAGCAGTTTTATCACGAGCCTTTAATGATTTTAGCGATTTCAGGCAGTTTTGCTCGCTTTGCATGAGGAGTAGAAACATTGCTAACACCAATTATTTTACCATTGATAGTAGGAGGTGCAGCAACATGTGGAGCATTAGCATTACTAGTGGTGGTAATAGTCCAAACTTTAGCTACATTATTCTCTTTAGCTAGTTTTTCATTTTCTTCTCTTTCCCACCTAGCATGCAATTCAGCCATTAATCTTATATTCTCATTAATTCTAACTTGGATGGCATTTGCTGTAGTAACAATTTTATTTTCATTATCCTTATTAGGCATAACTTTCAATTTTAAAAGATCAACATCAGCAACAAGACTATCAACTTTAGAAGCAAGTATATCGATTTTCCCAAGCTTTTCTTCAACAGATTTGTTAAAAGCAGTTTGTGTACTAATAATTTCTTTAAGCATGGCTTCAAGTCCAGGGGTGTATTCCTATTATTGTTGTAAGAATTCCCATAAGAATTACCATAACCGTTACCATTATTATAAGGATATGGCCTATAGTTGTTACTAGAATTGTTCCGATAAGCATTGTTGTTGAAATTATTATTTTTAATGAAGTTCGCATCAACATGTTCTTCTTGAGCAACCAATGAAGCTAATGGAACATTATTAGGATCAACATTAGTCCTACCACTCACAAGCATAGACATAATAGCATCAATCTTATCACTCAAGGAAGAGGTTTCTTCGACAGAATTTACCTTCTTACCTTGTGGAGCTCTTTCAGTGTGCCATTCAGAGTAATTCATCATCATTTCATCAAGAAGCTTTGTTGCTGCCCCCAAAGTGATGGACATAAAGGTACCTCCAGCAGCTGAATCCAATAGGTTCCGTGAAGAAAAATTCAATCCTGCATAAAAGGTTTGGATGATCATCCAAGTAGTCAGTCCATGGGTTGGGCAATTTTTAACCAAAGACTTCATTCTTTCCCATGCTTGTGCAACATGCTCAGTATCTAATTGCTTAAAATTCATTATGCTACTTGATAGCGTGTATACACACGTCCGTTGGGAACCCCAAGAGGAAGGTGTGATGCGTACAACAGCAAGTTTTTCCTCAGTAAGAAACCAAGGTTTATCGAACCAGTAGGAGCCAAGAAGCACGTTGAAGGTTGATGGCGGCGAGATGTAGTGCGGCGCAACACCAGGGATTCCGGCGCCAACGTGGAACCTGCACAACACAACCAAAGTACTTTGCCCCAACGAAACAGTGAGGTTGTCAATCTCACCGGCTTGCTGTAACAAAGGATTAGATGTATAGTGTGGATGATGATTGTTTGCAGAAAACAGTAGAACAAGTATTGCAGTAGATTGTATTCGATTAAAAGAATGGACCGGGGTCCACAGTTCACTAGAGGTGTCTCTCCCATAAGATAAATAGCATGTTGGGTGAACAAATTACAGTTGGGCAATTGACAAATAGAGAGGGCATGACAATGCACATACATGACATGATGAGTATTGTGAGATTCAATTGGGCATTACGACAAAGTACATAGACCGCTATCCAGCATGCATCTATGCCTAAAAAGTCCACTTTCAGGTTATCATCCGAACCCCTTCCGGTATTAAGTTGCAAGCAACAGACAATTGCATTAAGTATGGTGCGTAATGTAATCAATAACTACACCCTCGGACATAGCATCAATGTTTTATCCCTAGTGGCAACAGCACATCCACAACCTTAGAACTTTCTGTCACTGTCCCAGATTTAATGGAGGCATGAACCCACTATCGAGCATAAATACTCCCTCTTGGAGTTACTAGCAAAAACTTGGCCAGAGCCTCTACTAACAACGGAGAGCATGCAAGATCATAAACAACACATAGGTAATAGATTGATAATCAACATAACATAGTATTCTCTATCCATCGGATCCCAACAAACACAACATATAGCATTACAGATAGATGATCTTGATCATGTTAGGCAGCTCACAAGATCCGACAATGAAGCACAATGAGGAGAAGACAACCATCTAGCTACTGCTATGGACCCATAGTCCAGGGGTGAACTACTCACTCATCAATCCGGAGGCGACCATGGCGGTGTAGAGTCCTCCGGGAGATGAATCCCCTCTCCGGCAGGGTGCCGGAGGCGATCTCCTGAATCCCCCGAGATGGGATTGGCGGTGGCGGCGCCTCAGTAAGGTTTTCCGTATCGTGGCTCTCGGTCCTGGGGGTTTCGCGACGGAGGCTTTAAGTAGGCGGAAGGGCAGAGTCGGAGGAGTCACGGGGGCCCCACACGCCAGGGCCGCGCGGGCCCCCCTGGGCCGCGCCGCCCTAGTGTGGCGGCGCCCCGTGGCCCCACTTCGTCTCCCCCTAGGTCTTCTGGAAGCTTCGTGTGAAAATAGACCCCTGGGCGTTGATTTCGTCCAATTCCGAGAATATTTCCTTACTAGGATTTCTGAAACAAAAAACAGCAGAAACAAAGAATCGCTCTTCGGCATCTCGTTAATAGGTTAGTGCCAGAAAATGCATAATAATGACATATAATGTGTATAAAACATGTGAGTATCATCATAAAAGTAGCATGGAACATAAGAAATTATAGATACGTTTGAGACGTATCAAGCATCCCCAAGCTTAGTTCCTACTTGTCCCGAGTAGGTAAACGATAACAAAGATAATTTCTTAGTGACAATGCTACCAACATAATCTTGATCAATACTATTGTAAGCACATGTAATGAATGCAGCGATTTGAAACAATGGTAAATGACATGAGTAAACAATTGAATCATAAAGCAAAGACTTTTCATGAATAGTACTTAAAGACAAGCATCAATAAGTCTTGCATAAGAGTTAACTCATAAAGCAATAATTCAAAGTAAAGGTATTGAAGCAACACAAAGGAAGATAAAGTTTCAGCGGTTGCTTTCAACTTGTAACATGTATATCTCATGGATATTGTCAATGTAAAGTAATATAACAAGTGCAATATGCAAGTATGTAGGAATCAATGCACAGTTCACACAAGTGTTTGCTTCTTGAGGTGGAGAGAAATAGGTGGACTGACTCAACATAAAAGTAAAAGAATGACCCTTCGCAGAGGGAAGCATTGATTGCTATATTTGTGCTAGAGCTTTGGTTTTGAAAACAAGAAACAATTTTGTCAACGGTAGTAATAAAGCATATGAGTTATGTAATTTATATCTTACAAGTTGCAAGCCTCATGCATAGTATACTAATAGTGCCTGCACCTTGTCCTAATTAGCGTGGATTACCGGGATTATCATCGCAATACACATGTTTTGACCAAGTGTCACAAAGGGGTACCTCTATGCCGCCTGTACAAAGGTCTAAGGAGAAAGCTCGCATTGGATTTCTCGCTTTTGGTTATTCTCAACTTAGACATCCATACCGGGACAACATAGACAACAGATAATGGACTCCTCTTTTATGCATAAGCATGTAGCAACAATTAGTGTTCTCATATGAGATTGAGGATATATGTCCAAAACTGAAACTTCCACCATGGATCATGGCTTTAGTTAGCGGCCCAATGTTCTTCTCTAACATTATGCATGCTCTAACCATTAAATGAGTGGTAAATCGCCCTTACTTCAGAAAAGACGAACATGCATAGCAACTCACATGATATTCAACAAAGAAATAGTTGATGGCGTCCCCAGGAACATGGTTATCGCACAACAAGCAACTTAATAAGAGATAAAGTGCATAAGTACATATTCAATACCACAATAGTTTTAAAGCTATTTGTCCCATGAGCTATATATTGTAAAGGTAAAGAATGGAAATTTTAAAGGTAGCACTCAAGCAATTTACTTTGGAATGGCGGAGAAATACCATGTGGTAGGTAGGTATGGTGGACACAAATGGCATAGTGGTTGGCTCAAGGATTTTGGATGCATGAGAAGTATTCCCTCTCGATACAAGGTTTAGGCTAGCAAGGTTATTTGAAACAAACACAAGGATGAAGCGGTGCAGCAAAACTCACATAAAAGACATATTGTAAACATTATAAGACTCTATACCGTCTTCCTTGTTGTTCAAACTCAATACTAGAAATTATCTAGACCTTAGAGAAACCAAACATGCAAATCAGATTTTAGCATGCTCTATGTATTTCTTCATTAAAAAGTGCAAAGTATATGATGCAAGAGCTTAAACATGAGCACAACAATTGCCAAGTATCACATTATTCAAGATATTATACCAATTACCACATATATCATTTTCCGATTCCAACCATATAACAATTTAACGAAGAAGAAACTTTGGCCATGAATACTATGAGTAAAGCCTAAGGACATATTTGTCCATATGCAACAGCGGAGCGTGTCTCTCTCCCACACAATGAATGCTAGGATCCAACTTTATTCAAACAAAACAAAAACAAAAACAAACCGACGCTCCAAGTAAAGTACATAAGATGTGACGGAATAAAAATATAGTTTCAGGGGAGGAACCTGATAATGTTGTCGATGAAGAAGGGGATGCCTTGGGCATCCCCAAGCTTAGACGCTTGAGTCTTCTTGATGTATGCAGGGGTGAACCACCGGGGCATCCCCAAGCTTAGAGCTTTCACTCTCCTTGATCATAGTGTATATCATCCTCCTCTCTTGATCCTTGAAAACTTCCTCCACACCAAACTCAAAACAAACTCATTAGAGGGTTAGTGCATAATCAAAATTCACATATTCAGAGGTGACACAATCATTCTTTATACTTCTGGACATTGCACAAAGCTACTGAAAGTCAATGGAACAAAGAAATCCATCTAACATAGCAAAACAGGCAATGCAAAATAAAAGGCAGAATCTATCAAAACAGAACAGTTCGTAAAGACGAATTTTTAACAGGCACCAGACTTGCTCAGATGAGAAAACTTAAAACTAATGAAAGTTGAGTACATATCTGAGAATCACTCACGTAAATTGGCATAATTTTCTGAGTTACCTACAGAGAATTTCACCCAGATTCGTGATAGCAAAGAAAACTGTTTCTGCGCAGTAATCCAAATCTAGTATCTTACTTCTATTAGAGACTTTACTTGGCACAACAATGCAATAAAACTAAGATAAGGAGAGGTTGCTACAGTAGTAAACAACTTCCAAGACTCAAATATAAAACAAAAGTACTGTAGTAAAAACATGGGTTGTCTCCCATAAGCGCTTTTCTTTAACGCCTTTCAGCTAGGCGCAGAAAGTGTGTATCAAGTATTATCAAGAGACGGTGCATTGATATCTTTAGCTCCCTCATCTGCAGTGGTACTAAGGGCTTTGTCAATTTTAGGCCTATAATAATTTTTTGGTTTAGGCACCTTAGAGACATACATAAACTTTTGCTCCTTACCCACATAAGCTTTCTCCTTATACTTAAAAGAAGAAAAAGTTGAACCCAAGGTTCCCATAGCTTCTTCAAGTTTACCAATCCTATTGATTTGATTATCATGGACAACACAAGTTCCTAGAACACTAATTCTTTCATCAATTCCTCCTAAGGATTTATCAAGTTCATCAGTTTTATCAAGCAACATTTCCAATTTAGTTTCAACGCTTGGAAAATTTTTCTCTATGGTTTCCAATTTTTTCATAACGTCCTCAAGAGAGATTTCACTTTTAGTTTCATTACAGGTGGTATTCCAACTAGACTCTCAATGATGCAACTAGCTTCTAAAGCAGGAGTACCTAGGAAATTACCCCCCGAAAGAGTATCAAGAACATACCTATTCCAACTAGATATACCAACATAAAAGTTCCTAAGTAGGATAATAGTGGAGTGTTTCTTAGTGCACCTATGATGAGCATCACTAATTCTATACCAAGCATCTTTAAAACTTTCTCCACCTTGTTGTTTAAAAGAACGAACTTCAACTTCAGGATTACTCATTTTAGCAGCAGTAAATAAAGTAAACTAGATAAAGTAAATGCAAGTAACTAATTTTTTTGTGTCTTTGATATAGCAAACAAGATAGTAAATAAAGTAAAACTAGCAACTAATTTTTTTTGTGTTTTGATTTAGTGCAGCAAACAAAGTAGTAAATAAAATAAAGCAAGACAAAAACAAAGTAAAGAGATTGGATTGTGAAGACTCCCCTTGCAGCGTGTCTTGATCTCCCCGGCAACGGCGCCAGAAAATATGCTTGATAGCGTGTATACACACGTCCGTTGGGAACCCCAAGAGGAAGGTGTGATGCGTACAGCAGCAAGTTTTCCCTCAGTAAGAAACCAAGGTTTATCGAACCAGTAGGAGCCAAGAAGCACGTTGAAGGTTGATGGCGGCGAGATGTAGTGCGGCGCAACACCAGGGATTCCGGCGCCAACGTGGAACCTGCACAACACAACCAAAGTACTTTGCCCCAACGAAACAGTGAGGTTGTCAATCTCACCGGCTTGCTGTAACAAAGGATTAGATGTATAGTGTGGATGATGATTGTTTGCAGAAAACAATAGAACAAGTATTGCAGTAGATTGTATTCGATTAAAAGAATGGACCGGGGTCCACAGTTCACTAGAGGTGTCTCTCCCATAAGATAAATAGCATGTTGGGTGAACAAATTACAGTTGGGCAATTGACAAATAGAGAGGGCATGACAATGCACACATGACATGATGAGTATTGTGAGATTCAATTGGGCATTACGACAAAGTACATAGACCGCTATCCAGCATGCATCTATGCCTAAAAAGTCCACTTTCAGGTTATCATCCGAACCCCTTCCGGTATTAAGTTGCAAGCAACAGACAATTGCATTAAGTATGGTGCGTAATGTAATCAATAACTACACCCTCGGACATAGCATCAATGTTTTATCCCTAGTGGCAACAGCACATCCACAACCTTAGAACTTTCTCACATCGTCCCCATTTAATGGAGGCATGAACCCACTATCGAGCATAAATACTCCCTCTTGGAGTTACTAGCAAAAACTTGGCCAGAGCCTCTACTAACAACGGAGAGCATGCAAGATCATAAACAACACATAGGTAATAGATTGATAATCAACATAACATAGTATTCTCTATCCATCGGATCCCAACAAACACAACATATAACATTACAAATAGATGATCTTGATCATGTTAGGCAGCTCACAAGATCCGACAATGAAGCACAATGAGGAGAAGACAACCATCTAGCTACTGCTATGGACCCATAGTCCAGGGGTGAACTACTCACTCATCAATCCGGAGGCGACCATGGCGGTGTAGAGTCCTCCGGGAGATGAATCCCCTCTCCGGCAGGGTGCCGGAGGCGATCTCCTGAATCCCCCGAGATGGGATTGGCGGCGGCGGCGCCTCAGTAAGGTTTTTCCGTATCGTGGCTCTCGGTCCTGGGGGTTTCGCGATGGAGGCTTTAAGTAGGCGGAAGGGCAGAGTCGGAGGAGTCACGGGGGCCCCACACGCCAGGGCCGCGCGGGCCCCCCCTGGGCCGCGCCGCCCTAGTGTGGCGGCGCCCCGTGGCCCCACTTCGTCTCCCCCTAGGTCTTCTGGAAGCTTCGTGTGAAAATAGACCCCTGGGCGTTGATTTCGTCCAATTCCGAGAATATTTCCTTACTAGGATTTCTACCAAAAACAGCAGAAAACAGCAACTGGCTCTTCGGCATCTCGTTAATAGGTTAGTGCCGGAAAATGCATAATAATGACATATAATGTATATAAAACATGTGAGTATCATCATAAAAGTAGCATGGAACATAAGAAATTATAGATACGTTTGAGACGTATCACTAATTCTCAAAGAGAAAATTTTAGCAGGACGATAATATCTACCAATGAAAGCATCCTTACATTTAGTCCATGAATCAATACTATTCTTAGGCAGAGATAGCAACCAATGTTTAGCTCTTCCTCTTAATGAGAAAGAAAACAATTTTAATTTTATAATGTCACCATCTACATCCTTATACTTTTGCATTTCACATAGTTCAACAAAATTATTAAGATGGGCAGCAGCATCATCAGAACTAACACCAGAAAATTACTCTCTCATAACAAGATTCAGTAAAGCAGGTTTAATTTCAAATAATTCTGCTGTAGTAGCAGGTGGAGCAATAGGTGTGCATAAGAAATCATTATTATTTGTGTTTGTGAAGTCACACAACTTAGTATTTTCAGGAGTATTCATTTTAGCAATAGTAAATAAAGTAAACTAGATAAAGTAAATGCAAGTAACTAATTTTTTTGTGTTTTTAATAGAGAATGCAAACAAGATAGTAAATAAAGTAAAACTAGCAACTAATTTTTTTGTGTTTTGTTTTAGTGCAGCAAATAAAGTAGTAAATAAAAGTAAAGCAAGACAAAAACAAAGTAAAGAGATTGGAAGTGGAAGACTCCCCTTGCAGCGTGTCTTAATCTCCCCGGCAACGGCGCCAGAAAATATGCTGCTAGCGTACAGTTGACGTAGGCGTAGTAGCTTTCTTGTGACGGTAAAGCACTCGTCCGTTGGGAACCCCAAGAGGAAGGTATGATGTGTACAGCAGCAAGTTTTCCCTCAGTAAGAAACCAAGGTTTATCGAACCAGTAGGAGCCAAGAAGCACGTTGAAGGTTGTTGGTGGCGGAGTGTAGTGCGGCGCAACACCAGGGATTCCGACGCCAACGTGGAACCTGCACAACACAATCCAAGTACTTTGCCCCAACTTAAAAGTGAGGTTGTCAATCTCACCGGCTTGCTGTAACAAAGGATTAGATGTATAGTGTGGAAGATGATTGTTTGCAGAAAACAGTAAAACGAGTATTGCAGTAGATTGTATTCGATTAAAAGAATGGACCGGGGTCCACAGTTCACTAGAGGTGTCTCTCCCATAAGAAATAGCATATTGGGTAAACAAATTACAGTTGGGCAATTGACAAATAAAGAGAGCATAACAATGCACATACATGATATGATGAGTAGTGTGAGATTTAATTGGGCATTACGACAAAGTACATAGACCGCTATCCAGCATGCATCTATGCCTAAAAAGTCCACCTTCAGGTTATCATCCGAACCCCCTCCAGTATTAAGTTGCAAACAACAGATAATTGCATTAAGTATGGTGTGTAATGTAATCAACAAATACATCCTTAGATATAGAATTGATGTTTTATCCCTAGTGGCAACAGCACATCCACAACCTTAGAGGTTGCTGTCACTCCCCCAGATTCAATGGAGGCATGAACCCACTATCGAGCATAAATACTCCCTCTTGGAGTTACAAGCAATGACTTGGCCAGAGCCTCTACTAGCAACGGAGAGCATGCAAGATCATAAACAACACATATATAGATTGATAATCAACATAGCATAGTATTCAATATTCATCGGATCCCAACAAACGCACATGTAGCATTACAGATAGATGATCTTGATCATGTTAGGCAGCTCACAAGTGTACGATAACGTTGCATAGAAAACAAAAAATTTCCTACCGCGAACACGCAATCCAAGCCAAGATGCAATCTAGAAGACGGTAGCAACGAGGGGGTATCGAGTCTCACCCTTGAAGAGATTCCAAAGCCTACAAGATGAGGCTCTTGTTGCTGCGGTAGACGTTCACTTGCCGCTTGCAAAAGCGCGTAGAAGATCTTGATCACGATCGCTTCCGGCGCCACGAACGGGCAGCACCTCCGTACTCGGTCACACGTTCGGTTGTTGATGAAGACGACGTCCACCTCCCCGTTCCAGCGGGCAGCGGAAGTAGTAGCTCCTCTTGAATCCGACATCACGACAGCGTGGTGTCGGTGGTGGTGGAGAAGTCCGGCGGAGCTTCGCTAAGCGTGCGGGACGTGGTGGAGGAGAGAGGCCGCTAGGGTTTGGGGAGAGGGGGCGCCAGCCACTATAGGGGTGCGGCCACCTTGTGGTTCTTGGGTGGCCGGCCCCCTCCCCTTGGCCCCTCATTATATAGGTGGAACCCCAAGTGTTGGTCTCCAAGTCTTCGAATAAGACCCGAACCAAAAACCTTCCATATGGTGGGGAAACCTACCCAAGCTAGGATTCCCACTAGAGGTGGGAGTTCCACCTCCCATATGGGGGGGTGGCCGGCCCCCTAAGGGGGAGTCCACTTGGGACTCCACCCCCACTAGGGTTGGACGGCCATGGAGGTGGAGTCCCATGTGGACTCCACCTTCCTTGGTGCTTTCTTCCGGACTTTTCTAGAACCTTCTAGAACCTTCCATAGAACCTTCCGCATCATTTTAATTCACATAAAATGACATCCTATATATGAATCTTATTCTCCGGACCATTCCGGAACTCCTCGTGATGTCCGGGATCTCATCCGGGACTCCGAACAAATATTCGAACTCCATTCCTTATTCAAGTTCTACCATTTCAACATCCAACTTTAAGTGTGTCACCCTACGGTTCGTGAACTATGCGGACATGGTTGAGTACTCACTCCGACCAATAACCAATAGCGGGATCTGGAGATCCATAATGGCTCCCACATATTCAACGATGACTTTAGTGATCGAATGAACCATTCACATACAATACCAATTCCCTTTGTCACGCGATATTTTACTTGTCCGAGGTTTGATCTTCGGTATCACTCTATACCTTGTTCAACCTCGTCTCCTGACAAGTACTCTTTACTCGTACCGTGGTATGTGGTCTATTATGAACTTATTCATATGCTTGCAAGACATTAGATGACATTCCACCGAGAGGGCCCAGAGTATATCTATCCGTCATCGGGATGGACAAATCCCACTGTTGATCCATATGCCTCAACTCATACTTTCCGGATACTTAATCCCACCTTTATAACCACCCATTTACGCAGTCGTGTTTGGTGTAATCAAAGTACCTTTCCGGTATAAGTGATTTACATGATCTCATGGTCATAAGGACTAGGTAACTATGTATCGAAAGCTTATAGCAAATAACTTAATGACGAGATCTTATGCTACGCTTAGTTGGGTGTGTCCATTACATCATTCATATAATGATATAACCTTGTTATTAATAACATCCAATGTTCATGATTATGAAACTAATCATCCATTAATCAACAAGCTAGTTAAGAGGCATACTAGGGACTCTTTGTTGTTTACATATCACACATGTATCAATGTTTCAGTTAATACAATTATAGCATGGTATATAAACATTCATCATAAACATAAAGATATATAATAACCACTTTTATTATTGCCTCTTGGGCATATCTCCAACAGTCTCCCACTTGCACTAGAGTCAATAATCTAGATTACATTGTAAGGTACCTAACACCCATGGCACTTTGGTGTTGGTCATGCTTTGCCCTAGGGAGAGCTTTAGTCAACGGATCTGCTACATTCGGATCGGTGTGTACTTTGCAAATCTTTACTTCTCCATCTTCGATGTACTCGCGAATCGAATGAAAACGCAGCTTGATATGCTTCAGCCTCTTGTGTGACCTTGGTTCTTGTGCATTGGCGATGGCACCCATGTTGTCACAGTAGATGACTAATGGGTCCAATGCACTAGGAACCACACCGAGCTCTACAATGAACCTCTTCATCCATACCGCTTCTGATGAAGCCTCTGAAGCCGCTATGTACTCCGATTCTGTTGAAGACTTCGCCACCGTGCACTGCTTTGAGCTTGCCCAGCTCTTCGCAGCACCATTCAATATAAACACGTGCCCAGGCTGTGACTTAGAGTCATCGGGATCGTTGTTCCAACTTGCATCGGTGTAACTGGTTACAACGAGCTCTTGGTCACCTCCATAACAAAGAAACATATCCTTGGTTCTTTTCAAGTACTTCGGGATATTCTTGACCGCTGTCCAGTTGTTCCATTCCTGGATCACTTTGATATCTGCTAGTCAAACCGACGGCATGTGCTATATCCGGTCTAGTACATAGCATGGCATACATGATAGAGCCTATCGCCGAGGCATAGGGGATCCGACTCATCCTTTCTCTTTCTTCTGCGTAGCCGGTCCTTGAGTCTTACTCAAGACCTTGCACTGTAACATAGGTAAAAATCCTTTCTTACTTTCGTCCATTCTAAACTTCTTTAGAATCTTGTCCAGTATGTACTTTGTGATAGCCCTATTAGGCGTCTTGATCTATCTCTATAAATCTTGATGCCTAATATATACGATGCTTCACCAAGGTCTTTCATTGAAAAACTATTATTCAAATAACCTTTTACCTTTGCTTAATAGTTCTATATCATTCCCAATCAACAATATGTCATCTACATATAATATCAGGAATGCTACAGAGCTCCCACTCACTTTCTTGTAAATACAAGCCTCTCCATGACACTGTATAAACCCGAAGTCTTTGATCACTTTATCAAAGCGTCGGTTCCAACTTCTCGATGCTTGCTTCAGTCCATAAATTGAACGCTGAAGTTTGCATACTTTGTCGACATTTTTAGGATCGACAAAACCTTTGGGTTGTACCATATACAACTCTTCCTCAATGTCTCCATTAAGGAACGCCGTTTTGACATCCATACTCAAATCTCATAATCGAAAAATGCAGCTATTGCTAACAAAATCCTCACAGATTTTAGCTTCGCTACAGGTGAGAAAGTCTCATCGTAGTCAACACCTTGAATTTGTCGAAAACCCTTTGCGACAAGTCGAGCTTTATAGACAGTAATATTACCATCAGCATCTGTTTTTCTCTTGAAGATCCATTTATTCTCGACAGCCTTTCGGCTATCAGGTAAGTCTACCAAAGTCCATACTTTGTTATCATACATGGATCCCATTTCGGATTTCATGGCTTCTTGCCATTTGTTGGAATCTGGGCTCATCATCGCTTCTTCATACGTCGCAGGGTCCTCATCATTGTTGTCCACAATCATGACATTTAGACAAGGATCATACCAATCAGGAGTGGCACGTTCCCTTGTCGATCTGCGAGGTTCAGTAGCTATCTCGTTTGAAGTTTCATGATCATTATCATTAGCTTCCTCTGTTGTTGGTGTAGGCGGCATAGGAACAACTTCCGGTACTGCGCTACTCTGATCAACTAGTGAAGATTCATCAATCTCATCGAGTTCTACTTTTCTTCCAGTCACTTCTTTAGTGAGAAATTCTTTCTCAAGAAAGGTTCCATTCTTAGCAACAAAGATTTTGCCTTCGGATCTGTGATAGAAAGTGTACCCTATAGTTTCCTTAGGGTATCCTATGAAGACGCATTTCTCCGCTTTGGGTTCTAGCTTGTCCGGTTGTAACTTCTTTACATAGGCTTCGCAACCCCAAACTTTAAGGAACGACAGCTTAGGTTTCTTGTTAAACCATAATTCATACGGTGTCGTTTCAACGGATTTTGATGGTGCTCTATTTAAAGTAAATGCGGCTGTCTCTAATGCATATCTCCAAAAAGATAACGGCAAATCAGTAAGAGACATCATAGAACGAACCATATCTAAGAGAGTTCGATTACGACGTTCGGACACACCGTTACGTTGTGGTGTTCCCGGCGGTGTCAATTGTGAAAGTATTCCGCATTTCTTTAAATGCATGCCAAACTCATAACTCAGATATTCACCTCCGCGATCAGATCGTAGAAATTTGATCTTCTTGTTACCTTGATTTTCTACTTCACTTTGGAATTCCTTAAACTTCTCAAAAGTTTCGGATTTATGTTTCATGAAATAGATATACCCATATCTACTCAGATCATCTGTGAAGGTTAGAACATAACGATAACCACCGCGCGAGGCTACACTCATTGGTCCACACACATCGGTATGTATGATTTCCAATAAATCTGTAGCTTGCTCCATAATACCAGAGAATGGAGTCTTAGTCATTTTTCCCATTAGACATGCTTCGCATCTATCAAGTGACTCAAAGTCAAGTGATTCAAGCAATCCATCGGTATGGAGTTTCTTCATGCGTTTCACTCCAATATGACCAAGACGACAGTGCCACATATAAGTAGAATTATCATTTAATTTAATTCGCTTAGCATCAATGTTATGTATATGTGTATCACTACTATCGAAATCTAACAGAAATAAGCCATTCTTTTCAGGTGCTCGACCATAAAAGATATTATTCATAAAAATAGAACAACCATTATTCTCAGACTTGAATGAATAACTGTCTTGCATTAAACAAGATCCAGATATAATGTTCATGCTCAACGCGGGTACAAAATAACAATTATTTAGGCTTAAAACTAATCCCGAAGGTAGATGTAGAGGAAGTGTGCCGACAGCGATCACATCGACTTTGGATCCATTTCCAACGCGCATCGTCACTTCATCCTTTAGTAGTCTTCGTTTATTCTTTAGTTCCTGTTTCGAGTTACAAATATGAGCAACCGAACCAGTATCAAATACCCAGGTACTAGTACGAGAACCAGTAAGATAAACATCTATAACATGTATATCAGATATACCTTCCTTCTTCTTCTTGACAAGGCCGCTCTTCAGATCCGCCAAATACTTGGAGCAATTACGCTTACAGTGTCCCTTCTCCTTGCAGTAATAGCACTCAGCATCAGGTTTAGGGCCAGTCTTAGGTTTCACAGGAGGCGTGGCAGCTTTCTTGCCACCCTTCTTGAATTTGCCTTTAGACTTGCCCTGTTTCTTGAAACTGGTGGTCTTGTTGACCATCAACACTTGGTGCTCTTTCTTGATCTCAATCTCAGCAGCTTTGAGCATGGAGAAGAGTTCAGGTAACTCTTTGTTCATGTTCTGCATATTGTAGTTCATCACAAAGTTCTTGTAACTAGGTGGCAGTGATTGAAGTATACGATTAATCCCCAGTCTGTTAGGAATAACTATTTCCAAGTCACTGAGTTTCTTCGCATGCCCGGTCATAACGAGCATGTGCTCACTAACGGAGCTACCTTCTTCCATCATGCAACTGAAGAAGTGTTTCGATGCTTCATAGCATTCTACGGCCGCATGAGTTTCAAAAATAGTCTTCAACTCTTTTATCAACTCATGTGGATTGTGGTGCTCAAAATGTTTTTGAAGATCGACTTCCAGACTGCATAGGATGGCACACTGAACTTGAGAGTACCGAGTTTTCCGAGTCGCGTAAACATTCTTTACTTCATCGGTTTCTGTTTCTGCAGGAGGGTCACCTAGCGGTGCATCAAGCACATATTGCAGATTTCCGCCAGCGAGGAAAATCCTCACATGACGGAACCAGTCGGTGAAGTTGCTACCGTTGCTCTTAAGCTTTTCTTTTTTTAGGAACTGGTTAAAATTGATTGGGGACGCCATATCTACAACATATATTTGCAATAGTTTAGACTAAGTTTATGACAAATTGAGTTCAAATTTTAATTCAACTTAGTTAAAAACTAGGTGAACTCCCACTCAAAACAATATCCCTCGCATTGTCTTAGTGATCACACGAACCAAATCCACCGCACCTAAGTCCGATCATCACGAGACAAGGTGTGATTTCAATGGCGAACATTCAAAGTGTTCATCATATCAACCATATGATTCATGCTCTACCTTTCGGTATCTCGTGTTTCGAGACCATGTCTGTACATGCTAGGCTCGTCAAGGCCACCTTAGTATCCGCATGTGCAAAACTGTCTTGCACCCGTTGTATGCACTTGTTGATTCTATCACACCCGATCATCACGAGATGCTTCGAAACGACAAGTCTTGGCAACGGTGCTACTTGTTGACGTCAGAAACCCACCGACGGGCAGCGACGGGTCAACACCGTAGAGCCGGGAAGAGCCTAGAGCTGCGGCTGGCTGAGACCCCTCCGAGCGACGGCCCGCAAAGCACTTCTGGTCACACGTCCGATGCTGGGTGCAAGGGCGTGCCACCTGACCTATACCTGGCCAGGAAGGTGATGGAAATGCCTTGCTTAATTTCCTGCATGGCATACACGTAAACATTAAATACGAGCCTCGATCGGCTCTCAGGTTATCCTGTGAATCGGCTCAAGGAGCCGATCCACCCATGATTCGTACGGGGTGCACGAATATATGGTGGTCCTGCTTGATCAAGATAAAGCTAATGAGATCTACGACGATTTAGGGTTTTCACCGCATAATCGGATCATCCTACTCCAGGTTGGGCCTCGCGGCCACGCACGGTGCTCGTAAGCCGATCCTAAACAAGGCCTAAAAACCAACACGAAGTTGATCCCCGGAACATCCTGTTTAGGACTTGCGAACGCCACCCTACGTGCCGCTGGATCCTCCCCCCCTTTGTAAGGCCTAACTATTGCAGATATTAAACTAATCCTTGTAGAACAAGGAGCAATCGTAACGGATCAGATCTACTAAATAATGATCAAGCGGGGTGCCGCCCCCCCACCAGAGATAGGTGTGAGGGCGGCTAGACATGCAAGGGTTGCACTACGTAAGCATTTTATACGAAGCACAATGCTAACCCAAACACAACTATGATAACTACCTTGCTCTCCAACAACAAGGCTTCGATTTAGCAACGCATGAACAACGTGGAGCTTGTGCTGCCTAGATCGCAAGATGCGATCTAGGCAGCATGTCGCTTACCGGATAGAAACCCTCGAGACGAAGGAGTTGGCGATGCGCCGAGATTGGTTTGTTTGGTTGAACGTGAGTTGTTGTTTATTCCAAAAACCCTAGATACATATTTATAGTCCAAGGGACTTTCTAATCCAAGCGTGCACCTAACCGTGCACGGGTAAAACTCTAACTTCTAAACCGACACGTAATCTAATATTTTACAGATACAAAGGCAAACGAGCCCAAACTTTGCATGTAAGGCCGATTCACGTATTTCTTCTATATATATATCTTCAAGTCCATCTCGATCGCGGCCCACTTCTGACTCGGTCAAATTCTGGTGATAACACATGCCCCCCTGGTTTTGGAAATGACATTTCCAAAATCATTACGCTTTCTATCGTCGGGTCATGTCGTGGCAGAGCAGAACCGTCGCAGCATTCTTCATCATGATGCCCTGTCTTCTCAACTGTTCTACGTGATTTGACCGTTGTCCTTGGGCACTGCCTCCTTGGAAACTGTAATGGCATTAAATTTCCACCAAGCTTCCATTATTTAACCGTGCCGATCGATTAGCCCTCTTCATCCTCTGTTCTGGCCACTGGCACCCAAAAATCCCTCTCCTCCTGTAGCAATGTCTTCCTCTTCCTCTTCTCCCTCGTCGGTCTTTCATGATTCCTCCCCCTCCCGCGAGCCGACGCTGGAATGGGGTTCGTTGGCGGCGCACGACATCCTCGCCCCGACGACGTGGGACAAGGAGGAACACGATTCCTCCATCTGGTCTGAGGATGACAAATCCCTGACCGACGGCGAGGGCGACCTTCAATTCCTCATCGAAGAGGAAGAGGCGGCAGAGAGCGAAGATGACCGCTTCTCCTGGGATGACCTCACCTCCTCCGAGGAAGAGGCGGAGGAAGACGATGACGATGACGACTCCCTTGAAGGCTACCCACCAGCGAAGCGCCTCCGCACCTGGTGGGATGACGACGGCGAGGATGACGACGAGGAAGATGAGGCTCCCGTAGAAGGCTGCGGGAGCTCCGATGAGGAGCCTCTCAGCAGCTGCGCCGGAGGCAGCGACGACGAGGGCAGCCACAGCCCCTAGATTAGGGACCAGTAGTAGTAGCTGGCTTTTGCCCTTTTCTACCTTGAGCAATCGGCTCTTTCTTTGTAAGGAATCCCCTTATTAATGCAGAAAAAATCCCTTAATTAACTTCGCTTCCTTGTTAACCTTGCCGATTGTCGAATGGCGTTGTCATACAGGGAGCCGATAGCAGATCATCGGCTCACATTGCTGTCCGAGGCCAAGCTGTTGCCTAAACACCTCAACAGGCCTAATTCTCGTCCAAACCACCAGATTGAATCCCTCGGCAACCATTAGAAGATTCGTATCTCATATCACGATTTCTGGTCTGAACCGATTCCGTTAACTTGTTAATCTGAGATATTCCTCTAGAGTCGATATCAGTGTATCGGCTTTGTTTTTCTGAAGCCGATGCCCGTGCATCGGCTGTATTTGCATACTATTATCTCCATACATTTCTCAAGTCGATGTCTGCGCATCGGCTGTGATGATTTTTTTTTACTGGCCGATTTTTAAATCGGCCCCCACATCTTACTGCCCGTCGTCACATCTTACTGCCCGTCGTCCCACATGCTTGGGAAATATTTCTTGAGGTGTTGACCATTGACAGCCACTGGGAACTTTTCGCCGCTCAACTCCTCCAGCATGTATGCATTACCCTTCAACGCCTGGACAACTTTGTACGGACCGTGCCAATTAGGAGACCATTTACCATATGCCTTATCCCTGGTTCCCAATGGCAACACAGCTTCCCATACTAGATCACCAACTTGGAATTCCTTTGGTCTAACCTTTTTATTGTAGGCACGAGCCACCCTGGCCTTGTTCTCCTTAATCTTCTCCAACGACCAAAGCCTAAGTTCTGTTGCGTCCTCAATAGTGTCGCTCATCAAAGCTGCATATTCCTCAGCTGTCAGATCATTCTGAAACGTGACACGTCTTGATCCAGCCGTAATTTCCCAAGGCAATACGGCTTCCTGTCCGTAGACAAGCTGGTACGGCGAAGTCTTTATAGCTCCATGGCACGACATGCGGTAGGCCCATAATGCTTCTGATAACTTCTCATGCCAATCCTTAGGGTTCTCGTCAATTTTTCTCTTGATCAGCTTGATCAGACTCTGATTGGACGCCTCAGCCTGCCCGTTAGCTTGAGCATAGTACGGGGATGATCGGATCAGTTTAATCCCCAGGTCATCGCAGAACTTCCTGAATTCTTTAGAAGTAAAGACCGAACCTCCATCGGTCGTGATAGTTTGGGGAATCCCGAACCTATGAATGACGTGTTCTTTCACAAACTTGATCACATCTTCTGATTTCACCTTTTTCATAGGGACGGCTTCCACCCACTTGGTGAAGTAATCTGTGATAACCAAAATCCATTCATGTTTTTTACTTGACGCCGGATGGATTTTGCCGATCATATCCATGCCCCACCCCCGAAACGGCCAAGGCTTGATGATAGGGTTCATCGCCGATGCTGGCACCATCTGAATCTTTCCAAACATCTGACACGCTTGGCACCCCTTGTAATAATTGAAGCAATCTTCAAGCATAGTGGGCCAATAAAACCCTGATCGCCTGATCAACCACTTCATCTTATGAGCCGACTGATGCGTTCCACAGGCGCCTTCATGCACCTCATGTAAGAGCCGATTAGACTCAGTCGGTCCTAGGCACTTGAGTAGCAACCCTTCCAATGTCCTGTAGAACATGTCGTCTCCTATAAGGACATACTTCATGGCTTTGTATCTTACCCGTTTAGGTGCCCCCCGAGCCGAATCTTTTAAATAATCGAAGATCTCGGCTCTCCAATCATCCTGTTCCAGGAATTGTATCTGAACTTCTGATCCGTCAGCTGTATCTATGTAGCCTGACGCCATTTGTGCGAGATTGTTGGCCTCGGTATTTTGGGATCTTGGGATCCAATTAAAGTTGATGTACCGAAACTGTGTCATCAACTCACGGCATTCCACCCAATATGGGAAAAGCGATTCACTTTCGCAATTATATTCATCCGTGAGCTGGTTAATCACCAACTTTGAGTCTCCAAAGAGCTCTACAGCTTCCGCTCCAGCTTCCAATAGCAACTCCATTCCCTTACGTATTGCCTCATATTCTGCTACGTTGTTGGTGCAAGGGGTAGACAATCTGATGGAGAAGGAGTATTCTGCCCCCCCGAGGCGACACGAGCAGAATGCCGATGCCACAACCGTCGTCACAAACCGATCCATCAAAGAACATAGCCCATGCACGTATAGATAGTGCTGCTATATTGGTACTGATCCGTTCAACGATAAGATCGGCCAACGCTTGGCCCTTGACTGCCTTCGCAGGCTGGTACCGGAGATCAAATTCTGACAGCGCAAACATCCACTTACCGAGTCGGCCTTTCAAAACAGGGGCCGACAACATGTGCTTGACAATGTCTGATTTACAGATGACGATGATCTCTGCCGTCAAAAGGATGTGATGAAGCTTGGTGCAGGTAAAGAACAGGCAGAGGCAAAGTTTCTCGACCTCAGGATATCTTGTCTCCGCGTCCAGCATCCTCCTGCTGAGGTAGAAAACGACTTTCTCAACGCCATCGTAGAGTTGCACCACCACCGAAGCGATGGACGTGTCAGCTACTGACAGGTAGATGTAGAACGGCCTGTCTTGCTGGGGCGGAACTAGCACAGGCGGCGTCGTCAGATATCGCTTAATCTCATCAAACGCCTGTTGCTGTTCTGCCCCCCAGTGAAACTCGTCGTCAGATTTAGTCTTCACCAGCGCCATGAACGGCTCTATTCGTCCTGACAGATTAGAGATGAACCGCCGGACAAAATTGATCTTGCCGATGAGGCGTTGGAGCTCCTTTTTCGTGGTTGGCGGCTGCATGGTACGCACCGCCTCCTGACTTTTCAGGCCGATCTCAATTCCCTGTTCATGAACCAGAAAACCTAGGAATTGACCAGCCGTCACGCCAAAGGCACACTTCTTCGGATTCATTCTCAGCCCGAATTTCCGAGTTCGGTCTAGGACGCGCCGTAGATCGTCCAAGTGCCCCTCCATGGAGACCGATTTGACCACCACGTCGTCGATATAGATCTCCACCAACTTGCCGATCAGATCATGAAATATATAATTCATGGCTCGTTGGTACGTTGCACCAGCATTCTTCAACCCAAAGGTCATGACCACGTATTCGAACAAGCCTACTGCCCCTGGTACTCTGAATGCGGTCTTGTGTATATCTTCCGGAGCCATGAAAATCTGGTTATAACCGGCGTTGCCATCCATGAAGCTCAACACCTTGTGGCCAGCAGCGGCGTTTATCAACGTTTCTGCCACGGGCATTGGATATTCGTCCTTTGGAGTGGCTCTGTTAAGATCTCGGAAATCGATGGCCACGCGCCATCGGCCGTCCTTCTTTTCCACAGGAACGATACTGGAGATCCACTCAGCATACCTGCATGGCCTGATGAATCCGGCGGCCAACATTTTCTCGATTTCTTTCTTGACTTCTTCCAGAATTTCGGCCCTCATCTGACGTGCTCGTTGTTGGAACGGCCGAAATCCTTTCTTAAGGGGGAGCCGATGCTCAATGATGCTCCTGTCCAACCCAGGCATCTCCGTGTAATCCCATGCAAAGCAATCTGGGTATTCCTTCAACAGGGCTATCATCCGTCCCCTGAGCTGTGGATCTAACTTCTTGCTGATAAAAGTCGGTCACGGCTTATCCCCAGGACCGATGTCGACTTCTTCTAGCTCATCAGCTGATGTAAACCCATACCCTAGCTTTCCGTCACCTGTGAGGTCGACGCCACATACTGGGAGAGCAGGTGATACGGATACTACGGGCCGATTACTAGCATCGGCTACTACCTTGATCATCACCAAGATGTTTTGGCGGTGTCGGGGCCGATCGCATGGAGCAGCCTCTTCCTTATCTTTGCTACGAGAGCAGTTGCCCTCGCGTTTATCTTCATCAGGGGGGTGCCCCAGTTCTATCATGTTGATGTTGAACGAGTATCCTGGTTGGCACTTCCCAGGGTAAGTGTCGTTAACCCTGTCAACGGCGCACGACGGTGAATTAGGCACTACTGGTGCCGCCGATGTGAATGACGATGGTAGACGGGACTGAAGTGGCACTTTTCCTCGGTAGGTCCCGAGAGCTGGTTCCAATAGAGAGTGCTGATTCTTCATGACCTCCTTGATCATCCGAACGGCGACATGCTCCAGAGTATTCACCAGGCTCTCAGAATGGAGACGCAACGAGTGAGTCACCATGCCACTAATCTCCTGGCGCGCGGCCCTGGTGCGTTCCTCCGACGGGACAGATAGGTCCACCCCATCGAGTGCGCCTTCCGGTGAGAACCCCTTCCGCCTGACGCCATGTGAACGGGTTCTGTGATATGAGCCGATGAGGTCGGCTTCGAGGGTGGCCTTGATCTCGTCATATCTCTTCTTGAGCTCGTCGGGCAGCTCCTCGTAGGTGACTGGCGTGCCGTCCGCCATCGCAGATGTAGATGGCGATGTGGTTGATGTAGAAGATCGTCCCACCGGGCGTGCCAGAATGTGTTGACGTCAGAAACCCACCGACGGGCAGCGACGGGTCAACACCGTAGAGCCGGGAAGAGCCTAGAGCTGCGGCTGGCTGAGACCCCTCCGAGCGACGGCCCGCAAAGCACTTCTGGTCACACGTCCGATGCTGGGTGCAAGGGCGTGCCACCTGACCTATACCTGGCCAGGAAGGTGATGGAAATGCCTCGCTTAATTTCCTGCATGGCATACACGTAAACATTAAATACGAGCCTCGATCGGCTCTCAGGTTATCCTGTGAATCGGCTCAAGGAGCCGATCCACCCATGATTCGTACGGGGTGCACGAATATATGGTGGTCCTGCTTGATCAAGATAAAGCTAATGAGATCTACGACGATTTAGGGTTTTCACCGCATAATCGGATCATCCTACTCCAGGTTGGGCCTCGCGGCCACGCACGGTGCTTGTAAGCCGATCCTAAACAAGGCCTAAAAACCAACACGAAGTTGATCCCCGGAACATCCTGTTTAGGACTTGCGAACGCCACCCTACGTGCCGCTGGATCCTCCCCCCCTTTGTAAGGCCTAACTATTGCAGATATTAAACTAATCCTTGTAGAACAAGGAGCAATCGTAACGGATCAGATCTACTAAATAATGATCAAGCGGGGTGCCGCCCCCACACCTGAGATAGGTGTGAGGGCGGCTAGACATGCAAGGGTTGCACTACGTAAGCATGTTATACGAAGCACTATGCTAACCCTAACACATCTATGATAACTACGTTGCTCGCCATCAACAAGGCTTCAGTACGAGCAACGCATGAACAACGTGGAGCTTGTGCTGCCTAGATCGCAAGATGCGATCTAGGCAGCATGTCGCTTACCGGATAGAAACCCTCGAGACGAAGGAGTTGGCGATGCGCCGAGATTGGTTTGTTTGGTTGAACGTGAGTTGTTGTTTATTCCAAAAACCCTAGATACATATTTATAGTCCAAGGGACTTTCTAATCCAAGCGTGCACCTAACGTGCACGGGTAAAACTCTAACTTCTAAACCGACACGTAATCTAATATTTTACAGATACAAAGGCAAACGAGCCCAAACTTTGCATGTAAGGCCGATTCACGTATTTCTTCTATATATATATCTTCAAGTCCATCTCGATCGCGGCCCACTTCTGACTCGGTCAAATTCTGGTGATAACACTACTAAGGATGAACACTTTATTATCTTGAGATTTTAGTGAGGGATCATCTTATAATGCTACCGTCGCGATCTAAGCAAAATAAGATGCATAAAAGGATTAACATCACATGCAGTTCATATGTGATATGATATGGCCCTTTTGTCTTTGCGCCTTTGATCTTCATCTCCAAAGCACGGACATGATCTCCATCATCATCGGCATGATCTCTATCATCGTCGGCGTAGCGTCAAGGTCAATGGCGCCGTCTTCATGATTGTTCTCCCATGTAGCAACTATTACAACTTCTTTGAAATACTACTCAACATGAATTTTAAAGACAACCATAAGGCTCCTGCCGGTTGCCACAATACAATAATGATCATCTCATACATATTCATCATCACATTATGGCCATATCACACCACCAAACCCTGCAAAAACAAGTCAGACGTCTCTAATTTGGTTTGCATATTTTATGTGGTTTAGGGTTTTCGATATAGATCTAATCTACCTACGAACATGAACCACAACGGTGATACTAGTGTTGTCGATAGAAGAGTAAATTGAATCTTCACTATAGTAGGAGAGACAGACACCCGCAAAGCCACTTATGCAATACAAGTTGCATGTCGAGCGTGGAGCAAATCTCATGAACGCGGTCATGTAAAGTTAGCCCGAGCCGCTTCATCCCACTATGCCACAAAGATGCAAAGTACTCAAACTAAAGATAACATAAGCATCAACGCCCACAAACCATTGTGTTCTAACTCGTGCAACCATCTATGCATAGACACGGCTCTGATACCACTGTAGGATAACGTTGCATAGAAAACAAAAAAATTCCTACCGCGAACACGCAATCCAAGCCAAGATGCAATCTAGAAGATGGTAGCAACGAGGGGGTATCGAGTCTCACCCTTGAAGAGATTCCAAAGCCTACAAGATGAGGCTCTTGTTGCTGCGGTAGACGTTCACTTGCCGCTTGCAAAAGCGCGTAGAAGATCTTGATCACGATCGCTTCCGGCGCCACGAACGGGCAGCACCTCTGTACTCGGTCACACGTTCGGTTGTTGATGAAGACGACGTCCACCTCCCCGTTCCAGCGGGCAGCGGAAGTAGTAGCTCCTCTTGAATCCGACAGCACGACGGCGTGGTGTCGGTGGTGGTGGAGAAGTCCGGCGGAGCTTCGCTAAGCGTGCGGGACGTGGTGGAGGAGAGAGGCCGCTAGGGTTTGGGGAGAGGGGGCGCCGGCCACTATAGGGGTGCGGCCACCTTGTGGTTCTTGGGTGGCCGGCCCCCTCCCCTTGGCCCCTCATTATATAGGTGGAACCCCAAGTGTTGTTCTCCAAGTCTTCGAATAAGACCCGAACCAAAAACCTTCCATATGGTGGGGAAACCTACCCAAGCTAGGATTCCCACTAGAGGTGGGAGTTCCACTCCCATATGGGGGGGTGGCCGGCCCCCTAAGGGGGAGTCCACTTGGGACTCCACCCCCACTAGGGTTGGCCGGCCATGGAGGTGGAGTCCCATGTGGACTCCACCTTCCTTGGTGGTTTCTTCCGAACTTTTCTAGAACCTTCTAGAACCTTCCATAGAACCTTCCGCATCATTTTAATTCACATAAAATGACATCCTATATATGAATCTTATTCTCCGGACCATTCCGGAACTCCTCGTGATGTCCGGGATCTCATCCGGGACTCCGAACAAATATTCGAACTCCATTCCTTATTCAAGTTCTACCATTTCAACATCCAACTTTAAGTGTGTCACCCTACGGTTCGTGAACTATGCGGACATGGTTGAGTACTCACTCCGACCAATAACCAATAGCGGGATCTGGAGATCCATAATGGCTCCCACATATTCAACGATGACTTTAGTGATCGAATGAACCATTCACATACAATACCAATTCCCTTTGTCACGCGATATTTTACTTGTCCGAGGTTTGATCTTCGGTATCACTCTATACCTTGTTCAACCTCGTCTCCTGACAAGTACTCTTTACTCGTACCATGGTATGTGGTCTCTTATGAACTTATTCATATGCTTGCAAGACATTAGACGACATTCCACCGAGAGGGCCCAGAGTATATCTATCCGTCATCGGGATGGACAAATCCCACTGTTGATCCATATGCCTCAACTCATATTTTCCGGATACTTAATCCCACCTTTATAACCACCCATTTACGCAGTCGTGTTTGGTGTAATCAAAGTACCTTTCCGGTATAAGTGATTTACATGATCTCATGGTCATAAGGACTAGGTAACTGTGTATCGAAAGCTTATAGCAAATAACTTAATGACGAGATCTTATGCTACGCTTAATTGGGTGTGTCCATTACATCATTCATATAATGATATAACCTTGTTATTAATAACATCCAATGTTCATGATTATGAAACTAATCATCCATTAATCAACAAGCTAGTTAAGAGGCATACTAGGGACTCTTTGTTGTTTACATATCACACATGTATCAATGTTTCGGTTAATACAATTATAGCATGGTATATAAACATTCATCATAAACATAAAGATATATAATAACCACTTTTATTATTGCCTCTTGGGCATATCTCCAACAACAAGATCTAACAATGATAGCACAATGGGGAGAAGACGACCATCTAGCTACTGCTATGGATCCATAGTCCAGGGGTGAACTACTCACACATCAATCCGAAGGCGACCATGGCGGTGTAGAGTCCTCCGGGAGATGATTCCCCTCTCCGGCAGGGTGCCGGAGGCGATCTCCTGAATCCCCCGAGATGGGATTGGCGGCGGCGCCTCAGTAAGGTTTTCTGTATCGTGGCTCTCGGTACTGGGGCTATTATCGACGAAGGCTTAAGTAGGCGGAAGGGTAGGTCAGGAGGCGCCACGGGGGGCCCACACCACAGGCCGGCGCGGCCAGGGCCTGGGCCGCGCCGCCCTGGTGTCTGGCCACCTCGTGGCCCCACTTCGTTTCTCCCTCGGTCTTCTGGAAGCTTCGTGGAAAAATAGGACCCTGGGCGTTGATTTTGTCCAATTCCGAGAATATTTCCTTACTAGGATTTCTGAAACCAAAAACAGCAGAAAACAGCAACTGGCTCTTCGGCATCTCGTTAATAGGTTAGTGCCGGAAAATGCATAATAATGACATATAATGTGTATAAAACATGTGAGTATCATCATAAAAGTAGCATGGAACATAAGAAATTATAGATACGTTTGAGACGTATCACCTACTAGTGGATGCCAATGCACATGATTAGTAATCATACAATCCTACAACATATCGAAATTAATGGCATGTATTTTCAATAGTATTCCCAAAATGTATTGATTATGGCCTATATTACCGAAGGATTTTATTTTTTGACATATCAATTACACCTAGCCTCTGCAACAATGCAATACCCAAATGGCAGTATGGATGCACACAACTAACAAAAGAAAAATAAAACTAAGAAAATAAAAGTCCTGCTACGGCATTTCAGCCCTAGCAGCAACAATACATCCACCACTAAGACAACACTTGAACTTCGGGCTCTCCAAAAGCGACGCCTCCTAGAAGGACCTGTGCACAAGTGATGACCCACAAGTAAGGGGATCACAACAGTCTATGAGGGAAGTAAAACCCAAATTTATTGATTCGACACAAGGGGAGCCAAAGAATATTTATAAGCTTTAACAAGTGAGTTGTCAATTCACCTGCACCTGAAAATAGACTTTCTCGCAACAGTTTATCAGTAGTAACAATTTTATGGCACTGGGATTAGTGAAGTAACAACAATAGCGAAATAAAAATAGCAGTACGATGATTGCAGTAGATAGCAGGATTAAAATATTGTAGGTATAGGGATGGAGAACAAGCGTTGCATAAATGAGAGGGTCCATGTAATAGCAAGACATAGGCATTGCAAGTAATAATGATAAAAGTATCCTAGCATAATATATCCATAGGTGTGTGTTCCTATTTAGTCGTGTGTGCTCGCAATGAGAAACTTGCACGACATCTTTTGTCCTACCAGCGCGTTGCAGCGGGGGCTCTAGGGAAACTACTAGTAATTAAGATACTCCTTTTAATATAGTACCGGAGCAAAGCATTAACACTCCGTGAACACACGTGATCCTCACATCATATCCATCCCCTCTGGTGATCCCAATTCTTGGTCACTTTGGGGCCTCAGGTTTCGGACAACAATATGTGTATACAACTTGCAGATATGATCAAAAACAATAATTATCCTCATTAATCAATAACATGTTCAAATCTGAGATCATGGCACTCGGGCCCAAAGTGACAAGCATTGCGCATAGCAAGTTGCAACAATGTCAAAAATACTAACAACGGATACTAGGCACTATGCCCATAACAATCTTATAGCTATTACATGATCAATCTCATCCAATCCCTACCATCCCCTACAGCCTACAACGGGGAATTACTCACACATGGATGGGGGAATCATGGTTGATGGAGAGGCATCGGTGATGGCGATGGCGATGATCTCCTCCAAATCCCCATCCCGACAGGGTGCCAGAACGGAGTTTCTGGTTGCGAATTGGGGTTTCTGGTGGCGGCAGAGCAGCAGAACTCTTTCTGGAAAAACGTCTAACCCCCCTCGGTTTTCACGTCCAGGGGCATCTTATGGTGCGAAGGAGAGGTCGAAGGGGTGGCCGAGGCGGCCACACCACCCCTAGGCGCGGCCAAGCCTAGCCCGCGCGTAGGGCAGGTGTGGGCCCCTCGTGGCCCCCTCCATCTCGTTTTCTGGTTCCGGGAGTCTTCAGGTAAAATATTGGTTTTCCTATATTTTTCGGGAATTTTCCCGAAAGTTAGATTTCTGCACAAAAATGAGACACGAGATAAATTCTGCTGAAAACAACGTTAGTCCGCGTTAGTTGTATTCGAAACACACAAGATAGAGGGCAAACAACAGCAAAAGTGTTCGGGAAAGTAGATACGTTTTGGACGTATCAACTCCGCTCAACATTAGCTTATTGCTTGTCCTCAAGCAATTCAGTGACAACTGAGTGCGATAGAAGAAACTTTCACGAACCTATTTGCTTCACTCACTACATGATCAAATGCTCAGGCAATTCATAATAAGAGGCATACAACTAAGAATACTTAGTAGTTATGCAAGTCATGAAAGGATACCAACACAATAACAAGCAACATGAAACATAAGCATTTGCAGGATTGCAATGTTCATTATTATATGATAAAGTGGTATCTCGCTTGCCCTATTTGTGGAGAAAAACATAAATGCCGGGACACCTCTGAAGTTCAAGAGAAGACTAGAAGTAAAAATATCAAAAGAAAAGAATCAAGCGTCACAGTTATACCACAATTAATCTTATTTCGGGACAGGCACATTAAACTAAGAATGACATCTATGCTTTCAAGAAAATGCTCGTTGAACGGATGGTGACTCAACATAAAAAAGTATAAGATTGGCCATGCGCAGAGGGAAGTAAGATTGCTCATGTGCTAGAGCTTTTTATTTCAAATGCAATAGGAGTGTGGAATATATATATTTTTAGAAATGCAACTCATGTCAACGGTAGTGATAAATAATATGGCTCATGCATAACACTTCCTATAAGTTGCTCGCCTCATGCATAATATACTAATAGTGCTCACACCTTGTCCTAATTAGCTTGGATTTCCATGGATTTTCATCGCATACATATGTTTCAACCAAGTGTCACAAAGGGGTACCTCCTTGCCTCATGTACAAAGGTCCTAGGAGATGAATCTCATTTGATTTCTCAATTTTGATAAATCTCAACTTTTTGGACATCCATACCCGGAAGACAAGGACAACATATATTTGGACTTTTGTCCAGCTGAAACTTCCACCATGTGAACATGGCTTTAGTTGGCGGCCCAATGTTCCTCTCTAACAATATGCATACTCCAATCTTTTCAACTCATGGTAAATCTCCCTTACTTCAAACAAGATGAGCATGCATAACAATTCACTCCAATCTTTTCAACTCATGGTAAATTTCCCTTACTTCAAACAAGATGAGCATGCATAACAATTCACACGATATTCAACAAAGGCAAGTTGATGGTGTTCCCCATGACAACATGGTTATCACACAACAAGCAACTTATAAAAACTGAAATGCATAAGACATAATACTCAACACAATAGTTTTTAGACTACTTTCCCATGAGGTATAAATTACACAAAACAAGTGATAATAATTTTGAAGGTTTAAAGGTAGCACACAAGCAATTCACTTTGGAGTGGCAGCAAAATACCCCATATAGGTATGTACAAAAGAAGCCTGGTGACCGGGTGTATACGTGAGCACGCGGTTGCAGCCTGACACGTGTCTAACACCGTGTGTCCTGCCGTTTGTTTGGTCCTCCCGGCGAGCGTTCTAGAACCGGCAGATGAAGCAATTTAGAGTTTGATTTCCGCCGTCGCCCTTTGTGATTCCCATCGCCTCCACGCGCGAGCAGATCCTAAATCGAGCAGACCCCCAAGTTGGCCACGAGCAGATCCCAAATCGAAAAAATGCCAAATCCAATTGACAGCCGACGACCATCGACGCGCTTGACCGCTCCTGAGCACGAGCTGCCCATCAGCTGGTCCACGAGCTCGTCGTAGGCGCCGATGAGCGGCATCTCGTCGTGCTCCCCGCCGGTGGAGTTGGCGGCGTCGTCTTCGACCTCGCCCAGGAATGAGTCCTGTTTGGTGAGCTTCTTGGCATGGACGCCATTGGCGGCGGCGGCCGTGGCGCCAGATTTTTGTTGGGCGGGTTGCTGGATTGGAGCTCGATGGCGGCAGCGATGAAGGCCAAGCGGGCGGCGTCGATCCCCGAGCACGAAGAGAGCGCGCGGGGGAAGCGTCTGCAGCTGCACGATTCCGCCACCGAGCAGGGACCGGGGCTGGCGGCCGTCACGGGGGAGCGGGGGAGCAGGGGAGCGGGTGGCGGCGGTCTCCACCGCCGAGACGCGCGGGCTGCGGCTGCTGAGGCTGCTGCTCCGGTGCATGGAGGCGGTGGCCGCGGACCAGCTGCCGAAGGCGCGGGACATGCTGCAGGAGATCGCGGAGCTGGCGTCCTCGTTCGGGTCCTCCCCGGAGCGCGTCGCGGCCTACTTCGGGGACACGTTGTGCGCGCGCGTGCTGAGCTCCTACCTGGGCGCCTACTCGCCGTTGCTGGCCGCCAGCCCGCTAGCCGCCGCGCAGAGCCGCCGCGTCTCCTCGGCCTTCCAGGCCTACATCATGCAGGGGCTGCACTGGCCGGGCCTCTTCCACATGCTCGCCTCCCGCCCCTGCAGGCCACTCTCGCTCCGCGTCACCGGCCTCGGCGCCTCGCTCGACGTCCTCCAGGCCACCGGCCGCCGCCTCGCCGACTTCGCGGCCTCCCTCGGGATGCCGTTCGAGTTCCACCCCATTGAGGGGAAGATCGGGAAAGGAAGATGAGACTGATGGGATTGGGGACATTGGGAAAGGAAGATGAGATGATAGAGTGTGGGGTCCACGTACAACTTTTCCCACACAAAATATACAAATGGGCAGCCGTGTAGTGGCCGTTAGTGAGAGGTAGAATCCAACGGTGGTGGACTAAATCCAACGGTGATGAGCGCGTGCTCACGTATACACCCGGTCACCAAATCCACTCTCTAGGTATGTATGGTGGACGCAATTGGCTCTTTGGTTTTTAGTAGTTGGATGCACGAGTAGAGCTCATACTCAGTACAAGTGAAGGCTAGCAATAGACTGGGAAGCGACAATCAAGAAAGCAGTAGTTGTCATAATCATGCTTGCGACAGATAAAATTAACGGAAGCATAAAAGTAATACAAGAACTCTGAATCAAGATAAATCATCGAGGCTTAAATAACTTTTGTTTTAGTCTTATGCATGCTTGAGCATGTGCCAAGTCGATTCAAATGAAACATTCACAGGAGGATAATGTCATACCGTTATATGAATAGAGCAATTCAAGCAAACATCTATATGACATGTTACCTACTATTAGTAAATTGGAATTAATCATGAGAGAGCATAAACTAGTGAGCATCATCAAGTAGCATACACCTTACACAAACAAGCTAAGCATATCCAAGTAAGTGAGTATATGTACAAAGATGAAAACAAATAGAGTTCATACCAGCCTCTCACCACAACTCGAATTGTCATGACCGTCATTATTGCTCTTCACATATGTAGATTGAATAACATGAAATGATAACCAAGCTCCAATGAAGTCACGGAAAACCGTTGAACCCTTCAGCAACTTTACAAAACCAAAGAAGAACAACAAATATTTTTAGGTTTTCGATTTTTAATCAACACACAAAGAAAAATAGTTTTGGATTTTCGCATAGCAAACCATAATGAGAAGATGAAGCAAAATAAGAAGCAAATGAAGAGAAACAACAGAATTTGTTTTGGTCTTTTTGTGTTTTGGAAAGTAGAAACAAAAGCAAGAACAACAAAAACAAAGAAAACTAAAATAAACACGCAAATGCGAGAAGTGGCAGAAAACTGCCAAACCAGGCAAAGATTAATTTTTATGAAAATGTTCTGTAGCTCATCTTCAAAAGTGATCAACTAACAAAAGTTAGATAACAACCTGGGGCATAGCTTAAAATTCAATTCTAGCTATTTATACGAATTTTTATGGTGACAACACAGGATCTGTTTTAGACAGCAACTCCCCAAATTCTTGCAGGAATTTGGCCTTGGGCCCTACTTCATTTCCCAATACAAAATTCTAAAATTCTCTTGGCCCATGTGGGAATGGCAAGGGATGAGAGTAAAGTTTAGTCCCACATTGTTAGTTGGGAGAGACTTGGAGTGGCATATAAGGTAGGTTGTTCTAGTCCTACTAAGTTTGTGAGAAGAGAGAGAGCCCTCGCGCACTCCTCCTGCGCCTTCCCGCCTCGTCACGACACGTCACATCACGTCACGACACGCCGCGCCGCGGGTTGCGAGAATCTCGCCGAGCCAAGATTATCTTTTTGCTGTTGGGAAAATTAATTGTGTAATCAATTACGAGTTATTAACGAACGTGTTAATGCATCCGTTTCATTCCGGTTTTTCTGGATCGTGGACTCGTACGTGGGATGCGCCCCACGACCTACCGAACCGCACTATATAAGCGCAGACGAAAACCCTAGTCTGCATGTAACACCATATGCGACCACCTCTTTCCAGTTCATTGCGCCGCCGCCTTCGTCTTCGTCATCCCGTCATTCGGCGTGCACCGAGCGGCGGGACAGTAGGCCTCAGGAACCCTGCCTCTCGTAGACCTTTACGAGTGAGGGGCAATCATGTTTTTGGGGAGCGCTTACGCGTGACTACTGGCAACACGACGTCGTCCGACGACCAGTTCCCGAACGACGACTTCTTCCCGGACATCGGCAACCTCTAAGGCAATCTCAACATGGGCGACAACAACGCTGATGCTGCTGCGGCCAACATCACTGCTGCTGCTGCGGCAGCCAACGCGGGACGTTACATATACTTGACCTTCTCGTTTCAGATCCTGCTACAGTTTCTAGTACTACTGTTTGGAGTAGATAGGATGGATTATCTTGTCTAGATGCTATTTTTCATCTACTATGTTGATTTGCATGATTAGTTCTTTTTCTATGTCTATAATCATGATGTGTCAAGTATTAGTTCGGATTAATTCATATGATAACTTGCTTATATTTCCGACGATCCAAAAACCTGATTATAGGCAAATGAATTCAAGTGGCATTGCCGCTGCTACTAGGCCGCCTCTCTTTGATGGTTCGCACTATAGGAGGTGGCGCACGAGGGCAGCTCTCTGGTTTCAAAACCTGAACTGCGATAGCACCCTTCTTGGCAAACCTGAGGGTGATCTTTCTCCTTCTCAGGAGGAAGCTTACAAGAAAGTCGATGTCATGTTTAAGGCGGCTCTCTTCAGTATTCTTGCGGATAACATTGTTGACCCGTACATGACTTTTGAGCATGGTAAGGATGCGTGGGATGCACTCGAGGCCAAATTTGGGCTCTCGGATGCTGGCACTGAATTGTATGTCATGGAGCAATACTATGACTACAAGATGACTCGTGAGCGCTCCGTTGTTGAGCAAGCTCATGAGATATAGTCACTTGCCAAAGAACTTGATCAGTTTAAGTGTATCTTACCAGACAAGTTTGTGGCTTGTGGCATTATTGCCAAGCTTCCTCCTTCATGGAGGAACTTTGCTACTTCTCTGAAACATAAGAGACAAGAGTTTTCCTTTTCGGATCTCATTGGGTCTCTTCATGTGGAAGAAAAGGCGAGAGCAAAGGACAAACGTGCTCGAGATTTTGAGGGAGGTTCTAGTGCCAATGTGGTACAGAAGAAAAACATCCAATCCCACAAGTTCAAGAATAAGAACAAATCGGAAGGCAAAGGCAAGTTTGATGGCAAGAACAAGGCCTCACACTCAACCAACTTAAAGAAGAAGACTAATAAGAAGAAAGGGGCTTGCCACGTATGTGGTGAGCCTGACCATTGGGCCCCTAATTTCCCTAATCGCTATGATAAGCGTGGAAACGGCGGCAAGACCCCTAATGTTGTTATTGGTGGCGATACTGAGATGAAGGACATTAGGTACGGTATTTCTCCTATTGTCCTCTAAGTATGTAACACTCCTCATTGGTGGATTGATACGGGTGCCAATACACATGTATGTTCTGATTTTCCATGTTTTCTTCTTATCAGGTTGCAAGGACTTGCTCTGTGCTGATGGGAAACGGCTCACGTGCTTCTGTTCATGGTGTTGGTACGGTATATCTGAAGTTTACTTCAGGGAAGACCATCCATCTGAAGAATGTGCAACACGTCCCCTCTATCAATAAGAATCTCGTCAGCGGATCGCTTTTATGTCGAGATGGTTTTAAGTTGGTTTTTGAGTCCAATAAAGTTGTAATTTCTAAGTATGAACAATTTGTTGGAAAAGGTTATGAGTGCGGAGGCTTGTTCCGCTTATCTTTATCAAACTTATGTACTCAAATTATTAATCATGTTAGCAATGATAGTGAGTTCAATATTTGGCATTCACGACTTTGTCATATTAATTTTGGGTACATGACGCGGCTAGCCAATATGAATTTAATTCCAAAATTTACTATTGTCAAGAGTTCCAAGTGTCAAGTGTGTGTGCAAGCTAAGCAACCTCGCAAGTCTCACAAGACTGCTGAGGTAAGAGATTTGTCACCCCTGGGACTCATACATTCAGATCTTTGTGAGATGAATGGCGAGTTGACAAAAGTTGGGAAAAGATACTTCATAACTTTCATTGATGACTCCACTCGATATTGTTATGTGTACCTTCTGAAATCTAAAAATGAAGCTTTTAATCACTTCAAAATCTATAAAGTTGAAGCAGAAAATCAACTTGATCGAAAGATTAAACGGCTTAGGTCTAATCGTGGTGGAGAGTATTTTTCCAATGAATTTGATTCTTTTTGTGCGGAGCATGGTATTATCCATGAGAGGACGCCTCCCTACTCACCTTAGTCTAATGGGGTGGCCGAAAGAAAGAACCATACTCTAACTGATTTGGTTAACGCCATGTTAGATACATCAGGTCTATCCAAGGTATGGTGGTGGGAGGCGATAATGACAACGTGTCATGTCCTAAACCATGTTCCCACAAAGAACAAAACCATTACTCCTTTTGAGGAATGGGAAAGGAAAAGGTTGAAACTCTCATACTTGGGGTTGTTTGGCGAAAGTGAATGTGCCAATACCCAAGAAACGCAAGCTTGGACCAAAAACCGTGGATTGTTTTTTTCTAGGATATGCATTTCATAACATTGGCTATAGATTTTTGATAGTGAAATCTGAGGTATCTGGCATGCATGTTGGTACAATTATGGAGTCGAATGATGAGACTTTCTTTGAGGACATCTAATCCTGGGCATGGTTTGGTCTCAAACAAGCTAACCAAGAGGCCAGCCCGCACCAGACCAGATGTACGGTTTATATGGGTTTCCCTGGTTTCCGGTTAGAAACTGCGATACGAAAACGTTTATCTGGGTTGTGACGGGCTCAACTTGGCGAAATCGTTCAACCCGTACGCACCTCGCAGAGTTCCGGTCAAACCCCTCGATCGCATCTGACACGACGGAGGCGAAGAGCGCCAGAACCGAGGCTACGACGAAGATGGAGGAGGCTACTGCAGAGTTTGCCCGAGGCTGGCAGCGACGATACCTTCTCCTCGGCGTCCAGCGGGTGTTCCTGGCGCAACTTGCCTTGGGGAGCGATGTCGCCATTGGCGCCGGCGAGGGGCTGCCATGAAGGTGCACGGATCGGGAGATCGGACGCGTATAGTTGGCCGCGTGACGCCGCCAGCGGCGGCTCACGCAGGCAACACGCAAACGATGTCGCGGGCGGCATCGTAGGTGATGACCACTCTTCGCGTGAAAGGCGCTACGCATAAACTGGTGGCAAACCGTGTACACCGTATAACCAGCCCGCACCAACCCGTGGCGTCACGTCGTCTTTAAACGGTGTAAACCGAACCAACCCAAATAAAACTGGCAGAGACGGACTGGTTTGAGGAACCAGCCAAAACTGTTTTAAACCGGGATTGCCTAGGTTGAAGGATATCTTTCCCATGAAAGACACGTCCAGCTCATCAAATCAAGAGATGCCTAGTTCATCAAGTCAGGAGTTACTTACAATTCTTGAACCTACCATTGCGATAGAACACTATGATAATCCCGTGGAGGACGACAATTAAGTTCCCCAAAGGAGCAAGAGACAGAGGACTGCAAAGTCCTTTGGTCATGATTTCATTGTGTACCTCATGGATGATACTCCCACTTCTATTTCAGAAGCATATGCATCTCAGGATGCTGACTACCGGAAAGAAGCTGTCCTTAGCGAGATGGACTCCATCTTAGCTAATGGAACATGGGAGGTTATTGATCGTCCTTATGGGTGCAAACCTGTAGGATGCAAGTGGGTGTTCAAGAAAAAGTTTAGGCCCGATGCTACTATTGAAAAGTACAAGGCACGACTTGTGGCCAAAGGTTATACTCAGAAAGAAGGCGAACACTTCTTTGATACAAACTCACTTGTAGCTCGATTGACCACTATTCGAATACTTTCTTTGGCTGCCTCACATGGTCTTCTCGTTCATCAAATGGACGTTAAGACAACTTTCCTAAATGGAGAGCTCGCTGAAGAAATTTATATGAAGCAACCTGATGGATTTGTAGTAGATGGTCAATAAGGAAAGGTGTGTAAGCTATTGAAGTCTTTGTATGGTCTTAAGCAAACACCTAAGCAGTGGCATGAGAAGTTCGAAAGAACCTTAACCGCTGAAGGCTTTGTTGTAAACGAAGATGACAAGTGTGTATACTATCGCCATGGTGGGGGCGAGGGAGTTATCCTTTGTCTCTATGTTGATGACATATTAATATTTGGGACCAGCCTTATTGTCATTAAGGAGGTCAAAGAATTCCTATCTCGCTGCTTTGAGATGAAGGACTTAGGAGTAGCTGATGTAATCTTAAACATCAAGCTTCTCAAGGATGACGATGGTGGGATTTGATGACCCACAAGTATAGGGGATCGTAACAGTCTTCGAGGGAAGTAAAACCCAATTTATTGATTCGACACAAGGGGAGCCAAAGAATATTTGTAAGCCTTAACAGCGGAGTTGTCAATTCAGCTGCACCTAGAAACAGACTTGCTCGCAAGAGTTTATCAGTAGCAACCGTTTATAGCAGTAGCAGTAGTGAAATATAAGCAGCAGTGTAATAAAGACAGCAGTAGTGATTATAGTAAACAACAGGATTAAAATACTGTAGGCACATGGATGGATGAACGGGCGCTGCATTGATAAGAGAACTCATGTAACAATCAAGGCAGGGCATTTGCAGATAGTAATAAAACAGTATCCAAGTACTAAACAACCATAGGCATGTGTTCCGTATATAGTCGTACGTGCTCGCAATGAGAAACTTGCACAACATCTTTTGTCCTACCAGCCGGTGGCAGCCGGGCCTCTAGGGAATCTACTGGTAATTAAGGTACTCCTTTTAATAGAGCACCGGAGCAAAGCATTAACACTCCGTGAACACATGTGATCCTCATATCACCGCCTTCCCCTCCGGTTGTCCCAATTTCTGTCACTTTGGGGCCTCGGGTTCCGGACAGCAATATGTGTATACAACTTGCAGGTAAGATCATAAAACAATGAATATCATCATGAATCAATAACATGTTCAGATCTGAAATCATGGCACTCGGGCCCTAGTGACAAGCATTAAGCATAACAAGTTGCAACAATATCATAAACAATCTTACCAACAACGGATACTAGGCACTATGCCCTAACAATCTTATGCTATTACATGACCAATCTCATCCAATCCCTACCATCCCCTTCAGCATACAGCGGGGGAATTACTCACACATGGATGGGGGAAGCATGGATGGTTGATGGAGAGGCGTCGGTGGTGATGATGGCGATGATCTCCTCCAATTCCCCGTCCCGGCAGCGTGCCAGAACGAAGTTTCTGGTCCCGAGACGGAGTTTCGCGATGGCGGCGGAGTTCTGGATGTCTTCTGGCAATTTCGTCGACCCCCCTCGCGTTTTTAGGTCAGAGGGCTTAAGTAGTTGAAAGGGGAGCGTCGGAGGCTGGCCGAGGCGCCGCCACCATAGGCCGGCGCGGCCCAGGGGCCCACCGCGCCGCCTTGTGGGGTGGGCGCCTCGTGGCCCCCCTCCGTCTCGTCTTCTGGCTCCGTCAATCTTCTGTGAAAATAGGCCCATTGCAATTATTTCCGGGGATTTTCCTGAAAGTTGAGTTTCTGCACAAAAATAAGACACCATGGCAATTCTGCTGAAAACAACGTTAGTCCGTGTTAGTTGTATCCAAAATACACAAATTAGAGGAAAAACAATAGCAAAAGTGTTTGGGAAAGTAGATACGTTTTGGACGTATCAACTCCCCCCAAGCTTAGCTTATTGCTTGTCCTCAAGCAATTCAGTTAACAACTGAGTGCGATAAAAGAACTTTCACGAACACATTTGTTCATATGATGTAAATATTCTCATGATATGGACAAGTACTTAGGCAATTCATAATAAGATACATGCAAATAGAGTCATCTAATAGCTATGTCAATCATGGAAAAGGTACCAACAAATTAATAATAAGCATCATGAATCATGTCTATCATCAAGATTGCAATGTTCATAAAAGGATATGATAAAGTGGTATCTCGCTTGCCCGTATTTGTACAGCAAAACATAAATGCCCAGACACCTCTGGAATTCATGGAAAGACTAGAAGTAGAGATTATCAAAGATAAAAGCATCAAAGTTATACTATATCTAATCATATTTTGGGACAAGCATATTATACTAAGAATGACAGTTGTGCTCTCAAGAAGATGCTCAAAGAAAGGATGGTGACTCAACATAAAAGTAAAAGATTGGCCCTTCGCAGAGGGAAGCAGGGATCAACATGTGCTAGAGCTTTTCATTTTTAAAACAGAAGTAAAATTATTTTGAGAGGTGCTTGTCGTTGTCAACGAATGGTAGTGGGCACTCTAACTACCTCGCCAACCAGACTTTCAAGAGCGGCTCCCATGAAGGACGTTATCTCTACCAGCAAGGTAAATCATCCCTCTTCTCTTTTATTTACACATGTATTTTAGTTTCATTATGGATGACACTCCCCCCAACCTTTGCTTACACAAGCCATGGCTAACCGAATCCTTGGGTGCCTTCCAACATTCACATACCATGGAGGAGTGTCTATTTGCAAATTAAGTTGCATACTGATAAATCAGGGCAAAACATGTGAAGAGAATTATTGATGAAAGTTAATTAATTGGGGCTGGGAACCCCGTTGCCAGCTCTTTTTGAAAAATTATTGGATAAGCGGATGTGCCACTAGTCCATTGGTGAAAGTGTGTAAAGAGTAAATGACAAGGTTGAAAGATAAAACACCACATACTTCCTCATGAGATATAAAATGACACAAATTGGGAAGTACTTTGAAGGTTTAAAGGTAGCACATGAGAATTTACTTGGAATGGTTTGAAATGCCATGCATAGGTATTTATGGTGGACACTTTGGAATAACTTGGTTTTCAGGGGTTTGGAAGCACGAGCAGCGTTCCTGCTCAGTACAAGTGAAGGCTAGCAATAGACTGGGAAGCGACAATCAAGAGAGCAATAATTGTCATAATCATGCTTGCGACAAAATAAATTAACTGAGGCGTAAAAGTGATACAAGAACTATGAGGCAAAGTAAATCATCGAGGCTTAATTGACTTTTGTTCAGTCATATGCATGCGTGAGCATGTGCCAAGTCGTTTCAAGTGAATTATTCAGAGGAGGATACCACAATGTCATACCTATCTATGAATAAAACAATGCAAGCAAATATTTATGACATGCTACTCATATTAATAGATTGGAGCTAAACATGAGAGATCATGAACTACTTGACTTTCATTAAATGACATATACCTCACACGAACCAACTAAGCATGCTCACATGGATGAGTATATGTACAAAAATGAAAACAAATAGGGTTCATACGAGCCTCTCACCACAATCGAGTTGTCGTACATCGTCATTATTGCCTTTCACTTGTGTAGCTTGAATAATATGAAATGAAAACCAAGCTCCAGCCACCGAAGACCGCTGAACTCCATAATAAACTTTACAAAACCAAAGAAGAACAACAAATATTTTTGGTGTTTTCGAATTGGAAACAAGAACAAAAGGAAACAGTCAGACAAAGCAAAATCTTTTTGGATTTTCTCATAGCAAACCAACGATAGCAAATAAAGCAAAATAGGATCAAGAAACAAAAATAAACAAATGGTAAAGAGAAACAACAGAAATATTTTTGGTCTTTTTGTGTTTTAGGAAAGAAACAAAGCAAAAACAAAAGAATGAAAACTAAAAGAGTCACATAAACACAAAGTAGCAGAAATCCGTCAAACTTGATAGCAGTACGGCAATCAATTTTTACGAAAATCTTCCTCTGCTCAACTCGAAAAGTGCTCAACTAATGAAAGTTAGATAATAACGTGGGGAACATGCACAAAAATTGGCTTCGCAAAATAACGTTCTGGCTGTTTCTAGGAATTTTTTTAGTGTCAGTCCAGAATCTGTTTTTAGACAGCACTTCCCCAAATATCATCTCCCTCATATTAGAAGCCACTTTAAGAAGCAAAACAAGTATGTACAAGTATCCGGCAATTGTAATATGCAATGAATGAGTGATGCCGGCATACCTCCCCCCAAGCTTAGGCTTTTGGCCTAAGTGGAGATCAATCCCACGGTGCCCATGAGGTGGCACCTCCGTAATATGATGAAGAAGGATCCTGTCCTTGGTACGTGTTGGAGGATTCACCAGGATACGTGACGGTGTACCTGTCAGAGGGCTCAGCGTTCTCGGGGTCGTGCTGCTGGTGGAAACCACGTATCCTCAGCTGCTCGTCCACCTCCTCCTTGGAGCGCGACCACGGTCTCCTGCGAACACTGAACAATTCGGCCTGCGGCAAAGGGATTTCCCTCTCATCCCCGTCAATAAACAACATTCTATAGACAATATTTTCTAAACTAGAGTCAGCTGTGACAAATTGGTGACTCTTCATGGCAGCAATATCAAGCTTAATGGGAGCTAATTTCTCATCACTAGGATCAACAGAAAGTTCTAGATATGTAACAATACGTGAGGCAATAATTCCTCCATAAATAGGTCCCTTAGTAGCTAAGCGACGAGAAATAAGAGCACCAAGATGATAAGGTGTACTTCCAGTAAGTGCAGCAACCAGGAAAGCAAGATGATAACTAGAAATGTTGCTAGTGTTCTCCCTACCAAGAATGCTAGTAGCAAGATAGTAAGCGAAATATCTAATGGCAGGGAGTTGAATGTTCCTTATCTTGCCGCGCTGAATGGTGCGGCTATCATCGTTGGTAACTTCTCGATAGAGTTCCGTCAAAGCTTTGGGGCGGTTCTCGATCTTCTTCGCTGTACCTATAGGAGTAATATCCAATGCAGCACATAAATCCTTCAACTTCATAGTAATAGGCATGTCATAGATCCTAAATTTAACTGATGGTGAGAAGGGTGAGTTGTTGAATTTAAAGCTTTCAACAAAGATTTTGGTTAGCCTATAAAATTGATCACTCTCATCTTCCATATAGGTAGATAAGCCTAGTCTATCGATGAGAACCAAGAAGTCATCAAGTAGCCCTGCATTATGCAAAAAGTCAAAGCATGGAAAGGATGAAGCATTAGGAACCCCATTATCCTCTTCCGCTTCAAAGCTAGGTGCAATGACATCCTCATCATAGGATCGCCTAACTCGAGTGGCTTCCCTTGAAGGCCTTGCCGCTCTCGTCGTATCCCTCTCAAACACTTCTCCAAAGATGTGGTTATGCATTTTTCCTTTTCTGAAATTTTTCAACAAACATTATAAAAGTTGATCTTGAGACATATAAATGAGGGAAACTACTATAGGAACTTGGTAGAGTACTAAACATGCATCAAAACTAATTTTTACAACTTAGAACAAGCATGCAAGCTCACTTAACATGTTACCTACAGCAGCAAAATACTCAAGATATACTCAACCAAACAAAATTCTATTTGGATAATCGGAGGAGTCACATACCGGAGAGCAAATGTGCCAAATTTCAGACAGAAATTTGGGCTGAGTAAGGAGATCGAGAAATCCTGAGCTCTCAGGCAAAAACGCGAGTGAAAACGAACTGGTTCGAGTTTTTTCGGGAGAGAGAAGGGAATGAGTGGAAGGGATGACTAAGTGGCGCGCCCCCCTCACCACAGGGTGGCGCGCCCCCCTTGCTGGCCGCGCCGGCAGGTGGGGTGCAGCCCTAGGGTGCCCACTGGTCAGCCCCAGGCACTCCCAGGTTGCTTTTCGAAAAATAAGACCAACGGTATAATTTTTGTAAATTTTTGAAAACTTTGAAAAATGCACATTTCTGGGTGTTAAAATTATTATTACAGGGCAGAAAAAGATTTTCAAACTTCTAACAGCTAAAGCATCTTGCAAAACAAGTAGTGATACAACAAGTAAAACAAGTGTGGAGTAAGAAAGAAATGTTGTTTAGCTCTTCCATGCATATAAAATGTACTTGTTAACAAGGTTGATCAAGTCTTGCCACCAAATAAATTTTACATGACATAAGAAGAAATAAACCTCAAATCAATCATGTTACCTTGTATTGTATTGATGTGGATCCGATCATAATATTTTGATATCCTTGCTTAGGCTCATATATAGGACAATCAATAACTCCCACTTTGATAGTTCTCAAATTAGAAATTGTATTAACTCCACATACTTTATCAATCCTCTTGGGAAAATAAACAGTATGCTCCTTGTCATCAACATTGAAAGTAACCTTTCCTTTATTGCAATCAATAACAGCCCCTGCAGTGTTAAGAAAAGGTCTTCCAAGAATAATAGACATATTATCATCTTCAGGCATTTTCAACACAACAAAATCAGTTAATATTAAGCAATTATTAGTAACTTGAAGAGGAACATCCTCGCATATACTAACAGGAATAGCAGTAGATTTATCAGCCATTTGCAAAGATATATCAGTTGGTATCAACTTATCTAAATAAAGTCTCTTGTAAAGAGAAAAAGGCATAACACTTACTCCAGCTCCCAAATCACATAGAGCAGTTCTAACATAATTATTCTTGATGGAACAAGGGATAGTCGGTATACCTGGGTCTCCCAGCTTCTTTGGAACTTTGCCATTGAAAGAGTAATTAGCAAGCATAGTGGAAATCTCCTTATTAGGAATTTTCCTTTTGTTAGAGACAATATCTTTCATATACTTTGAATAAGGAGGCAATTTAATAGCATTAGTCAAAGGGATTTGCAGAAACAAAGGTTTCATCCAATCACAAAATTTATTATAGTGTTCTTCTTCCTTTGATTTTAATTTCTTAGCAGGAAAAGGCATTTGCTTTTGAACCCAAGGTTCTCTTTCATTACCATGTTTCTTAGCAATAAAATCTTCTTTAGTGTACTTTTTATTTTTAGCATGCTTTTCAGGTTCATCTTCAACCTCTTCTTTATCAGAGGCATCATTCTTATCATTATCTTTATCATGTTCATTACCACTTTCATGTTTCTTCTTATTTTTCTTAGAAGGAGCACTAATTTCTTTAGTTCGTTGAGAATCTTGTTCAACTCTTTTGGTATGCCCCTCAGGATATAGAGGATCCTGAGTAGAAACACCACCTCTAGTTGTTACTTCATAAGCATGTTTTTCTTTAGAAGTATTTTTTAACAAGTCATTTTGCACTTTAGTAAGTTGATCAATTTGAGTTTAACCATATGAAAATGTTTAACAAGCATCTTAACATCATTGGAGGTTCTCTCCACAATATCATGAAAATTACTAATAGCTTGAGAATTTTCCATTAAATGATTCTCTACTCTCATATTAAAATTATCTTGCTTAACAATATAATTATCAAACTCATCTAAACATTGATCAGGAGGTTTTGAGTAAGGAATATCTTCCTTACTAAAGCGTTGAAGAGAATGTACCTCAATCGTGGATGAAGGGGGAGTTATCTTACATAAATCTTCTATGAGAGGTAAATTCTTCACATCTTCAGATTTAATACCTTTCTCCTTAAGAGATTTCTTGGCTTCCCTCATATCTTCATCATTTAATTTAATCATACCCCTCTTCTTCAATATTGGCGTTGGGGTTGGTTCAGGTGTAGTCCAATCATCATGATTTTGGCCTAATCTAGCCAATAATTCTTTAGCTTCGTCTGGAGTTCTTTTCATGAAAACGCAACCAACACAACTATCCAGGTATGACCTAGACTCAATGGTTAGTCCACTATAAAATATATCAAGTAAGTCATGCTTTTCCAGATCATGTCCAGGTCGAGTTCTGATAAGAGAGCAGAACCTTGCCCAAGCTTCAGGCAATTTCTCTCCATCTTCCTTGTCAAAACTATAAATTCTCTGCAAAGCAATATGTTGAGCACTAGCAGGAAAGTATTTTCGAAAGAAAACATCAAGCAAACCAGTTGGACTATCAATAGAATCAGGAGGCAAACTATTATACCAAGTTTTAGCATCATCCTTTAATGAGAAAGGAAAAAATTTAGCAACAAAATAAGTACGCTTCTTGATATTATCAGAAAACAAGCTACTCAAAGTAGAAAGTTCATTCATGTGTTCTACAGCACTTTCTTTTTCAGTACCACAAAAAGGTGTTTTCTCAACAATAGATATATGAGATAGATCAAGAGAAAATCATAATCCTTATCCTTAATATTTATAGGAGACGTGGCAAATTTAGGATCAGGAGACAGTTTATATCTAACAGTATGTTGTGCAAGAAGCTTTTTAATATTACTTGTACCAGTAGTAGCATTGCATTTATCAATAAAATAATCATCAAGTTCCACATAATCTTCATCAAGATCATCACTAAAGTATTCAACAGCCTCATGTGAATTAACAGGTGTAACAATATTTTCATTAGGATTTTCAGTATTTTCAATTTGTCTAGACCTAGCAATTGTAGCATCTAGAAAAGGACCTAACGAACCATCATCATCAAGCACAGTAGAAGCATCATTAAAATTATAAGAGGAATTTTCAGATTCAGCAGAAGTACCAGCATGTGAAGCTTGTGGTGGTGAAACAAGTTGACTTATCACAGATGGTGAATCAAGAGCGGCAGAGGTACTCAGAGTTGTACCTTTTCTTGTAGTGGATGGTAATATGGCGACTTTAGTATCGCGAGGTTTACCCATGATGGAGGATTTGCAGCGAACAATGTTTGATCCAAGTGAACTTGCAAATAAAGCTATGCTCCCCGGCAACGGCGCCAGAAAATAGTCTTGATGACCCACAAGTATAGGGGATCACAACAGTCTTCGAGGGAAGTAAAATCCAATTTATTGATTCGACACAAGGGGAGCCAAAGAATATTTGTAAGCCTTAACAGCGGAGTTGTCAATTCAGCTGCACCTTGAAACAGACTTGCTCGCAAGAGTTTATCAGTAGCAACAGTTTATAGCAGTAGCAGTAGTGAAATATAAGCAGCAGTGTAATAAAGACAACAGTAGTGATTATAGTAACAACAGGATTAAAATACTGTAGGCACAGGGATGGATGAACGGGCGCTGCATGGATAAGAGAACTCATGTAACAATCAAGGCAGGGCATTTGCAGATAGTAATAAAACAGTATCCAAGTACTAAACAACCATAGGCATGTGTTCCGTATATAGTCGTACGTGCTCGCAATGAGAAACTTGCACAACATCTTTTGTCCTACCAGCCGGTGGCAGCCGGGCCTCTAGGGAATCTACTGGTAATTAAAGTACTCCTTTTAATAGAGCACCGGAGCAAAGCATTAACACTATGTGAACACATGTGATCGTCATATCACCGCCTTCCCCTCCGGTTGTCCCAATTTCTGTCACTTTGGGGCCTCAGTTTCCGGACAGCAATATGTGTATACAACTTGCAGGTAAGATCATAAAACAATGAATATCATCATGAATCAGTAACATGTTCAGATCTGAAATCATGGCACTCGGGCCCTAGTGACAAGCATTAAGCATAACAAGTTGCAACAATATCATAAAAGTACCAACAACGGATACTAGGAACTATGCCCTAACAATCTTATGCTATTACATGACCAATCTCATCCAATCCCTACCATCCCCTTCAGCTTACAGCGGGGGAATTACTCACACATGGATGGGGGAAGCATGGATGGTTGATGGAGAGGCGTCGGTGGTGATGATGGCGATGATCTCCTCCAATTCCCCGTCCCGGCAGCGTGCCAGAATGGAGTTTCTGGTCCCGAGACGGAGTTTCGCGATGGCGGCGGAGTTCTGGATGTCTTCTGGCAATTTCGTCGAACCCCCTCGCGTTTTTAGGTCAGAGGGCTTAAGTAGTCCAAAGGGGAGCGTCAGAGGCTGGCCGAGGCGCCGCCACCATAGGCCGGCGTGGCCCAGGGGCCCACCGCGCCGCCTTGTGGGGTGGGCGCCTCGTGGCCCCCCTCCGTCTCGTCTTCTGGCTCCGTCAATCTTCTGTGAAAATAGGCCCATTGCAATTATTTCCGGGGATTTTCCTGAAAGTTGAGTTTCTGCACAAAAATAAGACACTAGGGCAATTCTGCTGAAAACAGCGTTAGTCCGTGTTAGTTGTATCTAAAATACACAAATTAAAGGCAAAACAATAGCAAAAGTGTTCGGGAAAGTAGATACGTTTTGGACGTATCAGGATTACATTGCTTCAATCCCACTAGGTGGAAAAGATATTGAGTCACTTCGGGTATAGCGAGTGCGGGCCTTCTCCAACGCCTTATGATCCTAGTGTGCTAATTCGAAAGAACAAAAGAGCCGCTAGAGATCAATTGAGATATTCCCAAATCATTGGCTCCCTTATGTATTTAGCCAGCGCCACGAGGCCTGACATCTCTTTTGCTGTAAGCAAATTGGCTCGATTTGTATCAAGGCCTGGAGATGTTCATTGGCATGCTCTTGAGAGAGTTTTTCGCTATTTGAAAGGCACTGCGAGCTATGGTGTTCACTATACCAGGTATCCGAGGGTACTTGAGGGTTATAGTGATTCCAATTGGATTTCTGATGCTGATGAGACTAAGGCCACAAGTGGTTATTTGTTTATACTTGGTGGTGGCACTGTTTCCTAGAAGTCTTGCAAGCAGACCATCTTAACAAGGTTAACAATGGAAGCAGAACTCACATCACTAGACATAGCCACTGTTGAAGCAGAGTGGCTTCGTGAGCTCTTGATGGACTTACCTATGGTTGAGAAACCAATACCCGCTATTCCTATGAATTGTGATAATCAAACTGTGATCATCAAAGTAAACAGTTCTAATGATAATATGAAGTCATCAAGGCATGTGAAGAGGAGATTGAAATCTGTCGAGAAAATGAGAAATTCTGGAGTTATTGTGTTGGATTATATCCAAACATCTAGAAACTTGGCAGATCCTTTCACAAAGGGTCTATCACGAAATGTGATAGAGAATGCATCGAGGGAGATGGGCTTGAGACCCACACTATGAGTTGCCTAAAGTGGTAACCCACTCTATGTGATCGAAGATCCCGTGAATTAGAGCTGGGAGACAAGCTGTTTGTCAGCTAGGAGGAGAGTATCCCTATACCAAATTTACCCTCTCCGTGAAGATGCAATAGTCTCCTGGTCTACATGGCAGGTTGATATTTATCTTAATGCGTTCTAAGTGGCTTATTCAAGCAAAGATGTTGTCCTGCGGAACATCTTCTGAAGAACACACCTATGTGAGTCTGATTGTTAAATGTCACAATATATGAGAGTTGGGTGCTCTCTAATAAACTCATGAAAGGTCCTGGAGTATGACGTATAAGCTCCACACCGCGAGGAAGCCTCGCGGCAGCCCTGTATCGGTCTAGGCTTTGTGTGAAGCTAGCTCGCAGAAAACTTGTAGTTCAAGGCGTGGTCCACTATTCAAGTTGCAAACTAGTGTAATATGAAGTCCTTAGTGGAAGTTCAACTTAACAGTCTCCACCGTGCACCGGTATATAAAACAATGATTCTGGAGTATTGGTATTAGATGTTCCAATGAGACTTTGTGGGGGATTGTTGGAATTTGGCCTTGGGCCCTAGTCCATGTCCCAATACAAATTCTGAAATTCTCTTGGCCCATGTGGAAATGGCAAAGGATGGGAGTAAACTTTAGTCCCACATTGCTAGTTGGGAGAGACTTGGAGTGGTATATAAGGTGGGATGTTCTAGTCCTAGTAAGTGAGTGAGAAGAGAGAGAGAGCCCTCGCACACTCCTCCTCTGCCACCTGCCTCACCTCGTCACGACACGTCACGACGCGCTGCGGGTTGCGGGAATCTCGCCGAGCCGAGCTTATATTTTTGCAGTTGGGAAAATTAATTGTGTAATCAATTACGAGTTATTAACGGACACGTTAATGCAGCCATTTCATTCCGGTTTTTCTAGATCGTGGACTCGTACGTGGGCTGCGCCCCACGACCTTCCCGAACCGCACTATATAAGCGCAGACGAAAACCCTAGTCTGCACGTGACACCATATGCGACCGCCTCTTTCCAGTTCATTGCGTCGCCACCTTCGTCTTCCTCATCCCGTCCTTCCGCGTGCACCGAGCGGCGGGACAGTAGGCCTCCGGAACCCTGCCTCTCGTAGACCTGTACGGGTGAGGGGCAATAAGGTTTTTGGGGAGTGCTTACGCGTGACTACTGGCAACACGACGTCGTCCGATGACGAGTTCCGGAACGATGACTTCTTCCCGGACATCGAAAACCTCTTCGGCAATCTCAACATGGGCGACAACAACGCCGATGCTGCTGCGGCTAACATCACCGCTGTAGCTGCGGCGGCCAACGCGGGGCGGTACATATACTTGACCTTCTCGTTTCAGATCCTGGTACAATTTCTAGTATTGCTGTTTGGAGTAGATATGATAGGATTATCTTGTCTAGATGCTATATGTTCATCTACTCTGTTGATTTTCATGATTAGTTCTTTTAATATGTCTATAATCATGATGTGTCAAGTATTAGTTCGTATTAGTTCATATGATAATTTGCTTATATTTCCAACAATTCTTACCTCCTTCCCATTAGAGGATATCCTTGGTATAAAGCGAAACAAATAAGCTAAGGAGAAGTTATTACAGTAGTAACAAATCCCAAGATTCAAATAAAGAGAAATTACTCAAACAAAACTAGCAAGAACAAAAAGAAAGCGAAACATGGATATACAAAGGTTCCGATGGAATATAATATGTAGATGAGTGAGATGTCGGTATACCTTCCCCCAAGCTTAGGCTTTTTTCCCAAGTGGAGATCAATCCCATGAAGGCCAAGAAGTGTAAGAAGTGTTGCCTCCATAATATGACGAAGAAGCACCTTCGTCTTGATATGAACTCGAGGACGCCCCGGTGTAATGTGCGGTGCAGTTATAAGTGGCCGCCTCCTCCTCCCGGTGCTGCCCATGGAACCCAAGCAGACGCAGTTGCTCGTCCAACTCCTCCATTGAGCGAGACCACAACTTCCTACAAATACTGAACAAACTAGGTTGCGGCAGGGGAACGGAGACCAATTGCTCCAAATCTCAGCAGAAAAGATGGGTTGAGCAAGGAGGTCGAAAATCGCGAACAAGAATAGCAAAAACACGAGTTTGAGCAATGGGGATGTGTTTTCTCGGGAGAGAGAAGGGAATGACACAAGAGGGAGCAAGTGGAGGGCTAGGGGGCCCACACCTGGCCTTGGCGCGGCCAGGGTGTTACCCGCGCCGCCACATGGTGTGGCCGGCCTGTGGGCCCCGCTGGGCTGCCCCAGGTGCCTCTCTGCCCCTTTTCTCACGTAAAAATTTTCTATTCATTTTCTGGAATTTTTCGAGAAATTTTATTTGGGCAATTTCAGAATTTGAATAATGATTCTATCGCGAAAAACAATTATGGAATGATGAAAAACAAATTCAAAACCAAACTTACAACAACTCTAAGACATTCTAATATGAAGTCAATCAATGGTGCCCATGTGAAAACATAGTTTCGTTCATTCAAAATTACTTTGTTAACAAGGTTGATCAAGTCTTGTTAGCAAAACAAAATCATATGAAGCAAAACTTTGCATTTCACACAATGATTATGTTACCTCAATCTCGACGGGAATAGTTCCAATCATGACAATAGTATTCTCCTTCTTTGGCTTGGGCAAAGCAAATGAAATTTCCCAATTTGGATGGTATCAATATTAATAACTGAGTTTAGACCATAATTCACATCAATCTTCTTGGGAAAATAAACCGTATGCTTTTTGTCATCGACATTGAAAGTTACTTTTCCTTAGTTGCAATCAATAACAGCCCCTGCAGTATTAAGAAAAGGTCTCCCAAGAATAATAGACATATTATCATCTTTAGGCATTTCCAACACAACAAAGTCAGTTAATATAATACAATGATGAGCGACTTGAACAGGAACATCCTCACATATACCAACAAGAATATTAGTGTTGTGGGTATACTTCATGGGTGTACCATCGACAGTGCCTAGATCCGGCAAGCCCGGGTGGCCCATAGACGGTGATGGTGGCGTATGGCCCATCGGGTGGCCCAGTTGTTGTAGATCAAGATGGATGAAGTCCAGCTCAGGAACAAGGAGCCGGATCCACCGACCGACTCTGGAAGTCGGATCCGGCCTGGCCCATTAGGGATAGCCGGATCCAGTACAACGTATAAGGTAAGGCGAATCCTTGACGTGCACGGCAATGTAATATTTCGTAGTTAGGTGACTTGTATTCCGGCTAGGACTCTCCGTGTAAACCCTAGATCATGGTGCCTTGATAAGCCGGATCCTGGGAGCCTTAGAGGCACAACCACAACTCATTGTAACAACGCGAAAGCGTCCAGATAATTCCAGACAAGCAGCCGTAGGCCTATCATCGTGCAGGTGTTGCGAAGCTGGGTAAATCGCGTACCACCGTCCCGTGGACTCTCCACCCGATGGCCCCTACTTCTTCTCCCCCTCGTGAGGATCCCTCCTCCGAGGTACCGTCGAATAGGCAACAACAGTTGGCGCCCACCATGAGGCCAGCGGCGTCTGGAGGCCGGAACCGGGAGGGTTCCGCCATGGGAAGCTTACTGTCACCTTTATTCTTCGATGCAGATGAGCAGGCCCCCAAGCCGCCATCCGCCGCCCAACGATGACGAAGGAGGTTTTAAGATCGGTGGACAAGCAACAGTTGAGGCCCATGCGACCCAGATCAAGTCCGTGCAGCCCAGAAACGAGCCTCGCGTACCAGATTAGTCTAGCCCGCCACGCCACGCGGTACTGGCCACCGGCCACCGCTACCCACACCATCCTCGCTCCGCAAGGTCGTCGCCGCCATGCCCGGGCGCCCGGGCTTCCATATGATGCGGGCGGAGCAGCCCGACGAGCGCAGGAGGTGCAACCGCTCTTATAGCATATACGAATGGTGTAGATATCATCCTCGCATGGGTCCGTGTCCCAAAAGTCCGGGTCGTGTGAAAGTTTCCCTATATTCCTCACAGTTTCCCTTTGCATTTCAAAAGAGATAAAATTTACTCTTTTTTTTTTTCAAACCCAACATTTGTTCACGATCCTCGTATACTATTTCCGGTCTTCCGCTAGCTACAAAAGAACTCGTAATTGCGGCATATCTTCACCCAGATCACCGTTAAGCCCGAGACGGAGACGGGGCCGGCGCGGCCGCTGGGCCCGGTGCGCTGGCGCGAGGAGCCGGAGCGCCGGCGCTGGCGCTGGTCATGTCGTCCCAGAGGCGGTCGGCGATGACCCGGTTGGCGGCGTCCGAGGTGTGGTACGCGTCCCAGAACACGTACGCCTTGCGGTCGCGGCAGGGCGTCGAGTCCGGCAGGCAGAGGCCCCCGACCTTCGTGTCCACGCCGCAGCACGACGTGTCAGACGTCGTGAACCCTGCACGCAGCAGCAGACACCAATGCGCACCACGAGATGTAAGGAAAGCACGAATCGATCGAACGGCACGCCGGAACGGCTTGGGTGGCGCTGATCTCACCGTGTTTCTGCGGGTGCTGGATGAGCTCCATGACGACGGAGTAGCAGTCGGCGAGCCCCATCTGCGCGCCGGGCAGCCTGGCGTTCATGCCGTCGAGGAGCTTCTTGGCGGCGGCGTTGAACTGGACGGCGTAGCTGTTCACGTGCTCCAGGCACTCCCCCGTGGCCGACTTCACGCGCTGCGCCGGGATGCAGCCGAGCGGGGGCAGCCCATTGAACGCCACCTTCCGCGCCCCAAGCCCGTACAATCTCTGCATCAACGAAACAAATCGATGGATCGATCGGTCCTCATCTTGTCAGTCAGATGCGCAGAACGATCGAGTTCGATCACTCGTATCAGTTAAGCTGACACAGTGCGAGTGTGTTAGTTCTTGCCTTGAGTTGCCGGTCCAGAGTGGCGACGAGGAGGCGGATGAACTGGTCGTGCGTGTATGTCGTGCCGTCCGCCATGAACGGCTGCAAGAAGTTGTTGATGTAGTCGTTGCTCCCTAATTCAGAAGGAGAGCAGATGCACATTATTTACAGTACTGAATCTGACAGACTGCGATGGAAAAGTTTTAGTTGCCTTACCGAGCCCGATTTGGAACATTGCTGCGTTGACAGTCTCCTCGGCGGCATCCTTGCCGATCTTGGCGATCATCGCCTTCTTCACGCTCTCGAAGCACGATATCTGCTGGTCGAACGAGAAATACTCGACCTGCAAATTGCGATACAGTATCGTGTCACATAACTATCCACGAGCGATCATCAGAGTCCACAGGAAGTATGTAAGAATTCAGCTTACGAAGTAGACGCCAGTCTCGTTCAGAATGCCGGCGCCGCCGGAGGCAAAGTTGACGCCTGTGAGGAAGTCATCGTCGTCGGCCATCGACAGGGAGAGGAACGGCGGCGGGGACGGGATGCCAAACTTGGCATCTGCATCAATCAAACATTGCTCACACTCATCATGCCACTCGATCGTGCCTGCCATACGTACGTGTAGGCGATTCATGAGTTAATTAGCGTTGACAGAGTGACACTTACCCATGTAGTCTCCGATGGTTCTTCCGTTGGTGAACCTCCCGGTGGCGACGCCCTTGGGGTAGTCGATGCCGTACCAGGGGTAGTTGGCCTTGGCGAGGGAGAGCTGGAAGTAGTTGTTGTTCCCCACCTCCGACATCGAGTCGCCGAACACGTACGTCACCGGGCCCTTAGGCGGCGCCGCCGCCGTGCCAGCAACGATTGAACAATGTGCTAGCGCGATGATCGCAATGCCGACGACGAGCGCGGCCAGAGCAGTCATGGTTGCTTAATTTGGTCGCTGAAGAAAGGGCAAGGTGTCCGTGTCTGAAACTCTGTAGTGTCTGCTATTGCCTTCTTGGTTGTGTGCTGATGGCTTGTGCTAATTCGGACAAGGTGGTGCCGATTTATAATGTGGAGTACGAAGTGATGTCATTTTTCTAGAAGTTTGGGTTATTGTGGTGAAACGGTTTAACTTTCCAGCTTGAGTGTTGTGCGATGAATTTTAGAAGTTCACAGCTAATTAGCTGTGACGGCGCGGGCAGAGGAAAACAGAGCAATTGGCAAGGGGAACAGACGTGGTAGCTGAGGTAGTTGAAGAACTCGTGGTCTCCTTGCTAAGTTGCTAGAAGCAATTTTGATTGTTTAAACTGGAAATGAGTCATATGGTTGGGAATGTTGGAAACTGCAGGCATTCTCACGATTTGAGCGTTTGGACTCGTGGAGTTATGAAATATGATCCTACCTCCTAAGAAAATGATCTTGTACCTCCTATAATAATAATCTTAGAAATTTCTTCCAACTCCAAGGAAAATCAATTTTTGCGGGCACAACAGAACCTGCCCGAGCACCAGTGTACATATGTTTGGCCCTCTCGTCGTTCTCCCGAGGGCGACTTGGGTTTCCCTCCACGTTGCCACCCCCTGAGATAGACTCCAGGAAAGCTCGTGTGGCCTAGCGTGCGGCTGGTGGCGGTCGCGGATGCTGCTGACCGGCATCCTGGTCCGTGAGGACGGCAGGCGATGGCATGTGTGTCTCAAGGGTGGGTGGATTTGTAAGGGTATTTTACCCTTATCCATTATTTTGGTAACTATGACACCGTGCTAGTGTATTTGGACTAATACATGTCTACAAGATGATTCCCAGGTATTAGCCAAAGAGGTATAATGGTGTATCAATGGAACAAGAAGGCAATGGGAGATCCCCCACTTCGATTAAAATCAACAAGGATTTTCCTGAGAAAATACGGTCTGTGGCCCGGTCGGACCGGGTTCCAGACCGGCTGCCCCGGCGCCCGACCGGCCCCAGCGCTTGTGCCATCCGGGCAGGTTCCAGTAAGGGTGGGCGAGCTCCCGGTCTGCGTCCGGTCGCCAGCCCGGTTTGAACCGGCCCATCCGGTCCCTGGCCCGGTCGGACCGGGTTCCAGACCGGCTGCCCCGACGCCCAACCGGCCTTTGCACTTGTGCCATCCGGGCGTGATCCAGTAAGCTCAGAAGGTCACCCGGTCAAGACCCGATCCCTGATCCGGTTGGGAACCGGCCGGTCCGGTCACCAGCCCGGTCTGACCGGCCTATGCGCCGGCCTGGCCGACGCCAAATCCGGTCGACCGGGTTTCTCGAGGAATCTAATGACATGGCAAGTGGGCAACGGCCAGATTTCGAAGTACACTATAAATAGCCCTTCTTCTACCTCTGAAATGTTAGGCACTACACTACAAGTTGTTCTTGAGCTCTCTCTCTCTCATACTCCATTGCTAGAAACACCAAAAGCCTCAGATCTCCCTCCTCCTCCACCCAAACTCAAATCCCTCCGGGGAAACGTTAGAGGAGGACCCGATCTACTGTTTTACCAAGCCAAATCTCATTCCCCCTTGTATTCATCGAGAAGCTTGCTTCCTAGGGTTCCTTGGAAATCTTAGGTGGGCAAGAGAAGTCCGGAAGCATCTGGGCCGTGGATTTGCTCCGGGAAAGATTGTGAAGGTTTGGAGGCTACCTCAAAGTCTACCACAAGCGAGTGAGCTATTCCTTCGTGGGATAGGCTCCAGAGAATAGGTGCGCCTTCGTGGCGTGGGGAATCCTTCGTGGGACCTCCACCCCTCCAAACGTGACGTACCTTCTTGCAAAGGAAGGGAACACGGGAATACATCCTCGTCTCCGCGTGCTATCGATTATCTCTAACCGAACTCCTTACTTGTGATTTAACTGCCTATGAGAGCCTTCGTGCTCGAGTTAGTTGTATCCTCATATAGGTTGTTTCACCTAGTTTGCATTAGGCTCACCTTTATATTCCGCAAAGCCTAATATTGCAAAGAAAGAATTAAAATCTGTAGAAACCTATTCACACCCCCTCTAGGTTTACCATCTCTATACTTTCAATTGGTATCAGAGCCTGGACTCTTATTAAGGGCTTCACCGCCTTAAGAGTGAGATGGAAAAACTATTCGAGGGTCTAGATGAAGACTCTAACCTTTCGGTTAAAGAGATGAAATCTAGATTCTTGGCATATGATGCCGAGAAGAAGAAAAAGGAGGATGAACTACAAAGACAAATGGCGGAGATGTCCACCATGCTTAAGAACTTGACTAGTGGGCCTCCTAGTGGGGCTTCGGCCTCCCTAGGGAGCTATCATGAAGTCAACCATGACTATCCCAAAAACACTTCACCCATGCCTCATATAAACCATAGTGGGAACGTTCCCCATTTTGATGGAACTCACTTTCCTTTTTGGAAATCTGCTATGGAATCTCATATTCGCAGCTGCAGTGTGGAGTTATGGGAGATCATTGTTCATGGATACCGAGTGCCACAAGATCCCATTCGGTTGACCTCCACCGAATTCTACAACCGTCAACTCAATGCCTCTGCACGTGACAAGATTAGGAGTGGCATCAACCGCAAGCTCCTTGATCAAGTCAATGACATAGACTCCGCTAAAGAGTTGTGGGATCGAATCATAGTACTCCAAGAGGGAACCGATTTGATCCAATCAGCTCTTTACGAGACCGCAAAGCAAGAGGCTCATCAGTTCATGATTCGAGAAGGAGAATTCGTGGCCGATGCTTATGCAAGGCTTGGTGCTCTTAGAGTAAGGGTCAAGGGACTTGGTGTTGAGAAGTACAACGACGGCTTCGAGATGAATGAAGCATTCATAAAGTCCAAGGTCATTGCTATGATTGCTGTCAAGCAAGAAGACACCAACCTTGCACTCAACTTGCAAATCATGACCAAGAGCGCCGATCTCAACTCCGATGATCTAGTCTCCTATGTGGCCGCCAATGAAAACATGGCCAAAGCAGGAAAGAGGCTCATGGCAATGAACCGTGTTGATGTAGCCTCACACAACCATGAAGCGTCACACAACATTTCTCTCAAAGCTAGAGCCGACCATGGAAGAGAAGAAGACTATGAACTTGAAGAAGATGAAGAGATGACTTCAACTAGTGACATTACTACCGACTTTGCTTTCTTTGCTAAGAAGTACAAGGCAAAGTTTCCAATGCTCCTCAATGACAAGAAGAAGAAGAGAACTTGCTACAACTGTGATGAAGATAACCACTTTGCAAATGAGTGCCCTTATGAGAAAAGGGTAGACAAGCCAAAGTTCGTCAAAGGGGTCAAGCCAAGATTGAAGCCAAACCCAATCAACGATCGATACAAGAAGAACAAGGGAAGAGCGTTTGTTGGAGCCGAGTACTTGTCCGATGAAGAAGAGGAAGATGAGGAGAAGGAGGCCGGAGTGGCCGGTTTGGCTTTCTCTAAGCCCGGGTCACTCTTCACATATGACTACTCCAAGGATTACTCCACGGAGAATGATGTTGGTTCTTCCTTCATGGCAAGAACAACTCAAGATGATGACTCCGATGGCTCTCCCTCCTCTACAACCGTTGGCTCTTGTCTTATGGCAAGAGAAACCAAGGTAATGGAATCCCCACCTTCCTTATCTAGTGTTCTTGATGATGAAACTGAAAATCAAGAGGAATTAATTGTGCTTAAGGAACTTTACAATGTTAGATGCACCCTTCGTGGTGAAGCTCTTGTCAAGTTTGATTTCTTGATGGACTCCCTCAAAGAAAAGGATGAGTCCCTTGAGGAATTAGAATATCAATTGAATGAAAAAGATCGGAGATTCAATCTCCTAAGACAAGAGCTAAAAACCGAAAGGTGCATATCTCAATGTCTTAAGAAACAAATTGAAACTTATGAACTTGATAAAGTTAAGGACCTAGAAACTATTGATAGGGCTCAATCATTGACTCAAGAGCTCAATGCCTCAAAGGAGGAGCTTGAAGTTGCTCATGCTTCTCTCACTAGGGATCTTGACCACCTTGAAAGAGCTAACAAGCTTGTTAAGGATGAGCTCAAGAAACTTGGAGAGAACCATGACCTACTCCAAGAAACCTACGAAAAGGCTCTTGGATCAATGAAGGATCCCATTGTTGTTGAGAAGCTTGCTTGTTCCTCCACCTCCTTTACTAGTGAGCATGCTAAACTTGTTGAGGAACATGTCCGTTTACAAGAGGAACTTTCTTTGCATGTTGAGACCAATGCATATCTTGAATCCTTGGTGACTAAATATGGTCTCGACTATCATCCTAATGAATCTTATTGTGAGCAAGCATCTATTCTTGAGGAAAATGTTAGGTTAACAAAGGAACTTGCAAAGTTCACCACCGCCAAGAACAAGATGGGATTGGATGACCTCTTGAGTAAGCAAAGGTCAAACAATCAAAAGTTTGGACTTGGATATGCTCCCAAGTCCTACAAGAAGAACAACTACAAGAAGGAGAAACCCGCTCAAGATAAGAACGAGAAGGTCACTAATAATGGCAAAGCCTCAAAGGGCAAAGCCACTAGTGGTGACCGCACGGGGCCAAACGATCACTATGCTTTATTTGTTGATTATTATGGTGATGTTTATGCTAACTATGTTGGCCCTCCTAATGGCTATGCCTATAGAGAGTACTCAATTTGGGTACCAAAAGATATTGTTGCCATTGCAAAGGGACCCATTAATCGATGGGTTCCTAAATCCTCTACTTGATTTTGTAGGGGTACTCCTCCGGTGGTCCAAAATGGGTGTTTGATAGTGGATGCACCAATCATATGACCGGAGGAAGAGGTGTGCTTGATCAATTCGTTGAAGATATCAACAAGAAGTCAAGCATCACCTTTGGTGACAACTCAAAGGGAAAGGTACTTGGGTATGGCAAGGTGGCAATCTCTAAGAACTTGTGCCTTGAGACGGTCATGCTTGTTGAATCCCTTGGGTATAACTTACTCTCTATATATCATCTTGCCGATGCCGGTTACAATTCATATTTTACTAATTATTGTGTGAAAGTCTTTAGGAGTGACAATCTCAAATTGGTCCTTGTTGGATATGTGGAGAACAACCTTTACGTGGTTGACCTCTCGAAAGAGAGCTCCTCTCCCTCCACATGTCTAATGGCGGCCAAGCATGATGAAGGTTGGTTGTGGCATCGCCGCCTTGGTCATGTTAACATGAGAAATCTTAAACAACTCCTAAAGGGTGAGCACACTGTGGGACTAACCGGCATTTCTTTTGAGAAAGATCGTGTTTGCAGTGCATGTGTAGCCGGAAAGCAACTCAAGACGAAACATCCTATCAAGAGTATTGTCACCACATCTAGGCCTTTGGAGCTCCTTCATTTGGATCTCTTTGGGCCATCACATTATGATACTCTTGGTGGGAGCAAGTATGGACTTGTCATTGTTGATGATTACTCATGATACTCTTGGGTCTTTCTCCTTAAGTCTAAGGACGAGACCTATAGAGAGTTCATCACCTTCGCCAAGAAAGCTCAACGTATGTATGAATCCGAGATCAAGGCGATTAGGACCGACAATGGCACCGAGTTCAAGAACTACACCATGCAAGAGTTTGTTGATGATGAGGGCATCAAGCATGAGTTTTCTGCGCCATACACCCCTCAACAAAATGGTGTTGTTGAAAGGAAGAACCGGACCATCATTGAGATGGCAAGAACCATGTTGAGTGAATTCAACTCACCCCACAATTTTTGGGGAGAAGCCATCTCTACGGCCGTCCACTACTCCAACCGGCTCTTCCTCCATCCCCTCCACAACAAAACTCCATACGAGCTTCTTACCGGTAACAAGCCTAATGTCATGTACATTCGTGTCTTTGGATGCAAATGTCTTGTTAAGAACAACAAAGGAAAGCTCGGTAAATTTGAAACTAGAACCATAGAGGGTATATTTGTTGGGTATGCAGAGAACTCTCACGCCTATAGATACTACAACCGGTCCACTGGGACTATTGAAGTATCTTGTGATGTGGTGTTCTTGGATGATAATGGCTCCCAGGTGGAGCAAGTTGTTCCATGTGTTGCAGGTAATAATGATCCATCTAGTGCCATCAAGCATATGGGCATTGGACACATCCGGCCCATGGAAGTTCATAATGATGATCAAGATGATGGAGTAGAAGTATCAAGCTCGGCTCAAATGGAGCCTAGCTCAACTCAAGCAGAACCATCAAGTGCAACTCAAGAACCATCCTCCACTCAAGATGAGTCACATTCCGAAGAACAAGAAGAAAGCCCTCATACCACGGAGCAAGACCATGATGATGATCAAGAAACATCCTCAACTCATGATCAAGCTCAAGTGGCCCCTCATGATCGAGTACTATCAAGAGATGAATTCATTGATCATGAAGGAGCCATTCGGAAGATCAAGGCCGCTAGAAGGGCAAGTGACATGAAAGTAGATCAAGTCCTTGGTAGCATCTCAAGAGGAGTGGTAACTCGTATACACCATGCATTACTTATCACTTATTGTCAACACCATGCTTTTGTGTCTAGTTTTGAACCACTCAAGGTACATGAAGCCTTGGTTGATCCGGATTGGGTAATTGCCATGCAAGAAGAATTGGAGTGTTTCACTCGTAATGAAGTATGGTCTCTAGTTGAGAGACCCAAGGATCATCGCATCAATGTTATTGGGACCAAATGGGTATTCAAGAACAAGCAAGATGAGAATGACATTGTCATACGAAACAAAGCAAGGTTAGTGGCGCAAGGGTTTGCCCAAATAGAAGGTATGGATTTTGAGGATACCTTTGCGCCGGTAGCCCGTCTTGAAGCTATTCGTCTTTTGCTTGCATTTGCATCTTTCCACAATTTCAAACTATATCAAATGGATGTGAAAAGTGCATTTTTGAATGGTCCCCTAAAAGAAACCTCATATGTGGCTCAACCCCCGGGTTTCGAAGATCCATGCCGACCCAACCACGTGTATTTACTCCATAAGGCACTCTACGGTCTCAAGCAAGCTCCACGTGCTTGGTATGAGTTCCTTAGGGATTTCTTACTACATGATGGGTTTTGCATGGGTACGGTCGATTCCACCCTTTTCTCCAAGCGGGTTAAAGGGGGTGGCTTATTTATATGTCAAATATATGTTGATGATATTATCTTTGGTGGAACTAACCCCAATCATAACAAAGCTTTTGAGCTATTGATGACTAGGAAATTTGAGATGTCCATGATGGGAGAGTTGAAGTTCTTCCTAGGCTTCCAAGTGAGGCAACTTGCAAAAGGCACCTTCATCTCTCAAGAAAAGTATGTGAAGGACATGCTCAAGAAATTCAACATGACCAATGCAAGCCCAATGAAGACACCCATGCCCGTAAAAGGGCAACTTGGCTCATGTGACGGTGAGAAGGATGTGGACATAAAGGTATACCGGTCCATGATAGGATCCTTGCTCTACCTTTGTGCCTCTAGGCCGGATATCATGCTAAGTGTAGGGATGTGTGCTCGTTTTCAATCCGCTCCCAAGGAGAGCCATTTAATGGCGGTCAAACGGATTCTAAGATACCTTGTTCTCACTCCTACTCTCGGGCTATGGTATCCAAAGGGGTCAACCTTTGAACTCATTGGCTATTCGGATTCCGATTGGGCCGGTGATAAGGTTGACCGGAAGTCTACCTCTGGGGCTTGCCAATTTATTGGCCGGTCATTGGTGAGTTGGTCATCCAAGAAACAAAACTCCACCGCTTTATCCACCGCCGAAGCCGAATACATATCCGCGGCATCTTGTTGCACTCAATTGTTATGGATGAAGCAAACCTTGAAAGACTATGGTGTGTCTCTTGGTACGGTGCCTCTTCTTTGTGACAATGAAAGTGCAATTAAGATCGCCAATAACCCGGTTCAACATTGTCGCACCAAACATATTGACATTCGCCATCACTTCCTACGTGATCATGTTGCCAATAAGGATATTGATCTCACTCATGTGGGGACAACCTACCAATTGGCGGATATTTTCACTAAGCCTTTGGATGAAGCCCGGTTTGTTAACTTGAGAGGAGAACTTGGTATTCTTGATCCTAAAAACTTGGATTGATTAACTTCTTGCACTATATTCTTGCATTTATCTTGTTCTCTAGCCTAGAGGCATAGCACATATGGGGATAGACATCTTACCATGTCTTGGTATGATGCATACCTATGTGTGCAACATAAATAGACCAAATGTCATTATATGGACCCAAGCATGTCTCTTCGAGGTCTCATGACATTTGCGCTTTCACATAGGGGGAGTAATCCTCCGCCCCTTATTGAGCCTCAATTCCAATTTGATTTAACTATATAAGGCTCAATGATCTTATTGCAAAAACCATTCCAAAATGTTGTATGGTTCTTGATATACTTCGAATCATGCCCATTGTTGCTATTTATATCTTATTTCGATTTCACTCCAATGGGTATGCCTAGAGAACTTTGTGTTTCCAACCCCATGTCTATGCTCTTCTCATCATCATCTATCTATCTATATGTACATGTCATCATCTGAGCATTCATACACATTTACACAAAGAATAGGGGCAAAACGAGGCAAAACGAGACAAAACTGGGCAGATTGGCCCTGGCCGGTCTCTGGCCCGGTCGGACCGGCCTCTGTGCCGGACCTGCCGGCGCTAGGCCCGGTCGATCGGGCGCCCGACCGGCCGTGCGGCTGGTTATGTTTTGGGGAAGGATACCCCTTGGGGTCTTCTTCCTATTTATCCCCCAACTCCAAAACCACCATTGCCGCTGCCCCCTTCACCTCCACCTCTCCCTAGGGTCTTCCCACCATTAGAACTCTCCCAAACTCCACCAAACCATAGATCGGGCTTCTTGGAACATCTCCACCAAAGGATTTGGTCCCTCTCAAGCTATTTTGGGAGATCGGGCGGTTTTGGCTATCGAGGCCTACCTAGGTGTTCTTCTTGTTCTCTTGATCAAGGAGGACCATGTATTCGGGTAATTTGTTCTCTCTTTCTCTCTATTTCCTAGTCCTCATCACACATTGCACATCTTTGAGAAGATTTGAGGAAATTTTAGGGTTAGGGTTAGGGTTTGTAAGTCCTCATGCCATTAGAGTGTCTCACAACACAATGCACATACTCCACTCTATTGTTATAGTCTATGTCCAAGTTTATGAGTTTTTGCATGATTTTGTGGTGGAAATTCTGGGCAACATCTCACAAATTCGACAGATCCGGTCACCAGCCCGGTCAACCGGCCCCTCAACCGGCCGGCCCAGCGTGCCGCCCGGTCAACCGGATTGGCAACCGGCTCATCCGGTCTGCCGCCCGGTTCGACCGGCCTGTGCGCCGGATTGCCCAGTTTTCGCACAATCTCATTGAAACACTTGGATATATGCTATGCTTTTTGGCTTCCCTACTTACTGATGACATGTACACTTACCCCACTGCTCTTCTTGTTCTATTTTGCTAATTCACGGAAGTGAGTGCCGTGGATATCACCTGAACTTGATGTACTACTGTCACCCTGAGCACCGGAGACTCATTGATGGCTGTGATTTCATCTACTGTGAGCTGAGGCGATGTGTTCGCGACAGGATGACTCCTAACTACGCTCAGTACATTCAGCTGCTCATCAACAAGGTTGTTGAGGCAGCTCTCAACACGCTGGGTGAACGGGTCAAGATGGAAGCCTTCAAGGTACCTATCCAAGGCGATAGACTAGACGTCCCTGAGATGATGCCTTCTGAGCGCCGGTCCAAGGAACGTCATGACCCTGCTAGCTCCAGCTACGCTAGGCGCCCACAGCGTGGTGTCTCTCGGTTCTTCTCCTCCATGTGGCAGATGTGCAAGAATACTAATGATGTTGCACATCAAAGTCTTGCTATGAACCAAGAGACGAGGAGGCGCCAAAATGAGTTCATGGCTACTAGGAATGTCTCTGTTCCTCCTCCTGGCCCTGAGTTGGAGCCCATTCATGCACCTAACTGGGAGATGCCTCCCATCTCTGATCAGATGTTCCAGAACTTTGATCCCACCTGGTACGGTTTTGGTGGTCCTCCTCCTATGCCTGCACGTGCTTCTGCTGTTGATGATGCTACTGAGGATGAGGAAGAGGATGTTGATGGCGAGGGCTCATACTCCACTGGGCATGAGTTCTACTGATGGGAGCGGTAGCACCTCTCCTCCTTTCTTCGCCTTTTTGGTGTTCCGATGCCAAAGGGGCAGAAGAGAGTAGAGTCTAGGACCACGGGGTTCCTTGATTGTCACAAGCCATGGGTGTTGCTTTATTTGATTCTTATATGGCTTGTGCTTATTTGCTTTTATCATTCCAAGAACCATTTGCTATTCATGTATGGACATGTACCTTTATTCTTAAACTCTATTATGTGTGCTACTTTATGTTAGAATGATTATGTGTGCTATGCTTATATATCTTGATATGTACATCTCCATACCATGCTTGTTTCCTAAAGATATTGGGGGAGCTTCTCATGTTCCACAAAAGTTGCACTTTGCATTCAAACGCAAATTCTCCAAGTCCACACTTTATGGGGGAGCCGTCTCAATATCTTATATGGAATCAAGGTTTAAAGCTTATAATAATATCTATATGTGACTCTAGATCGGTTTGTCATCGTATACCAAAAAGGGGGAGAGTGTAAGGGTATTTTACCCTTATCCATTATTTTGGTAACTATGACACCGTGCTAGTGTATTTGGACTAATACATGTCTACAAGATGATTCCCAGGTATTAGCCAAAGAGGTATAATGGTGTATCAATGGAACAAGAAGGCAATGGGAGACCCCCCCCCCCCACTTCGACGAAAATCAACAAGGATTTTCCTGAGAAAATCCGGTCTCTGGCCCTGTCGGACCGGGTTCCAGACCGGCTGCCCCGGCGCCCGACCGGCCCCAGCGCTTGTGCCATCCGGGCAGGTTCCAGTAAGGGTGGGCGAGCTGCCGGTCTGCGTCCGGTGTGGTGACCCGGCATGGGTTCTCCGGCGGTGTTACGCCTTGCGAGATGCGCAAAGCGTTCCTCCTAAAGGGCTTCCACATTCTGTCCGCACAAACGAGCAAGTGCTTCCTGAAGAGCACGTGCAAGTCCGTCGAGCCAGTTGCTTTCCCTGAAGGAGAAGAGGATCCTCTCAGAGGTGGGAGGCTCCATCTTGCCCCTCAAGTCAGCGGTGATGATCCACTGCAGTACCCCTCCGGGCTGGTCATTGACCTCTACTCCGTGGAACTCGGGGTGCGGGCGGCCAAGGTGATCCGACAGGGCGTTGAGGTCGTGCTCGAAGATCAAGCTTCCCCCATTCCCAAGCTGGTAAAACTTGATGTTGTTGGGCTCCATCTGAAAGAGAATTGGATGAGTAAGTTAGAGAGTGAACAAGTGTGTCAAACTTTTATGTAGGTTCAAAGGAAGAGCATGACTTCTTATTTAAACAAGATCTCAAAGAAAAGGAAGTGGCTAAGTTTTTTAGAAATATTCACTTCATTTGTTTTTGAACTTAAGTTTTGCAGAACGTCCATTCTAACTAGGGTCTCCTAAGGTCAAACAATGGCTCTGATACCAACTTGTCAACACCCGGATTTTTAAGTCCAGATGCCTATTATGTCATACATCGCAATCCCAGGAATGTTGTTGTTGCGAGGCATAATAGTTAAGTATCACAGTCATCATTCATTACAAACCATAAAGTCTTACAATTGGAATCACATCATCCATATTACACGAATAGTTGATCTATTGATCAACGAACAAACACAAGTTCATAGCGGAAGCGTAAGATACAAGGACTCTCTAGTCCACAGGCCAACGCTTGACGTTGGAAGGCTCCTAGTTGTCGTAGGCGTCCTGCTGGTCATCACCTTGATAGTTCTGTTCGTCTTCATACTCTGGCCATTTGAATAGCCAGGGACAAAGCCGTGAGTACGTTGAGTACTCGCAAACTAATACTAGTGTAAGTGCTATTCAGTTCTAGTAAGGATGCTAAGCTCTAGTTTGATTTGCATAAAGCCAATTTTAGTTCACAAGCATTTTAGTAAAAGACTCAACATTTTCTAACTAACTCAATTGGGAACATTAGTGTCATTCCCACAACTTAGTTGTGATTCAAGTCAAGTCACCGTTCACCATTCAACCTTTTCAAGAAATTTTGATACCGGAAACTGTATGGCCTTTCCAACCGTCCGTAACCGTGGACACGGCTATTCGAATAGGTTTACACTCTGCAGAGGTTGCACACTTGTGCCACAACATTTGATTACATTCGTCGGTGATAACCCCGAATCATCGTAACTCAGTACGCGGATCATCAACCATAACCTTTCGCTTACAAACCCTAGTATAGGCACCTCTCCCCATGAGCTTGGCCTCCCAGTGAAGACCAACTGTCAACCCGGGAACTGCACAGGGCTTGGCCGTACAATTCACCTCAATTCACATCATTTCTCAACAACGGAGGCAGCCTTGGCATAACCCCTATGATGCTTGTTTAGAGGGAACCCATACTAAGATGTATAAATTTCCAGTTAAGCCCTACCCATAATCAGGTATTGTGGGGGTACTCACAAATTGGAAAGGTATCACATCCAAACCAATATCAGTTTTTAATCAAAAATCACCATCTTCTCTTAGTCATAATCCCTTTCAAAAAAGTCATTCAAAAACAACTTCACTTCACCAAGTTCCCATCTAGAGTAGTCAAGTTTTATTTGTTAGCAATAGCACTAATCATGAGGGGTGCTAACTTAGCTTTGCTTGTTCTAGGCTAAGCTTGGTACTCATATGCTACTCTAGACCAAGTGAATCATGAATCAAAATTACTTTGAAAGTAAAAGTAGTAAAACTTGCATAGTAAAACTTGGGATAGGACCACTAAGCATAAAGTAAAAGAGGGTGATGCATTGCTCTTGAGAGCTTTGCATTTTGCAAGTGTATTAGCTTGCCTTGGTGGTGGTACTGATCAAATTGGTCTTCTTCTCCTTGGAAGTAGGCCTCCTCCTCCTCTTGATATTCTTCCGTACTAGCGTCTAAAATACGAATACAAAGTACAATCACCACACCAATCTTATATACTATACTAAGCACACATAAGTCACCCAAGCCAAACTATCATCACACACTACTAAGTTGGTGAGGTGGTTTTCTTATTTAAGAAAAATAATTTCTTCTCATACTAAATAAGGTGCTTCTTTGCCTTCTTTAGAGAAATAAATTCCTCTAATTATATTATTAAGATTTAATTTCTTTCATGAGTAATATATGACCTAGGTTGACCAAAGTCAACCTCTTCATACTTATCATTTAAGAAAATGATTTAAATAAGGTGGAGTACCTCATACACTTTAATCCTATCCTGGTGATGATTTAATATCATCAAACAAACCATATGATAACTAAATGACCAGAGTCTCTATCTCAATATGGAATGTTTGTGACAAGATTTAAATGAGATAAAAACTCTCATAAAATTTCTAAATAGTTTTGGACAATATCTTTGTCTAGAAATAGCCAAATAGTCCTCTAATTCATCTAGGCCATGATCATCCAAAGTAGGCATGGCATATTTTTGCCGAAACAATTAGTGTAAGTGAAATGTGGATTATAGGAGTTGGAATCAACTCAAAAACATTTTTGGTTGAATTTTAACAATTGTTTGAAGTCAGAAAAGTCTCTGCCTTGTTTATTTTGCGACTTTAATTCTACAACACATCTAGGGTTCAAACTAGTGGCATTGCAAAGATAAAACTCTAAGCTTTCTAACCATATCCATTTCATAAATTTTGGCCCAGTGGTTTGGAAACTATTCAATTTTGAAAACAGCATCTGTGAGCAAAACTGAAAAGATTTGATTTATTCGAAATTTGAACTGTGGGCTTCGCGCGGGAAACTAGCTGGGCTGCGGGGTTAAAAAGAAATGGGCCGGCCCACTTCGCGTCCAACGCGAGCAGGCCATCTGACGGCGGGTCCCACGCGTCAGTGGGTTATAACAGAGCGAAGCGGTACGCGAGAGGAGGGCCGTGCGATTAGAAGCAAGATCGACGGCCAGGGTTCGTCGTCGTCGACGGCGAGAGGGAGACTCACTGGCGGCGGCAGTAGGGGGTTGGCGAGGTCGTAGGAGCTCCGGCGGTCGACGGCGAGGTGCGCGGGGACCTTGTCGTTGATGAGGAAACCAACGGTAGTAGTGGCGTCGTCTGGGGCGGCGTCCTTCTCCGGCGAGCTCCGTGTACTGGCGGCGGCGACGATCTCGCAATTGGGGCGGTGCGGTGGTGAATCGAGCAAGGCGAGGTGGCTAGGCGGCTCAGGGTGAAGAGGAGAAGCAGATGGTGTGCTCAATTTGAAGGGAGGGGCGCTCCTTTTATAGCTACGAGAGGTGGCCGTGGTGCTGCGGAGGTGGCGATCATGGCGACGCATCTACAGCGACGATGATGGACGGGCGATGACGCAGGCGTGCAGGCGAGGTCCTGGCAGTGACGCAGCGCTTGACGGCGTTGAAAATGAGGGAGAGATGAGCTCGTATGCATGACGGGAGCGGCCAGTACTGCGGCGGACGTCGGCGAGATGGGCTTCGTCTACGGCGTTCCCGCGGGCCAATGGCAATGTCCTGGCGGTGCGTGGTGACGTTGTGGAGCTGGTGGCGCAGAGAGAAGAGGGAGGGGTCAACGGAGGCGCTCGAGCGACGACGTGGCCATACGCGTCCGCGACGCTCGCCGTGCGCGCTCTGGCGTGCATGTGCACGTCCTGGGCGTGTCTGGGCGTCACGTTCCTGGCGTGTCCGGTGCACCAAAAGATCGAGCAGCGTGTCCAGCAGGCTCAGGGAGGTGAGGGGAAGTCAGTGGACATGGTTTGGCACGGTGGAGAAGCAAGGAGAGAGGGATGGCATGGTGAGGTGGTGTCATGCCACGGCATGGCATTGTCCTTGCCAGCAACGTTGCTCCAGTGCCTCACCAATGCATGGCTTTGTCTTCTGGGTGCTAGGAGGGTCTGGTGATGACATAAGATCGATGGTTGAGGCCTTGGTCCATTGAATTTTGCAATGTATGGGGTTGGCAGATGGTTGCACACAACCTGTTTGATGAAATGGCCGCAAGAACAAAACTTTCAAATTTTTGGATGAAATTTGGTGGATTGCAAACATATATTATTTGCAGTAGAATGGTGGTGGTTTGGGTCAATTTGGCATTGATTTGCAAAATCACAAAATGCATGTGATCTTACATATGCAACAATGTCTCAACTTTGGTTCACCACCATTGAAAATAGAGAAGGAATTTGGGGTGGTGTCTTTGGGCAAAGTTATTCACCTTGATGTTGTCTTGGATGAGGTGCAAAGTTTGGGCAAAGTCTAGAAGAGAAAACTTTAAATAACAGGGCTCAAAGTAGGTACCAGATTAAGAATTGCCAAAATGACCATATTGCATGCAACATGGAATTTGAATTTGGTTTTGATTTGATTTGAGTTTCTTCACTTCCAAAAGTGTTTAAAAGTGTTTAGTAACCATTTACAACCAATGGTGCTAGCCAAAGTGGTCTAGGTTAAGTATTTGCAAAAATGGCATGAGCCATATGTGTGTGTGGAGGTAAATTTTATCTTTTCTTTTCTAGTTTCTTTTTCCTTGCAATTTGATGATCCAAAGATCAAGGTTAGGGTTTAGGTGTCAGTGAAATCACACAAGCACATATCATGGTCAATTGCACACTCAATTGAATAAACAAGTAATCTAGATGCATAGCACTATATGATAGGAAAAAGTTTTTGTTGGTTCTCAAATTTGGTATTTGGGGAAACTCTCTCTTTGTCTCTTTATTGAAAAGTTGGGATGTTACAAACCCTTCCCCCTTACAAAAGATCTCGTCCCGAGATCTAAAGAAAATTAGGTACTAAAGAGATCTGGGTATTCCTTCTTCATGTCCTCTTCGCGCTCCCAAGTGGCTTCGTCTTCAGTGTGATTGCTCCACTGAATCTTCAGGAACTTGATACTTCTGGTGTGGGTGGTACTGAAAGCTTCTTCAAGGATGCGAATAGGCACTTCACGGTATGTCAAGTCTGTGTTGATATCCACCGAGCGGTGATCGATATTCTTGAACACTTCGGTCTTCTCGGGGACTTCAAGGCACTTCCGGAGGAGCGAGATGTGAAACACATTGTGCACAGCAGACATTTCTTCCGGTAGTTCAAGTTGATATGAAACTTCTCCTCGGCGACCCATAACTTTGAATGGTCCGACATATCTGGGGGCGAGCTTTCCTTTCAGCTGGAATCTTTGCATTCCTTTAAGGGGCGACACTTTGAGGTAGACAAAGTCTCCGATCTCGAAGGTCATCTCTCGGCGTCTCTTGTCGCCGTAGCTCTTCTGTCTTGACTGAGCGGTCTTGAGGTATTCGCGAATCTTGTGCACCTTCTCTTCGGCTTCTCGGAGAACATCTGGTCCAAAGACTTGGCTCTCTCCGACTTCCGACCAATTCAGGGGGGTACGGCACTTCCTTCCATACAGGGCTTCAAAGGGGCCATTTGTAAGCTGGCTTGATAACTGTTGTTGTACGAGAATTCTGCGTAAGGCAGGCAGTCTTCCCACTTGGATCCATATTCCAGGACACAAGCTCTCAACTTGAGGTACTCACGGATCTTGTGCACCTTCTCTTCGGCTTCTCGGAGAACATCTGGTCCAAAGACTTGGCTCTCTCCAACTTCCGACCAATTCAGGGGGGTACGGCACTTCCTTCCATACAGGGCTTCAAAGGGGCCATTTGTAAGCTGGCTTGATAACTGTTGTTGTACGAGAATTCTGCGTAAGGCAGGCAGTCTTCCCACTTGGATCCATATTCCAGGACACAAGCTCTCAACATGTACTCAAGTATCTGGTTGACTCTCTCGGTCTGTCCGTCAGTCTGCGGGTGATATGCCGTGCTGAAATTCAGCCGGGTTCCAAGTCCTTCATGTACTTTCTGCCAGAATCTTGAGGTGAATTGTGACCCTCTATCTGACACTATTGACTTCGGGGTTCCGTGCAAGGCGACGATTCTGGAGATGTATAACTCTGCTAACTTGGGGCCTTGGTATGTGGTCTTGACGGCGATAAAATGGGCTACCTTGGTCAATCTGTCTACCACTACCCAAATAGAATCATTTCCTTTGCTTGATTTGGGCAGTCCAGCGATAAAATCCATTCCTACTGAATCCCACTTCCATTCCGGAATCTGCAGGGGCTGTAGCAGTCCTGCGGGTCGCTGATGTTCTGCCTTGACTCTCTGGCATATATCACACTTGGCGATGTAGCTTCCGATCTCTCGCTTCATTCCATGCCACCAAAATTGTTCCTTCAGATCTTGGTACATCTTGGTACCTGATACGTCTCCGACGTATCGATAATTTCTTATGTTCCATGCCACATTATTGATGATATCTACATGTTTTATGCACACTTTATGTCATATTCGTGCATTTTCTGGAACTAACCTATTAACAAGATGCCGAAGTGCCAGTTGCTGTTTTCTGCTGTTTTGGTTTCAGAAATCCTAGTAACAAAATATTCTCGGAATTGGACGAAATCAATGCCCAGGGTCCTATTTTGCCACGAAGCTTCCAGAAGACCGAAGAGTCAATGAAGTGGGGCCACGAGGTGGCCAGACTATAGGGCGGCGCGGCCCAAGCCCTGGCCGCGCCGACCTATAGTGTGGGCCCCTCGTGACGCCCCTTGACCTGCCCTTCCGCCTACTTAAAGCCTCCATCGCGAAACCCCCAGTACCGAGAGCCACGATACGGAAAACCTTACTGAGACGCCGCCGCCGCCAATCCCATCTCGGGGGATTCTGGAGATCTCCTCCGGCACCCTGCCGGAGAGGGGATTCATCTCCCGGAGGACTCTTCACCGCCATGGTCGCCTCCGGAGTGATGAGTGAGTAGTTCACCCCTGGACTATGGGTCCATAGCAGTAGCTAGATGGTTGTCTTCTCCTCATTGTGCTTCATTGTTGGATCTTGTGAGCTGCCTAACATGATCAAGATCATCTATCTGTAATACTATATGTTGTGTTTGTCGGGATCCGATGGATAGAGAATACTATGTTATGTTAATTATCAAGTTATTGTCTATGTGTTGTTTATGATCTTGCATGCTCTCCGTTATTAGTAGAGGCTCTGGCCAAGTTGATGCTAGTAACTCCAAGAGGGAGTATTTATGCTCGATAGTGGGTTCATGTCTCCGTGAATCTGGGACAGTGACAGAAAGTTCTAAGATTATGGATGTGCTGTTGCCACTAGGGATAAAACATTGATGCTATGTCTAAGGATGTAGTTATTGATTACATTACGCGCAATACTTAATGCAATTGTCTGTTGTTTTCAACTTAATACTGGAGGGGGTTCGGATGATAACCTGAAGGTGGACTTTTTAGGCATAGATGCATGCTGGATAGCGGTCTATGTACTTTGTCGTAATGCCCAATTAAATCTCACTGTATTTATCATGACATGTATGTGCATTGTTATGTTCTCTCTATTTGTCAATTGCCCGACTGTAATTTGTTCACCCAACATGCTTTTATCTTATGGGAGAGACACCTCTAGTGAACTGTGGACCCCGGTCCAATTCTCTTTACTGAAATACAATCTACTGCAATACTTGTTTTACTGTTTTCTGCAAACAATCATCTTCCACACAATACGGTTAATCCTTTGTTACAGCAAGCCGGTGAGATTGACAACCTCACTGTTTCGTTGGGGCAAAGTACTTTGGTTGTGTTGTGCAGGTTCCACGTTGGCGCCGGAATCCCTGGTGTTGCGCCGCACTACATCCCGCCGCCATCAACCTTCAACGTGCTTCTTGGCTCCCCCTGGTTCGATAAACATTGGTTTCTTTCTGAGGGAAAACTTGCTGCTGTGCGCATCATGGGGTTCCCAACGAACGTGTGAGTTACACGCCATCAAGCTCTTTTTCTGGCGCCGTTGCCGGGGAACGAAGAAAAGTTACACCGCAAAGATTTTCAACTCCCACGTCAACAGCTCTTTTTCTGGCGCCGTTGCCGGGGAGATCAAGACACGCTGCAAGGGGAGTCTCCACTTCTCAATCTCTTTACTTTGTTTTTGTCTTGCTTTATTTACTACTTTGTTTGCTGCATTATATCAAAGCACAAAAAAATTAGTTGCTAGCTTTACTTTATTTACTGTCTTGCACTCTATATCAAAAACACAAAAAAAAATTAGTTACTTGCATTTATTTTATCTAGTTTGCTTTATTTACTACTGCTAAAATGAGTAATCCTAAAGTTGAAGTTCGTTCATTTAAGCAACAAGGGGGAGAATGTTTAAAAGATGCTTGGTATAGAATTAGTGATGCTCATAGTAGGTGCACTAAGAAACACTCCACCACTATCCTGCTCAGGAACTTTTATGTTGGTATCTCTAGTTGGAATAGATATGTTCTTGATTGTCTCGCGGGAGGTAACTTCCTAGGCGCTCCCGCTTTAGAAGCTAGTTGCATTATTGAGAGTTTATTTGGAACACCACCTGTTAATGAAACTAAAATTGAAACCTCTCTTTAGGATGTTATGAAAAAATTGGAAACCATAGAGCAAAACCTTCCAATTATTGATACTACTTTGAAAGCATTACTTGATAGCACTGATAAACTTGATAAATCTCTAGGTGGAATTAATGAGAGAATTGCCATCTTAGAATCTTGTGCTATTCATGATAATCAAACCCAAAGGATTAGTGAACTAGAAGAGGCTATGGGAACATTGGGTTCAACCTTTTCATCTATAAAGTTTAGAGAGAAAGCTTATGTGGGAAAGGAGCAAAGGTTCATGTATATCTCTAAAGGGGCTAAACCAAAAAGCTATTATAGGCCCAAAGTCGATAAAGCTCTTAAAACCACCATAGATAAGGGAGCATCTAAGGTACCCAATGGGATAAATTGTGAAAATGATGTTGATGCTTCATCTCTTGATAATACTTGATATACACTTTCTGCGCCTAGCTGAAAGGCGTTAAAGAAAAGCGCTTATGGGAGACAACCCATATTTTTTTTACTACAGTACTTGGTTTTTATTTTGTGTCTTGGAAGTTGTTTACTACTGTAGCAACCTCTCCTTATCTTAGTTTTGTGTTTTGTTGTGCCAAGTAAAGTCTTTGATAGTAAAGTCAATACTAGATTTGGATTACTGCACAGTTTCAGATTTCTTTGCTGTCACGAATTTCGACCTGCCTCCCTGTAGGTAGCTCAGAAAATTAAGAAAATTTACGTGCGTGATCCTCAGATATGTACGCAACTTTCATTCAATTTGGGTATTTTCATTTGAGCAAGTCTGGTGCCATTTTAAAATTCGTCTTTACGAACTGTTCTGTTTTGACAGATTCTGCCTTTTATTTCGCATTGCCTCTTTTGCTATGTTGGATGAATTTCTTTGATCCATTAATGTCCAGTAGCTTTATGCAATGTCCAGAAGTGTTAAGAATGGTTGTGTCACCTCTGAACATGTTAATTTTTATTGTGCACTAACCCTCTAATGAGTTGTTTCGAGTTCGGTGTGGAGGAAGTTTTCAAGGATCAAGAGAGGAGTATGATGCAATATGATCAAGGAGAGTGAAAGCTCTAAGCTTGGGGATGCCCCGGTGGTTCACCCCTGCATATATCAAGAAGACTCAAGCGTCTAAGCTTGGGGATGCCCAAGGCATCCCCTTCTTCATCGACAACATTATCAGGTTCCTCCCCTGGAACTATATTTTTATTCCGTCACATCTTATGTGCTTTGCTTGGAGCGTCGGTTTGTTTTTGTTTTTGTTTTTGTTTGAATAAATGGATCCTATCATTCACTGTATGGGAGAGAGACACGCTCCGCTGTTGCATATGGACAAATATGTCCTTAGGCTTTACTCATAATATTCATGGTGAAGCTTCTTCTTCGTTAAATTGTTATATGGTTGGAATTGGAAAATGCTACATGTAGTAATTCTAAAATGTCTTGAATAATTTGATACTTGGCAATTGTTGTGCTCATGTTTAAGCTCTTGCATCATATGCTTTGCACCCATTAATGAAGAAATACATAGAGCATGCTAAAATTTGGTTTGCATATTTGGTCTCTCTAAGGTCTAGATAATATCTAGTATTGAGTTTTGAACAACAAGGAAGACAGTGTAGAGTCTTATAATGTTTTCAATATGTCTTTTATGTGAGTTTTGCTGCACCGCTTCATCCTTGTGTTTGTTTCAAATAACCTTGCTAGCCTAAACCTTGTATCGAGAGGGAATACTTCTCATGCATCCAAAATCCTTGAGCCAACCACTAAGCCATTTGTGTCCACCATACCTACCTACTACATGGTATTTCTCCGCCATTCCAAAGTAAATTGCTTGAGTGCTACCTTTAAATTTCCATCATTCGCCTTTGCAATATATAGCTCATGGGACAAATAGCTTAAAAACTATTGTGGTATTGAATATGTACTTATGCACTTTATCTCTTATTAAGTTGCTTGTTGTGCGATAACCATGTTTCTGGGGACGCCATCAACTATTCTTTGTTGAATCTCATGTGAGTTGCTATGCATGTCCGTCTTGTCTGAAGTAAGAGAGATCTACCACCTTAATGGTTGGAGCATGCATATTGTTAGAGAAGAACATTGGGCCGCTAACTAAAGCCATGATTCATGGTGGAAGTTTCAGTTTTGGACATATATCCTCAATCTCATATGAGAATAATAATTGTTGCCACATGCTTATGCATTAAAGAGGAGTCCATTATCTGTTGTCCATGTTGTCCCGGTATGGATGTCTAAGTTGAGAATAATCAAAAGCGAGAAATCCAAAATGCGAGCTTTCTCCTTAGACCTTTGTACAGGCGGCATGGAGGTACCCCATTGTGACACTTGGTTAAAACATGTGTATTGCGATGATCTGGTAGTCCAAGCTAATTAGGACAAGGTGCGGGCACTATTAGTATACTATGCATGAGGCTTGCAACTTGTAAGATATAATTTACATAACTCATATGCTTTATTACTACCGTTGACAAAATTGTTTCATGTTTTCAAAATAAAAGCTCTAGCACAAATATAGCAATTGATGCTTTCCTCTTTTAAGGACCATTCTTTTTACTTTTATGTTGAGTCAGTTCACCTATCTCTCTCCACCTCAAGAAGCAAACACTTGTGTGAACTGTGCATTGATTCCTACATACTTGCATATTGCACTTATTATATTACTCTATGTTGACAATTATCCATGAGATATACATGTTACAAGTTGAAAGCAACCGCTGAAACTTAATCTTCCTTTGTGTTGCTTCAATACCTTTACTTTGATTTATTGCTTTATGAGTTAACTCTTATGCAAGACTTACTGATGCTTGTCTTGAAGTACTATTCATGAAAAGTCTTTGCTATATGATTCACTTGTTTACCCATGTCATTACCATTGTTTTGATCGCTGCATTCATTACATATGTTTACAAATAGTATGATCAAGGTTATGATGGCATGTCACTCCAGAAATTATCTTTGTTATCGTTTTACCTGCTCGGGACGAGCAGAACTAAGCTTGGGGATGCTGATACGTCTCCGACGTATCGATAATTTCTTATGTTCCATGCCACATTATTGATGATATCTACATGTTTTACGCACACTTTATGTCATATTCGTGCATTTTCTGGAACTAACCTATTAACAAGATGCCGAAGTGCCGATTCTTTGTTTCTGCTGTTTTTGGTTTCAGAAATCCTAGTAACAAAATATTCTCGGAATTGGACGAAATCAACGCCCAGGGTCCTATTTTGCCACGAAGCTTCCAGAAGACCGAAGAGTCAACGAAGTGGGGCCACGAGGTGGCCAGACTATAGGGCGGCGCGGCCCAAGTCCTGGCCGCGCCGACCTATAGTGTGGGCCCCTCGTGACGCCCCTTGACCTGCCCTTCCGCCTACTTAAAGCCTCCGTCGCGAAACCCCCAGTACCGAGAGCCACGATACGGAAAACCTTACTGAGACGCCGCCGCCGCCAATCCCATCTCTCGGGGATTACGGAGATCTCCTCCGGCACCCTGCTGGGAGAGGGGATTCATCTCCCGGAGGACTCTTCACCGCCATGGTCGCCTCCGGAGTGATGAGTGAGTAGTTCACCCCTGGACTATGGGTCCATAGCAGTAGCTAGATGGTTGTCTTCTCCTCATTGTGCTTCATTGTTGGATCTTGTGAGCTGCCTAACATGATCAAGATCATCTATCTGTAATACTATATGTTGTGTTTGTCGGGATCCGATGGATAGAGAATACTATGTTATGTTAATTATCAAGTTATTGTCTATGTGTTGTTTATGATCTTGCATGCTCTCCGTTATTAGTAGAGGCTCTGGCCAAGTTGATGCTAGTAACTCCAAGAGGGAGTATTTATGCTCGATAGTGGGTTCATGTCTCCGTGAATGCAGGACAAAGTGACAGAAAGTTCTAAGATTATGGATGTCTTTGTTGCCACTAGGGATAAAACATTGATGCTATGTCTAAGGATGTAGTTATTGATTACATTACGCACAATACTTAATGCAATTGTCTGTTGTTTTCAACTTAATACTGGAGGGGGTTCGGATGATAACCTGAAGGTGGACTTTTTAGGCATAGATGCATGCTGGATAGCGGTCTATGTACTTTGTCGTAATGCCCAATTAAATCTCACTGTATTTATCATGACATGTATGTGCATTGTTATGCTCTCTCTATTTGTCAATTGCCCGACTGTAATTTGTTCACCCAACATGCTTTTATCTTATGGGAGAGACACCTCTAGTGAACTGTGGACCCCGGTCCACTTCTCTTTACTGAAATACAATCTACTGCAATACTTGTTTTACTGTTTTCTGCAAACAATCATCTTCCACACAATACGGTTAATCCTTTGTTACAGCAAGCCGGTGAGATTGACAACCTCACTGTTTCGTTGGGGCAAAGTACTTTGGTTGTGTTGTGCAGGTTCCACGTTGGCGCCGGAATCCCTGGTGTTGCGCCGCACTACATCCCGCCGCCATCAACCTTCAACGTGCTTCTTGGCTCCTCCTGGTTCGATAAACCTTGGTTTCTTTCTGAGGGAAAACTTGCTGCTGTGCGCATCATACCTTCCTCTTGGGGTTCCCAACGAACGTGTGAGTTACACGCCATCAGTACCTCCGGGGTGGATTGAGTAAAGGGTGTCATGGGCTTCTTGCAGGATGACTTGCTTCAAGTCTGAGTCCGATGGTACGCAGAGACGTTCCTTGTACCAAAGAACTCCGGCTTCATCTACGGTGAATCGAGAGGCTTTTCCTGCGGCTATCTGTTTCTTGATTCCGTCGATGCTAGCGTTGTCTTTCTGGGCTTCCTTGATCTTGCTAACCAAGGTGGGTTGCATTTCCATGCTGGCTAAGAATCCTTCACTAACAAGTTCAAGTATGAACTGTTCAAACTCTTGATATAGGCTGGGCTGTTCGCTTGCGATCATGGAGTTTAACTGACACGGCAGTCTGCTCAAGGCATCAGCTACCACATTGGCCTTGCCGGGGTGGTAGTGAATCTCCATGTCATAATCCTTGATCAATTCTATCCATCGGTGTTGTCTCATGTTCAGTTCCTTCTGGGTGAAGATATACTTCAGGCTTTTATGGTCGGAGTAGATCTCGCATCGATTACCCATGAGGTAATGACGCCAAACTTTCAAGGCTAGGACCACGGCTGCAAGTTCGAGGTCATGGGTTGGATAGTTCTGTTCATGCTGCTTCAACTGTCTTGAAAGGTAGGATACAACTTTGCCTTCTTGCATAAGTACACATCCAAGACCAACCTTGGAGGCATCGCAATATACGTCGAAGGGCTTGGTGATGTCTGGCATGATTAGGATTGGGGCTGAGGTAAGTCTACTCTTGAGCTGTTGAAAGCTCCCTTCACATTTGTCAGTCCACTCGAACTTCTTGTCTTTCTTCAAAAATTGGGTCATTGGTCGAGCAATGCTCGAAAAGCCTTCTACAAATCTACGGTAATATCCGGCTAATCCAAGAAAAGCGCGGACCTCGTTTTGGGTGGTTGGGGCTTGCCATTCCATAACAGTTTTAATCTTGGCGGGATCTACGGCAATTCCTCATGCAGACAAGATGTGTCCCAGGAATCCGACTTCCTTCAGCCAAAACTCACACTTGCTGAACTTGGCATACAATTGGTGGTGTCTCAGGGTTTCTAGGACCATCTCCAAGTGCTGTTCATGTTCCTCTTCGGACTTGGAGTAGACAAGAATGTCGTCGATGAATACAACAACAAATTTGTCCAAAAAGTCCATGAAGATCTTATTCATGAGGTTCATGAAATAAGCGGGGGCATTGGTTAATCCAAACGACATGACGTTGTACTCGTACAACCCATATCTGGTGGTAAAGGCAGCCTTTGGGATATATGTGGCTCGAATCTTCAGCTGATGATAACCAGTTCTAAGATCTATCTTGGAGAAAACTTTGGCTCCGGTCAACTGATCAAACAGGTCTTCTATCTTTGGTAGGGGGTATTTGTTTTTGATGGTGACGTTGTTAAGCTTACGGTAGTCCGTACATAAACGATTGGCACCATCCTTATTATCCACAAATAAAACTGGTGATCTCCAGGGGGATGCACTCGGGCTAATCAAACCTTTGGCTAACATATCATCAATCTGCTTCTTCAACTCCACTAGCTCTGCTGGGTTCATGCTATAGGCTCTCTGGGCGATAGGTCCCGTTCCAGGGATTAACTCGATGATGAACTCGATATCCCTATCCGGGGGCATACCGGGTAGATCATCCGGAAACACATCAGGGTATCGACAAACGACCCTGATTTGATCCAGAGTTGGCTTTGCTATACTTGAGTTGCAGGTGAACTTTCGGGGTAGTCTTTCAGACACATGTTCTACTACGATACCGGTGCTGCTAGTCATGGTGATAGCTTTCTTGGCACAGTCAATCAAACCCTGGTGTTTTGACATCCAGTCCATTCCTAGTACGACTTCCAAACCTTTGGTTCCCAGAATTATCAGATTGGCATAGAAATCTACCCCATGGATTTTGATGGGTACATTTTTGCAAAATTTTCTGGCTTTGGTGGTTGATCCGGGAATTTGAACTATCATAACATGCTTCAAACTGATGGGTTGAATTTTACTTGTTGATGCAAAGTGTTCGGTGACAAAAGAATGAGATGCTCCGGAATCAAACAACACTCTGGCAGGGATGAAGTTGACAGAGAACATACCCAGTACCACATCCGGTGCTTCCTGGGCTTCTTCGGCGTTCATGTGGAAGAGACGGCCGGTGCGGTTGTTAGGGTTGTTGGGGACGAACTTCTTGCCGGTGGAGACACGGCGTTGCTGCTGAGCGGGTGCAGCGGTGTTGCCTGCGATCTTGGTGAGCCTCTTGGGACACTCATTGGAGTAGTGTCCCACTACACCACACTCATAGCAAGTGATGGTGGACTTGTCCTTGGGGGTGACGGGGATGGCGTTGCTTCCAGTTCTGGGGGCGGTATTAGTGTTGTTGTTGTTATTGGGGGCTCTCGGCGGAGCGCGGTTGAAGTTGATGTTGTGGTTGCTGTTGTTGTGGTGGCCTCCTAGCCTGGGGTTTCCTCCACTCCGGTTTTGAAAACCCGGACGTGACATAGGTGCATTGGGCTTGTTGTTTCTTGGGGCAAAGCTTCCGCTTGAGCTGGGGCGATACCTTGGGGTATTGCTGGGCCCATTCTGATTCATCATGTGGCGCTTGCGGTTTTCATTGGCTTGATGAAGTTTGCCTTCCATCTGGATGGCGGAGTCAACGAGGGCTTCGAGGTCGGCGAAGGGGATATTCACCAACACAGTCTGCATTTCATCATGCAGTCCGTTCAGGAACCTCTCTTTTCTCTTCTCGGTGGTGTCCGTTTCATCGGGGGCGTACCTTGACAGGGTGAGGAACCTGTCGCGGTATTCTACCACCGACATTCTGCCTTGCTTCAGTTTGCGGAACTCATCCCTCATCTTCTTTATCAAACCCGGGGGCACATGATACTTACTGAACTTGAGCTTGAAGTCTGCCCAAGTCATGAACTGCCCGGCATTCATGGCACGAGTGCTTGTCCACCAAGCTCTTGCTGGTCCTGCTAGGTAGTGCGTGGCAAACGGCACTTTCTCCTGGTCCTCTACTCCGGCCACTTCTAGGTTGTTTTCCATAGCCTGGAGCCAATCATCGGCGTCCAAGGGTTCTTCAGTCTTGCTGAAAACTGGTGGGTTGGTGTTTTGGAAGTTTTTGAGTTTTGACCCTGGGTGATCATGGTTCCCATGGCCATGGTTGTTGTTGGCAAGCTGTTGGAGTGCTGCTATATTGGCCTGTCGTTCGGCGCGTTCAGCTTCTCTGTCTTCCAGCATGATCTGCAGCATCTGCATCATGGCGTCTTGATTTGCGTTCCGATTTGGAGGGGCCATCTGAATATGGAAAGAGATCATGAGATGAGAGGGAAATTTCTATGGCTTATTTTGAGTAAGTTCAAAAAGTAAAGTTTGAATTCTTTTGATGATAACACAAACATACATTCATTCATTCATTCAACATATTTTACAAACTAACACCCAATGGTTTTAAGAACCATTTCACTCGTGCTACGATACAGTGGGACGGGATAAAACTCATACCTACATAAGTGAACTAGTGCATCTACTCCTCATCATCATCCACATCGATCGGGATGATTCCATCTTCTCGGGCCTCCAGAAACTCGTAGTCCTCCTCCTCGGTGAACTCATCCTCCTCGAAGTCGTCGTCGTCACTCAGGAAGGCTTCTCCTCCCTGAAGGTCTTCACCTTCTTCTTCCATCTCATTCAGCTGGTCCTCTTGGGCCTTGACAGTGGCCTCCAAGGATGCTATCCTGGCGCGAAGGCGTGCAATGGTAGCGTCCTTCTTGGCACGCTGCAGGCGGAGGTTCTTGCGATCCTTGGCAAGCATCTTGATTGCATCGGCATGATTTGCCAGTGCAAGGTGAGTCTGGTTGGCGTAGGCGCGCGCGTTGTCCAGATCCTGCTGGGTGTGGTACAACATGAAGTCCAAGTGATCCACGTGGTGCCTCATCTGGGGGTGCAGTGGCAGATCCATGGGTTCTCCGGCGGTGTTACGCCTTGCGAGATGCGCAAAGCGTTCCTCCTGAAGGGCTTCCACATTCTGTCCGCACAAACGAGCAAGTGCTTCCTGAAGAGCACGTGCAAGTCCGTCGAGCCAGTTGCTTTCCCTGAAGGAGAAGAGGATCCTCTCAGAGGTGGGAGGCTCCATCTTGCCCCTCAAGTCAGCGGTGATGATCCACTGCAGTACCCCTCCGGGCTGGTCATTGACCTCTACTCCGTGGAACTCGGGGTGCGGGCGGCCAAGGTGATCCGACAGGGCGTTGAGGTCGTGCTCGAAGATCAAGCTTCCCCCATTCCCAAGCTGGTAAAACTTGATGTTGTTGGGCTCCATCTGAAAGAGAATTGGATGAGTAAGTTAGAGAGTGAACAAGTGTGTCAAACTTTTATGTAGGTTCAAAGGAAGAGCATGACTTCTTATTTAAACAAGATCTCAAAGAAAAGGAAGTGGCTAAGTTTTTTAGAAATATTCACTTCATTTGTTTTTGAACTTAAGTTTTGCAGAACGTCCATTCTAACTAGGGTCTCCTAAGGTCAAACAATGGCTCTGATACCAACTTGTCAACACCCGGATTTTTAAGTCCAGATGCCTATTATGTCATACATCGCAATCCCAGGAATGTTGTTGTTGCGAGGCATAATAGTTAAGTATCACAGTCATCATTCATTACAAACCATAAAGTCTTACAATTGGAATCACATCATCCATATTACACGAATAGTTGATCTATTGATCAACGAACAAACACAAGTTCATAGCGGAAGCGTAAGATACAAGGACTCTCTAGTCCACAGGCCAACGCTTGACGTTGGAAGGCTCCTAGTTGTCGTAGGCGTCCTGCTGGTCATCACCTTGATAGTTCTGTTCGTCTTCATACTCTGGCCATTTGAATAGCCAGGGACAAAGCCGTGAGTACGTTGAGTACTCGCAAACTAATACTAGTGTAAGTGCTATTCAGTTCTAGTAAGGATGCTAAGCTCTAGTTTGATTTGCATAAAGCCAATTTTAGTTCACAAGCATTTTAGTAAAAGACTCAACATTTGCTAACTAACTCAATTGGGAACATTAGTGTCATTCCCACAACTTAGTTGTGATTCAAGTCAAGTCACCGTTCACCATTCAACCTTTTCAAGAAATTTTGATACCGGAAACTGTATGGCCTTTCCAACCGTCCGTAACCGTGGACACGGCTATTCGAATAGGTTTACACTCTGCAGAGGTTGCACACTTGTGCCACAACATTTGATTACATCCGTCGGGGATAACCCCGAATCATCGTAACTCAGTACGCGGATCATCAACCATAACCTTTCGCTTACAAACCCTAGTATAGGCACCTCTCCCCATGAGCTTGGCCTCCCAGTGAAGACCAACTGTCAACCCGGGAACTGCACAGGGCTTGGCCGTACAATTCACCTCAATTCACATCATTTCTCAACAACGGAGGCAGCCTTGGCATAACCCCTATGATGCTTGTTTAGAGGGAACCCATACTAAGATGTATAAATTTCCAGTTAAGCCCTACCCATAATCAGGTATTGTGGGGGTACTCACAAATTGGAAAGGTATCACATCCAAACCAATATCAGTTTTTAATCAAAAATCACCATCTTCTCTTAGTCATAATCCCTTTCAAAAAAGTCATTCAAAAACAACTTCACTTCACCAAGTTCCCATCTAGAGTAGTCAAGTTTTATTTGTTAGCAATAGCACTAATCATGAGGGGTGCTAACTTAGCTTTGCTTGTTCTAGGCTAAGCTTGGTACTCATATGCTACTCTAGACCAAGTGAATCATGAATCAAAATTACTTTGAAAGTAAAAGTAGTAAAACTTGCATAGTAAAACTTGGGATAGGACCACTAAGCATAAAGTAAAAGAGGGTGATGCATTGCTCTTGAGAGCTTTGCATTTTGCAAGTGTATTAGCTTGCCTTGGTGGTGGTACTGATCAAATTGGTCTTCTTCTCCTTGGAAGTAGGCCTCCTCCTCCTCTTGATATTCTTCCGTACTAGCGTCTAAAATACGAATACAAAGTACAATCACCACACCAATCTTATATACTATACTAAGCACACATAAGTCACCCAAGCCAAACTATCATCACACACTACTAAGTTGGTGAGGTGGTTTTCTTATTTAAGAAAAATAATTTCCTCTCATACTAAATAAGGTGCTTCTTTGCCTTCTTTAGAGAAATAAATTCCTCTAATTATATTATTAAGATTTAATTTCTTTCATGAGTAATATATGACCTAGGTTGACCAAAGTCAACCTCTTCATACTTATCATTTAAGAAAATGATTTAAATAAGGTGGAGTACCTCATACACTTTAATCCTATCCTGGTGATGATTTAATATCATCAAACAAACCATATGATAACTAAATGACCAGAGTCTCTATCTCAATATGGAATGTTTGTGACAAGATTTAAATGAGATAAAAACTCTCATAAAATTTCTAAATAGTTTTAGACAATATCTTTGTCTAGAAATAGCCAAATAGTCCTCTAATTCATCTAGGCCATGATCATCCAAAGTAGGCATGGCATATTTTTGCCGAAACAATTAGTGTAAGTGAAATGTGGATTATAGGAGTTGGAATCAACTCAAAAACATTTTTGGTTGAATTTTAACAATTGTTTGAAGTCAGAAAAGTCTCTGCCTTGTTTATTTTGCTACTTTAATTCTACAACACATCTAGGGTTCAAACCAGTGGCATTGCAAAGATAAAACTCTAAGCTTTCTAACCATATCCATTTCATAAATTTTGGCCCAGTGGTTTGGAAACTATTCAATTTTGAAAACAGCATCTGTGAGCAAAACTGAAAAGATTTGATTTATTCGAAATTTGAACTGTGGGCTTCGCGCGGGAAACTAGCTGGGCTGCGGGGTTAAAAAGAAATGGGCCGGCCCACTTCGCGTCCAACGCGAGCAGGCCGTCTGACGGTGGGTCCCACGCGTCAGTGGGTTATAACAGAGCGAAGCGGTACGCGAGAGGAGGGCCGTGCGATTAGAAGCAAGATCGACGGCTAGGGTTCGTCGTCATCGACGGCGAGAGGGAGACTCACTGGCGGCGGCAGTAGGGGGTCGGCGAGGTCGTAGGAGCTCCGGCGGTCGACGGCGAGGTGCGCGGGGACCTTGTCGTTGATGAGGAAGCCAACGGTAGTAGTGGCGTCGTCTGGGGCGGCGTCCTTCTCCGGCGAGCTCCGTGTACTGGCGGCGGCGACGATCTCGCAATTGGGGCGGTGCGGTGGTGAATCGAGCAAGGCGAGGTGGCTAGGCGGCTCAGGGTGAAGAGGAGAAGCAGATGGTGTGCTCAATTTGAAGGGAGGGGCGCTCCTTTTATAGCTACGAGAGGTGGCCGTGGTGCTGCGGAGGTGGCGATCATGGCGACGCATCTACAGCGACGATGATGGACGGGCGATGACGCAGGCGTGCAGGCGAGGTCCTGGCGGTGACGCAGCGCTTGACGGCGTTGAAAATGAGGGAGAGATGAGCTCGTACGCATGACGGGAGCGGCCAGTACTGCGGCGGACGTCGGCGAGATGGGCTTCGTCTACGGCGTTCCCGCGGGCCAATGGCAATGTCCTGGCGGTGCGTGGTGACGTTGTGGAGCTGGTGGCGCAGAGAGAAGAGGGAGGGGTCAACGGAGGCGCTCGAGCGACGACGTGGCCATACGCGTCCGCGACGCTCGCCGTGCGCGCTCTGGCGTGCATGTGCACGTCCTGGGCGTGTCTGGGCGTCACGTTCCTGGCGTGTCCGGTGCACCAAAAGATCGAGCAGCGTGTCCAGCAGGCTCAGGGAGGTGAGGGGAAGTCAGTGGACATGGTTTGGCACGGTGGAGAAGCAAGGAGAGAGGGATGGCATGGTGAGGTGGTGTCATGCCACGGCATGGCATTGTCCTTGCCAGCAACGTTGCTCCAGTGCCTCACCAATGCATGGCTTTGTCTTCTGGGTGCTAGGAGGGTCTGGTGATGACATAAGATCGATGGTTGAGGCCTTGGTCCATTGAATTTTGCAATGTATGGGGTTGGCAGATGGTTGCACACAACCTGTTTGATGAAATGGCCGCAAGAACAAAACTTTCAAATTTTTGGATGAAATTTGGTGGATTGCAAACATATATTATTTGCAGTAGAATGGTGGTGGTTTGGGTCAATTTGGCATTGATTTGCAAAATCACAAAATGCATGTGATCTTACATATGCAACAATGTCTCAACTTTGGTTCACCACCATTGAAAATAGAGAAGGAATTTGGGGTGGTGTCTTTGGGCAAAGTTATTCACCTTGATGTTGTCTTGGATGAGGTGCAAAGTTTGGGCAAAGTCTAGAAGAGAAAACTTTAAATAACAGGGCTCAAAGTAGGTACCAGATTAAGAATTGCCAAAATGACCATATTGCATGCAACATGGAATTTGAATTTGGTTTTGATTTGATTTGAGTTTCTTCACTTCCAAAAGTGTTTAAAAGTGTTTAGTAACCATTTACAACCAATGGTGCTAGCCAAAGTGGTCTAGGTTAAGTATTTGCAAAAATGGCATGAGCCATATGTGTGTGTGGAGGTAAATTTTATCTTTTCTTTTCTAGTTTCTTTTTCCTTGCAATTTGATGATCCAAAGATCAAGGTTAGGGTTTAGGTGTCAGTGAAATCACACAAGCACATATCATGGTCAATTGCACACTCAATTGAATAAACAAGTAATCTAGATGCATAGCACTATATGATAGGAAAAAGTTTTTGTTGGTTCTCAAATTTGGTATTTGGGGAAACTCTCTCTTTGTCTCTTTATTGAAAAGTTGGGATGTTACAGCTATAGAGGCTATGAATAGATTCTAGCTAAGTAGGAGCTAGGTTTAGGAAGCTAGTTCCATTATATGGCTAAACTAGGTTTTCTCCTTGTTGGATGTGGTATCTGACTCCTCTGACAGGGTCCTGTCTCGTGAAGTAGTTGTTGACTCCTCGGCCTTCTAGTTGCACTGTAGATCCTCCTTCGATGCCTCCATATCTAAGCAGGGGATTTAAGAGTGGGATGAGTACGAGCGTACTCAACAAGTTCATTATAGGAAAGAGGTGTTTAATGCACTAGCTACGGCATTAGACCAGAAAGTCTAATACCAATGCAGGTTTTCATAATCATTTCTTCAAAAGGTTGCTTTTATTCAGAAGAACTATGTTTGTCAGCCTTCACCGGTTTACTAGAACTTCATGGAGCTCCTTTCCGGCCGCGTTCGCAGTTCCATATCCCGGAACAGGGAGTGACAGGTCACGGTTCTTTACACTCTACAGAGGTGTGTTGCTTTTCCCATAAGAGATCTTAACCTTGGTGCCAACCGGGCAATTTCCCCGTCCACACTTCCTATGGTGTGAGGCCCGGTAGAAGGTCTAGCCAATCATGTTCCTCCGCTACCTCGAACACCCACCCTTTGTTGCATGCCCCGACCCTGGGTCCACGCCGGTCCCATTATTCCCGTAGATTTCAGGGTGGACCCCGACCATGACGTCAATGCAGGGCTCTACCATACATTCCTACGCTGGTAGTTGCAACCCATCATAGACCGCAATACCGTGGGGACTTAAGGCTTCCCCAGCCTACCGCTTGTTCTTCGGGCGACAAGTGTCTACGGACAATGCCGTGGGGACTTAAGGCTTCCCCAGCCTACCGCTCGCCCCCGACAGATACAAGTGTCTACGGTAAAGCGCATCCGTTGATGAACGAGAGGTGGAAACACTTTTGACTACTCCGTCCCACTCCGGATCTTATGGTTAACACGGGTATTATGGCACAAGAATCACTGGACGACATTTGTTGTTTATTCCTAGATGGATATAAACCCTTGCAATGGAACCTCCACCATATCCACACAATCCATGGTTCCATTGCCCACCACTTAGTCATATTCATAGTTATGAAAATAGTGGTTTTGGTTTTTATGCAATAGTGATAATCATAGTACTTTGCAAGTAATTTGATAAAGATACTCAAATGGTATGAGCAAGCGATGAACTTGCCTTTCTTGACTGCAAGATTATGCAGACAAGGTCTTCGATACGCAATAACTCCAAATTCTGAAATAGCATCATCGTCTGGTAAGGACGATGTTTAAAAGATTGGCAAGGATGCAATAATGCATAAGTATGAGATGCAATCGCTCTAAGCGTGACCTAACCCCGATGATTTAGGATTAGTGAGTTGAAATGATTTGATTAGGGTGTGTTGCACTTTTAGAGTGATTCACAAACAAGGTTCTTATTCAGGTTTGTGTTGTTTTAGAATCATAAGCAGGTGGTAGAATGCATAGTAACAATTATACACACCAGGGAATAGTAGTTGTTGTTGATCGCCAAAACCCACCGGCGGGCAGCGGCCTGTCAACACGGTAGAGCCGGGAAGAGCCTAGAGCTGCGGCTGGCTGAGACCCCTCCGAGCGACGGCCCGCAATGCTCTTCTGGTCACACGCGGCGATGCGAAGTGCAAGGGCGTGCCACCTGACCTATACCTAGTCAGGAAGGTGATGGGGATGCCTCGCTTAGTTCCTGCATGGCATACACGTAAAAATTAAATAAGAGCCTCGATCGGCTCTCAGGTTATCCTGTGAATCGGCTCAAAGAGCCGATCCACCCATGATCCGTACGGGGTGCACGAATACTTGGTGATCCTGCTTGATCAAGATAAAGCTAATGAGATCTACGACGATTTAGGGTTTTCACCGCATAATCGGATCATCCTACTCCAGGTTGGGCCTCGCGGCCACGCACGGTGCTCGTAAGCCGATCCTAAACAAGGCCACACAACCAACGTGACGTTGATCATCGGAACATCCTGTTTAGGACTTGCGAACGCCACCCTACGTGCCGCTGGATCCTCCCCCCCCTTTGTAAGGCCTAACTATTGCAGATATTAAACTAATCCTTGCAGAGCAAGGAGCAATCGTAACGGATTAGATCTACTAGATGATGAACAAGCAGGGTGCCGCCCCCACGCCTGAGATAGGCGTGAGGGCGGCTAGACATGCGAGGGTTGCACTACGTAAGCATGTTTATACGAAGAGCTATGCTAACCCTAACACATCTATGATAACTACGTTGCCCGCCATCAAAGACGCTTCAAGACGGCAACGCATGAACAACGTGGAGCTTGTGCTGCCTAGATCGCAAGATGCGATCTAGGCAGCATGTCGCTACCCGATTGAAACCCTCGAGACGAAGGAGTTGGCGATGCGCCGAGATTGGTTTGTTTTGGGGTGAACGTTGTGTTGTTGTTTATTCCATAAACCCTAGATACATATTTATAGTCCAGCGGACTTTCTAACGTGGGGATATCCCACCGTGTGCGATACAAATTCTAAATCTTGATCTAAGATATAACCTACTATAATTAAAGATACACGGGCAAACTAGCCCAAATTCTCCGTGCAAGGCCGCTTCAGAGATCTTCCACGTGTAGTCCTCTAAGCCCATCTTTCTTACGGCCCACCTCTGGATTTGTCCAAAATCTGGTGATAACACATGCCCCCCTGGTTTTGGAAATGACATTTCCAAAATCATTACGCTTCTCTTTCGTCGGGTCATGTCGTGGCAGAGCAAAACCGTCGCAGCAGTTTTCATCATGACAATTTACCTTCCCAACTTCTCTCGCACGATTTGACGCTTTGGCACCACCTCCTCGGAAATCACCACGATTAAACCTCCCCGTCCCCTTTATTTTTAACCGCGTCGAGCGGTTTGCTTCTTCATCCTCCTGTTCGCAAAGAGCCTGCGGCAAACAACAAACCCAACTTGGCCCGCCATGGATTCCTCTTCCTCCTCCAGCCTGTCCTTCCAGTCCTCCTCCTCCAGCGAGCCCGAGCAGGAGGTCAATCTGATGGCCATCTACGAGGCCCGTGCCCCAGAGTATTGGGACGCGCGGGACTGGGACTTCTCCCTCGAATCGGAAGACGACGAACCCCTCACCGAAGGGGAGGAGGACCTCCAGTTCCTCGTCGACGGGGAGCTGGTACCGGCGGGCGACGACGACCTCTTCCCATGGGAGGCAGTCCTCTCCTCCGACGAGGAGGAAGAAGAGGCGGAGGAGTCGGAAGACGACTCCTCCTCCGCGGGATACCCGCCGGCCAAGCGCTTCCGTGGCTGGGCCTGGTCGGATGACGACGACGATGACGAGGAAGATGAAGCCCCTACCGGCGGCTTCATCAACAGCGACGAGGAGCCCACCGGCAGCAGCGCCGACGGCAGCCACGATGGCGACGACGAAGGCGGCGACGGCCCTTAGCTCAGGGAGTAGCATAGGGCTAGTAGTAGTAGTGCATTAGGCATCGGATGATCTTTTGAGAGCCATCGGCTCTTCCTTGTAAAAATCCCTCTTCGAATCAATGAAAATTGTTCTTTCAATGTGATCCTCCATTGGTTCAATATCGAATCCTCCGACTGCCAAAACAGGTCAATGCACGAAGAACCAATAGCAACGTATCGGCTTTTCACCATCACACGCCCATAAGGCCGAACTTAAATCCCAAATCGGACAGATATCCAAGCAAACACTCCTCGATTCAGACTGCAACTTGATATCTGACCACAACATTTGCAACTCTAAAGTCGATGTCTCAGGCAAATGGTCGTTTTCAAAACTTTTTTTACTGACCGATTTCGTGTACCGGCCTCCACATTTTACTATCCATCGATTCTTCACTGATGATCTTGAGATCTGGTGGGCAAAATAGAGTCTCCCGGAACGCCTTTGAATTCTTCCAACCAGATCAACTAATCTTCCTTGAACGCTCATCATCTTGTGAAGAAGGTCGCCATAAAGGTCTAGCCGATGGTATCCCCATCAGCTCCTGAATAGAGCATCCACCAAGCTTGCTGCCCCCCGAGCCTCACCTCTTCTGACTTCGTCGGCTGTCAACTCAAACAAAGCTCAATGACTATTGGCAACGCATTGGTTCCTGATAAGCTTCAAAAGGACTCTGGGACTGTCGCTGAATCAGCCTGGATGGTGAGACTGGCACTCCTATACCCAAAGCACCACTCTTCAGGGTAACTGTGATGTAGAACCAGCCGATTCCAACCAAATTGGGTCCCCAGGGCCAAGAACTTTCGGGGCGAGCTGCCACTGGCTTCTCAGTTAGAACACAGAACCAGCCGATTCTGGCCAGATCGGCTCTTCAGGGCAAAGATCTTTCTAGGGTGAGCCGCCCCCCGAGCCTTAATCAAGGCGAGAATACCGGCGAGGATGCACATGTCATTGATCAGCTCCCCTCCACTGAACGCCGATGTTGTAGATGAAACACCAAACTGAAAACCATCCTAGCGAAAACGTGAGCCTTGAGCACATCTTGCGATAGCCAGTAGGTCTTGGTCTTGGTCTTGGTCTGTACTAGAGTCGATGGCCGCGCATCGGCTTTGCTTCGTGCGAAATTTTTTTTATTTGGCCGATTTTTCTCCTTAATCGGCCCCCAATGTTCCACTGCACGCAAGTTTGCACATGTTTATCTGCACATGTTCATCTGACTATATGAACCCCGAGCCGAATCTGCCAAATGACTGCAGATATCGGCTTTCATGGTTAGTCAGGGCACTGCTCTTGTACGTCGGCTTCGCAAAGATTCATGCTGACTTTCATCTGCTGACGTGGCCGCCGCCCAGTGGATCATTGCTGAACACAAGCAGAATATGTGCAGAGGATAATTTTGGCCGGTTGCTGGAATCGGCCTCCACATTGCTTGTTCGATGAAGGTTTTGTAATGTTCCTCCATAAAATTTTTGGGGCCGATCACAAGGATCAGCCTCACCCAGTTTGCTCATTGGTTTAATCTTGCTACTCAGTTAGGCTGGATAAAACCAACCCAACCTCTGACTTGATGCGCCTACTGTCGTCCACCTTGAGTGCATCGTATAATCGTGGAGCACTAAACTCTGTCGGCAAGACAAACACCATGTTTGTGCCAGCCGATGTTTCATCATCGGCTTTCTTTTGCTTGGGACGCCACTCCATTCTCCGTGGACGACCCTCTTCATCCAGGGCTCGCTGAATCTTCGCAGCCAGATCAGGCCGTGCCTTCCTTAGCGTATGCAAGTATAACCTTTCGGCTTCCTCCAGGCCGCGCAACCGCTGAACCCTGCGTTTCTGTGAACGGCTGAGTCCGTCAGGGCACCACCTTGGACGGTGGTACCTGTCTTCTTCTTCTAGTCCCTCGTCTTCTGAATCCTCAAGATCTGCCCAACGAGGTGACTCAGCGCGTTTGCTTGGTGGTGGGAGAGGCCCTAAGCGCTCAAACACAGACACGTTGGCTGCCTCCTTCTTCTTCTTGTTGCATTCTGGGCAATTGCCGATTGTGGGCAATCGGCTCATTCCCTGAATCCCAGCGGTGTCGAAGAAAGGGCAGTCCCAGTGTCTGGCGTTGTCATCTTGCTCCCTTGGCCTGTCCGTGGCACGGCGCTCGTGCTCCTCCTCATCGCGATCCTGCCGACGATGTCTTCTGGCTTCTCTAGCCAGACGATCTCCTTCATCATCACAGTTGGACCGTCGGCGTTGGTCATACTGACTCACATATTTGTTGAGGAGGTGATCAGAGAGAGGTCGCTGATAACATCTGTTCTTCACGTCTCCCTCCGTGACGTAGCGCTCGCCATCATGATGGAGCCGATCGCGGGGAGCGGCCTCTACAGGGGCCTAGCTCTGAGAGCAGCTGCCCTCATCGCCATCCTTGCCGAGTGGTTCCCTGTGCCCTACCATGTTGATGCTGAACGTGGGACCCTGGTGGCAGCCCTCGGGGTAGATGACTTCTACCATGTTAACGGCGGGGAAGGGCTGGGTGTCTACCTTCATGGCGTACTGGTTGAAAATTAAACGCCCCTTCTCTATCGCCGCTTGGATGTGCTGACGCCACACCCTGCAGTCGTTGGTGGCATGGGAAAGCGAGTTGTGGAATTTGCGACGGCTTTCCGTTTAGCTCTTGCGCCGTAGGGAACTTGAGACCTTCAGAATCGTCAACTGTTTCTCCTTAAGCAGGAGGTCGAAGATTTGTTCAGTCTTGGTCACGTCAAAATCAAATCCCCTGGGCGGCCCTGGTGGCTTTACCCATTTGCAGGATACGGGGGTTCCTCCCCGAGTCCACTCAGCCACTGCTACTTCTTGGTCTCCCGCAGGCACTTCACCTTCCTCTGTATCGACCATGACTATCGCACGCTTGAACTTGTCTTGGTACAGTCTGTGGCGCTGTTCATATGCCGATAGTTTCTGAACCATGTGCGCCGCCGAGGGATAATCTGCTTGGGAGGCCATGTCCTTGAGCTGCGTTGCAAGGCCAGCTATCGCCAATTCGATCGCTTCCTTTTCAGGTTATACGAACCGAATAACATCGGTTCCTAAGATTCCTGAAGCGCTGGATGTACTCGTCACCGTTTCTCCGCGCTTCGACGTAGTTGTGCTAGATCGGCAATGCTAGACTCTAAGCTTCGAATGGTATTGCGTATGGAACTGTTCTTCCAATTGCTTCCAAGACTGGATGGAGTTTGTCGGCAAAGAGGTATACCATCCAAAAGCCGATCCTGTGAGGGACCGTGAAAAGAGCCTCACGCGTAGCTGATCCGACAGAAGCCGGTCCTAGTTGCGCCAAATATCGGCCGATGTGCTCGATGGAGCTGGAGCCATCCGATCCACCGAATTTGGAGAAGTCAGGGAGCCGATATTTAGGTGGCAGCGGGATCATCTCGTACTCGTCGGGGTACGGCTTGGAATAGCCGATTGCCCTTCTTTTCGGCATAATGCCGAACTGGTCTCTCAATATGGTACTGATCTGATCCGCTGTGCTGGCTGCAGGAGTTGCACTCTGAAGATTCGCCGGGGTGGCGTACTTGGCCAGCCATGTTTGCTTTTCCAGCTCTGAGCCAACTGCAGAGCTGGGCCCCGGAGTTTCGTCGGGGTGGCGTACTTAGTTAGCCACGTGCGCTTCTCAAGCTCGTTGCCGACGTTCCTCCCGTTTGCGCCGGAGTCCCCGACGTTGTGGCCTGGTTTGAGAGTGGCCGGTTGCCACAATCCGGCACATACGTGCACGCGTATCCTTGAGGGATCTCCTTGGGCGCCTCAGCCAAGAACTGGTAGTCACTAGGGTCACCACCGATCTTGTAGACGACGAATGCCGGTGTAGCCGGCACTTCAGCTGGTGCTGCCAACGCATATGGCAGCGGTGGACGGGACTGGAGTGGAAACTCTCCTTGGTGCGTCCCGAGAGCTGGTCCTGACGGCGAGTACTGGTGGCTCATGATCTCCTGGATCACGCGCAGCGAGACGCTCCAACACGTTGACCAAGTTTTCGTAGTGGCGGTGTAGCGAGTGAGCCACCAAGTAGTTGATCTCCTGCCGTAGGGCCCCGGTGCGTTCCTCCGACAGAGCGTAGAGATCTATCCCATCGAGTGCACCTTGTGGTGAGAACCCCTTCCATCCGATGCCATGGGTACGGGTTCTCCGAAAAGAGCCGATGAGGTCGGCTTCGAGGGTGGCCTTGATCTCGTCATGTTTCTTCTTGAGCTCAGCAGCAGCTCCTCGTAGGTGACTCAAGTGCGTCCGCCGCCATCTCGGATGTAGATGGCGATGTGGTTGATGTAGATGATTGTCCCACCGGCGTGCAGAATGTGTTGATCGCCAAAACCCACCGGCGGGCAGCGGCCCGTCAACACGGTAGAGCCGGAAGAGCCTAGAGCTGCGGCTGGCCGAGACCCCTCCGAGCGACGGCCCGCAATGCTCTTCTCGGTCACACGCGGCGATGCGAAGTGCAAGGCGTGCCACCCGACCTATACCTGGTCGGGAAGGTGATGGGGATGCCTCGCTTAGTTCCCCGCATGGCATACACGTAAACATTAAATAAGAGCCTCGATCGGCTCTCAGGTTATCCTGTGAATCGGCTCAAAGAGCCGATCCACCCATGATCCGTACGGGGTGCACGAATACTTGGTGATCCTGCTTGATCAAGATAAAGCTAATGAGATCTACGACGATTTAGGGTTTTCACCGCATAATCGGATCATCCTACTCCAGGTTGGGCCTCGCGGCCACGCACGGTGCTCGTAAGCCGATCCTAAACAAGGCCACACAACCAACGTGACGTTGATCATCGGAACATCCTGTTTAGGACTTGCGAACGCCACCCTACGTGCCGCTGGATCCTCCCCCCCTTTGTAAGGCCTAACTATTGCAGATATTAAACTAATCCTTGCAGAGCAAGGAGCAATCGTAACGGATCAGATCTACTAGATGATGAACAAGCAGGGTGCCGCCCCCACGCCTGAGATAGGCGTGAGGGCGGCTAGACATGCGAGGGTTGCACTACGTAAGCATGTTTATACGAAGAGCTATGCTAACCCTAACACATCTATGATAACTACGTTGCCCGCCATCAAAGACGCTTCAGTACGGGCAACGCATGAACAACGTGGAGCTTGTGCTGCCTAGATCGCAAGATGCGATCTAGGCAGCATGTCGCTTACCTGATTGAAACCCTCGAGACGAAGGAGTTGGCGATGCGCTGAGATTGGTTTGTTTTGGGGTGAACGTTGTGTTGTTGTTTATTCCATAAACCCTAGATACATATTTATAGTCCAGCGGACTTTCTAACGTGGGGATATCCCACCGTGTGCGATACAAATTCTAAATCTTGATCTAAGATATAACCTACTATAATTAAAGATACACGGGCAAACTAGCCCAAATTCTCCGTGCAAGGCCGCTTCAGAGATCTTCCACGTGTAGTCCTCTAAGCCCATCTTTCTTACGGCCCACCTCTGGATTTGTCCAAAATCTGGTGATAACAGTTGTATAATAAGTAAAGAGCAGTTGTCAATTTTAAGTCCTATGGTGCATGGTTGATGATTATTTATTATATAATTCAGAAGAATAACTTTTGGAGAACATGTTCTTTGATAAAGAACAAGTATGATAATCAGGTTGGGTTTCTATGGTTGACTATGGTTTCATGTAGTTGCTGAAGTAAGTGTTAGATGGATCCCAACAAAGTTGGATTCATCAACACCTAGGGCTGGTAAGGTTAAGATAAGCCTAGGCATCCTAAGCAATTCATTATACATGGTTGTTGTCAAGGTTGGTTTATCTTGCTAGTGATAGTTGGCTAGAGTTTATAGGTCTTTATAAGCAGGGTTGATGATGATTCCTTATTTTCTTCAAAAGAATAACTTTTGAAGAACATACTTCTTAAGTAATAAGAAGTATTGCAATTAGGGTTGAGGTTGTCTAGGGTTGGCTATTGGATCTATTAAGGAAGGAATGTTGGTTTTCTAAATAGGATGATTAATAATTATCTCACACTAGTAGGGTTTAGTGGAATATAGTGATGTAATGGTAAATAATTGGTATGGTTGCTACTAAGGTTCATCACAATGGGTGATGCTAAATTAGGATGAGTAAGGATAAGATTCTTGGTAATAAGGACTAAGGTTGATCCTATTTGATCATCTAGGTAGGATAGGTATGCATACATGGAATACTGGATTATGGATAATAGGGCTCCCATATTTTATATGGACATGGCAAGTATTTAATTAATAATTATGGTTCTATGGATCAAAAGAAAGTAGGATGATCACATGGTATACCCTAGGGTTTAGGTTTAGGACAATTTAGGGTTCATATGGATTAATGGAGATAGGGTTTCTAATGGTATTAGGGTTTTAGTATCCCACATAAAATTATGTGGTTATCACTTTGTTTATAATGGAACAATGAGTTCCCAATTACTATTTAATTCTTAAGTGCCTAAATTCATCATAAGGTTGAAGTAATTATTAACTTTGAAATAAAAACAATATTGGATTGGGGCTTTTTACTATTTTTAATGAATTAATAATTAGGGTAATTACTAATCAGGGTTTAAATCTCTCAATAATGATGTAACAAAATAACAAATAAAGAGGATTACTTTTATTGTTTTCTTTGTATTCTTTACTGGTTTTTATTTAATTTGAAAAGTTTTCCTAATTTCTGAATTTTAATTGTATTAAGAGTTAAAGGAAATTGCTTAATTAACAAGTATTAAATAATTGAATTTTTATTAAAAATAAAAATTTCATTTCATATTTTTATTGGATAGGGTTGATCTTTATAAGAATTTTGATATCTTATATTTATTTTTCTGAGTTAATATGATTTTTATATGAATTTGCAAAGTTGCAGTAATTTCCTGGATTTAAATTCAAACGGTTAATACTACAGTTACCCAGCTAAGCTACCCATATAGTCACTGACCAGTGGGCCTTAGGCCATGTCAGCTGCCACAGTGGCGTTGACGGTGGTCAAAATTGGTTACGAGGCCAGGGGAGCTTCTGGCCGACGACCAACTGCTGCCGTCGACGGCGATTCGGGCTCCCGCGCCAGAGCTGAGGTGCGGGTTGGATTCGCCGCGCGATGCTGAACCCACGGGTGGCGGCGCCCCCATCTATTGGTCACCGGAGTAACTCCGGCCAGCACGAACAACGGCGGCGGACACGGGTTCACGACGCGGCGATGCTACAACGAGCTAGTAAGCGAGGCGAGCATGCCATTCGGTAGAGGAGCTCATCGCGGTTCCGACGAGCGTGTCGGAGAGACTTGGGGTGGCTTATATCGACGGCGGCGACGGTGACCGGCATCGGAGAAGACAAGCTCGGCGCAGGTGCTATGGACCTCTCCAGCTCGATTCCTCTACCGGGTTGAGCAAGTCGACGACGGTGATTTCAATGGCGTCCACGGCGAGATGAGGGGATGCTCCAGAGGGCGGCGATAAGTGATGGCCGGCGAGGCTAGGGTTAGGTTTTCCAGAAAATTGGAGAAGAAGGAGAGAAGGAAACGAGATGCCAGGTTCTTCGGGGGTACTTATAGACTCCTCACGGTCGGCGACGTCCGCGAAGTCCAGGAAATCGGCCGGGACGTGGCCTCGTCGTCGCGCTGTCGAGCTGAGGCTCGAGCAGAGGACGAAGCGAAGACGACGATCCCCTCCTCGTGTTTATCTGAAGTGAAACGCTACGGGCTAGTGTTGGGCTACGGTTTGAGCTGGGCCTAGGCTGCTTGATGGGCTGCGTTGCTGGGCTCCTTCGGTTGGCAAGGTCCAGGTAAGGCTTTTCTCCATTTTCTCTTTTATTTATTTCCTGTTTTGTATTTTATGTTTTCAATTCCATTTGTTGAATTCAAATTTGAATTCAATCCTACTTTGCAGACGTTTCTTTATATTTCAATTAGGACTTAATAACAAAAATCACTACATTGTTTTGTTGTTCTGAACATTTATTAAATATATGTGAGCTTTATTGAAATTTCAATTATTCATGATTTTATGTACTCTTTTAATTTCTTCTTCTTGTGGAATCAATTCTGTTTTGTATTATTTGAGTTGCTAATTTCTACTCCAAGTGTATTAGAAAGAATCATTAGGATTTGTCACCTTATTTTATAATTTGATTACTTGCTTAATATTTTATGTGAGCACCTTTTTGTTAAGATTTTATAAGCATTATTATAATCCTATTTCAAAGTTAGCACTAGTGTTATATTTTAATAACATCATGAAATACCTAAGGTAGATACTATTCTCATTATGGTTTGATATTAATTATAAAGCTAAGTGGTTGATCACCACCATGGTTCTAGTCAATTGGTTTAACACTAGGTTATTCTTAAGTTCCATAATGAAGCATGAGATTTAATTAGTGAACAATTTTAAGGTTCTCATCATATTCACCTAATGGCAATTGGTTTGAATCTCAATTAGGGCCTGGTTTTATATTATGATCACCATAGTGATACATAGACTAGGGTTGAGATATAACTTTAGTTTGTTGAGTTGAGATGGCATCACATTGCATTGCTAGGGTTTAATCTCCCCTATCCATGGTAATATGGTTATTTGCCCCATATCTTATGTGCTTCTCTAATTACTAAGGATTTGAGAATTGGTTTTATCTTCTTCCAATTAACTTCTATTATTATCCCCAATTTATCATTAAAGTAACTACACTAGTTATAGTTCTTTTTATAGTTAACTTTGGTCATATGGATGTATGGTTTCTCACCATATATATTATAGGCTTTAACTCTAAGCTTTACTTATGAACTTATATCTTCTACTTCAAGTTCTTAGGGTTTATGATCACTACACAACTTATAATGATCAAGGTTTGGCTTCCTAAGGTACCTCTCATTAATTAGGTTTCTCAGTTCCATGATCAAGCATTGTCTTGATCAACTAGGGTATAGTACTTCTAATTTACCTTCTTGAATGGGACTACTATGATTGCCTCTAAAGTTTATATCCCAGGAGAATGCCTGAGATATTATGTTAGGGTTCTACTCAACAATGATGATATGATCATATGGTTATAAGAATAGTTCTCTCCCTCAAATTCAGGTGTTGCCTCAACTATCTTGAGTGTAACACCAGATCTTGAGCTCTCTTATATAGGAATGGATTATTCTAGGGTTTATGGTGTACTCACAAGATCTCAATAGGTATTTAGTCTAAAACTCCACTTGGCTATCTTGGTTATCTCACCACTCCAAGATGAAATGGTTTACCTAATACTTTAGTTCAAAGTTTATCCTTGATTCTTAAATAGGTAAAGCTAGAATTAGTATGATTGGTCTTTCTCATTTGGGAAGGTCTTTAATACTAACCTAGGGTTAAGCTCCATAGAGGTTGATGTAATCATCAATGTCTATGTTTAACACAAATGGTTTCTCTCTCTAAGGAATGTCTTGAATAATATCCTAGTGTTCCTCTTAAAGATGATGATTTGAAGACTTGGATGTATATCCAAGGTTTAGCTCCAGGTTTGTTATTGCTTCTCTAATAAATAATATAGAACTCTCACCTCTCTGGGTTTGATGTATAATAATTTGAAATAAAGAAGAATTATATTCCTTAGTTGGATCTCCTTGTCTTGTTTTCAAGATTAAAGTAGAATGGATATAAAAGGGTTTATGATAAGAGCATGGATTAGTTTAAGACATGGAGAAGATAAGTGAAGAATAGTTTCTCCAATTATTGTTACTTAGTTTCCAATTAAATAGGTGTTCATAGGTTATGGCAAGGAATATCATGTTGTGATCTTTAATAAGATCAAGTAGTTGATCATTGAGTAAAGTGTTGTTGTGCTGATTATTAGTTCCATTTGATCTAACCCAGTAGATCAAATCATCTCTACCTAAAACAAGGTTTTAACAAAGTCACAATGAGGTTTATAGCGCTTGACTTGATGAGCTACTTCAATTCCACCAAGGTCAAGTGAAACTTCAGTTACTGACTGTTTTACTTTAAAGCGCGAAAATTCCCCGGATTTTCTATGCATGAATGCAATGCACACATCTATTTCCTCTATGTTTGTAACCCCATTACCTGGGATATTACAGTCTCTACCCCTTAAACTAAACTCCGTCCTTGAAGTTTGAACTCTCTCACGTTTCGGAGTGCGGATCTGACTTGTGTAGACTACATCTTTTCTCGAACTCCGTAATGATCTTACTGGATATAATTGAATATATCCCTTATCCAGATTCTTCCTGGAATCCATTATTGTTTGTCCTTAAACAACTATTACTTCCTTTACTTCCATGATTTCCTCCAATATTATAAGCTTGTTTCCTTTCTCATTGAGTATTCAATGATTGGGACAATTTCTGTTGTTGATAAACTTGACTGGAGACTAATTTGATATCATACTCCTAATTGGTAAAATAGGTCTTTGTTTTCCCTTACTACCAAAACTGCAATAATGGTATTAAGTAAGGTACTTAACATGGAATGGTCGTGATGGTTTATTTTCTAAGAATGGATTAGACTAATTTAGTCCATCCAATCATGGTTTATAGTTGATACCCATAACTATTTTGGGTTATTTAGGTTCCATGAAAGGAATCATTCTATTAGTCTTTGGTATTGGTATATTCAATCTTCTTCGGTCCTTGGCCTTTTTGAGCTGTATTTGGTCTATGGTATTTCCTTTGTCCAACTTCAATAAACTTAGCTTACTTGAGCTTCCGTACTTCTGGGTAAATCTTACTCACTTTCTCAAGTTATAGTCCACTCTTACTTCCTCGAGGTATGAACCTCGGCTTCTGGTCTGACATCCTTCTGAAAGTAGTGTTCAACAATCTTATGAAAATAAGATCGAACTACCTTTCAGTTCAGACCTTCTTCTTATATCTTACTCAAAGTATTGAGTCGTGGTACATCCAACTCAATCCTTACTCTACCCCTTAGAGTTTTCTTATGGTCTTCAACTCCTTTTCTTCCAACCATTGGATTTATGGTTAGAATATTGGTCTGGTTCTAACTTATGGTTTATACTTTTCTAAGGTCTTGTGAAGAATCCTTGTGGTGTATCCACTCAATTGTGGACATCCAATGTGAATCCTTCAACTAAATGATTATAGGTCATAACTATTTGGCTGATAAAATTTTATTTGTTCACAACTTCTTGGTACAGATAATCCAATTACGGACTACTTGATACCAATTGTGGCTATTCGCTATCTAAAAATGGGTTCTAGTATAGGTTCTGATCAACTGGACGAGACATCTTCTACTCTATCTCGCAGTATTGATCCTATACCACAACTGTGGTCTTCTGATACCAACTATGATCTTCTTATATCTGCTATGGTTTCATAGGTCATCTTCCTTTCTTCAGGGTTTATTTTGCAAGAAAACCACTAGCTGACACTATGAATATAGTATCCTAAGTGATTTCCCCATGCATTCCCTCTTCCATAATGATTATGGTTCTACTTCTACTTCTCCATATTCACCATATTTCTCACCTTCATACTTCTTATGTACTATAGTACTCCTCTGTTGAGGTAAAGCATGAGTTTTGATTGGTACTTCCTTCAGAGTATTGTGGTTACTTCCTTCAACTTTACTTCCTTTCTCTGATGATCCTTCATCTTGTCTTTAGAATCTTCAGAATTCATCACTTCCTCACACGAATACTATTACCCTCTAGATCTATAGCATCAAGTAAAGACTTGATATTGCAACATGCATTTGCATATCAAAGTCATACTTCATGTATGGATCTATTCAATCAATGAAAATCCAATAAAATCCAAGAAGATTCAGCTTTGTGCTTATAATACACACCATCATAAGCCTGAATATACTAGTTGAGTAAGACATCTCGAAACATCAGGCTGAGATGTGTAGTATATAACACCACATAATATAGGTTTATATCGTGATACTTAGCACGAATATATGGGAGGCTACTATTTGTCTTAACATTTACCTGAATTGCACAATTGCAATGGGATAAACTTGAAACAAAGTGGTCTAGGGTAGTTAAAATTAACTTAACTTCTTTGGAAGTACTACTTAACTTTCATTTTATTGAGTACTATCTCACATGATATGTCTAGGTTCTAACATTGCTACTCTAAACACATAACTATGGAAATATAGCTCATATACTTCCATATGTTCTTACCATATAACTAGGGTTCTGATGTACTTGACACAGTTCCCATGGTTTTGGAACACAAATCTTACTCTATTGTTTCGCGTCTAACTTCTTATCAAACTCCTCCTAAGTATTTATGATATTCTAGTCCATCACATAACGATTCTCAGGTGAATCACATATGATTTCTATCTCTACCATGTAGGCATATTTTATTCCTATCTCTCTTCCTTACCTCCCATGATTGACTCATCATGGTCTATACTACCTCACATAACTCAGAGTTATCACTTACTATCAATTGTTTCACAAGTTTAGATAAATTTTACTTACCCTATTACTTGTCTTGGTATACTCCTTCTAGTAGGTTATCTTCCTAATATACTTATCTTTATCACATGATATCGTTCATATTACAGGTCTGAATAACTCTTACTTAACCATGACATGTGTTGGTACACATCTTCCAATAGGATATCTTCCTTATGGTTGTATCCTCTCTTTGGACTACCATGTATTGTATACCAACTGTGGTCTACTCATCTATGATTTTAAGGACTTAATGGTGTTCTACATATTTAGGATTAGCTAACTAGCTTCACTTAGGAAAGATGGGTAAGAAATGTTGACTTAAGTGTGTCAGGATTATTCTCAAGTGAATATCCATCTCAAGTCATAAGAATTATTTGGTTTACCTAGGACAACTTCCTATAGACACTACCAATCCTATAGGTCTCCTTTAAAGGTTTTAATCCTAAGGTCAAAGCATTTGCTCTGATACCAACTGTGGTGACCCGGCATACCACTGCATGGTGTAGTATGCAAGTCTGATATAACACCAATGAAACACCGTTCCACTAGTATTATATCGCTCAGAGTGGTACAACAGAAACATATGCGGGTCCAAGGCATGTCTATAGAATTACATACAGACTCTGTTACATAAGATCATCACAGCCTCCTACTTTATAATGAGGTAAATCTGCAAATAAACTCCAGAAGAACGACTCGTAGTCTAATCCTATCATGAACTCTATTTGTAGAGTATTTGACTAGCTATAGAGGCTATGAATAGATTCTAGCTAAGTAGGAGCTAGGTTTAGGAAGCTAGTTCCATTATATGGCTAAACTAGGTTTTCTCCTTGTTGGATGTGGTATCTGACTCCTCTGACAGGGTCCTGTCTCGTCAAGTAGTTGTTGACTCCTCGGTCTTCTAGTTGCACTGTAGATCCTCCTTCGATGCCTCCATATCTAAGCAGGGGATTTAAGAGTGGGATGAGTACGAGCGTACTCAACAAGTTCATTATAGGAAAGAGGTGTTTAATGCACTAGCTACGGCATTAAACCAGAAAGTCTAATACCAATGCAGGTTTTCATAATCATTTCTTCAAAAGGTTGCTTTTATTCAGAAGAACTATGTCTGTCACCCTTCACCGGTTTACTAGAACTTCATGGAGCTCCTTTCCGGCCGCGTTCGCAGTTCCATATCCCGGAACAGGGAGTGACAGGTCACGGTTCTTTACACTCTGCAGAGGTGTGTTGCTTTACCCATAAGAGATCTTAACCTTGGTGCCAACCGGGCAATTTCCCCGTCCACACTTCCTATGGTGTGAGGCCCGGTATAAGGTCTAGCCAATCATGTTCCTCCGCTACCTCGAACACCCACCCTTTGTTGCATGCCCCGACCCTGGGTCCACGCCGGTCCCATTATTCCCGTAGATTTCAGGGTGGACCTCGACCACGACGTCAATGCAGGGCTCTACCATACATTCCTACGCCGGTAGCTGCAACCCATCATAGACCGCAATACCGTGGGGACTTAAGGCTTCCCCAGCCTACCGCTTGTTCTTCGGGCGACAAGTGTCTACGGACAATGCCGTGGGGACTTAAGGCTTCCCCAGCCTACCGCTCGCCCCCGACAGATACAAGTGTCTACGGTAAAGCGCATCCGTTGATGAACGAGAGGTGGAAACACTTTTGACTACTCCGTCCCACTCCGGATCTTATGGTTAACACGGGTATTACGACACAAGAATCACTGGACGACATTTGTTGTTTATTCCTAGATGGATATAAACCCTTGCAATGGAACCTCCACCATATCCACACAATCCATGGTTCCATTGCCCACCACTTAGTCATATTCATAGTTATGAAAATAGTGGTTTTGGTTTTTATGCAATAGTGATAATCATAGTACTTTGCAAGTAATTTGATAAAGATACTCAAATGGTATGAGCAAGCGATGAACTTGCCTTTCTTGACTGCAAGATTATGCAGACAAGGTCTTCGATACGCAATAACTCCAAATTCTAAAATAGCATCATCGTCCGGTAAGGACGATGTTTAAAAGATTGGCAAGGATGCAATAATGCATAAGTATGAGATGCAATCGCTCTAAGCATGACCTAACCCCGATGATTTAGGATTAGTGAGTTGAAATGATTTGATTAGGGTGTGTTGCACTTTTAGAGTGATTCACAAACAAGGTTCTTATTCAGGTTTGTGTTGTTTTAGAATCATAAGCAGGTGGTAGAATGCATAGTAACAATTATACACACCAGGGAATAGTAGTTGTATAATAAGTAAAGAGCAGTTGTCAATTTTAAGTCCTATGGTGCATGGTTGATGATTATTTATTATATAATTCAGAAGAATAACTTTTGGAGAACATGTTCTTTGATAAAGAACAAGTATGATAATCAGGTTGGGTTTCTATGGTTGACTATGGTTTCATGTAGTTGCTGAAGTAAGTGTTAGATGGATCCCAACAAAGTTGGATTCATCAACACCTAGGGCTGGTAAGGTTAAGATAAGCCTAGGCATCCTAAGCAATTCATTATACATGGTTGTTGTCAAGGTTGGTTTATCTTGCTAGTGATAGTTGGCTAGAGTTTATAGGTCTTTATAAGCAGGGTTGATGATGATTCCTTATTTTCTTCAAAAGAATAACTTTTGAAGAACATACTTCTTAAGTAATAAGAAGTATTGCAATTAGGGTTGAGGTTGTCTAGGGTTGGCTATTGGATCTATTAAGGAAGGAATGTTGGTTTCCTAAATAGGATGATTAATAATTATCTCACACTAGTAGGGTTTAGTGGAATATAGTGATGTAATGGTAAATAATTGGTATGGTTGCTACTAAGGTTCATCACAAGGGGTGATGCTAAATTAGGATGAGTAAGGATAAGATTCTTGGTAATAAGGACTAAGGTTGATCCTATTTGATCATCTAGGTAGGATAGGTATGCATACATGGAATACTGGATTATGGATAATAGGGCTCCCATATTTTATATGGACATGGCAAGTATTTAATTGCTAATTATGGTTCTATGGATCAAAAGAAAGTAGGATGATCACATGGTATACCCTAGGGTTTAGGTTTAGGACAATTTAGGGTTCATATGGATTAATGGAGATAGGGTTTCTAATGGTATTAGGGTTTTAGTATTCCACATAAAATTATGTGGTTATCACTTTGTTTATAATGGAACAAGGAGTTCCCAATTACTATTTAATTCTTAAGTGCCTAAATTCATCATAAGGTTGAAGTAATTATTAATTAACTTTGAAATAAAAACAATATTGGATTGGGGCTTTTTACTATTTTTAATGAATTAATAATTAGGGTAATTACTAATCAGGGTTTAAATCTCCCAATAATGATGTAACAAAATAACAAATAAAGAGGATTACTTTTATTGTTTTCTTTGTATTCTTTACTGGTTTTTATTTAATTTGAAAAGTTTTCCTAATTTCTGAATTTTAATTGTATTAAGAGTTAAAGGAAATTGCTTAATTAACAAGTACTCCCTCCGGTCCTATTTAATTGACTCAGATTTAGTACAAAGTTGTGCTAAATCCGAGTCAATTAAAAGAGACCAGAGGGAGTATTAAATAATTGAATTTTTATTAAAAATAAAAATTTCATTTCATATTTTTATTGGATAGGGTTGATCTTTATAAGAATTTTGATATCTTATATTTATTTTTCTAAGTTAATATGATTTTTATATGAATTTGCAAAGTTGCAGTAATTTCCTGGATTTAAATTCAAACGGTTAATACTACAGTTACCCAGCTAAGCTACCCATATAGTCACTGACCAGTGGGCCTTAGGCCATGTCAGCTGCCACGGTGGCGTTGACGGTGGTCAAAATTGGTTACGAGGCCAGGGGAGCTTCTGGCCGACGACCAACTGCTGCCGTCGACGGCGATTCGGGCTCCAGCGCCAGAGCTGAGGTGCGGGTTGGATTCGCCGCGCGATGCTGAACCCACGGGTGGCGGCGCCCCCATCTATTGGTCACCGGAGTAACTCCGGCCAGCACGAACAACGGCGGCGGACACGGGTTCACGACGCGGCGACGCTACAGCGAGCTAGTAAGCGAGGCGAGCATGCCATTCGGTAGAGGAGCTCACCGCGGTTCCAACGAGCGTGTCGGAGAGACTTGGGGTGGCCTATATCGACGGCGGCGACGGTGACCGGCATCGGAGAAGACAAGCTCGGCGCAGGTGCTATGGACCTCTCCAGCTCGATTCCTCTCCCGGGTTGAGCAAGTCGACGACGGTGATTTCAATGGCGTCCACGGCGAGATGAGGGGATGCTCCAGAGGGCGGCGATAAGTGATGGCCGGCGAAGCTAGGGTTAGGTTTTCCAGAAAATTGGAGAAGAAGGAGAGAAGGAAACGAGATGCCAGGTTCTTCGGGGGTACTTATAGACTCCTCACGGTCGGCGACGTCCGCGAAGTCCAGGAAATTGGCCGGGACGTGGCCTCGTCGTCGCGCTGTCGAGCTGAGGCTCGAGCAGAGGACGAAGCGAAGACGACGATCCCCTCCTCGTGTTTATCTGAAGTGAAACGCTACGGGCTAGTGTTGGGCTACGGTTTGAGCTGGGCCTGGGCTGCTTGATGGGCTGCGTTGCTGGGCTCCTTCGGTTGGCAAGGTCCAGGTAAGGCTTTTCTCCATTTTCTCTTTTATTTATTTCCTGTTTTGTATTTTATGTTTTCAATTCCATTTGTTGAATTCAAATTTGAATTCAATCCTACTTTGCAGATGTTTCTTTATATTTCAATTAGGACTTAATAACAAAAATCACTACATTGTTTTGTTGTTCTGAACATTTATTAAATATATGTGAGATTTATTGAAATTTCAATTATTCATGATTTTATGTACTCTTTTAATTTCTTCTTCTTGTGGAATCAATTCTGTTTTGAATTATTTGAGTTGGTAATTTCTACTCCAAGTGTATTAGAAAGAATCATTAGGATTTGTCACCTTATTTTATAATTTGATTACTTGCTTAATATTTTATGTGAGCACCTTTTTGTTAAGATTTTATAAGCATTATTATAATCCTATTTCAAAGTTAGCACTAGTGTTATATTTTAATAACATCATGAAATACCTAAGGTAGATACTATTCTCATTATGGTTTGATATTAATTATAAAGCTAAGTGGTTGATCACCACCATGGTTCTAGTCAATTGGTTTAACACTAGGTTATTCTTAAGTTCCATAATGAAGCATGAGGTTTAATTAGTGAATCATCATATTCACCTAATGGCAATTGGTTTGAATCTCAATTAGGGCCTGGTTTTATATTATGATCACCATAGTGATACATAGACTAGGGTTGAGATATAACTTTAGTTTGTAGAGTTGAGATGACATCACATTGCATTGCTACGGTTTAATCTCCCCCCTAACCATGGTAATATGGTTATTTGCCCCATATCTTATGTGCTTCTCTAATTACTAAGGATTTGAGAATTGGTTTTATCTTCTTCCAATTAACTTCTATTATTATCCCCAATTTATCATTAAAGTAACTACACTAGTTATAGTTCTTTTTATAGTTAACTTTGGTCATATGGATGTATGGTTTCTCACCATATATATTATAGGCTTTAACTCTAAGCTTTACTTATGAACTTATATCTTCTACTTCAAGTTCTTAGGGTTTATGATCACTACACAACTTATAATGGTCAAGGTTTGGCTTCCTAAGGTACCTCTCATTAATTAGGTTTCTCAGTTCCATGATCAAGCATTGTCTTGATCAACTAGGGTACAGTACTTCTAATTTACCTTCTTGAATGGGACTACTATGATTGCCTCTAAAGTTTATATCCCAGGAGAATGCCTGAGATATTATGTTAGGGTTCTACTCAACAATGATGATATGATCATATGGTTATACGAATAGTTCTCTCCCTCAAATTCAGGTGTTGCCTCAACTATCTTGAGTGTAACACCAGATCTTGAGCTCTCTTATATAGGAATGGATTATTCTAGGGTTTATGGTGTACTCACAAGATCTCAATAGGTATTTAGTCTAAAACTCCACTTGGCTATCTTGGTTATCTCACCACTCCAAGATGAAATGGTTTACCTAATACTTTAGTTCAAAGTTTATCCTTGATTCTTAAATAGGTAAAGCTAGAATTAGTATGATTGGTCTTTCTCATTTGGGAAGGTCTTTAATACTAACCTAGGGTTAGGCTCCATAGAGGTTGATGTAATCATCAATGTCTATGTTTAACACAAATGGTTTCTCTCTCTAAGGAATGTCTTGAATAATATCCTAGTGTTCCTCTTAAAGATGATGATTTGAAGACTTGGATGTATATCCAAGGTTTAGCTCCAGGTTTGTTATTGCTTCTCTAATAAATAATATAGAACTCTCACCTCTCTGGGTTTGATGTATAATAATTTGAAATAAAGAAGAATTATATTCCTTAGTTGGATCTCCTTGTCTTGTTTTCAAGATTAAAGTAGAATGGATATAAAAGGGTTTATGATAAGAGCATGGATTAGTTTAAGACATGGAGAAGATAAGTGAAGAATAGTTTCTCCAATTATTGTTACTTAGTTTCCAATTAAATAGGTGTTCATAGGTTATGGCAAGGAATATCATGTTGTGATCTTTAATAAGATCAAGTAGTTCATCATTGAGTAAAGTGTTGTTGTGTTGATTATTAGTTCCATTTGATCTAACCCAGTAGATCAAATCATCTCTACCTAAAACAAGGTTTTAACAAAGTCACATTGAGGTTTATAGCGCTTGACTTGATGAGCTACTTCAATTCCACCAAGGTCAAGTGAAACTTCAGTTACTGTGACTGTTTTACTTTAAAGCGCGAAAATTCCCCGGATTTTCTATGCATGAATGCAATGCACACATCTATTTCCTCTATGTTTGTAACCCCATTACCTGGGATATTACATCCGGTCGCCAGCCCGGTTTGGACCGGCCCATCCGGTCCCTGGCCCGGTCGGACCGGGTTCCAGACCGGCTGCCCCGGCGCCCAACCGGCCTTTGCACTTGTGCCATCCGGGCGTGATCCAGTAAGCTTAGAAGGTCGCCCGGTCAAGACCCGGTCCCTGATCCGGTTGGGAACCGGCCGGTCCGATCACCAGCCCGGTCTGACCAGCCTGTGCGCCGGCCTGGCCGGCGCCAAATCCGGTCGACCGGGTTTCTCGAGGAATCTAATGACATGGCAAGTGGGCAACGGCCAGATTTCGAAGTACACTATAAATAGCCCTTCTCCTACCTCTGAAATGTTAGGCACTACACTACAAGCTGTTCTTGAGCTCTCTCTCTCATACTCCATTGCTAAAAACACCAAAAGCCTCAGATCTCCCTCCTCCTCCACCCAAATTCAAATCCCTCCGGGGAAACGTTAAAGGAGGATCCGATCTACTGTTCTACGAAGCCAAATCTCATTCCCCCTTGTATTCATCGAGAAGCTTGCTTCCTAGGGTTCATTGAAAACCCTAGGTGGGCAAGAGAAGTCCGGAAGCATCCGGGCTGTGGATTTGCTCCGGGCAAGATTGTGAAGGTTTGGAGGCTACCTCAAAGTCTACCACAAGTGAGTGAGCTATTCTTTCGTGGGATAGGCTCCGGAGAATAGGGTGAGCCTTCGTGGCGTGGGGAATCCTTCGTGGGACCTCCACCCGTCCAAACGTGACGTACCTTCTTGCAAAGGAAGGGAACACGGGAATACATCCTCGTCTCCGCGTGCTATCGATTATCTCTAACCGAACTCCTTACTTGTGATTTAACTGCCTGTGAGAGCCTTCGTGCTCGAGTTAGTTCTATCCTCATATAGGTTGTTTCACCTAGTTTGCATTAGGCTCACCTTTATATTTCGCAAAGCCTAATATTGCAAAGAAAGAATTAAAATCTGTAGAAACCTATTCACCCCCCTCTAGGTTTACCATCTCTATACTTTCAGGATTGCTAATGCTGGATCTCGAAGGTCAGATATCCACCCTCCCTTTGGCTTCTCCCTCGTCGTCGATCTTGGATGTCGGCTTCGTGCATATGTTGATGGTTGGGGATCGGAGTTGGTGGGGCGTGTTGGCGCTGGGAGAAATCCTTGGTCTTCTGACCATAGTGGCAGCGACTCCTTGGGCGTCGTTAGCCCGGTGAGGCGCCACTAAGGTCCCATCCCCCACCCCTACTTGGATCGGACGGTGGCAGCGCCATGGGAGAATGGGGCCATGGTTGGTGCGAATTTGTTGGCGGTGAAGCTACTACTCGGCTTCTCTGCGTCTTCGAGCTCTACGGCTACTCCCAAGCTTTCCCTTCTCCTGGGAGTCCTCGGTCGCTGAAGTTGTCTGTGGCACCGGTGTGTGAGCGAGGTGGTCTACGTGGTCTATCTAGGTGGCTTCTAGGAGTGCATCTTTCTTTGTTCTAAGGTGAACATCTCCATCCGCCGACGGTACGGTGCCCTGCGATCCAGGGTGAGAGGGTAAGGACTCTCTTCAGCGATGGAGGAGGAATATGATCCTTCGCTGAGTTCGGATGCTGAACACATTGTATTAACTCAATGTCATATCTGTCTTGGCGTTCGTGCGAGGAGGACATCGTTGGATCAAGTTGTGTTTCTTGTTTATCTTTTGTGTTTGAGTTGGGTGTTGTGTTGTAAGCTGTTACAACATTACGGCATTATATTGATTTAAAGCAGGGCATCATTCATGCCTCCAGTTTTTTTTTTAAATAATCTTATATATGCATTTGTTCGGCACTTGGGCCAGGCCAATTGGCCTATCTGCGACCTATATTGAGCCGACCGTTACGGAAACAAAATAAGCCTAGCCCAGAAGGAATCCTTCCAGCAGGAACAGGAAGGCAAAAAAGCCCACCGAGCGAGCGTGAGGATAGGGAGAGTAGCAACCAGACTGACGCATCTCTCCCTCCCTCCGCTGGTCGCGGCCATGGGAGAAGCTCTGGCCATGAGGCCCTCCTCCTCACCCTACCCTCTCCTGCCTCCCCCGACCTGCTCATCCCGCCTGCCCCCGCTCCGCAGCTTCGTCGGCCTCCGATGGTCCGCCCCCCGCGTTCAGGTACGCCTTCCCCCGTTCTTCACCAGAGGAACCACGTCCCCGTCCCTGCTGCTAATTGCTAGGCCACACACTAGCAAAGTGGCTATATTGTTCTGATGTTTCATCGTGTTGTACGGCTGGCGCAGGTCAGGGAGCAGCTGAATTGGGCTGCAAGAATCGGCAGTGGTACGCGAGGTTGCAATGGGCGATTCAGGTCAGTTAGGCAGATTTTTTTTTCAAAAGTAATACTATTGTGCTGCTACGTTGCTTGGCTGGTTTACAAGTCTCTACGCTCTGATTTATGGACATGTAATTGGTCAGCCAGTAGCAAACCATAAACTCGTGGCTGAAAAACAATAGAGTTCACTGACTGAACAGGGCACTAGTTGGGTGCCTAGTGTGGTGGCTCGGGAAAACCTTTGAGGTGGTGCTGTGAGCTGTGCAGTTGGGTTCCAAACTTCCAAAGTAATTATGCATTTATGCTAGTTCCCTCTGGTCATTTGCAACTATGAAATGATTGGTGATGCAAGTGCTCCAACATTAGGGTACCCTTTACCCTATTTAGTCCAAAAAATGAACTAGCTTTTATCCATGACATCATCAAGTTAGTTCATTTTTTAGACAAAAGAGGGTAAAGGGTACCGTAATGTTCTATAGAAATGATATCATAAGTACTCGTACCTTATACTAGTGGTAGTCAGTACATTTGGGAAATAAACTACCATGTTACCAAGATGTCAGCCCGGGTTATGAACAGGTGACTGGTTTAGGTAGTAAATCGTAAACTTGTGATTAAACACAAATTTCGATCAGAGCGGTGCATTTGTAAGGTTTTTCTTTGTGAATCTGTTTTAGCTGATAGCCGCGGTGAAAATTTACCTTGAATGAGCAAAAGTAAGTTCCCAATGAGCAATTACATTTGATTCTGAACTTTATTTGAGTTGGTCCATTGGTAGTTGTTGAACATAAGATACATCCTGCACATCAGCTATCGTGATTTGAATTTCCTTTCATTGTGTTTTTTTTTTCTGATAATTTACAGGGCACCTGCCTCAAGTACATCCCTGCCTTGTCATAGAGCCATCGTCATTAGAAACGACAATTCTCAGAATGCTGATTTTCCTCGTAACTACTCAAAAAGGGAGAAGAAACCATTTCCCATACCAGTAGTGGAGTTAAGGCGCCGAGCAAGACAGAGGATGAAGCAAGCTGAAGGAAAGCCCAAGCGATCATTGCCACCTCCAAAAAATGGATTGCTAGTCCACAGATTGATACCAGAGGCATACAGAGTGTATAATGCAAGGATTTTGCTGATCAACAACTTGAAGAGGCTGATGAAAGTAGTACCAGTAAAAGGCTGCAAGTAATTCTCTTGCCCCATCCTTTGGTGATAATTATTCTCTAGAAATCATGTTTATGGTTAATATGGTAATGCTTTATCAAATTGGACAGAAGAGGTCTGATTTCACGTTGTATGAACCAACATAGCATGATAGGATACATATAAAGGACTGACAAAATACCACACATCCACATTTATCATTGGAATAAAATTATTACTGCCAATGAATATAATCAACATCTTTTGCCATCAGGACATAGGGCATTATATTTACAATTCATCTATCATCCTGTGTTATACAGTGCCAAAAGTCAACGTCGCAACATTACGAGTGAATGAGACCTCTAATATTGGCATCTGCATGGTGTTTTGATTATTTGTTTGAGAGTCTATGCTACACTACCTGCTCCATAGAGGCATGTCATGTGTATCATGTTGAGGATATGCCTTTTACATGTGTTTGTAGATACTGATTCCAGTTAAGACTCTATTTAGTTTGATGAGAATCAGATAGACATCTATATAAAGCCAAGGTAAACGTTGGGCTTCATGTATGTATCCCAAATAAATCTATGTTCATATCCAAAGTGAATGTCATGATGGCGCTGGATGAATCTTTAAATAACTTGGCCCATGGTTCATAATGATGTGTCCTCACCTCATGTTGTGTTCTATGACCGGCAGAATGACACCCATGACTAGTATGCAGTTTGCCAACTTATGTGACCTTAAGTTGTCATATGCATTTTCTCCAGTGAAGATCTATGACTTCTTTTCTTTCTATATGAGGAAGTAATGCATCTTTCTATTGCAGATATTGCAGTGAGATACATGTTGGATTTGATGGACACCCTTTCAGAACATGCCGAGGAATGTCTTCTGATAAACGTAGGGGAGAGCATGACTGGGGAAGTACTTTGCTGGAAGCTGTTTTCTTGCCAGTCGAAGCATACCACCTAGAGGACCGTCTAGGACCGCGTATCCCTCATGACCAGAGGTTTGCAGTGCCCCGTATTCCTGCTCTTGTGGAGCTGTGCATCCAAGCTGGTGTTGACCTCCCTGAGTACCCGACAAAGCGTCGAAGAAAGCCGATTATTAAGATCGGAAGGACAGAGTTTGTCGATGCCAATGAAGATGACCTACCAGATCCTGAGCCTGACGAAAGATTTAAGGAGCCCCTTCTTGAAGAACTACCCGACAATGAGATCATTGCTCCATCGAGCCCAGAGGAGACGGCTGTTCTTGCTGAGGAAACACTTGAAGCATGGGAGACTGTCCGGAAAGGTGCCTTGAGGCTTCTGAAGAGCTATGCTGTGAGGGTTTGTGGATATTGCCCTGAGGTGCATATCGGATCAAGTGGCCACAAAGCACGCAACTGTGGAGCCTTCAAGCACCAGCAGAGGAATGGACAGCATGGATGGCAGGCAGCAGTGCTCGATGACCTGATACCTCCTCGGTATGTTTGGCACATGCCAGAATCTGGTGAGTTGCAGAAGGAGCTGAAGAACTTCTATGGGCAGGCACCAGCTATTGTGGAGATATGCATTCAGGGCGGCGCAGAAGTGCCTGACAAGTACAAAGCCACAATGAGACTAGATGTAGGGATTCCCTCCAGCTTGAGAGAGGCTGAAATGGTCGTCTGAATGAAAATTGTGGTGCTTATGTTGTCTATGAACTATGATTGAGGTTGAGAAAACCTCGAGCTCCATTCTGGCTGACCATACATTGATACTGTACTCCGTGTACATAGCAGGAACTTAGCTCAATAAGATAATCTGGTAGGTTTTGTTTGTTTCGGATGCAGCATTTACCGGATGTTTCTTTATCTGTGTTATATCTGAGAATGTCATGGCCACTACTAATGCTGATATGGCGCAGTGTGCTATACGTGAATACTTTGGTATCAATGTCTGAATCAGTATAGGATCCAGGATTTCAGAAATAAAATTTGATACATTCTGAAAGCTAGCATCATTCAATATTTTGTTCCCTGTCCAACTACTCTTGGTGTATGCCCATCTACAATAACAAGCATGAGAAATCTCCGGCACATTGAAAAGCACAATGACCAGCACCACATTCAACTGAAACAGGTTACAGCAACCCCTTGTAGTTCCGAACCATAGACAGCAAAAAGCAGTAATGCAATTTACAATTACCAGCTGAACAGTTTGTGCATTTGTTATGCCCCCATGCTTTCACAGTCCATACAATTCATGAACCAATTTGTCTGGCTATCGTCATTGGGGCGAGGGCTCCACGGCGGTCCTGAACAGAAGTATGTAGACCTTATCAACGGAAAAGTACAAGAATCCGCCCCTGGCGTGCGTGACATACGAACCGAAACCTGTCCCTACGATGCAGTGCCAAGCTGACCCGTAAGCAGTGTCGAACTCCTGCCAGCAAAAGGATAAGGATAGTAAGCTCCCATCATTTATACAGTACTGAATAGCAATGAAAAGTTTGTGAATGCTGGGACACATAATGCGGTTCTCTGGCTAAAAGTGGAGATGGAGTAGCTGGGGACGGTGACTGAGATTCAGTCACGTAAATAAGCAGTCAGACAGATAGGGTGACGTTGTAGGATAGACTAATTCAGGTGAGGCAAAGTGTCTACTCTGTTGCACACTACTGCATTCCTGAACTACAGTGCATCTCTCGGCTGTTCGTTGCTGATTACCTTCTACTCCTGCACTAGTTGGCTCTGAGGTAGGACTATGCGAGATTCCGGTACATAAACAAGTACTCAGACAGATGGCATTCGAAGAGCAACTGTGAAGATTGCAGCGATTGAGCATTTGAGCGTGGCAGATGTGAGTGAATATTGAGTTCCCAGAACAGTCCTTTTTTCTGGTCAAACTTGCTTAGCCTTCTGTGCAGCGACACTGACAGCCACATGGGCATGACAAAACGGCCCTCTGATTGTGCAGTGCGTTAAATTCTGTAATCGGTGGTTAGCCACGCGACTGATAGTTTATCATTGGGCTTGACCCCATCGCTTAGGTGTTGGGAGCCTGATACACCAACGGCCAATGATGGCCAACAAAACAACAAACCTATCTTGTTTTCAGCCTTTCAGGTGTACGCAGTACGCAGAAAGCCGCAGGGGCGACCAACCGACTCTGATACAATTCATCCAAGTGATCATCTTGATGCAGAGCATCTATCACCTATCAGCATCTCAACATGAACGTGAATGCGTGATCATCTACACGCAATACACGGGAGTGATCATCTTGATGAAGATCATCTGTCAGCAATTCAACATGGACGTGAATGCAGGTAGCGTCGGTGCAATCCTTCAGGCCTTCAAGACAAGAACGAATTGCTCCGCACGATGTGTATGGGTTACTAGATTAGTCCTAGCCATTTGGTCTAATTAATCCGCGGCTATAGCAGAGCATAAACATGCAAATGTAGCAAGTGCTGTCAAGCTGCTGTGTTTACCATTGCACATTTGGGAGCAGACGACACTGCAAGCGTCCGGCTAAGTTGTGCTACAGTGTATACTGGCAATCTGTAATGTTAAGTTCTTGCAGTAGCGTAGGAGCAGTGTTCACGGCGGTTTCGTACCTTCTTGAGGGCGAGCGCGATGCGCTTGGGCTCGAGGCGGCGCGGGTAGTGCGGCATCGCGGCGAGCTCGTCGCGGGCGCAGCGGAAGGCGCGCCGCTGCAGCGCGGGCGGCATGTCGGCCGCCACCACCCGCACCACCGCCTTGTTCCTGTCCGCATCCGGGGCCTCTGCCTTCTTCTTTGAAGCGCCGCCCACGGCCACGGCAGCGTCGTCCTCCGCGAGCCTTGCGACGCCGAGCAGCGCCCTGATGACGCCGCCCCGGCGCCCCGCCTCGCCGCCGGCCTCCTGCTCCCTCATGCCCGCGACGACACTCGCGCTGGGAGTTTTTCAGGAGCGGGAGGTGGGAAACCGGGAACGAGCTGAGCTGAGATGGCGAGCGTGCCTCTTGTTTTCTTTGCAGAATCGCTGTGCGGCGGTTGGGGCGGCTTTTTGTATTGGGGCGGGAGAGGACGGCGCGCGTCGGGGCTCGTTAAAGTTGGCGCCGTACTCTGCACATTTACCATTTGTTTTCTCTGAACCGGGAAGCTCGCCGGTGGGATCACCGACGGCGCGCTCCGGGGCGGCGCACGATGTCGAGGAGCGCGCGCGCGTGGGGGACGAGACGAGACGACGAGCGACGTGCGGAGGCTGGCCAGGCCATGGGGCGCAGGCGCACGGTGGGGCTAGCTGCCTAGCTGCTCCCTGTCAGCGTGCGGCGCGGAGTAGATCATGTGGAGATGTACGACCACTGCTTCAGTTATTCGGTCTCGTTTTGACAGCACATGACATGTTTTTTTTCTTCTATTTTTGAGGATACCGCACATGACATGTATGCGACGAAACATGAGACGCGTCGAGATGTGGTCTCTGCGCTACGGCCCAGCCCAACTGTATGGGCCTCTTTCACAATGCCAAGGCGTTTCGATTTCTAGTTCGGCCCAGCATTTTTGGATGTTGTAGTGAGGCCTGAAGTGGAATGTCGCCGACGGCAAACCCTATACACCGCCTATCGCGGCATGTTTGGGGTAATCCCTATTCCCCGCCCATTAGTGTGTCTTTATAGCGCACGCTAAGAGAGCGAACACTCTGGTGTATTTGTTTCAATTTTTTCCTATTTTAGGCGGTTTTGTGCGGTTTGGTTTTCGATCGATTTTAAGACCAATTTCGAATTCAAATTTTCCTCCGATTCGGAAAATTGTTCGAATTCAAATTTTACTCAGATTCAAAAAATTGTTCGAATTCAAGTTTTGCTCAGATTCAAACTTTCTTCGAATTCAAATTTTTGCAGATTCAAAATTTGTTCGAATTCAAATTTTGCTCAGATTTGAAATCTGTTCAAAATTAAAATTTTCTCAGATTCTAAAGTTGTTCGAATTCAAATTTTGCTCAGATTCGAAAATTTGTTGAAGATTCAAAATTTGTTCAGATTTTATTCAAATTCATATTTTGCTTAAATTTGAAAAAATGGTTGCGAATGGGTGTTCGAGCTCGGGTCTCCTCGTACAAAGGGTGAAACCAGTAGGCTAGAGACAGGTCCTTCTAAAAGGTTAAAAATATGAGGTACTTATTTCCTGTATGCGGAGAAGATAATCGGCCGGCCCATCAGGGATTGCCTGCTGGCGATGCTTCCCTCGTGCGCGCTGCTGGGCGCGGCTTAGGCGCTCCCCATGTTTGGTCAGCACCATGTACCTCTCCTATTCATGCATGTTGTGGTGGGTCGGGCCTGCTAGCGAGGGGCTGTGGGCATCCTCTTCCTCATCGTAGCCGGTTATGCTGCAAAATATCCCATCAATGCTGCAAAAAAATCCTTAATGTACCATCTTTTTGTATGTAGCAACTGCGGATTGAGAAACTAGCGCAGAAGGCGTTGGGTGAATACCTGATGAACCTGAAGTTGGCTAGAAAGAAGGAGCAATTGTCAATTTCTTTTTCAGAAATGCAACATCGATTTCTCTGCAATACAACCAACATTTTTGCCTACCTTACCCAACATTCCAACACCACGTATGCAACATTGATGCAATCTCCGTGTCGTAGAAGATCATAGTAGCACTTTACCCATACATACACAATAAAACTATGTACACATGTAGCAAATCCTAAAGTTGTATGTAACATCGACAAAATCCCTCAAAACTCGACCTTCCCAACGAACCATGGAGGCATTGCCATGGCCGATTCGAGATCGCCAGGCACCAATCCGCCACATTGGAGGTCCGTCGGGGCCGGATCGGGTGAATCCCGAAACCATCCACTTGATGAGCGTCCATCTTCTCCAAGTCAGGCGGCGATTGGACACCTCAACATCCATGGCCGCCATCGCGAGCATGTCATGCTTGTCGGCCATCCGAGTTGTGACGCTGGAAGGAGGGTCCAACCTAGGTAGCATCATTGGCCATCACGGGTTGCAACGCCGGGAGGAGCTACATGTGTGGCGGCAAGTGCACATATGAGCGGTAAGTGCGACATTAGCTGCGACGGATCATGCGCAGAGGAGCGAAGACAGTCGCAGAGGAGCTCCAAGAGGTGCCAGCCTCACGAGCAGGTGAGCAACAAGAACAAAGGGGGGCTCGTGGGTGGATCTAGCTCCATGCGGTGTGAGGTGGAGGTTCTAAAAGAAGAAGAGCAGAGGAGATGCGGTTGCAACAGAGAAGACCAGTTGTAGCTACTGCCGGGCTATCAAACAAAGTTTACCTTTCTTCAGGGACGGAGCCAGCTTTCAACCTTGAGGGGGGCAAAATGGTGTTGCAAACTTCATGAGGGGGGCAGAGTAAACTAAATCAGCAAGAAATTACACTTCTAGTGAGTAGTGTTCTTCATAAATTTCAAACCATGGGGGTGGCTAAGCCCCCCTCGTCCCTGATACGTCTCCGACGTATCGATAATTTCTTATGTTCCATGCCACATTATTGATGATATCTACATGTTTTATGCATACTTTACATCATATTTATGCATTTTCTGGAACTAACCTATTAACAAGATGCCGAAGAGCCAGTTGTTGTTTTCTGCATTGCTTTTGGTTTCGTAAATCCTAGTAAGGAAATATTCTGGGAATTGGACGAAATCAACGCCTGTGGGCCTATTTTCACACGAAGCTTCCAGAAGACCGAAGAGTCAACGAAGTGGGGCCACGAGGTGGCCAGGAGGTAGGGCGGCGCGGCCCAGGTCTTGGCCGCGCCGGCCTGTCCCCTGGGCCCCTCGTGTGCCCCCCTGACCTGCCCTTCCGCCTACAAATAGTCTTCGTCGCGAAACCCCCAGTACCGAGAGCCACGATACGGAAAACCTTCCAGAGACGCCGCCGCCGCCAATCCCATCTCGGGGGATTCAGGAAATCGCCTCCGGCACCCTGCCGGAGAGGGGATTCATCTCCCGGAGGACTCTACGCCGCCATGGTCGCCTCCGGAGTGATGAGTGAGTAGTTCACCCCTAGACTATGGGTCCATAGCAGTAGCTAGATGGTTGTCTTCTCCTCATTATGCTTCATTGTCGGATCTTGTGAGCTGCCTAACATGATCAAGATCATCTATCTATAATGCTATATGTTGTGTTTGTTGGGATCCGATGGATAGAGAATACTATGTTATGTTGATTATCAATTCATGTCTATGTGTTATTTATGATCTTGCATGCTCTCCGTTATTAGTAGAGGCTCTGGCCAAGTTTTTGCTAGTAACTCCACGAGGGGGTATTTATGCTCGATAGTGGATTCATGTCTCCGTGAATCTGGGGGAGTGACAGAAACCTCTAAGGTTATGGATGTGCTGTTGCCACTAGGGATAAAACATTGATGCTATGTCCGAGGATGTAGTTATTGATTACATTACGCGCAATACTTAATGCAATTGTCTGTTGCTAGCAACTTAATACTGGAAGGGGTTCGGATGATAACCTGAAGGTGGACTTTTTAAGCATAGATGCATGCTGGATAGCGGTCTATGTACTTTGTCGTAATGCCCAATTAAATCTCACAATACTCATCATAATATGTATGTTCATGGTCATGCCCTCTCTATTTGTCAATTGCCCAACTGTAATTTGTTCACCCAACATGCTATTTATCTTATGGGAGAGACACCTCTAGTGAACTGTGGACCCCGGTCCATTCTTTTACATCGAATACAATCTGCTGCAATACTTGTTCTACTGTTTTCTGCAAACAATCATCTTCCACACTATACATCTAATCCTTTGTTACAGCAAGCCGGTGAGATTGACAACCTCACTGTTTCGTTGGGGCAAAGTACTTGGTTTGTGTTGTGCAGGTTCCACGTTGGCGCCGGAATCCCTGGTGTTGCGCCGCACTACATCTCGCCGCCATCAACCTTCAACGTGCTTCTTGACTCCTACTGGTTCGATAAACCTTGGTTTCTTACTGAGGAAAACTTGCCGCTGTGCGCATCACACCTTCCTCTTGGGGTTCCCAACGGACGCGTGTCGAACGGAAAGACAATACGTCAACCACGCGCATCAAGCAAAATTTCTGGCGCCGTTGCCGGGGAGATCAAGACACGCTGCAAGGGGAGTCTCCACATCGCAATCTCTTTACTTTGTTTTTGTCTTGCTTTATTTTATTTACTACTTTGTTTGCTGCATTATATCAAAATACAAAAAAATTAGTTGCTAGCTTTACTTTATTCACTGTCTTGCACTCTATATTAAAAACACAAAAAAATTAGTTACTTGCATTTACTTTATCTAGTTTGCTTTATTTACTACTGCTAAAATGGGTACTCCTAAAAATACTAAGTTGTGTGACTTCACAACCACAAATAATAATGATTTCTTATGCACACCTATTGCTCCACCTGCTACTACAGCAGAATTCTTTGAAATTAAACCTGCTTTACTGAATCTTGTTATGCGAGAGCAATTTTCTTTGAGGACTAAATGCAAGGATGCTTTTATTGGTAGATATTATCCCCCTGCTAAAATTATATCTTTGAGGAGTAGCATAATGAATTTTAAACAATTGGATACTGAGCATGTTGCACAAGCATGGGAAAGAATGAAATCTTTGGTTAAAAATTGCCCAACCCATGGACTGACTACTTGGATGATCATCCAAACCTTTTATGCAGGACTGAATTTTTCTTCGCGGAACCTATTGGATTCAGCTGCTGGAGGTACCTTTATGTCCATCACTCTTGGTGAAGCAACAAAGCTTCTTGATAATATGATGATCAATTACTCCGAATGGCACACGGAAAGAGCTCCACAAGGTAAGAAGGTAAATTCTATCGAAGAAACCTCTTCCTTGAGTGATAAGATTGATGCTATTATGTCTATGCTTGTGAATGATAGGACTAATATTGATCCTAATAATGTTCCGTTAGCTTCATTGGTTGCTCAAGAAGAACATGTTGATGTCAACTTCATTAAAAATAATAATTTCAACAACAATGCTTACCGGAACAATTCTAGTAACAACTATAGGCCATATCCTTATAATAATGGCAACGGCTATGGTAATTCTTATGGGAATTCTTACAACAATAATAGGAACACGCCCCCTGGACTTGAAGCTATGCTTAAAGAATTTATTAGTACACAAACTGCTTTTAACAAATCTGTTGAAGAAAAGCTTGGGAAAATTGATATACTTGCTTCTAAAGTTGATAGTCTTGCTGCTGATGTTGGTCTTTTGAAATCGAAAGTTATGCCTCATGAAAATCATAATCATAAAATTGTTACTACAGCAAATGCCATCCAATTTAGAATTAATGAGAATATAAGATTGATGGCCGAATTGCGTGCTAGGTGGGAAAGAGAAGAAAATGAAAAAGAAGATAATATAGCTAAAGTTTGGACTATTACCACCACTAGTAATGCTAATGCTACACATGTTGCTGCACCTCCTACTATTACTAATAAAAGAATTGGTGTTAGCAATGTTTCCACTTCAAATGCAAAGCGCGAAAAACTGCCTCAAATCGCTAAAACTCATTAAATCGTCTGTGATAAAACTGCTGAAATTTTTTCCAACATTGGGGATGATGATCCCATTGCTTTAGATTATAATGGTTTGAATTTTTATGATTGCCACATCTCTGAAGTTATAAAGTTCTTACAAAAACTTGCTAAAAGTCCTAATGCTAGTGCTATAAATTTGGCTTTCACGAAACATATTACAAATGCTCTCATAAAAGCTAGAGAAGAGAAACTAGAACGCGAAGCTTCTATTCCTAGGAAGCTAGAGGATGGTTGGGAGCCCATTATTAAGATGAAGGTAAATGACTTTGATTGTAATGCTTTATGTGATCTTGGTGCAAGTATTTCTGTTATGCCTAAGAAAATCTATAATATGCTTAACTTGCCACCGCTGAAAAATTGTTATTTGGATGTTAATCTTGCTGATCATTCTACAAAGAAACCTTTGGGGAGAGTTGATAATGTTCGCATTACCGTTAACAATAACCTTGTCCCCGTTGATTTTGTTGTCTTGGATATTGAATGCAATGCATCTTGTCCCATTATATTGGGAAGACCTTATATAAGAACTGTTGGTGCTATCATTGATATGAAGGAAGGTAATATTAAATATCAATTTCCTCTCAAGAAAGGTATGGAACACTTCCCTAGAAAGAGAATGAAGTTACCTTATGATTCTATTATTAGAACAAATTATGATGTTGATACTTCGTCTCTTGATAATACTTGATACACACTTTCTGCGCCTAGCTGAAAGGCGTTAAAGAAAAGCGCTTATGGGAGACAACCCATGTTTTTACTACAGTATTTTATTTTTATATTTGAGTCTTGGAAGTTGTTTACTACTGTAGCAACCTCTCCTTATCTTAGTTTTGTGCTTTGTTGTGCCAAGTAAAGTCGTTGATAGTAAGGTTCATACTAGATTTGGATTACTGCGCAGAAACAGATTTATTTGCTGTCACGAATATGGGCAAAATTCTCTGTAGGTTACTCAGAAAATTATGCCAATTTACGTGAGTGATCCTCAGATATGTATGCAACTTTCATTCAATTTTAGCATTTTCATTTGAGCAAGTCTGGTGCCTCAATAAAATTCGTCATTACGAACTGTTCTGTTTTGACAGATTCTGTCTTTTATTTCGCATTGCTTGTTTTGTTATGTTCGATGGATTTTTCGATTCCATTGACTTTCAGTAGCTTTGTGCAATGTCCAGAAGTGTTAAGAATGATTATGTCACCTCTGAAAATGTATATTTTGATTGTGCACTAACTCTCTAATGAGTTGTTTTGAGTTTGGTGTGGAGGAAGTTTTCAAGGATCAAGAGAGGGAGATGATACAACATGATCAAGGAGAGTGAAAGCTCTAAGCTTGGGGATGCCCCGGTGGTTCACCCCTGCATATATCAAGAAGACTCAAGCGTCTAAGCTTGAGGATGCCCAAGGCATCCCCTTCTTCATCAACAACATTATCAGGTTCCTCCCCTGAAACTATATTTTTATTCCGTCACATCTTATGTGCTTTGCTTGGAGCGTCGGTTTGTTTTTGTTTTTGATTTGTTTGAATAAAATGGATCCTAGCATTCTTTGTGTGGGAGAGAGACACGCTCCGTTGTTGCATATGGACAAATATGTCCTTAGGCTTTACTCATAATATTCATGGCGAAAGTTTCTTCTTCGTTAAACTGTTATATGGTTGGAATTGGAAAATGATACATGTAGTAATTGCTAAAATGTCTTGGATAATGTGATACTTGGCAATTGTTGTGCTCATGTTTAAGCTCTTGCATCATATACTTTGTACCTATTAATGAAGAAATACATAGAGCATGCTAAAATTTGGTTTGCATAATTGGTCTCTCTAAGGTCTAGATAATTTCTAGTATTGAGTTTGAACAACAAGGAAGACGGTGTAGAGTCTTATAATGTTTACAATATGTCTTTTATGTGAGTTTTGCTGCACCGCTTCATCCTTGTGTTTGTTTCAAATAGCCTTGCTACCCTAAACCTTGTATCGAGAGGGAATACTTCTCATGCATCCAAAATCCTTGAGCCAACCACTATGCCATTTGTGTCCACCATACCTACCTACTACATGGTATTTCTCCGCCATTCCAAAGTAAATTGCTTGAGTGCTACCTTTAAAATTTCCATTCTTCACCTTTGCAATATATAGCTCATGGGACAAATAGCCTAAAAACTATTGTGGTATTGAATATGTACTTATGCACTTTATCTCTTATTAAGTTGCTTGTTATGCGATAACCATGTTCCTGGGGACGCCATCAACTACTCTTTGTTGAATATCATGTGAGTTGCTATGCATGTTCGTCTTGTCTGAAGTAAGGGAGATTTACCGCTAAAATGGTTAGAGCATTGCATAATGTTAGAGAAGAACATTGGGCCGCTAACTAAAGCCATGATCCATGGTGGAAGTTTTAGTTTTGGACAAATATCCTCAATCTCATATGAGAAAATTAATAATTGTTGAATGCTTATGCATAAAAGAGGAGTCCATTATCTGTTGTCTATGTTGTCCCGGTATGGATGTCTAAGTTGAGAATAATCAATAGCGAGAAATCCGATGCGAGCTTTCTCCTTAGACCTTTGTACAGGCGGCATAGAGGTACCCCTTTGTGACACTTGGTTAAAACATGTGCATTGCGATGATAATCCAGGTAATCCGAGCTAATTAGGACAAGGTGCGGGCACTATTAGTATACTATGCATGAGGCTTGCAACTTGTAAGATATAATTTACATAACACATATGCTTTATTACTACCATTGACAAAATTGTTTCTTGTTTTCAAAACCAAAGCTCTAGCACAAATATAGCAATCGATGCTTTCCTCTTTGAAGGACCATTCTTTTACCTTTATGTTGAGTCAGTTCACCTATCTCTCTCCACCTCAAGAAGCAAACACTTGTGTGAACTGTGCATTGATTCCTACATACTTGCATATTGCACTTGTTATATTACTCTATGTTGACAATATCCATGAGATATACGTGTTACAAGTTGAAAGCAACCGCTGAAACTTAATCTTCCTTTATGTTGCTTCAATACCTTTACTTTGAATTATTGCTTTATGAGTTAACTCTTATGCAAGACTTATTGATGCTTGTCTTGAAAGTACTATTCATGAAAAGTCTTTGCTATATGATTCAGTTGTTTACTCATGTCATTTACCATTGTTTTGATCGCTGCATTCATTACATATGCTTACAATAGTATGATCAAGTTTATGATGGCATGTCACTCCAGAAATTATCTTTGTTACCGTTTACCTGCTCGGGACGAGCAGGAACTAAGCTTGGGGATGCTGATACGTCTCCGACGTATCGATAATTTCTTATGTTCCATGCCACATTATTGATGATATCTACATGTTTTATGCATACTTTACATCATATTTATGCATTTTCTGGAACTAACCTATTAACAAGATGCCGAAGAGCCGATTCTTTGTTTTCTGCTATTTTTGGTTTCAGAAATCCTAGTAAGGAAATATTCTCGGAATTGGACGAAATCAACGCCCAGGGGCCTATTTTCACACGAAGCTTCCAGAAGACCGAAGAGTCAACGAAGTGGGGCCACGAGGTGGCCAGGTGGTAGGGCGGCGCGGCCCAGGTCTTGGCCATGCCGGCCTGTCCCCTGGGCCCCTCGTGTGGCCCCCTGACCTGCCCTTCCGCCTACAAATAGTCTTCGTCACGAAACCCCCAGTACCGAGTGACAAGGGATTAACTTGTCAATGCCTATGGATTGTAGGCTAGGGTTTAGTTAGAAGTAGAGGGTAAGTAGATCTCGAAGGTTTCAGCCGAAAAGTACTCGACGATTGTGAAAACTAGGGTTTGCAGACAATGATTCCGTTGATCCTTTGTCCCTCGACTCCCCCTTATATATGAGGTGAAGCCGAGGGATTCGTGCTATACAAGTTTACAGAGTCCGGGACGGTTTCTAACTCATCCCGCCAGATTACAAACAACACTTCCTATTACAACTCTATCTTTCCTTAGTAAATCTTAGGCTCCCGAATCTTCTTATTCTTCGGGTATTGGGCTTCCAGTAAACCCCGGGTACTATATTCGGCAGGCCCATTTGGGATGCCTATGTCAGTAGCCCCCGAGATTTTGCTTGAATTGTAAAGTCAGGGAAAATCTCCACTGTTTATTTTTACCCGAAAGCCTTAATCTTTCTATATTTCTTCTCATAAAATTCTATATTGTACAGGGATATTGGTAATTGGGGCTAGTTCATCTGACGGATCAGGTACTAGTTAACTGCTCTAGTGGCAATCCGCAAAAACCTACTTCAAAATCACGTCCCTGGACATGATCTCGGGATACTGGTGTAAACTTCGACAGGTGCCGCTTAAGGTCTTACCATTCGTCGAGTCCCAACAAATTTATCGGGTACCTAACGCGTCCGTTAGATTTTTCTTCGTATCTGTTGATACGGATAAAAGTAGCAGAGCGCAGTCTTTGGCGATGCCACGCCCAGCAGAATGGATTCTGGGGTCTTACCTTCGCAAATTTGCGGCATTCAGAAATTGATCGCAACTTTGGCGTTCTGAGAATATATTGTCGAGTGCTTTTCCGGCTGTTGGAATGGCACATTTTATTGAGTCAAATATGACTTATATTGTTCTCCCGATGGGAGTATATGTAGAGTTAATTATAACTCGAAGTATACTCTCTTGCTCTTCTATTTTTCCTTTGTTAATTTCATCGGGCACGCGAACAGCGTTCCCGATGGGAGTAGCCCCCGAGGCTACAGCCAAGAACTTGTGCTTGGCTGTAGGCTCAACATTTTATTCCACCTTGTCGCTATTTTGTCATTATTTCGCAATATGAACTCTTTCCTCTTCTTCTTCTTCTGTATCTTTATTTTTATATTTCTCGGGTGCGCGAACAGCGCTCCCGATGGGAGTAGCCCCCGAGGCTACAGCCAAGAACTTGTGCTTGGTTGTAGGCTCAACATTTTCTATATTGTCATACTCGAAATTTTACTTTTTGTCGGAGTAGCCCCCGAGCATTTGGGCAAAAACTTGTATTTGATCAAAGGCTCCCGAAGTATTGAATATTTCATCCTGTCGCCAATCTCTGAATACTTCCTTGTCAACATTCTTCACTTAATCAAATTTACTTCATCCTTGACAAGTAGTCGTGAATTTTCTGTCCTGTGGGTCCATTGCTTCCACCACGTTGACACGTCGTGCAAGTGGGGGACACACGTCCTCCGCTTTTTCTGGCGCACGTACGGTAACGCCTATCTCAGTAAAAATACTTTGTTGCCCTTGTATCTAGAAGATCTATTCTCACCCCACGATTTTTTCATCCAACGGTGCACTGCTTCACCCGATTCTTATATAAACCCTTCTTCAACCTCCGTTCATCCCCTTGCTTGCGCCGCTCGTCTGTTCCTCTTCGCAAAACTTCTCCTGCGCCCAAATCTCTCCGAGCTTCCGCATTCACGAACATTGCTTTGCCCATTGCCGTTGATGCCACCGCGCACGCGACTCGCTTCGCCACAAAGACTCCCGAATCCAAGATGGCCACCGAAGATCTTGAGTGGGAGAGATCCAAAATCTCCAACCAGACATCAACACGCTGAAAAGGCTTGGCCTCATGAAGAAGGAGGACGCCATCCGCTTCCCCGAAGAAAGCTACCCCAACCCTCCAATGGAGTATCGGGTTAGTTTTGTTGATCATCTCATCCGTGGCCTCTCTACCCCAATTCATGATTTTCTCCGCGGTCTTCTCTTTGTTTATGGGATTCAGCTGCACCAACTGACTCCCAATTCCATCCTCCACATTTCTATTTTTATCACCCTTTGCGAATGCTTCCTCGGAGTCCCTCCTAATTGGGCTCTGTGGAAGCGTATTTTCTGCCTCCGCCGCAATGGCTCTCACAACGTCACCTATAACATAGGTGGCGTTGTTATCTGTGTCCGCACTGATGTCGATTACTTCGACGTCAAGTTTCCTGACTCTGTCCAAGGATGGCGCAAGAGATGGCTCTACATTCACGAAGAAAGCGCCAACTCCGTTGAACACAACATAGTTCCTTTCGACGGAAGTGCCAGAATCCAACGCCGCCGCTCCTGGGATGCCGAAGTTTCTAAAGAAGAGAAAAAGGCGACAGAGGCACTCATGTCTCGTATCCATCAGCTGCAAAACATTCGAGGCAAAGAACTGTCTGGTGTTCAAATCACTGCCTACTTCCTTAGGATTAGGGTGCAGCCTCTTCAGGCTCGCAAAAATCCCCTCTGGACGTATTCTGGTGAAAACGACGCCAATAGAATCTCCGACGATCTTTCTGCAAAGGACTTGGAGAAGTTGATCCGAAGAGTTTCCGCTTGGCAAAAAGGATCCTATTCCTTCCGCTTGTCGCGTGGAACCATACAGCTCCGCCAATCCTCTCCCCGAGGTATTTTGCCTTCTCGAGTTTCTATCTTGTTCCGAATTTGCCCTGCATCTCATTGTATTTGTGTTACTCTAATTTTTCTTTTGTCGCTGTTTTCTTGCAGAACCATCGTACTATGACTTCCCTTCCTCCTCTTCCTGAGGATGGAGAAGTCGAAGAACGGGGCATCGTTGCCGAAGATACCCCAGGTTCTTCTATTCCTGAAAGTGAAGTCGCGGGTTCCCACAAATCTGCGGCTTCCCATGAAAAGGAAGTTGAATCTCGAGGCCGTTGAATCGACGCAATCCCTTCCTCCCAGCTTTCCCAAAGAACAAAAGGAAAAGGCATGATGCCGAGGATTCTGGCACTTCTAAGGCTGAAGAAGCTGGTCCTTCTAATCCGAGGGCAGCTTACGATCCTTATGTTGAATCCCTCATCAGCTCGTAAGTCACCTATCTCGCTATATTTTTGTACTCGAAATATTTATCTTGTCGTGCTTTTTATACTGCTGATTTTTTGATCAATCAGTGATGAGGAGGAAGAAGTACCGATTCGACGTGGCTCCTCGAACAAGCACATCACGCATCGTACTTGCCTCGTACACACTAGTTGAAGGAGAAGAAACGTCGCCTCCTCAACAAGACGTCGTCACCACTACTCCGCCATCAAGCCCCCGTGTCCCTTCACCAAAAAGGGCAAGGGTTGAAAAGATTGCTGATTCTGCCCCTCGCCAAGGGCGTCGTCGACTCTGCTTTTAGATGATGTAAGTCTGTCGACATCTATATTTTCCTTATTTTATTTTTCCACACCTTTTCTCTTTTTTATGCCGATGTTTCTCTTACTGTGTTCACGCTGAACAGCCTATGATCAAGGATCTTCTCCGCATCGGGTCCCAATTTATTGGGTACCGTGAATATGCCGCCAAAGCCGAAGGTAACGACTTTTATACTTGCTATTTTGCACTGACTTTCTATTCCTGTTGCTCGTCGCTATTTTTTGATCTTTCTTTTCTTTCTTTTTCATATCTCGACAGAAAAACTTTCAGAGGCCAACGAACGTATCGACGCATTTGCTCAAAAACTCGAGCAAAGTGAGGCGGCTCGCAAGAAAGCTGAACTTGCTGCTAGCAAAGCCAAGGCCGAGGTTGATGAAGCCAAGGTGAAAGCTGCTAGTGTCGAGGAACTGCAGAGAAGGCTCAAAGATGCCGAATCTGCCTTAGATGAGCAGAAAACTGCACAAACTGTGCGTGAACAAGAGATCATCAAGCGTCTGAAGTCGCAAAGTCGACGTACACTGAGTAATATCATTAACCCCTTCTATTGTACTTCCTGTTTCTTGGTTTTTGACTAATGGTTCTTTGTTTTGTGTGGCAGCCCAAACAAACCAAGATTTTGATCTGGAGAATCCCGTCAATGACCCTCTCCTTGATGCACTTTCTCTTCTGGAGTTCCATGGGCGCGAAATTCGTGAAGGCGTGGCCAATGCCAGTGCGAGTTTGTCGGCGTTATTCCCCTACTTCTTCCCGAAGAAAGAGGAACCTTCGACTTTCCTTGCCCTTGCCAAGCTTTTCAATTCGTCGGAAGACCTGGGATTGAAGATGCGTCAGGAGAATATGAAGGTTGCTGTCGAGAGTACTGTTGCCCTGGTTGCTGACAGCCAACAGACGCTTGATTGGATGAAGGTTGGCGACACCAGCCAGGTAGAGCATTCGAGATGGAGGTCGCTGATCAAGGCAGCCAAGCCCAACACGAAGAAGATCTTGGCGTATCTGGGGATCAAGCCAGCTTCGACTCCTAGCTCCTCGAGGCCGGAGGTCTAGTTGCATGCCTCCTTGTTTCTTTTTCTGTTTCTTTTGCTTTTGTTGCCAAAGTAGTTGTTTTGGCGACATTCATTTCCTTAGCTCCACTGTAGTGCCCTTGTAATTATTCCAAGAAATTAATGAAAAACTCTATCTGTCATTTGATGTTGTCTTGTCTAAATTTCAGTTGATATTTGATAACTATACTCCAACTTCCGCTCCTTCCAATGTATCGCCTTCTTCTCGTGCGAGGAGAGCTTTTGTCGATACCGCACTGCCGACGATACCTTGTCGCAAGAACTGGATGAACTTCGGCAAAGAACTTCAAGATGCGAAGAAGCAAACACTTGTGATGATGGAGCAATCTCGTAAGTCATCTGAAGCCGAAAAAATTGCTCTTCAACAATCTCACGAAGCCGTGGCTGCTAAGGAAATTGCCGCTTCCGAGGCTGAAAAGGCAACTACCCGAGAAAATTTCATGCTCGAATTAATGAATGAAGCCAGTGCAGATATGTCGGGTATGCCTGTTTCATCCGCTGATATTCTTTATCTTCATGCTATTGTTTCTTAGAGGTTTCCACTTCTTTGTTTTGATAGGTGCCTTTACTGATGCTGCTGCCGAAGAGGAGAGGGTAAATGCTAGGACAACCCTCCTTGTTAATCTTTCCCTGGACCATGGTTCTTTGTTTTGGGCTACCCCAGAGAGGACCCGCCAAATTGTCAGATTTCAAGATCGTGCCTCTCAAACTCGCGATTTCCTCGACTTCTGTACCAAGACCTTGTCCATGGTTTACAACTCCATGTTTCCTCGCAACGTCCAACCAAAAACTCTTCCTGAATTGATGGAAAGGTTCAAGGATGCTCGCAGTATCCATGATTTTGTCAAAGCTCAACTAGTAGCTGGCGCCGCATTTGCTCTTATCATGCTCCAAATCGCCACTCAAGCTTGACCTTACCCAGGTTGTCGAGAAGGTTCACCAAAAAGTAAAACGGCGGAGAGTTGGTGTTGACAGGATTAACACGAAGGTTACGCCTATAGCCGAAGAAATGATTGAGGACCTACTTCGGATGGATGCCGACTTTTTTGCCGATGGCCATTATGCCGATTTTCTTGGTGCTGCTCCTGAGGAAAACAGGGTTACTCTTGATGACATATTGAATCAAGACTAGTTATTTTCTTCTTGTAGATATTTTTTCTTTGCAATCCATGACTATATTGTAAAGCAATCATTATATTTCTCTGTTTGTTTAGCCCCCGAGTGTTTCGGTGACTCTTTACTATATTTGTATACTTGCGAGGTTTTGAACCAAGGCATTTATATATTTAAGGCGAATATGAGCCCCCGAGCTTTTTATTGAGTACTATTTTGTATTTTTGTTGACTCACGAGGTATTTGAATACCAAGGCAAGTTTTTCCTTTTGTCGATGAACTATATTGAAATTCGTCGGAGCGAAGACTTTGGTCATGTCGATAAAGAAGAAAAGTTATATTGTCACTATCTTTATTATATTGCAGCACCGCGAGCCCGCCTCATTAAAAACCTTCTCCGGCCCCACTCGGTGCCCCGAAAAAGGAAAAGAGTGCGTCTGAAAACTCGCGGGCGTTTCAGTACATTGAAGCTTTACAAAGACTATATTTTGACTCTAGGCGTAGAAACGCCTAAGTTGCGCCACGTTCCAGGGGTTTGGCTCCTCCACCCCTGTCTTCTTGTCCTTTATTCGTATGCTCCTCCTCCAAGTACGTCCGTGACAATGTAAGGGCCAAGCCATGGTGACTCGAGTTTTTCATGACTTTTTTGCGTGAGCCGAAGAACTAGGTCTCCCACCTGAAAAGATCTTGGCCGCAAACGTCGACTGTGGTAATTCTTCAAGTCCTGTTGATATTTGGTTACCCGAGATAATACTTCATCTCGAGCTTCATCAAGTGCGTCGACGTCGTCTTCTAGCACTCTTCTCGACGTTTCTTCATCATATTCAGCGACACGTGGAGAGTTGTGCTCTATCTCGATTGGTAGTACCGCTCTGCTCCATGAACCAGAAAACGGAGTTTCGCGTTCTTTGTGTTTGGTGTTGTTCGGATGCTCCACAACACGCTTGGTAGTTCTTCTGGCCAGGTATGTCGAGCTTTTTCCAGTGGTCCTAACAAGCGCTTCTTGATACCATTGCAGATGATGCCATTGGCTTTCTCGACTTGCCCATTGGTTTGAGGATGTGCAACTGACGCAAAGTTCAGCTTAATACCCACCTCTTCGCAATAATCTTTGAATTCATGGGATGTGAAGTTACCGCCGTTGTCCGTGACGATGCCGTGGGGCACTCCAAATCTGAAGACGAGGCCTTTTACGAATTTTATCATGCGGATGCTCCATCTCGGTGAATTTATCGGCTTCGCTTCTATCCACTTTGTAAACTTATCGACAGCTATTAGCATGTACTCCTTTCCTCCTGGCCAGGATTTGTGTAACTTACCCACCATATCAAGTCCCCATTGAGCAAAGGGCCAAGACAATGGTATTGGTGCTAGCTCGCTGTGGAGAGTGAGGTTTTGCGGCGAACCTTTGACATGCGTCGCAAGTTCTTACTATGTCCTTGGCGTCCTCGATTCTTGTCAACCAAGAGAATCCTGCCCGAAAAACCTTGGCTGCGATAGCTCGACTACTTGCGTGGGGGCCACAGAGTCCGTCGTGTACATCCTTCAGATTATTCTTCCTTCCTCGGGTGTAACGCACCTTTGCAAAACGCCTGAAATACTTCGCTTATACAATTCTCCCTTGACCACCGTAAAAGCTTTGGAGCGTCGAATTACTCGCCTTGCTTCAACCGGATCATCGGGTATTTCTTTCCTCATGATGTATGATATGTACGGCTGCATCCACGGTATCCGTATCACCATGACCAAGTCCTGATCCTCTTCTTCGTCCTCTTGCTTTTCCTTGGCAGCTCCCGAGGGTTTCTTCTCCTTCTTTTTGACCTTGTTGGCTTAGTGGATCTCTCTCGTTATCTCTTCCCGAATACACCCGGCGGGACCGGAAGGCACCGTGACCCGATGTTTGCAAGAACGTCGGCTTCGTCGTTGCTCAACCTGCTAATATGATTTACTTCGCATCCATCAAATAACTTCTCAAGCTCGTTGTACACCTCCTTGTATGCCATCATGCTATCATTGATTGCATCACATTGGTTCATAACTTGCCGAGCCACCAACTCGTGAGTCGCCAAAGATTTTTAATCGAGTTGCTCCGCAGCTTTTGCCATCTTCATCCCGTGTATGAGAGCCTCATATTCTCGCTTCATTGTTAGATGCGTTAAGGAACGTCATCCGGAGGATGTACTTCAATTTGTCGCCTTCAGTGATATGAGTACTACTCTGCGCCAGCTCCTTCTAGTCTCTTGGACCCATCAAAGTTCATGGTCCAAGTTCTCGATAAATCTGGAGGTCCCGTATTTTGTAACTCCATCCATTCTGCGATGAAGTCCGGCGGTATTTGCGACTTTATTGCTTTTCTTTTCATACGTGATGTCCCGAGGGGAAAGTTCTATTCCCCAAAGGGAGACACGACCCGTAGCTTCGGGTTATTCAAGATATTTGATAAGGGAGCTTCATTGACCACTATGATCGGGTGTGCCGAAAAATAGTGGCGCAATTTTCGTGTCGTCGTGAACACTCCATATGCTAGTTTTTGGTACCGAGGGTACCTTTGTTTTGAAGGTGACAAGACTTCGCTCACGAAGTATACCGCCGCTGCACTCCATGGATTTTCCCTTCTTCTTCTCTTTCGACAACTAATACCGTGCTAACCACTTGGGGCGTGGCTGCAATATATAGCAGGAGAGGTTCCTTTTCCTTTGGAGCCACCAGGATTGGTGGTGTCGAGATTTTTCGCTTCAGATCCTCGAAAGCTCTGTCGGCCTCTTCGTTCCACTGGAATTTATCTCCTTGTTTTATCGCCGCATAAAATGGTAACGCTTTTTCTCCTAACTCGCGACGAACCTGCTCAAAGCTGCGACTTCGCCCTTGAGCTAGCTGTGTATTTCTTTCAACTTTGTTGGCTTTCTCATTGTTACTATGGCTTGTATTTTGTCGGGATTTGCTTCAATCCCTCTTGCCGAAACTAGAAATCCCGTAAGTTCTCCTGCTGGGACGCCAAAAGAACACTTCGTCGGGTTCGATTTGAGGCAGAATTTGTCGAGGTTGTCAAAAGTTTCTTTGAGATCCTCGATCAGTGTTGTCCCCTTTTTTGATGTTATGACGACATCATCGATGTATACTTGCACGTTTTTCCCGATCTGTGTTGCTAAACACTTCTGCATCATCCTCTGATATGTTGCTCCCGCATTTTTTAGACCAAAGGGCATTGTCTTGTAGCAAAACACGCCGTAAGGTGTAATAAACGCTGTCTTGGCTTCATCATCTTCTTTTAATCTGATCTGGTTGTAACCAGAGTATGCATCCAAGAAGGAAAGACGTTCGCAACCTGCCGTGGAGTCGATAATTTGATCGATCCTTGGGAGGGGAAAGTGATCCTTAGGACAATGTTTATTGAGACACGTAAAGTCGACGCACATGCGCAGGCCTGTCGTGTGTTTCTTCGGCACCATCACCGGGTTAGCTACCCATGTGGCTTCTGTAGATATTTCTCTCGATAAAACCAGCTTCTTCGAGTCGATTTATTTCTCGAAAGCATGGCTTTGCGGTTTGGTTCCGAAAAACGCCGCAAAGGTTGTCTCGATTGGTTTTGTCGTTGGATCCAAATTTAGGTGGTGCTCGGCAAGTTCCCTGGTACTCCTGGCATGTCAGCTGGACACCATGCAAAGATTTTCCAGTTCTCACGGAGGAACTTGACGAGCGCGCTTTCCTATGCGATATCCATATCGTTTGCGATAGATGTCGTCTTTTTTGGATCTGTCGGGTGAATCTGCACCTCCTTAGAATTTTTCTCTCGTGTTGAAAGTTGATTCTTTATTTGGCCTTCCAACGTCCGGGCAAGACGTCGTGATCAGTCATGCTTTTTGACGCCAAGTACTCGGCTTGCATCCCGAAAGTTTCTGCCAACCTGTGAAAATCCTTGTCGCACTTATCGGCTAAGGCAAAGCTTCCCTTGACTGTGATTGGTCCTCTTGGTCCGGGCAGCCTCCACAACAGGTATGTATAGTGTGGTACTGCCATAAATCTAGCATATGCTGGTCGTCCCAACAGAGCATGATATTGTGATGGAAAATCGACAACTTCGAACTCGAGCCTTTCGATTCTATAATTTTCTCGGGTCCCAAACTGAACGTCAAGATTGATCTTTCCCAATGGATAACTTGGTTTCTCCGGTGTGATGCCGTGGAACCTTGTGTCTGTTGGTTTCAAGTTTGCTAAGGATATGTTCATCTTCCTCAATGTATCTGCATACATGAGGTTCAAGCTGCCGCCGCCGTCTATGAACACTCGAGAGACATCAAATCCTGCGATAACCGCCGGCGAGAATAAGTGCCGATCGCCTGGTCGAGGAACTTGCTGCGGATGATCTGCTATTGTGAAGCCGATATCTTGTCCTGACCAATTAAGGTACTCAACTGTTGGTGGAGGCATTTTCTCTGCCATAAACACCTGTCGTGAGATTACTTTTTGAGCTCTATTGGACGGCCTTCCCTTCTGAATCATCAACACTGCTCCGTTGGAGTTAGGATCAACATAGGGTGGTGGTGCAGGTGCTGCCGCTATTCTTAGCTGGTGTCGATTGTCCTCTGTAATCGCGGGAGGTGGCGGTAGATGAACCTCGCTCCTAGGCTCCCGAGGGTTTCTCTGTGCTGCTCGAGCGTGAGCATTTTCTGCGTATCCGAACATTGCTCGAAAATTTCGACGAGCCTTTCTGCAGTGCCCCGACCGTCTTTTCCCGTTGCCGTCGAGGAAGAAGTGCATCCGGCACGGTCCGTTCAGCATTTCCTCGGGGACACGAAAGGTCTTGGAAACCTCGGCCCACTATTTTGCCTGTTGCGTGAATCATCCCTATTATCACCTCGCTGTTCACCGCTTCTCTCGGTAATCATCTCTCGTTGCCTCCTGTATTTGTCCGAAAACCTGCCGAAATTTGTCCCTGGGCGTCGTAGTTCGGTACGTCCGAGGAAATCTTCGCCTCGGTTGATAGTTTCGACCACGGTCCTCCTCTCGCGACCTGTGTCGTTTGTTGTGGACAGCGTCTTCTCCATCTGCCCATTTATTTGCTATCTCCATCAACGCGGATACCGTCCTTGGATTGGTCCTTCCCAAATCCTCGACAAAGTCTCCACGCCCGACTCTGCGACAAACGCATCTATTGCTCTCTCGTCAGATATGTTTTCTGCCGAGTTTTTGATGATATTCCACCTCTGGATGTACTTTCTCATTGGCTCATCTGGCTTTTGTCGACACGCTCTCAACTCCTCTAACGACGCGGGTTTTTTGCACGTGGATCTGAAGTTCTTGACGAACACGTCCTCGAAACTTTCCCAGCTGTCGATGGATCCTGGAGCGAGTTTCTTTATCCATGATCGTGCGGCACCACTCGGGTGCACTCTGGATGCTTTGCATGGCTGTTGCCCTAGTTCCTCCCGTCGCCTTCACCGTCTCTAGATAGTCGACTAGCCAATCCTCTGGATCTTGAAGGCCGTCGAATTTCTTGAAATTATCGGGTAACTTGAATCCCGAGGGGACTCGTTTTCGGACTCTCCTCGTGAAGCATGGTAAGCCGCACATATCTTCGTCGTTAAGTTCGGGGATTGCCGATGATCCCTTCGCTTTGCCGCGCTCCGTCGACTCTTGCTTGTGCTGCTGTGTCTCTTGCTCCACTTGGCCCTTCGAGTCTTTGCCGCCGGTTGTCGCTGCGGGTCGCGGACTATTTTGCCTTGCCACTCCTTCGGGAGGCGTTGATATAAACGCTGTCCCCATAGCTCCAACTCCTGCTACCGCCATATTGTACAGTGTTTCCCTTGGGTCACCCGGAGGTGGTTTAGATGCAAGGATAAAAGCATGTGTCGCCATATACCCAGCCTCTGGTGTCTTAGGGATGATGTTTCCTCTTGTATCTATCGACATAAAGGACATGTCGAGGTTTTGAACCAAGTGTTCTCTTTCCGCCTCGGGTATGTGTTGCAGTCTTGACCTTGCTCTATTCCGCGCCTCCCGATGGCTATCACCCGTAGTTCTAGATTGTCGACTTAGATCTGCCCTTCTCCTGCTGGATGCAGAAGCTGCCTCCTTTCTCCTGTTTAACTCAGCTGTCTGTTTTTCCAATTCCCTGGCAGCTCGTGCGAGCCTATATTGATATGCTTGCAATTCTTCTGGTGTGGCTGTGGTAGCCATTGGTTCTGTGCCGTTCATAGCTCTCGCAGCTCTGTCCCACGCTGCTTGTGGAAGTTGAACTCTATCTCGCGGCTCTGGCCCGACGTATTTGTTGCCCAAGCCTTGTCGCAGATTGGAGGGATCGACGTATGGATTTCCCAAACTGTCGAAAGCCTCAGATGTCTCCTCTTGACCTTCAATGGCATAAATCTGATGATACCTTGTACTCAGATCTATGTTGGGTTTGGTGACATCATCGTTGAGATTGATGAAGACCTTGCCCACTGTGAGAGATTTGTCGATGAAGTCATGACTGTCGACATCGCTTGAGCCATCGCTTATATACGAGTCCGCAGATGACTCAAACGATATGTCGTTGAAGATCTTGGCGAGTTTCTCTCTTGCTCTGATACTGACGTAGCGTGTCGCCGAGGTTTCTTCTTCTCCTGACTCGTTTGACGATGCATAGCTTGAAAAATTGGAATCGGCCACTGATGATCCCGACGAAATCGGAATTTCGACACGATACGATCCTTCCTTTTCGACGCGAAAGTGGAACCTTCCGAACGTCATCTCCATGGGCTCCGCCAGATACGCATATGCATCCAAACGGGAGGGTGGGTGAGGAACAAAATCGACAAGACCAGTAGCGATCTGTTTACCTCGATCCATTGTGTTGCTTGCGGTTGACGATGTCGAAGATCTTGAGCGTGCCATCGAGATCAGCTCCTTACGCCTCTAATTCCCACAGACGGCGCCAATTGACAAGGGATTAACTTGTCAATGCCTATGGATTGTAGGCTAGGGTTTAGTTAGAAGTAGAGGGTAAGTAGATCTCGAAGGTTTCAGCCGAAAAGTACTCGACGATTGTGAAAACTAGGGTTTGCAGACAATGATTCCGTTGATCCTTTGTCCCTCGACTCCCCCTTATATATGAGGTGAAGCCGAGGGATTCGTGCTATACAAGTTTACAGAGTCCGGGACGGTTTCTAACTCATCCCGCCAGATTACAAACAACACTTCCTATTACAACTCTATCTTTCCTTAGTAAATCTTAGGCTCCCGAATCTTCTTATTCTTCGGGTATTGGGCTTCCAGTAAACCCCGGGTACTATATTCGGCAGGCCCATTTGGGATGCCTATGTCACCGAGAGCCACGATACGGAAAACCTTCCAGAGACGCCGCCGCCGCCAATCCCATCTCGGGGGATTCAGGAGATCGCCTCCGGCACCCTGCCGGAGAGGGGATTCATCTCCCGGAGGACTCTACGCCGCCATGGTCGCCTCCGGAGTGATGAGTGAGTAGTTCACCCCTGGACTATGGGTCCATAGCAGTAGCTAGATGGTTGTCTTCTCCTCATTATGCTTCATTGTCGGATCTTGTGAGCTGCCTAACATGATCAAGATCATCTATCTGTAATGCTATATGTTGTGTTTGTTGGGATCCGATGGATAGAGAATACTATGTTATGTTAATTATCAATTCATGTCTATGTGTTGTTTATCATCTTGCATGCTCTCCGTTATTAGTAGAGTCTCTGGCCAAGTTTTTGCTAGTAACTCCAAGAGGGGGTATTTATGCTCGATAGTGGGTTCATGTCTCCGTGAATTTGGGGGAGTGACAGAAACCTCTAAGGTTATGGATGTGTTGTTGCCACTAGGGATAAAACATTGATGCTATGTCTGAGGTTGATTACATTACGCGCAATACTTAATGCAATTGTCTGTTGTTAGCAACTTAATACTGGAAGGGGTTCGGATGATAACCTGAAGGTGGACTTTTTAGGCATAGATGCATGCTGGATAGCGGTCTATGTACTTTGTCGTAATGCCCAATTAAATCTCACAATACTCATCATAATATGTATGTGCATGGTCATGCCCTCTCTATTTGTCAATTGCACAACTGTAATTTGTTCACCCAACATGCTATTTATCTTATGGAGAGACACCTCTAGTGAACTGTGGACCCCGGTCCATTCTTTTACATCGAATACAATCTGCTGCAATACTTGTTGATACGTCTCCGACGTATCGATAATTTCTTATGTTCCATGCCACATTATTGATGTTATCTACATGTTTTATGCACACTTTATGTCATATTCGTGCATTTTCTGGAACTAACCTATTAACAAGATGCCGAAGTGCCGATTCTTTGTCATTGCTGTTTTTGGTTTCAGAAATCCTAGTAACGAAATATTCTCGGAATTGGACGAAATCAACGCCCAGGTTCCTATTTTGCCCGGAAGCATCCAGAACACACGAGAACCGCCAGAGAGGGGGGACAGGGCCACCAGACCCTAGGCCGGCGCGGCCAAGGGGGGCCGCGCCCCCCTATAGTGTGGGCCCCCCAGAAGTCCTCCGAAGCTACCCTTCCGCCCATTTAAAGCCTCCATCGCGAAAACCCTATCACGTTCGACGAAACCCACAGAAACCTTCCAGAGCCGCCGCCATCGCGAGGCCAAGATCTGGGGGACAGGAGTCTCTGTTCCGGCACGCTGCCGGGACGGGGAAGTGCCCCCGGAAGGCTTCTCCATCGACACCGCTGCCATCTCCACCGCCATCTTCATCACCGCTGCTGCTCCCATGAGGAGGGAGTAGTTCTCCATCGAGGCTCGGGGCTGTACCGGTAGCTATGTGGTTAATCTCTCTCCTATGTACTTCAATACAATGATCTCATGAGCTGCTTTACATGATTGAGATCCATATGATGAGCTTTGTATCGCTACTAGTTGTGTGCTACTCATGTGATGTTATTAAAGTAGTCTATTCCTCCTGCATGGTGTAGAGGTGACTAGTGTGTGCACCATGTGGTTCTTGTCGTACGCTATGATCATGATCTCTTGTAGATTGTGGAGTTAATTATCATTATGATAGTATTGATGTGATCTATTCCTCCTTCATAGTGTAATGTGGACAGTGTGTGCACTATGTTAGTTCTTGGTTTATTTTGCAATGATCTATTATGCTCTAAGGTTATTTAAATATGAACATTGAATTGTGGAGCTTGTTAACTCCGGCATTGAGGGTTCGTGTAATCCTACGCAATGTGTTCATCATCCAACAAAAGAGTATATGTAGCACATATGAGAAAGAGTTATTTATTATGCGATCAATGTTGAGAGTGTCCACTAGTGAAAGTATGATCCCTAGGCCTTGTTCCTAAATACTGCTATCGCTTGTTTCTTGTTTCTTTGCGTTACTACTGCTGCAATACTACCACCATCAACTACACGCCAGCAAGCTATTTTCTGGTACCGTTGCTACTCTCATATATATTCATACCACCTGTATTTCACTATCTCTTCGCCGAACTAGTGCACCTATTGTATTAGGTGTGTTGGGGACACAAGAGACTTCTTGCTTTGTGGTTGCAGGGTTGCATGAGAGGGATATCTTTGACCTCTTCCTCCCTGAGTTCGATAAACCTTGGGTGATCCACTTAAGGGAAAACTTGCTGCTGTTCTACAAACCTCTGCTCTTGGAGGCCCACCACTGTCTACAGGAAAAGGAGGGGGCGTAGACATCAAGCTATTTTCTGGCGCCGTTGCCGGGGAGGAAAGGTAAAAGGTACTCACACTCCGGATCTCGGCTACTAAGCTATTTTCCGGTACCGTAAGTACTCAAAGCTATTTCCTTTAGATCCTGCAATTGCATCTTTTTGTTTCTTGTTTACACTATTTTGGCATAATGGACAACAATGAGCTTTTTATTCTATTTCCTGAGTTAAGACATGGATGGTTTGATCCGAAAATTAAAAAACCGATGGAACATGTTAGCATGAATACTTTGAACACCATTGTTGCTAATAATATGGAAAATTCTAAGCTTGGGGAAGCTGGTTTGCATGATATTTTTAGTCCCCCAAGCATTGAGGAGGAAATTTACTTTGATGATACTTTGCCTCCTATTTATGATGATTATAATGATAGTAGTCTTTTGTTACCACCTGTTATGGAGGATAAATTTGATTATGATTACAATATGCCTCCTATATTTGATGATGAGAATAATAATGATAGCTACTTTGTTGAATTTGCTCCCACTACAACTAATAAAACTGATTATGCTTATGTTGGGAGTAGTAATAATTTTATGCATGAGACTCATGATAAGAATGCTTTATGTGATAGTTATATTGTTGAGTTTGTTCATGATGCTACTGAAAGTTATTATGAGAGAGGAAAATATGGTTGTAGAAATTTTCATGTTACTAAAACACCTCTCTATGTGCTGAAATTTTTGAAGCTATACTTGTTTTATCTTTCTATGCTTGTTGCATTATGCTTCTTGAACTTGTTTATTTACAAGATTCCTATGCATAGGAAGCATGTTAGACTTAAATGTGTTTAGAATTTGCCTTTTGATGCTCTCTTTTGCTTCAAATATTATTTCTCGCGAGTGCATCATTAAAACTGCTGAGCCCATCTTAATGGCTATAAAGAAAGAACTTCTTGGGAGATAACCCATGTGTTATTTTGCTACAGTACCTTGTTTTTATTTTGTGTCTTGGAAGTTGTTTACTACTGTAGCAACCTCTCCTTATCTTAGTTTTGTGTTTTGTTGTGCCAAGTGAAGCCTCTAATCGAAGGTTGATACTAGATTTGGATTTCTGCGCAGAAACAGATTTCTATCTGTCACGAATCTGGGCTGTTTTCTCTGTAGAAAAATCAGAAAAATATGCCAATTTACGTGCGTGTTCCTCAGATATGTACGCAACTTTCATTAGTTTTGAGTTTTCTGATCTAAGCAACGGAAGTATTTATTAAAAATTCGTCTTTACGGACTGTTCTGTTTTGACAGATTCTGCCTTTTATTTCGCATTGCTTCTTTCGCTGTGTTGGGTGGATTTCTTTGTTCCATTACCTTCCAGTAGCTTTGAGCAATATCCAGAAGTGTTAAGAATTATTGTGTCACCTCTGAACATGTGAGTTTTTGATTATGTACTAACCCCTCTAATGAAGTTTATGAGAAGTTTGGTGTGAAGGAAGTTTTCAAGGGTCAAGAGAGGAGGATGATATACTATGATCAAGAAGAGTGAAAAGTATAAGCTTGGGGATGCCCCGGTGGTTCACCCCTGCATATTTCAAGAAGACTCAAGCGTCTAAGCTTGGGGATGCCCAAGGCATCCCCTTCTTCATCGACAAATTATCAGGTTCCTCCCCTGAAACTATATTTTTATTCCGCCACATCTTATGTACTTTGCTTGGAGCGTCTGTTTGTTTTTGTTTGTCTTTGTTTGAATAAATGCTTGTGTGGGAGAGATACACGCTCCGCTGGTTCATATGAACACATGTGTTCTTAGCTTTTAGTATTCATGGCGAAGTTTCTTCTTCGTTAAATTGTTATATGGTTGGAATTGGAAAATGATACATGTAGTAATTTGCTATAATGTCTTGGGTAATGTGATACTTGGCAATTGTTGTGCTCATGTTTAAGCTCTTGCATCATATGCTTTGCACCCATTAATGAAGAAATACATAGAGCATGCTAAAATTTGGTTTGCATATTTGGTCTCTCTAAGGTCTAGATAATTTCTAGTATTGAGTTTGAACAACAAGGAAGACGGTGTAGAGTCTTATAATGTTTACAATATGTCTTTTATGTGAGTTTTTCTGCACCGGTTCATCCTTGTATTTGTTTCAAATAAGCCTTGCTAGCCTAAACCTTGTATCGAGAGGGAATACCTCTCATGCATCCAAAATACTTGAGCCAACCACTATGCCATTTGTGTCCACCATACCTACCTACTACATGGTATTTCTCCGCCATTCCAAAGTAAATTGCTTGAGTGCTACCTTTAAAATTCCATCATTCACTTTGCAATATATAGCTCATGGGACAAATAGCTTAAAAACTATTGTGGTATTGAATATGTACTTATGCACTTTATCTCTTATTAAGTTGCTTGTTGTGCGATAACCATGTTCACTGGGGACGCCATCAACTACTCTTTGTTGAATATCATGTGAGTTGCTATGCATGTTCGTCTTGTCTGAAGTAAGAGAGATCTACCACCTTATGGTTAAGCATGCATATTGTCAGAGAAGAACATTGGGCCGCTAACTAAAGCCATGATCCATGGTGGAAGTTTCAGTTTTGGACATATATCCTCAATCTCATATGAGAAAATTATTAATTGTTGTTACATGCTTATGCATAAAAGAGGAGTCCATTATCTGTTGTCTATGTTGTCCCGGTATGGATGTCTAAGTTGAGAATAATCAATAGCGAGAAATCCAATGCGAGCTTTCTCCTTAGACCTTTGTACAGGCGGCATAGAGGTACCCCTTTGTGACACTTGGTTAAAACATGTGCATTGCGATGATCCGGTAGTCCAAGCTAATTAGGACAAGGTGCGGGCACTATTAGTATACTATGCATGAGGCTTGCAACTTGTAAGATATAATTTACATGATACATATGCTTTATTACTACCGTTGACAAAATTGTTTCTTGTTTTCAAAATCAAAGCTCTAGCACAAATATAGCAATCGATGCTTTCCTCTTTGAAGGACCATTCTTTTACTTTTATTGTTGAGTCAGTTCACCTATTTCTCTCCACCTCAAGAAGCAAACACTTGTGTGAACTGTGCATTGATTCCTACATACTTGCATATTGCACTTATTATATTACTCTATGTTGACAATATCCATGAGATATACATGTTACAAGTTGAAAGCAACCGCTGAAACTTAATTTTCCTTTGTGTTGCTTCAATACCTTTACTTTGATTTATTGCTTTATGAGTTAACTCTTATGCAAGACTTATTGATGCTTGTCTTGAAGTACTATTCATGAAAAGTCTTTGCTATATGATTCACTTGTTTACTCATGTCATATACATTGTTTTGATCGCTGCATTCACTACATATGCTTTACAAATAGTATGATCAAGGTTATGATGGCATGTCACTCCAGAAATTATCTTTGTTATCGTTTTACCTGCTCGGGACGAGCAGAACTAAGCTTGGGGATGCTGATACGTCTCCGACGTATCGATAATTTCTTATGTTCCATGCCACATTATTGATGTTATCTACATGTTTTATGCACACTTTATGTCATATTCGTGCATTTTCTGGAACTAACCTATTAACAAGATGCCGAAGTGCCGATTCTTGTTTCTGCTGTTTTTGGTTTCAGAAATCCTAGTAACGAAATATTCTCGGAATTGGACGAAATCAACGCCCAGGTTCCTATTTTGCCCGGAAGCATCCAGAACACACGAGAACCGCCAGAGAGGGGGGGACAGGGCCACCAGACCCTAGGCCGGCGCGGCCAAGGGGGGGGCCGCGCCCCCCTATAGTGTGGGCCCCCCAGAAGTCCTCCGAAGCTGCCCTTCCGCCTATTTAAAGCCTCCATCACGAAAACCCTATCACGTTCGACGAAACCCACAGAAACCTTCCAGAGCCGCCGCCATCGCGAGGCCAAGATCTGGGGGACAGGAGTCTCTGTTCCGGCACGCTGCCGGGACGGGGAAGTGCCCCCGGAAGGCTTCTCCATCGACACCGCTGCCATCTCCACCGCCATCTTCATCACCGCTGCTACTCCCATGAGGAGGGAGTAGTTCTCCATCGAGGCTCGGGGCTGTACCGGTAGCTATGTGGTTAATCTCTCTCCTATGTACTTCAATACAATGATCTCATGAGCTGCTTTACATGATTGAGATCCATATGATGAGCTTTGTATCGCTACTAGTTGTGTGCTACTCATGTGATGTTATGAAAGTAGTCTATTCCTCCTGCATGGTGTAAAGGTGACTAGTGTGTGCACCATGTGGTTCTTGTCGTAGGCTATGATCATGATCTCTTGTAGATTGTGGAGTTAATTATCATTATGATAGTATTGATGTGATCTATTCCTCCTTCATAGTGTAATGTGGACAGTGTGTGCACTATGTTAGTTCTTGGTTTATTTTGCAATGATCTATTATGCTCTAAGGTTATTTAAATATGAACATTGAATTGTGGAGCTTGTTAACTCCGGCATTGAGGGTTCGTGTAATCCTACGCAATGTGTTCATCATCCAACAAAAGAGTGTATGTAGCACATATGAGAAAGAGTTATTTATTATGCGATCAATGTTGAGAGTGTCCACTAGTGAAAGTATGATCCCTAGGCCTTGTTCCTAAATACTGCTATCGCTGCTTGTTTACTGTTTTACTGCGTTACTACTGCTGCAATACTACCACCATCAACTACACGCCAGCAAGCTATTTTCTGGCACCGTTGCTACTGCTCATATATATTCATACCACCTGTATTTCACTATCTCTTCGCCGAACTAGTGCACCTATTGTATTAGGTGTGTTGGGGACACAAGAGACTTCTTGCTTTGTGGTTGCAGGGTTGCATGAGAGGGATATCTTTGACCTCTTCGTCCCTGAGTTCGATAAACCTTGGGTGATCCACTTAAGGGAAAACTTGCTGTTGTTCTACAAACCTCTGCTCTTGGAGGCCCAACACTGTCTACAGGAAAAGGAGGGGGCGTAGACATCACTTGTTCTACTGTTTTCTGCAAACAATCATCTTCCACACTATACATCTAATCCTTTGTTACAGCAAGCCGGTGAGATTGACAACCTCACTGTTTCGTTGGGGCAAAGTACTTGGTTTGTGTTGTGCAGGTTCCACGTTGGCGCCGGAATCCCTGGTGTTGCGCCGCACTACATCTCGCCGCCATCAACCTTCAACGTGCTTCTTGACTCCTACTGGTTTGATAAACCTTGGTTTCTTACTGAGGGAAACTTGCCGCTATGCGCATCACACCTTCCTCTTGGGGTTCCCAACGGACGCGTGTCGAACGGAAAGACAATACGTCAACCACGCGCATCAGTCCCCCCTTGTCTCCGTCCCTGCCTTTCTTGTTTATGTTAATGTTCAATTGTCTTATATTTAATGTAATTTTTAACAGGTCAATTGGGCCTTCACTTTGTGTGGGGCCTTAGTGACAAGGGATTAACTTGTCAATGCCTACGGGTTGTAGACTAGGGTTTCGTTGGAAGTAGAGGGCAAGTAGATCTCGAAGGTTTCAGCCGAAAAGTACTCGACGATTATGAAAACTAGGGTTTCAGAGACAATGATTCGATGCTTTCTTTGTCCCTCGACTCCCCCTTATATAGGAGGTGGAGCCGAGGGATTCGTGTTGTACAAGTTACAGAGTCCGGGAAGGTTTACAACTCATCCCGCAAGATTACAAACACCACCTCTATTACAATTCTAACTTTCCTTAATATCAACTTGGGCTTCCGAATCTTCATATTCTTCGGGTCGTGGGCCTTCAGTAAACCCAGGGTACTATCTTCGGCAGGCCCATTGGGGATGCCTATGTCAGTAGCCCCAGAGATTTTGCTTGAATCGCAGAGTCAGGGAAAATCTCCACTGTTTATTTTTACTCGACAATTTTAAAACTTCTCTATATTTCTTCTTATGAATTTCTATATTGTACAGGGATAATGGTAATTGGGGCTAGTTCATCTGACGGATCAGGTACTAGTTAACTGCTCTAGTGGCAATCCGCAAAAACCTACTTCAAGATCACGTCCCTGGACATGATCTCGGGATACTGGTGTAAACTTCGACAGGTGCCGCTTAAGGTCTTACCATTCTGTCGAGTCCCAGTCATATTTATCGGGTATCTAACGCGTCCGTTAGGATTTTTCTTCGTATCTGTTGATACGGATAAAAATAGCAAACCGACGTCAGAGACGGCGCCACGCCACACAGAACGGATCTGGGGTCTTACCTTCGCAAATTTGCGGCATTCAGAAATTGATCGCAACTTTGGCGTTCTGAGAATATATTGTCGAGTGCTTATTCGGCTGTTGGAATGGCACATTTTATTGAGTCAACGGATGACTTATATTGCTCTCCCGATGGGAGTATATGTAGAGTTATGCATATAACTCGAAATATGCTCACTTTTTTCTTCTTCTTTTTCTCCATCTTTCTTTCTTCTCTTTTTTTTATAATTTCATCGGGCACGCGAACAGCGTTCCCGATGGGAGTAGCCCCCGAGGCTACAGCCAAGGACTTGTGCTTGGGTGTAGGCTCCACGCCTTATGCTGCTATATTTCTTTTCTTTCCCGAAGTTTTCAAATCTCTCGGGTGCGCGAACAGCGCTCCCGATGGGAGTAGCCCCCGAGGCTATGAGCAAATATTTGTATTTGATCATAGGCTCACGCCATTTCTATTTTGTCTTTCTTGATCTTTTCATTTTTTCGAAGTAGCCCCTGAGCATTTGATCAAAAACTTGTATTTGATCGAAAGCTCTCCAATATTTTTCCCTGTCGCCTTTTTTTATGAAGCTATTGAGTCGAAATTTTCTCCTGCTAAGTGACGTTACTGCTGACGATAGCCACGATTGTAAGTCCTGAAATTGCGAGAAGTCCTCTCTCGCTGCCTTGTGGGCCCAAATTACCCATTATCTTGACACGTCGTGCAAGTGGGGGACACACGACCTCCGCTTTTCCTGGCGCACGCTGTAACTTCTCCAGGATTAAATTACTTTTTTTTACCCCCGTTCCACGTGGTCATCATCTGCCGCACACTTTTTTCATCCAACGGTGCGCTGCTTGGCCGCACCTCTATATAAGATCCCCTTCTTCTTCCTCGAGCACCTCCGCTCGCGCCGTTCTCCTGCTCTCCTCTGCAAAAACTCCTCTTGCGCCCCACAACTCCTTGAGCTCACCTTCTCCCAAGCTGCATTCATGCGCCATTGTTGATGCCACCGCGTAGATTGACCAGACACAGCACGCCAGAATCGACGATGGCTTCCGTGGATCTGGGACGCGCCGAGTGGGAGAGATCCAAAATCTCCGCCCAAGACATCAACCTCTTGAAGAAACTGGGGATCAGCAAGAAGCCCAAAGCGCTGTGCTTCCCCAGCGAAGAAAGCTACCCAACACCTCCAATGGAGTATCGGGTTAGTTTCGTCGACCACCTCATCCGTGGCCTTTCTGCCCCCATTCACCCTTTCCTTCGAGGCTTGCTTTTTGTTTACGGTCTGCAACTTCACCATCTTACGCCCAATTCCATCCTCCACATTTCCATTTTCATCACCCTCTGTGAAGCCTTCCTTGGCGTCCAGCCTAACTGGGCGCTATGGAAGCGCATTTTCTTTTGTCGCCGTAATGACTCTCCCAATGTCGCCTATAATATAGGCGGCGTTGTTATATGTGTTCGCCCCGATGTCGAGTATTTCGACGTCAAATTCCCTGACTCAGTTCAAGGATGGCGCAAGAAGTGGTTGTACATCCATGAGGAAAACAATGGATGTGCTGAAGACAATATTCCTCCTTTCGACGGTGCCGAGAAAATCTATCGTCGCCGCTCTTGGGACGCAGAGGCTACCGAAGAGGAAAAAACGGCGACATAGGCACTGATGACTCGCATCCACGAGTTGCAAAACACTCGCGGCAAAGAGCTATCAGGTATCCAAATCACAGCCTATTTTCTTAGAATTAGAGTGCAGCCTCTTCAGGCTCGCAAGTAACCTCTCTGGAAGTATGCTGGCGACGAGGATGCGGATCGGTTGTCGGTGAATTTAGAGGTCAAGGACTTAGAGAAACTTGTCTGAAAAATCTCCTCCCTCAGCAAAAAAGATCCTGTCCCTTCTTGTCGCGTAAAACCATACAGTGCCACCAACGCGCTCCCCGAGGTAACCTTTGTCGACTTTGCCCATTTTCATTTACCATCCTTTGCACAATTCTTTTGCTGACGCTTCTCCTTGTTTTCATATAGAACCATCCAGACCTTGTCTCACTTCCTCCCCTTCCTGAAGATGGAGAAGTTGAAGAACGAGCTGTTGTCGTTGAAGACAGCCAAGATGATCTTGTCCCTGATAGTGATCCCGCAGGTTCTCGAAAATCTGCGGGATCCTCTGAAAAGGAAGCGGAATCCGAGGGTACCACCTCGGCACAGTCTCCTCCTCCTGCTGTTTCTCCAAAGAACAAAAGGAAGAGGACGAAAGTCGAAGATTCCGGCACCTCCAAAGCCGAAGAACTGCTCCTTCACGCCGGAAGGCAGCTTTTGATCCATACCTTGAGGCCCTCATCAGCTCGTAAGTCACCTTTTACTTCCCCTTATTTTTGTACTCGAAGATTTTTGTCTATCTTGCTTTTTATGCTGCCGCCATTTAATCGTAGTGGTGGCGAGGAAGAAGTACCAGCTTTTGATGTGACTGCTCGAACGAGTACGTCACACACTCTGGTTGTTTCTGAGGTACACGTTGAAGGAGAAGAATCTTCGCCTCCTCAACAAAACCTCGACGCTCCTACTCCTCCTTCAAGCCCCCTTGTCCCTTCACCAAAAAGGACAAGGGTTGAAACAATCACGGAGCCTGCCCTACAATTGGGCAGCTCCTCGAGTCCTCTTCTGGATGATGTAAGTCTTTAATTTCTTGCTGTCATTGTCTATATTTCCACTGTTTGCTTCTTTGTGCCATCATATTTTTCCCGTACCGACGTTCTCTTTCTTTATCCTTCTTTGATAGCCTATGATCAAAGAGCTTATTCGCATTGGTGCCCAATTCATTGGGTACCGTGAATATGCCAGCAAAACCGAAGGTATTGACTCCTTGCTTGCCTTTGTTCATGACTTCTTACTCCTGTTTTATCGCTATTTTGACTATTTTTAACTATTTTGGCAGAAAAACTTGCGGAGGCCAACAAACTTGCCGACACGCTTGCTCAAAAATTAGAGCAAAGTGAGGCGGCTCGCAAGAAGGCCGAACTTGATGCTGGCAAAGCTAAAGCAGAGGCTGAGAAGGCCAAGGCAGAAGCTGCTAGTGCCGAAGATCTGCAGAAAAGACTCCATGATGCCGAGACTTCTTTGAACGAGCATAAGGCCGCACAGGCTGCTCGTGAAAAATCGATCATCAAGCGCTTGAACTCGCAGAATCGGCGCTTTGTCAGTAAGTTTGTCGATCTATTCTGTCCTCTTTAGACTTACTTTTCTTTACTTGCTTTTCGACCAACATATATTTTCTTCAACAGGTAAAACAAACCAAGAATTTGAGCTTGAAGATCCCGACAACGATCCTCTTCTCGATGCACTCTCTGTCCTTGAGTTTCATGGAACAGAAACTCGTGAAGGCATTGAACAGGCTGACGCAGGATTGTCACGGCTGTTCCCCTACTTCTTCCCGAAGAAAACGGAACCCAAGACTTTTCTTGCTCTTGCCAAGGAGTTCAATCCACCAGAAGATCTTGGACTGAAGATGCGCCAAGAGAACATGAAGATTGCTGTCGAAAGCACTGTCGCCTTGGTTGCTGACAGCCAGCAAACTATCGACTGGACGAAAGTGGGCGACACAGAAGAGATGGAGACCACAAAATGGCGAGCACTGATCAGGGCGGCAAAGCCCAACACAAAGAAAATCCTGGCCTATCTTGGAATCAAGCCAACTTCGACTCCTAGCTCGTCTAAGCCGGAGGTCTAGTTGAATGCCCTGTCTTTTTCTTTTCTTTATTTTCTGTTTCTTTAGATATTGTCGCCACACTAGTTTTGGCGACGATAGTCGTAGTAATCCTTTTGAAGAACTCCTCCTGTAATATCCTTGTAAATTTTCTGAAGATCAATGAATCCATTTTTTGCATGATCATTGATACTAAGACTATCTTTTCCAGTTGATATTTGATAACTACTCCGCCAATCCTTGTCCTGCCGATACTTCGCCTGCTTCTTCTTTCTCGAAGAAAACCCTTGTCGATGACATCCTTATCGAAGGTTCTTCAAGTAAACACTTGTCGCAAGAGTTGCAAGAACTTCGCCAACAACTTCAATCCATGAAAAACAAATGCTTGTGCTAATGGAACAGTCTCGAAGGTCTTCGGAGAGAGAAAAAATTGCTCTTCAACAGGCTCAAGATGCCATTGCTGCAAAGGATGCTTCATTCTTTGAGGCTACCGAAGCTTCTTCTCGAGAAAAATATATGCTTCAACTAATGACTGACGCCAGCCTGGACCTGACAGGTATGTTTCCTGTTCATAACCATGCTTGACGTTGTTCTTGCTATTTTTCCTTCCTTGACAATTTCTTCACTGGACCAGGCTCATTTTTGGATACTGTTGCCGAAGATCAACGTGTGGAAGCTCGAGCCAATATTCTGCTCAGACTTGCTGCACAACATGGTTCTAACTTTTGGGTTACTCCTGAACGTACCCGCCAAATTGTCAGATTCCAAGATCGCGCGGCTCAGGTCCGTGATTTCCTCGACTTCTGTACGAAGATTTTATTTTTAGTTTATGGAACCATGTTCCCACGTAACAAGATGCCAGAAACTCTTCCTGCTTTGATGGAAAAATTTCGAGATGCTCCTCGAATCCATGGCTTTGTGCGGGCTCAACTCTCTGCTGGCGCAAGATTTGCTATGATGATGATAAAGATTTGCTATCCGAAATTGCCCATGGATCAAATTGTTTCCAAGTGCTTGGCCAGGATTTCAAAAAGGAAGAGAAACATGGGCAAAATTGATGATCTTGTGACTCCTGTAGCCGAAGATATGATGGATGAACTTCTTCGGATGGATGCTGAGTTCTTCGTGAAGGGTAGCTATGCTGAACATAGTACTTGTGCTTCCAATGAACGAATAACCATAGACCATGTGTTAGGCATCCGCTGATAGTTTTTCCTTTGCTGTATTTTCTCCTTGGTGCATCATGATCTTATATTGTAAAGCTGTTACCTATGTATATATTTTTTCTGTTTTTCGTCGTCAAGCCCCCGAGTGTCTTGGTGGCGACGTTCTATATTTTTGTTGCGAGGTTTTTTGACCCAAAGCGATAGAGTTTGAACGAGTATACTATATTTATGGGTGTTAACCCCTAGTTTTCTATTTGGCGAGGTATTCTGTACCAAGGCGAAATATTTTTGTAGGTCTAGTTCATCTATATTGTGTATATTTTGTAACCTTGAAGGCATTTAGCCCCCGGGCATGTCGAAAAACAAGAAGTATATCTCCACTATCTTTATTATATTGCAGCACCGCGAGCCCGCCTCATTAAAAACCTTTCCAGCCCCACTCGGTGCCCTGAAAAGGAAAAGAGTGCGTCTGAAAACTCGCGGGCGTTTCAGTACATTGTATTTTTACAGAGTAAGACTATATTTCGACTCTAGGCGTAGAATCGCCTGAGCTGCGCCACGTTCCAGGGGTTTTTCTCGGGAACCCCTGTCTTCTTGTCCTTGATCCTGTATGCACCTCCTTCGATTACTTCTGTGACGACGTAAGGGCCTAGCCATGGCGACTCGAGCTTTTCAGTACTTTTTTGATTTAGCCGTAGGACCAAATCTCCAACCTGGAAAGATCTTGGCCTCAACCGTCGACTGTGGTAGTTTTTGAGGTCCTGCTGGTACTTGGTAACTCGTGAAAGTACTTCATCTCGAGCTTCGTCGAGTGCATCTACGTCGTCCTCCAAAGCCTTTCTTGAAGTTTCCTCGTCATACTCTGTCACTCTTGGAGAATCATGCTCTATCTCAATTGCGCGATCGCCTCAGCTCCGTGGACGAGGAAGAACGGAGTTTCTTGTGTTGCCGTATTTGGTGTTGTTCGGATACTCCACAAAACACTTGGCAATTCTTCTGGCCAAGTATGTCGAGCATTTTCAAGTGGTCCCAGCAGACGCTTTTTAATACCGTTGGTGATGATACCATTGGCTTTCTCGACTTGGCCATTGGTTTGCGGGTGCCCAACTGACGCAAATTGCAATTTGATGCCCACTTCCGCGCAGTATTCCTTGAATTCCTTGGACGTAAAGTTACTACCATTGTCTGTGACGATGCTGTGAGGTACTCCAAATCGAAAAACGATGCCCTTTACGAATTTGACTGCTGATTCTCCATCTGGTGAATTTATCGGCTTTGCTTCTATCCACTTGGTGAATTTATCGACAGCAACCAACATGTACTCGTATCCTCCTGGCGAAGCTTTTTGCAACTTTCCCACCATATCGAGTCCCCATTGAGCAAATGGCCAAGACAATGGTATTGGCATCAGTTCTGCCGCCGGAGAGTGGGGTCTTGCGGCAAATCTTTGGCACGCGTCGCAGGTTCGTACTATCTCTTTTGCGTCCTCAATCGTTGACAACCAGTAAAATCCGGCCCGAAAGACCTTGGCTGTAATAGCTCGACTGCTTGCGTGGTGACCACATATTCCTTCGTGTACGTCCTTTAGAATGATTCTTCCTTCTTCGGGTGTGACACACCTCTGCAGCACGCCCGAAATACTTCGTTTGTATAGCTCCCCTTTGACCACTGTGAAGGCTTTGGATCGTCGAATAACTCGCCTTGCTTCAACTGGATCTTCGGGTATTTCTTTCCTTAGGATATACGATATGTACACTTGCATCCATGGAACTTCTACCATCATCACTAGCTCATGGTTCTCTTCTTCATCTAGAGCTTCTTTGAGAGGCGTCAAAATTTTCTCTTCCTTCATTTTCTTCTGCGCCTTCTTTGGCTTTGTGGATCTCTCAGCTATTTCTTCCCAAAACACTCCTGGCGGTATTGCAAGGCACTGCGACCCGATGTTTGCAAGAACATCGGCTTCGTCGTTGCTCTGCCTGCTGATGTGATTTACTTTGCATCCATCAAACAACTTCTCGAGTTCATTGTATACCTCCTTGTATGCCACCATACTGTCGTTGACTGCATCACATTGATTCATAACCTGCTGAGCTACCAATTGTGAGTCGCCGAAGATTTTTAATCGAGTTGCGCCACAAGCTTTTGCCATCTTCATCCCGTGTATAAGGGCTTCATATTCTGCTTCATTGTTGGATGCGTTCGGGAACGTCATCCGTAGGACGTACTTTAATTTGTCGCCTTCGGGTGATACGAGTATCACCCCTGCACCAGCTCCTTCTACTCTCTTGGATCCATCGAAGTTCATGGTCCAAGTTCTCGATAAATCTGGGGGTCCTGTATTTTGTAGCTCCATCCACTCTGCAATGAAATCTGGCAGAATTTGCGACTTGATTGCTTTTCTTTTTTCATACGTGATGTCCCGAGGGGAGAGTTCTATTCCCCAAAGGGAGACACGTCCTGTAGCTTCTGGATTGTTCAATATATGTGATAAAGGTGCTTCATTGACCACTATGATCGGGTGTGCCGAAAAATAATGGCGCAATTTTCTTGCTGTCGTGAATACTCCATATGCTAACTTCTAGTACTGCGGGTACCGCTGTTTTGAAGGAGATAAAACTTCACTTATAAAATATACCGGCCTTTGCACTCCATGGAGTTTTCCTTCTTCTTCTCTTTCAACGACTAGCACCGTGCTAACCACCTGGGGTGTGGCTGCGATGTATAGCAGGAGAGGTTCCTTCTCTTTCGGCGCCACCAGGATTGGTGGTGTCGAAATTGTACGCTTCAAATCCTCGAAGGCTCTATCAGCCTCTTCGTTCCACTGGAATTTCTCCCCTTGCTTGATTAGAGCATAGAACGGTAATGCTTTTTCTCCCAGCCTGGCGACAAATCTGCTTAAAGCTGCGACTCGCCCAGTTAGCTGCTGTATTTCTTTCAACTTTGTTGGCTTCCTCATTGTTACGATAGCTTGTATTTTATCGGGATTTGCTTCAATCCCTCTTGCTGAAACTAGGAACCCAAGAAGTTCTCTCATTGCCGGGACTTAGAAGGAACACTTCGTCGGATTCAATTTGAGGCAGAATTTGTCGAGGTTGTCGAAAGTTTCCTTCAGATCTTCGATTAACGTCGTCCCCTTCTTTGATGTTATGACGACATCATCGATGTATATTTGTACGTTTTTCCCAATCTGTGTCGCCAAACACTTCTGCATCATCCTATGGTATGTTGCTCCCGCGTTTTTCAAGCAGAAAGGCATTGTTCTGTAGAAAAATACGCCGTACGGTGTGATGAATGCTGTTTTGACCTCGTCTTCTTCTTTCAATCTGATCTGGTTATAACCAGAATATGCATCCAAGAAGGAAAGACGTTCACATCCTGTCGTGGAGTCGATAATTTGATCGATCCTCGGGAGGGGAAAGTGATCCTTTGGGCAATGCTTATTGAGACACGTAAAATCGACGCACATGCGAAGGACTTTAGTGTTTTTCTTCGGCACCAATACTGGGTTTGCTACCCATGTGGCCTCTGTATGCAGCTCTTTTATAAAACCTGCTTCTCGTAGTCGATCTATTTCTGACAGCATAGCTTTGCGGTTTGGCTCCGAAAAACGCCGCAAAGGTTGTTTGATTGGTCTCGCTAGTGGATCCAAATTTAGGTGGTGCTCGGCAAGTTCCCTGGGTACTCCTGGCATGTCAGCTGGACACCATGCGAAGATTTTCCAGTTCTCACGGAGGAACTCGACGAGCACGCTTTCCTATGCGAGGTCCATGTCGTTTGCGATGGATGTCGTCTTTTTCGGGTCTGTCGGGTGAATCTGCACCTCCTTAGAATTTTTCTCAGTGTTGAAAGTTGATTCTTTATTTGGCCTTCCAACATCTGGTAGCACGTCGTAGTCAGTCGTGAGTCTTGACGCCATATACTCTGCTTGCATCCTGAAAGTTTCTGACAGTCGATGAAAATCCTTATCACACTTATCGGCTAGGGCAAAGCTTCCTTTGACTGTGATTGGTCCCTTAGGTCCAGGCATCCTCCACAACAGGTATGTGTAATGTGGTACCGCCATAAACCTAGCGTATGCTGGTCGTCCCAACAAAGCGTGATACTGTGATGGAAAATCTACGACTTCAAACTCCAGCCTCTCGATTCTGTAGTTTTCTCGGGTCCCAAACTGAACATCGAGATTAATCTTCCCCAGCGGATAACTTGACTTCTCTGGTGTGATACTGTGGAATCTCGTGTCTGTTGGTTTCAGGTTTGCTAAGGATATGTTCATCTTCCTTAATGTATCTGCATACATAAGGTTTAAACTGCTGCCGCCGTCTATGAATACTCGAGATACGTCAAATCCTGCAATTACTGCTGGTAAGATGAGTGCTGATTGCCCTGGTCGAGGAACTTGCTGTGGATGATCTGCTATTGTGAAGCCAATATCTTGCCCTGACCAATTAAGGTACTCGACTGTTGGTGGAGGCATCTTCTCTGCCATGAACACTTGTCGCGAGATTACTTTCTGACCTCTATTGGATGGCCTGCCTTTCTGAATCATCGAGACCGCTCCATTGGAATTTGGATCTACATAAGGCGGTGGTGCAGGTGCTGCCGCAATTCTGAGCTGGTGTCGATTATCGTCCGTAATTGCGGGAGGGGGTGGTAGGTGAATTTCACTCCTGGGCCCCTGAGGATTTCTAGGTGCTGCCTGAGCATTGGCGTGCCCGGCCCACCTTAACATTGCCTGAAAATTTCGGCAATCCTTCTGCAAATGTCCTGACTGTCTTTTCCCGTTATTGTCAAGATAAAAATGCATTTGACACGGCCCGTTCATCATCTCCTCGGGAGACACGAAAGGCCTCTGAAACCTCGACCCGGTGTTCTGCCCGTTGTTTCGAGAGTCATCTCTATTGTCGCCTCGCTGCTCGTTGCTCCTCTGGTAATCATCTCTATTGTTTCCTCCAGCACTTGCTCGGAAGCCAGCCGAAATTTGCCCAGGTGCATCATAACCCGAGTATTGCCGAGGAAATCGTCGCCTATTTTGAAAATTTCGGCCGCGGTCCTCCTCTGGTGACCTATGCCGTTTGTTGTGAACAACATCTTCTCCATCTGCCCATCTGTTTGCTATCTCCATCAATGCCGATACTGTCTTTGGATTGGTTCTCCCCAAATCTTCGACAAAATCCCCTCGCCTGATTCCTGCGACAAACACATCTATCGCTCTCTCGTCAGATATATTTTCTGTCGAATTTTTTATGATATTCCACCTTTGGATATATTTTCTCATTGATTCGTCTGGCTTCTGTCGACATGCCCGCAATTCCTCTAGCGATGCAGGTTTTTTGCAGGTGGACCGGAAATTTTTGACGAATATGTCCTCGAAACTATCCCAGCTGTCGATAGATCCTGGAGGAAGCTTCTTGATCCAAGATCGCGCGGCTCCACTTAGATGCACCTGGATGCTTTGCATAGCTGTTGCTCTGGTCCCTCCAGTGAGCTTCACCGTCTCGAGGTAATCAACCAGCCAATCCTCTGGATCTTGCAGGCCGTCGAATTTCTTGAAGTTATCAGGCAACTTAAATCCTGAAGGGACTCGAGTTTTTCGTACTCTCCTTGTGAAGCATGGCAAGCCGCACATATCCTCATCGTTTAGTTCTGGGGAGTGCCGATGTTCCCTTCTGCTTTGCCGTGCTCTATCCACCCTTGCTTGTGCTGCCGTGTCTCTTGCTCCACTTGTTCCTTCGGGAGTCGCTGCTGCTGCTGCCGCAGGTCGTGGACTATTTTGCCTTACTGTTCCTTCGGGGGGTGTTGATGCAAACGCCGTTCCCATGGCTCCAACTCCTGCCATTGCCATGTTGTACAGTGCCTCCCTTGGATCTCCTGGAGGTGGCCTGGACGCAAGGATAAAGGCTTGTGTCGCCATATACCCAGCTTCTGGTGTCTTAATTGGGGATAATATTCCCTCTTGTGTCTATCGACATAAAAGACATGTCGAGGTTTTGAACCAAGTGCTCTCTTTCTCCTTCGGGTATATGTTGCAACCTTGACCTTGCTCTGTTTCGAGCTTCCCTGTGGCTATCTCCCGAGGTTCCAGATTGTCGACTCAGCTCTGCCCTTCGCCTGCTTGACGCGGAGGCTGCCTCTTTTCTTACCAGGGCAATGTACCGTCTGTTTTTCCAACTCCCTTGCGGCCCGTGCGAGCCTATATTGATATGCTTGCAATTCTTCTGGCGTGGCTGTTGTAGCCATTGGTTCTGAGCCATCCATAGCTCTTGCGGCTCTGTCCCATGCTGCTTGCGGGAGTTGAACTCTATCACGAGGCTCAGACCCGATATATTTGTTGCCTAGACCTCGTCGTAAATCAGAGGGATCGACATATGGATTTCCCAAATCGTCGAAAGCCTCAGATGTTTCCTCCTGATCGTGGCTTGGCTCTCCGATGGCATAAATCTAATGGTATTTTGTATTCAGATCTGTGCTGGGTTTGGTGACACCATCATAAAGATTGGTGAAGACCTTGCCTACTGTAGTGGATTTGTCGATGAAGTTGAAGCTGTCGACACTGCTCGAGCCATCGCTTATATAGGAGTCCGCAGATGACTCGAAGGACATGTCGCTGAAGATCTTGGCGAGCTTTTCGCTTGCCCTTGTGCTGATGAAGCGTGGCGATGAAGTCTCCTCTTCGCCTGACTCAGTCGACGATGTTGAGTTCGAAAAATCGGAATCGACCGGCAAAAGTACCGACGAGATCGGAACTTCGAGACGATACATTCCCTCTTTCTCGACGCGAAAGTGGAATCTTCCGAACGTCATCTCCATAGGCTCCTCCAGATACACATATGCATCCAAACGGGAGGGCGGGTGAGGAACAAAATCGACAAGACCAGTTGCGATCTGTTTACCTCGATCCATCACGTTGCTTGCTGTTGATGAAGTCGACGATCTTGAACGTGCCATCGAGATCGGATCCTTGACGCCTCTAATCCCCACGGTCGGCGCCAATTGACAAGGGATTAACTTGTCAATGCCTACGGGTTGTAGACTAGGGTTTCGTTGGAAGTAGAGGGCAAGTAGATTTCGAAGGTTTCAGCCGAAAAGTACTCGACGATTATGAAAACTAGGGTTTGAGAGACAATGATTCGATGCTTTCTTTGTCCCTCGACTCCCCCTTATATAGGAGGTGGAGCCGAGGGATTCGTGTTGTACAAGTTACAGAGTCCGGGAAGGTTTACAACTCATCCCGCAAGATTACAAACACCACCTCTATTACAATTCTAACTTTCCTTAATATCAACTTGGGCTTCCGAATCTTCATATTCTTCGGGTCGTGGGCCTTCAGTAAACCCAGGGTACTATCTTCGGTAGGCCCATTGGGGATGCCTATGTCACTTAGTGAGCAGGTGAAGCGAGGTGGTGACTGGATTGGGTCACCCTGATCTTAATTATTGACTCGCTCCTTTGAGTCTACCTAGTTGGGTATTCCCTTAGCAATCTAGAGACACCTATTCTATGACGGATTTAATCTTACCTTCTATTTTTGTGCCTTTAAAAAAATGAATGTTTTTCTTTTATGTTTTATTTGAGAACCCCTTGAACGCCTTATCAAAGGGTTCTCAAAAATTCAAAATAGATCTAAGTAGACTTCTGCATTAATAGACCCTCGTACTAGAGCATACAAGATTACCAGTCCCACGACCAGACATCTTCGTTTCTCCACTGACCCCTAGAAGCACAACCTCGCCTTTATCAAGATTGATTTTGCGGACAAACATCTCTTCAAAGCAAAGGAGAAGGAACCACAACCTCACATGAATTGGCGAGCCATCTTGGCACAGTGATGCTAAACATCCATTGTGTTGAATCCATGAGGTGGTGTGGACAGAGTTGCCTTTAGTAAAACTACTTCCACGAACTTCTGAGAGCCAGAAGTTCTCAAAGTGGAACCAGTTCAACTTAGGAGGTTGCCCCCCTCCCGATGAGAATATGAGAGGGACATGGTCGAGCCAATCACTCTACACACACAAAGACCCGATCCAAAACACTATGAATCAGATCCACTTGTTTATTGGTACAAATATATCTCGCTCCCACTAGCGTGATGTTTCTAGGTTCGAGATCAGAAATACAAAAGTTGAACATCCATATTCTTGGGGTATCCACGGTGGGCGACCTCTTGACATCCGACGTGCGGATCAAATTGAAGTCGCTAGTCAGAACCACTGGAACTAGGCTTCATTCAAACTTTGTTGTCAGTTCCGCCAGGAAGTCAAGAGACTATGGTTTGTGGGGCATGCTCATTGGAGGTTAGATTGTCTATGGGTGAGGTGCATGCTCACATGGAGCTCCCCATGTTTCATATCCTCACCTCGAAAGGTGTCCTCCTTAACTCCTAGGATGATTACTCCCAAGTGGTCAGAGGGCGGGAGCTAGGCCCATCCATTACTTTGACAACTTTGGTGTTGACCATATTGTTAGAATAGTATACCAAATTATATGTATTAGGATACTACTTCTTGTACTCCAAGTATCTCCCTCGTGTATCTCTATATATACCCTATGAGGGTCAAAGAAATAAACACGAAACTCTATGAACCAAAAGTGCATGTAGGACGTTGATCACTCTTTTGGTTGAACTGACTAGAGCATGAAATTCCACATGGTATTTAAATCCCAGCCTACGCAATATTTTAAAGTAAATATTTTCACCCCTCCCTAAAAGAAACCAACCATACACGTCCAAGACCCGTGAGATATCTAAAAAAAGGTCCACCGGCCTAGACATGAGGTGATGTGTTGAATATAATTGTCTAGTCTCTTCAATTAGATCGGTCTTACTCCCTCCGTCCGATGAAAGTTGTCTTAGATTTGATAAATTTCATGAGAAGGGGGTAGTATGATTGAATTGGCTAGGACATTCAATTCCACACATATGACTATGTATTTTTTTTTTACCATGTACCGAATTTGACTTACAAAAGACAAAACCGAACATATAAATGTCTAAAATGGTGAGCTAATCAACCAGTACGTGTATTTTTACAGTGTACCCACCTAATAAGCACTGTATAACTTAAATTTCCAAGTTTTGAAGAAGCGTGGAATAATGGACATGGATATTTTAGAAAAGAATCATCCAAACACTCAACAATGTGTGGCCTGCACAAGAAACCAAATGATGATGCCTGAATAGCACGTGATTTTCAACTTGTTCTATCCAATTTTCTTGGAACCACGAGCGGGACGATGACAAGTTGACAACGATGTGGCAATCGGACTGGGTTCGACGGTTTCTCATCTTCCTACGAGGCCCCGCGTTCCAGTGTCCGATCAGACCGTTGGCCGTCTGAACTCGATCTCCGCGCGGAGGCAGCTGACACCAGAGCAGCATTGCAGCTACAGCTGCACAGGTGCTACTCGATCGATCGACCGGCATTCACCTCCTCAGATGACGACCGTTGCTCGTAGTAGTACATTCCACGGTTCTGGATGACGACCGTTGCCCTAGTACGTTCCACGGTTCTGCTGTAGCTGCGGCAGGAAAAGTCTCCCATGTCTCTCCGGCCATCGCCTGGCCGGTAAACGTCAGAGGCATGCGACGCCGGATGTTTCCCGAGGTACTGAGCCATGGCTGCGGCCGCGCGCATGCTGGCCAAGTGGCTCCGGCCGTCGGGACTGGCGTGCAAAGTGGAGGACGGGCACAGTCTGCTCCCTCTAGCCGTTGGAGATAGATCGATCAGCCATCAGCCATGCGCGGTCACGGGCACGCTCGCCGGCTGCCCTCCGTCAGCAGCCATGGCCGCAAGGATCCAAGACTAGGCACGGCCGAGAGGGCTTTATTGCAACACCGATCATTCAATTCCCCCTCGCGCACGGCACGGCAGCGTCAATCGATCTCATGTGTTCGACTACAGCTTCTTCTTCTGATCGATTGCTTCAACGGCTCTCCTCTCGCAAGCGGCCGGCCGGGCCCATTCTACGGTCCCCTAGTTTTTCCCTCCAGGCCCAACGGTCAGATTTGACGAAACTGCTAGCTAGCACTCCTAGACCATAGAGATGCATGAGCGAGCGATCGAGGACGCTAGTGACAAGATCGTGTTTGTCGTCATGGTATTGTACATTGCAATGCACGGGTCGATCCATCTCCGGAGTCCCTTTTTCGTGCTTCTGGACCATCGATGGTTCCGCTAGTCATAAATTATCAGTACTCGTGGTTAGTACAGTAGTGTCCAGGTTGCACACTTGACGCCATTTTTATCCGTACGGAGGAGTAGTAATTAGCGAGTTAGTACTCCCAACGAATAGAGGTAATCACAAAAAGGAGCAGCGGCGGTGATCGGCGGCACGTACAAGGTCGGTCAGGGAACGCCGAGCACGCGGCCGGCCCACCGAAGTTACTGCTGCCTCGGCTGGCCGTTTCTCGCACCATCTACAACACCGCACGCCCTAGCTCCTGTGATGAATGGTGAGTGGCATGCCGCGTCGATCACGGCTCACTCCCCCGCTACGGCCGGACTCGATCGATGAACGGCAACGGCCACAACGAAACAGGAAATGGAAGTGTAGAACAGGATAGCAGTAAAAATGTTGTGGCTAAACGAGGAAACGGGTGTCCATTCGTAGCAGTTATCAGTTGGCAGGAAGAAGAAACTGCCCACGCTAGCTGTGAACATGAAACTTATTTTATGTATGTTTGAACAATTATCGGGTTTGAAAATTAATTTTCACAAGAGTGAAATTTTTTGTTTTGGTAAGGCAAAGGATATGGAGGACCAGTATAGAAATATTTTTGGGTGCGAGTCTGGGTCATTACCGATAAAATATCGGGGTATTCCTATTCATTTTTGGACACTTCATAATGCGGACTGGAACCCGATTGAGAACCGGTTTGCTTCTAAGTTAGGATGTTGGCGGAGTAAAATGTTGTCCTATGGAGATAGGCTCACGTTGATTAATTCGGTCCTCACGAGCCTTCCGATGTTTATGCTATCGTTTTTGGAAATCTCAATTGGAGTGAGAAAGAGGTTGGATTATTATAGATCAAAATTCTTTTGGCAATCTGATGAGCAAAAAAGAAATATAGATTATCTAAGTGGAATAATGTGTGTAGACCTAAGGATCAGGGGGGTTGGGGATTGAGGTTTTGAAATTGAAAAACAAATGTTTACTTAGCAAATGACTATTTAAACTTCTATCGGAGGAGGGTATGTGGCAGCAAATGCTTTGTGAAAAATATTTGAATAACAAAACTTTAGCACAAGTAGAAGCTAAACCGAATGATTCTCCTTTTTGGAAAGGCCTTATGAATGTTAAGGAGGAATTCTTCAAAAGAGGATATTTCAAAGTGGGAGATGGGACAACTGTTAGATTCTGGGAAGATGTTTGGATGGGAGATTCACCGTTATCGCATCAATATCCGGCACTTTATAATATTATTCAACATAAGAATGTGTTAGTATCGACGGTGTTTGCTACTCAATCTATTAATATATCTTTTAGAAGAGGCTTGAATGATAATAAATGGTTACAATGGATAAATTTATGTCAGCACCTAATCACAGTAGAATTAACAACTGAATCGGATAAGTTTGTATGGAAACTTACTGACTCGGGTACTTTTTCTGTTAAGACTATGTATCTTTATCTCATGAATGGACACACTGTTTATCTTCGGAAGTACCTATGGAAACTAAAAATTTCGCTGAAAATTAAAAAATTTATGTGGTGCTTGAGTAATAAGGTGTTCTTACCTAAGGATAATTTAGCTAAAAGAAAGTGGAATGGATGTCAAAAGTGTTGTTTTTGTGATTCCTCTGAAACGATCAATCATTTGTCCATCGATTGTCCTTTTGCGAAGATTATTTGGCGCATGTTGTATTTAACTTATAATATTTCTCCACCAGCTAATATTACTAATATGTTTGGTAGATGGCTTAATGGAGTACGAAAGGATGATAAACAGAAAATTCGAATTGGAATATCGGCTATATGTTGGGCGATCTGGAGAAGTAGAAATGATATTATTTTTAACAAGCAAACTGGAACTAATTTTTTGCAGGTTATCCGGCGAGCTGCTCATTCGATTCAACAATGGGCTTTCCTTCTCCCATTGGAGCAGCGGGAGGATATGGTTACTGGATGCAACCGGATGCTAGTGGTTGCTCAGGACTTATTTTTCCAGGCTACTGGGTGGCGGCATCTTAATAGAATAGCAAATACATAGCTTTGATTGCAATAAGTGATTTTGAATATTTGGTGAACTGATACTATGTTTTAATAAAGCAAGCCGTGTGCATCTATTGATGCTGGGGCTATGCTCCTTTATCTAAAAAACACGCGAGCTGTTCCGTCAAATCGAGGGATGAATGAGAGCTCCGGAGCATCTCCAAACGGAGTCCAAGTCCAGCAGATGGGGCGCCGGCACGGGTTCCGGTTTTTGGTGCACTTGGCTAGTCTTGTCCCACAAATTGCTAATGTGGCTAGTTTGGTTTAACACATAAATAAATAGTTTGACACCCAATTAACTAGTTTTACAGTATGGTAAAAGTTTGTACAATTCAAATACAATGAAGTCCAACTTCATCAACTGACCTCTCATCTGAATTCACACAGATGCTCCACAAGATCTTATTGAAGCTATTCATGAGTATCCCCGTTATGGATTTACGCATGCATGACAAGTAAAATAAGAAAAATCCGCAAGCACATGATGATCAACAGCAGCAAGAGAACCCTGGTGATCATATGAATGATTATCCATTTGTTGGACACTTGCGCTCGTTCTCGCCAAACATATTGTACATGATTCACCTCCCGCATCTCCCTCGTGAGCAGGGTACCTCGCAATAGCAAATTAAGTTTGTAGCACACCAAATAACGGCTCGATGTGGTGGCAGCGCGGGGGAGGGAGAGAGCGGGCAGTTGCCTGCGGTGAAATTTCAGCACGCCTTAGATATGGATCCACCGTTCGGTTCGCTCGAGCGGCCCCTACAAATACAGGACGATTAGGGTTTTTGGCCTCGGCCCGAAAAAAAAAATTCAGTTTCGCCTCGTTTACGATAACTGATCGGCGGCCTTTTTCGACCACAACCCGTAAACTGACTGTTAATTGCCGGTGTCGGCCTTTTTACGGGGCTCTGCTAGAGATGCTCTAAAGCCTTGCTAATTACCAAGCCACACAGCTCAAGAAAACAAATAAATTACCAAGCCACACAGCTAAAAAACCTTCAACTCCCGGCCAACCAAATCCACCGGCGCCGCAACGTTCGCCACGTCCACGTGTCCCAACCGCATTGGCCCACTGCCCAGCATCCTAGGCGCCCTTCCCCTCCCATCATCCCGTCAGTTCACGTCAGCGGCTCTGCGGCCGTCACATGCCATATTTAGGACACCTCCCGCCCGTTCGGCTCCGGCCACCACCTCCCCGGCCGTTGTTATTTAATCAAGGACCTGCTCAGCGCAGAGTACTGACTCAACTCAAGAAGAAGCTCCAGCACTACAACTGATCCAACGGCGTTGCAAGTGCAAGTATCCAGCTAGTTGTGCATTGCCACCGCATTAGCTTGCAGCGCAGCGCCGGCGGTGTCGCTGGTGCCGGGGAAACAATGGGGGTGTCTGCGGCTGTGCTGGCGGTGCTGCTCTTGTCGGCGGCGGCGGTGGTAGCGTCGGCCGGGCACCACGACTACGGCGACGCGCTCCACAAGAGCATACTCTTCTTCGAGGGGCAGCGGTCCGGCAGGCTCCCTCCCGACCAGCGCCTCCGCTGGCGCCGCGACTCCGGCCTCCACGACGGCGCCGCCGCCGGCGTACGCGCTCTCATCTTGCAACATCCTATTTCGGTTTTCTGTCCAGAAAGATGCATGATCATTCGTGGCAATGTGCCATCATGTAACCTGCAGGTGGACCTGACGGGCGGGTACTACGACGCGGGCGACAACGTGAAGTTCGGGTTCCCGATGGCGTTCACGGCGACGCTCATGTCCTGGGGGCTGATCGACTTTGGGCGCACCTTCGGCGGGCACCGGGAGGAGGCCCGGAAGGCGGTGCGGTGGGCGACGGACTACCTGATGAAGACGACGGCGAAGCCCAACACGGTGTACGTGCAGGTCGGGGACGCCTCCAGGGACCACTCGTGCTGGGAGCGGCCCGAGGACATGGACACGCCCCGCACCGTCTACAAGGTGGACCCGTCCCACCCGGGCTCCGACGTCGCCGCCGAGACCGCCGCCGCGCTCGCCGCGGGATCCATCGTCTTCCGCGAGGCCGACCCCGTCTACTCCCAGCGCCTCCTCGACCGCGCCATGGCCGTCTTCAAGTTCGCGGACCGGTACCGCGGCGCGTACAGCAGCAGCCTGCACGACGCGGTGTGCCCCTGCTACTGCGACTTCGACGGGTACCAGGACGAGCTGCTGTGGGCGGCGGCGTGGCTGCACAAGGCGTCGCGCCGGAGGGAGTACCGCGAGTACATCAAGCGGAACGAGGTGGTGCTCGGCGCCAGCGAGTCCATCAACGAGTTCGGGTGGGACAACAAGCACGCCGGCATCAACGTCCTCATCTCCAAGGTAAAAAAATGTCTGTCGCTGCGCGATCTGTTGTTAACTACCACCATTCCGAGAAGGACGAAGCATTGTCATCTTGGCACTTTGGCTGCTTCGCCATCCATCTTTCATGATGTTGGATTGTTGGTGTTTCCCCACGCCGCAAGTTATTCGATATTCCTTCGACATGCATCTTTCATCTTTGGACGGTACTAGTACTGATTAAAGAGTTCAGCTACTAGCTAGCTTGCCACTCGATCTAATGATTGACTGTTTTACTGCTTTACACCTTTGAGCTTTGCATGTAGATTGAGATTCAGTAGTGATGCACGGTACATCTTTGAACTTTTGCATGTAGATTGAGATTCAGTAATGATGCATAGTATCTTGCCAGCCTACCCGCAAAAAAACAAAAAAAATCTTGCCAGCCGATCAGGTCATTCTGAAATTATCCTGACAACAGGAGCTGCTGATTCTGCCCGGTGGCTGATCAGTTTAATCAATGACCGCACACTAAACTAATCTTAGTGTCTAGTAGCATCAGTTTCCGATCATGGCAGTGCACGGTGGTATGGTACCACCAAATAGGAGACGAGGAGGAGCATGCTTGTCTGTTTATCTTTGTCTCCCCTAGGCCCCTGTGTTCCGCATGTTGCCGGGGCAGCAAACGGTAGCACTTTTCAGGGGCTCACGGGTCTTCAGTCTTGGCTCTCGTGCCACTCCAGAATCACCTCGAGCCACTCTTGCCATTTGAATCATGTCACCAGATTATTAGTACTTGATCAATATCACATGCTGGCAATCTTGTTAATTATCTTTCTTGTGTTGCTCTTAATCAGGAGGTCCTAATGGGGAAGGACGAGTACTTCCAGTCCTTCCGCGTCAACGCAAACAACTTCATGTGCACCCTCCTCCCCGGCATCTCCAATCACCCCCAGATCCAGTACTCCCCAGGTTCGCATCCTTCCAGAGGAAGAAGAAGAGGAAGCTCACTGTATTTCTTTCTACCATGAAGTAACCAAACCACTCTGAACTGAATGTGAAATGCAATGTCTGCTTGCAGGCGGGCTGCTGTACAAGGTGGGGAGCAGCAACATGCAGCACGTGACGTCGCTCTCCTTCCTCCTCCTCGCCTACTCCAACTACCTGAGCCACGCCGGCGCGCACGTGGCCTGCGGCGGCGGCGGCACGGCGGCGCCGGCCAAGCTCCGGCAGGTCGCCAAGCGGCAGGTGGACTACATCCTCGGCGACAACCCGCTGCGCATGTCCTACATGGTCGGCTACGGCCCGCGCTTCCCGCGCCGCATCCACCACCGCGCCAGCTCCATCCCGTCCGTGGCCGCGCACCCGGGGAAGATCGGCTGCAAGGCCGGCGCCGCCTACTACGCCAGCGCGGCGCCCAACCCGAACCTGCTCGTCGGCGCCGTCGTCGGCGGGCCGACCGACGCCACCGACGCGTTTCCTGATGCGCGGGCAGTGTTCCAGCAGTCGGAGCCCACCACGTACATCAACGCGCCGCTCATGGGCCTCCTCGCCTACTTCTCGGCCCACCCCAACCCGGCCGAGTGGGCCGATGATTAAAACTCAAAATACTTATATGCCTCTGACGTAATAATTCGTTATTCCTTAAGAAAGAAAAGCAGGGCGTGATGCTCCTCGTAAGTTAAGTAACTTAGCTAGTGGTAATTACCTCCATATCCACTTCATATCCTGCGAAACCAAGACCAGGGATGAATGGGTCTACAATGTTGTTGTAGTCTTATATAGTAGGCTATACTTGTAAGATTAATTTATCGGGCTAGTCGTAAGTACACTGTCACTGTGTAAGATGTTCTAGGAAGTGGAATATGAAAATTGCAGTTTCAACACTCAGAGTTTTTTTATTGCAAGGATTGACTCTTTTAGATTGTGTTGTTGTTGTTTTGACCATTAAAATATCTTTTTTTAGAATACCATTACTATATCCAGCATGTTGCACATTCCACTATTTTTTGTTATTGCATTACTATTTTTTATGTATTAATATCAACTTAAAACATGCTATTCCTCCATCCTAAAAAGAATATCTCAACTTTGTCCAAACTAGCATGTATATTCACACTAAAATAAGGTTAGACAAAGTTGAGACATCCTTCTCTAGAAGGCCTCGTCCGTTTAATACACTTCTCAGGTGTATTGGAGTGTATTGGGAAGTATTTGGGGGAGTTTTGACTTAGATGGGACTTAATCTCTCCCAAACCACCCCAATACTCTCAGGGATTGGTGAAACCGAACAAGGCCGAAGGAGGAAGTACATTATTACCAGTGGCGGATCTAGAAATTTTGCTTAGGGTGGGGCAACCAAAATAACTTGATGTATGTATGAGCAAGCTTTTCTAGCACGCCCCACCCTTACACAAGCTGGCTCCGCCACTGATTATTACGGGTCCAATTTTGGCTACATATTTTTATCTAGACAAAGTCCATCCGGTATGGTCTTTGTGGCGGATGATGTTGTGACGTTTACGTACGTTGTGAACCCCCTTCGAAGGCGTCATGGTGGTGGTCCCTATGAGCTCTGGGGGAACCTTAGATTTGGCTTACCGTACCGGACGGTGGCGGCGTTTGGTAGCCACTTATACCTCGGTACAGGCACAGTCTTGGAGACCGTACTTCAAAGATATGAAGACTCGAAGGCTTGGCGGTATCAGCCCACCATGCAGATTACAGGTACGTGCGGGGCCGGCCCTAAGGGGGGGCGGGAGGGGCGGCCGCCCTGGGCCCGCGAAATTTAGGGGGCCCCTGCCTAGGTATGTGTGAGCAGCAAAGCAAGTCGTCGGACGGCCGGAGGCGCCATTAGCGTACTGCCTCTCACGAAGAAGAAACGCGAAACGTTTTTAGAGACAAAGCTAGGGCCGTCCCTTCACGAACTGGGCCTAGGGCCTTTCTTCTATCAGGTTCCGATGGTTAAGTAGTGGTGGGCCATATCAGGCTTGAGAAGGGAGCGAGGGACCGCATAGGGGAGAATCATTTTATTGTCCAAGATGGAATTAGCAAGATCAACTTATGTAACTTCTTCCTCAAAGAAAAAACTGATGTACAATTGGTAGCATGTTTTCATCCCCTAAAAAATGGCAGCACGTTGCCGTCAAAAAAGAACATAGTAGCATGTAAAGAAAGAGTGCTTGTAGTGTGAAAAAAACTTATCGTAATTTCATGAATTTTCTAAAAGGTATATTACTTGATTATTTTATTAGCATTTTTGGTTGAAGTAGATTATACTTATTTATATAGTAATGATATAATTTCTTTTTAAATCCAATCCGTTAGTCTTGATAAAGTAGATTGTTACCTGCCCTATATGCAATTTATGCCACATAATTTTCTCTTCAGGCTATCTATTTTGAAATAAAAAAACATCTCAGTCAACAAAAAATAGAGTCGACCGATCTACTACTTCCTCCGACACATATTATTTGCCACTAAAATGGATGTATCTATAGTTAAAATGTGTCTAGATACATCTATATTAGTGTCACGTAATATGAATCGGAGAGAGCATAACATTTTTTGAATTTATGTTTTTTTAGAATCATTTTTTGAATTTATCTAAAAATAATTTTCTAAAGGGCCCATTTTCTAGTTTTCGCCCCGGGCCCCTGAAACCTCAGGACCGGGCCTGGGTACGTGGGGGAAACCTTGATCTCGGTCTCCTGGATCGGGCGATGCCGACGTTGTTCTCCTTCCTAGGGGCAACGTATTAGAGCAGGTGCTGACTAGAGGGGTCCGGAACGGCATGACTTCAACCGCATAGATGACGGCAGGTCTTGGTGGCGTTGCGTAGCAGGGGCTCGGAGACGATCACTTGTTGATCGACGCGTGTAGGTGGTGACGCTATCTAGCGCCATGGCGATGTTGACGACATGATTGTCAACAATTATGCAGATCTCTATACATCATATAGTGCAGCAACAATTTTTTTTTTGGATGGATACATTTGTATATAAATTTTAAACGTTTACATATTTGTGAATAATTTTGGAGTAGCATGATCCAATCATCAGTTTTGCTGTCAACTGAACCAAGCAGTGTATTGACGACGAACTAGTGGAACGTGCAATAGATTACAGTACAAGTGGAAATGTGGAATACATATGGGGGACTACGAGAGCTTGTAGTTCACGGGAGCCTACAGGCTACAGCAACATCTGAAGATTAGAAAAAAGACGCTGACTGGAACTATCGGCCGTAGAGATCACATGACGAGCTTCTACTCACGGGTGGCCGCGGCTTGGCTTTTACGAGCCTTTTATGCAGTGCGTACCGGTACTTTTGTCTCTTACTTCTTGGTAGCCCTCTCTTTGCTGATACACTGACATGATCAGGATCTTCCGCGATATACTGTAGCAATGAAGTGAAACTCTGCTGCTGCTATATGATGTCACAGGGAAAGAACGAAATTCTTTACCACCATCCGAGCAAGAAAGGGATCGCGTCATCGCACTTGATGCATCGCTAGTTCGCTGCAAGATGTCACTACACTTTTGAACTGCAATGCTTAAATTTGGTCGTAGCAATTCCATTCACTCACACGTGTGAAGCAATACAAATACAGTACAATCTTTCATCATCTTTGCATACAATCATTCATCATCTTTGCATGCCAAATATTAAGGAGAAAAATGGAGCAGAGAAGAAACAAGACAGTAATCCGATCGCAGCTGAGACCATTCCGTTCCACTCAATGGTCAAGCTCCGCCACTGCAGATGCCGGTGAGCAACACCGGCAGCCTGGCCAGCGTTAGCGACCCCTGGCCCTGGGCGGACCTCCGCAGCTTCCACTTGCCTCTTTCCTCCCCGACAGCCGCCGCCGTGGCCGTCGCCGCCGACGACGACGGCAGCACCCTCCCGTTCTCGAACAGCGGCGCCGTCGCCTCCCCGCCGCCCCCGCACAGCAGTCCCGCCCTGGAGAGCTGCTTCTCCATGTGCAGGAAGTGGGCCAGCGGGGTCGTGCCGCCGACGTCGTCCCTGCACATCCGCCACCAGCTGGCGCCACGCCGCGGCCTCCAGCGCCGGCGCCACCTCCACCCATCCTCCTCGGGCGCCGGCGCGAGTGGCATCCTCCCCTCCTCCTCCTCCGCCACTGTCTCCTGAGGCGGGTCCTCCCCGTCGGCCAAGGACACGCCCATTAGCGTCCCCAGCGTCGTGCTCCGGTCCCGGAAGAACGAGCATGTGGACTGAACCAACACGACGCCACCGCCACCATGGCCACGCATTTCAAAGAAGATTTTGCTCATGAATAAATGGGGATAGGATAAGGACTAAGGAGATTGATTCATAACAAATGTGTTTTGGTATTTGGTGGTCACCTCAGTGTCGATATCGGAGGAAGAAGACGATGTCTCGGCGGAGGGCGAGGAGGGGATCACCATGCCGGCGTCGTCGTCGTTGTCCATCTCCTCCCCTTCCGGCCGCCGAGAACGTAAGCGAGGATGCTTAGCTAGGGTGACAAACAAGGGCGCAGTGAGCGTGACAGTGTAATGGTGATGTACTTGCAAGATCTTTTCTTCCTCCGACGGCGATGGTGGAGATACTGGCGGGCCGGGATGTGGTGGTGCTTTATGGGCTGCAAGGCGACGCAGACACAAGACACAAGAGGTGGCAGTGGCACCAGGGCAACGATGGTCAAAGGAGCCCTGCGGCGGCCGGCCCCTTGTCCGTGACCGGTGAGATGAGTGAATGCTCGAGCTCTGAGCCTTTGGCTGGTGCTGTGGGGTAGAAGCAAAACCCTGCAAAGGCCTAGACTGATTATAATAAGCGACTTCCAAGGCGCACTTTGACTGTTCCTTAGGGCGACCGCGAAAATGGTGTCCGTTTTGGTTGGGTGTCACCAGCGTCCCGACGTATATTGGTCCAAGGTTTGAAATCTATACCTAATAATAAAGGAGCTAAGGTTTTTGCCAAAATTTTCGTCCAACTTTTCGTTGGACGGATTTACCCTCCCACCAAATCACATAATACATGGAATTGCCCCGTACCGGTTAAGCTCTTTTTATTCTCTCCGGATTCAGCTCCCCGAACCATCCCCACCTCCTAGGCCACGCTACGAACCCGCCGCCACCCCGCCGATCTACAGCCACCGGCAACAGCCACCTTTTTCGGCCGCTGGAACGGCACAGCAAAGGCCGAAACATCCCCGTCCCTGGGATCTAGGTCCTCCCACGCCCAAATCAATCGAGTTTGTAAGATTTAATCCGCCGACGATCCGATCTAGACAGGAGGCTAATGAGACGATGCCGACTGGAAGTGGCCGAAATTCAGGGCCTCTCGCGGCCATGACCGGACCTGGGCGGCGGGGCAACCAAAATAGAGGGCTTCGTAGGACGGCGGAGGCGTACTGGGCGGTCGCGGCAGAGGAAGGACGTTCGTGGGGTGCTCCATCCATGGATACAAACATAAGACAGCGGAAGCGAACTGGGCAGTTGAGGCAGAGGAGGGACGCGTGGGGTGCTCCATCCATGGATACAAACATCAGAGATGCTCTGCCTTGTGGTTGCCAACGACAGAAATTTTGCAGCGGAGGTAGATGTCCATAGATGCGATCTTGAGAAGAACACGGATGCAGAGACCTATATAAAAGAACATCAAGACTAAATTCTGATTTCAGCAAGCTGTGACGAACCAGTCACGTGGATCTGGATGCTGGGCTACTGCCGCCGCCGCCGCGAGCTCAAGAAGAAAGAGAAAAGATGGATGGTGCTGGCGACGCGCGGTGGACTGGGCGCCGCGAAAGGGGTCTGATGTACTGTCCGTGGTTGCTCTCTGCCGACCCCATCAGCTGCAACTCTGATGGCATATGAGTGAGGTGTTGCAGCCTGATCTGAACATGATAGAAGGGTTCCTGGCTTCATGTGTCCTGCATCCATTATTTTTTCATCGATTCGCTGCTGCCTTGGGAGGTGCATGCTTGGCTGCTGATGATGCTCATGTGTGGAATTTTAATACTCTTGGCAGCTGGGCGGTTCTAGCAATTTTCTATTGATCAAAACTTCAGTGATTGCCTACAAAACTGAAGGAGACATCCATCACCCATGACCTTTGTGCAATTTGTAAGCCAGGTCAGTAAGGTTGTCTCCAAATGTGATCACACACAGCAATTAACAATTAAATATGTGCCGCATCACCTTTCAGTAAATTGAGCAGCAATTGCCAAATACTCTGTATTAAGTATGTTCCGCAGCACCTTTAAGTCCATTGAGCAGAATCTACCTACATTAATTTTTTGGAATATGTTTCTGATATTGCACATTATGATGATTATACAACACCATGCTCACGGTTAATTTGCAGCCATTCATATAAAAGCGTCGCCAATTACACTAGATGCGAGTCATATTATAGTCCTGTTATCAAAAGTGTGAGGTAATGGTGTGTGCTAAGCGAGCGGAGAGGCGCTTCCTTCATGTGGGAGTGTGGACCAATAAATTGGGGTATGCTTTAAATTTAAGATGTGTAATTTTATTTTAAACTCGTTGCAACGCACGGGCACTTTTGCTAGTATTAAAAAACAGAAGAAACGCATGAATATATGGTCTTAATGTCTTAAATAAGTTCTTCACATTGTGCACAAGGTGCGGCGTAAAATGTAGTCTAAAAGATGCCTAAACATGGTCAAAACTACAAGTATAGTCCAAAAAGACGTCATGGTGGTTGACAATAGCGCCGCAGATCAGACGTCTTGCGCGCGGATTTCGACACGCTTCTTCAGAAACCAGGTCCTGGTGTCTTCGTCCATGTTGCCCAAGTCGGCCAGCATGATCTTTGTGTCCTCTGCTCGGATCTTGGCCTCAACGTCACACATTTTGGTCTCGGCGTTTGTCTTTTTTGGCCTCGACGTCCATCATTTGAACTTCAGTGATCTCTTTGGTGAGGTTGAGGCAGATAACAGCTGCGGCCTCTTTTTTTTTCAGACGCTTCTTCTCGTCCCATTTGTTCAGGGTGGCTTAAGAGTCGGCCATGATCTTCTCCAAGGTCTGGCTGAACGCAAGGGCTGATGCCTCCCGGGCAAGATCGGCCTTGGTACCCTTATGGCCCCGAGGATGAAGTGGAAGGGCTTTCTGCCCAGGGTCGTCGTCTTCGCCGTCGACGACCAACGTGGTTGTCTCATTCTTGACAGCTTCATGGTAGGCCGCATAGCCAGCCTTCCACTTCGGCGCCTCCTTCAGCTTTTCCCAACAATGGACTATATAGAATCCCTTTTTATGTGTTTCCTTCAACTTCTCCAATGCCCTTGGTACCTAATAACTAAAAGTTAGGTTTATGCTATGCTAAATGTTCGCGGCATGGACGCCTTTCTCCTCCTTTGACAACGGCTTATTTACAACCTTCGGCTTAGCTTCCCAGCCGCTAGTGGCGGCGCGCTTTGAGCCGGCCGAAGATGTGGCCTCCATTGGGGTTGTGGTGATGGCTATGGGGGAGTGCAGGGCAATGGCTGCGAGGGTTTCATCGGAATCCATGGTGGCTGCGGTGACGAGGACGTCCATCGCAAGGGGAGGGAGTGTTGGCGCCAGTAAACTTTGATTTTTCGGGCAGGAAACGACAACTCACGGGAATGTTAGCGGCGTCCCAGCCACTGACGCGTGGGTCCTACGTGAGATTCGGCGGACACTTGGCGCGTCCGCACATTGTCCGCCGCGACCAAACTCAACGCATATTTGAGCCAAGTTTGCGTCTGCACGGACAACCCGGTTAATATGCGTCGAGCCGCTAGGCCTGATCCCAGACGCATTTTTTGACCGCGGGGACGCAAACGGTAGCTCATCATCCGTTTACGTTGCCCCCGTTGAAGATGCCCTTAGCACTTGGCACTGAGCAGTTTTTTTACCCGAGAAAAGTTAGCTGGGACAATTTTGTTCAGGGGTATGTTTTTGGTTCGCAGAATTCTAAAACACATGAAAAAGAAAAAGGATTTGCTAGTTTTCAGCTAGCCTGCTCAGTCAAATCTCACATTATTTAATTTGTATCGTAATTCATGCTAGTTATGAATTGCAATCTAAGTTGCAACTCAGATATATAAGAGATATATAAGACTAGATAAATCTTTTCTATCTAAATAGGAGACCCCCACTACCCTATTTCTCTCTACATGCAAGGCATCCACCTCACATGTCATGTCATCATTTTTTTTTATTGTATATAGCAACAAATTACAGCTTATCCATAAATCATAGAGTCGTCCTGCACTGCCTTAACTTATTCTCCCGTGTGGCTCCTCAAATCCTCTCCTTCCACTATTGTTGCTACTTATCTCTTGGAGTAACTGACAATGAGGTCGCATGCCATCCCCTCTCGCTAACTGCGGTACATTAATCCATCAGTCGTAACCGTGGACTGTTGGGCTTCTGTAACAGGTGATTATGCGTTTTGATTGCCGATGAGTGGTGGCTATAAATCTCAGCGGTGCCCCGAACTTCCCTACTGCGCATCAGTCTGGTAGGAGTCTCTCTATCTCTCTATTTCATAGATCAGAGTAGATTTCCTGCTACATAGCAACGAAACTATGCTGGCGTGCATCGGCATTCGGCAGTGAAGACAACGAGATCTATGTTTTAAAAGGTGCGTTTTGTTTCTATTTTGGACAGGTCCCTGCACGGCAACATCATGTGCCTCTGGCCTCTGCTCTGCCGTATAACCATGACGAGGTTACTGATTTATCCACGAATGGGCAACAGTAGCCGATACGCCTTCAGAACCAAGCATGCAATCCTTCTCAACGACTCTACCAAATTCTACCTCATATATGCAGTGGCTGACTGCTGATTGTTGGGGTGACTGGCTGTTCCTATTTCTGAAAATTCCACCTCAGATACGCATGTGGTGTTGATTATTTTCTTTGCAGTAAGATATCTACACCAAATTATGCAGCATGAGATCGGTAAGAAAATATTAGTTGTCTTGGTTTCTGATATCGTGTACTTTTCTTTCTACTTTATTTAGTTGCCTGCCAAGTGCATGATAAACGTCCTCAACCCCAAAATATGCAGAGTGAGATCGGTAAGAAAAACTTAGATCTTGGTCTCTGGTATCGCGCACTTTTTTCCTTCTGCTTTCTCATCTTCACTGTTGTTTTAGATACTAACTCGCATGTCAGACAAAACATAAGATTGTGTACACACATCGCTTTGTTTTGATGTGCAAGGTAGCTCAATTTTGTATAAATCTTATCTGACAATCTTATGTTTTGTGAAGTAAACAACTAGGGGTCACATCAAGCAAGCGATTATTACTTGGCTGATGAGTTTCGAAAATCAGATTTCAGATCTGGGGCTTTGATATAGCATATGGTATATGAAAGTTGGTTGTTCATGAACGAGAAAATGAGTATATTTTCCAAGGTCATGAACCTAGCAAAATTAATGTTGTAAATACTTATTATTTCTACTGAAGTTATATGTATTTGTGTTTCTTACAACTAGAGAAAGGTTCCTGCAGGTTCTAAACTTTTTGTATTTTCATATCAAATTTTCTCTCTTCAAGCTTAGTGTTGGAGATATGCCCAAGAGGCAATAATAAATGGTTATTATATATCTTTGTGTTTATGATAATGTTTACATACCATGCTATAATTGTATTAATCGAAACATTGATACATGTGTGTTATGTGAACAACAAGGAGTCCCTAGTAAGCCTCTTGTATAACTAGCTTGTTGATTAATAGATGATCATGGTTTCATGATCATGAACATTGGATGTTATTAATAACAAGGTTATGTCATTATATGAATGATGTAATGGACACACCCAATTAAGCGTAGCATAAGATCACGTCATTAAGTTATTTGCTATAAGCTTTCGATACATAGTTACCTAGTCCTTATGACCATGAGATCATGTAAATCACTTATACTGGAAAGGTACTTTGATTACATCAAACGCCACTGCGTAAATGGGTGGTTATAAAGGTGGGATTAAGTATCCGGAAAGTATGAGTTGAGGCATATGGATCAACAGTGGGATTTGTCCATCCCGATGACGGATAGATATACTCTGGGCCCTCTCGGTGGAATGTCGTCTAATGTCTTGCAAGCATATGAATAAGTTCATAAGAGACCACATACCACGGTACGAGTAAAGAGTACTTGTCAGGAGACGAGGTTGAACAAGGTATAGAGTGATACCGATGATCAAACCTCGGACAAGTAAAATATCGCGTGACAAAGGGAATTGGTATCGTATGTGAATGGTTCATTCGATCACTAAGTCATCGTTGAATATGTGGGAGCCATTATGGATCTCCAGATCCCGCTATTGGTTATTGGTCGGAGAGAGTACTCAACCATGTCCACATAGTTCGCGAACCGTAGGGTGACACACTTAAGGTTTGATGTTGAAATGGTAGAACTTGAAATATGGAATGGAGTTCGAAGTTTTGTTCGAAGTCCCGGATGGGATCCCAGACATCACGAGGAGTTCCGGAATGGTCCGGAGAATAAGATTCATATATAGGAAGTCATTTTATAAGTTTTAAAATGATCCGGTGATTTTGCGGAAGGTTCTAGAAGGTTCTAGAAAAGTCCGGAAGGAATCACTAAGGAAGGAGGAGTCCCGGAGGGACTCCACCTCCCCATGGCCGGCCAACCCTAGAGGGTGGAGTCCAAGGTGGACTCCACCAAAGGGGGCCGGCCACCCCCCCACATGGAAGGGGGGAATCCCACCCCAAGTGGGATTCCCACCTTGGGTAGGTTTCCCTACTACATGGAAGGTTCTTGTGTTGGGGTCTTATTCGAAGACTTGTAGTCCAACACTTGGGGATCCACCTATATAATGAGGGGCATAGGGGAGGGGGCCGGCTACCACAATCACCCCACCTTGGCCGCACCCAAGGAGGCCGGCCACCCCCTCTCCCAAACCCTAGCCGCCCCCTCTCTCCTCCATCTCTCCCGCACGCTTAGCGAAGCTCCACCGGAGATCTCCACCGCCACCGCCACCACGCCGTCGTGCTGCCGGATTCAAGGAGGAGCTACTACTTCCGCTGCCCGCTGGAACGGGGAGAAGGACGTCGTCTTCATCAACACCGAACGTGTGACCGAGTACGGAGGTGCTGCCCGATTGTGGCACCGTGATCAAGATCTTCTACGCGCTTTTGCAAGCGGCAAGTGATCGTCTACCGCAGCAATAAGAGCTTACTCTTATAGGCTTTGGAAATCTTCAAGGGTTAGTCTCGTTCATCACCTCGTTGCTCCGTCTTCTAGATTGCATCTTGGCTTGGATTGCGTTCTCGCGGTAGGAAATTTTTTGTTTTCTATGCAACGAATCCCTACAGTGGTATCAGAGCCGTGTCTATGCATAGATGGTTGCACGAGTAGAACACAATGGTTTTGTGGGCGTTGATGCTCTTGTTGTCTTTAGTTTGAGTACTTTGCATCTTTGTGGCATAGTGGGATGAAGCGGCTCGGACTAACTTTACATGACCGCGTTCATGAGACTTGTTCCTCGTTCGACATGCAACTTGTATTGCATAAGAGGCTTTGCGGGTGTCTGTCTCTCCTACTATAGTGAAGATTCAATTTACTCTTCTATTGACAACACTAGTATCACCGTTGTGGTTCATGTTCGTAGGTAGATTGGATCTTACTCGAAAACCCTAAACCACGTAAAATATGCAAACCAAATTAGAGACGTCTAACTTGTTTTTACAGGGTTTGGTGATGTGATATGGCCATAATATGATGATGAATATGTATGAGATGATCATTATTGTATTGTGGCAACCGGCAGGAGCCTTATGGTTGTCTTTAAATTTCATGTTGAGTAGTATTTCAAAGTAGTTGTAATAGTTGCTACATGAGGTGAACAACCATGAAGATGGCGCCATGAACCTTGACGCTACGCCGACGATGATGGAGATCATGCCCGTTGATGATGGAGATCATGTCCGTGCTTTGGAGATGAAGATCGAAGGCGCAAAGACTAAAGGGCCATATCATATCACATATGAATTGCATGTGATGTTAATCCTTTATGCATCTTATTTTGCTTAGAACGCGACGGTAGCATTATAAGATGATCCCTCACATTAATATCAAGATAATAAAGTGTTCTCCCCTCGTATGCACCATTGTAACAGTTCGTCGTTTCGAAGCATCTCGTGATGATCGGATGTGATAGACTCAACGTTCACATACAACGGGTGTAAGCAATGTTGCACACGCGGAATACTTGGGTTTGCTTGACGAGCCTAGCATGTACAGACATGGCCTCGGGACAACGGAAACCGAAAGGTTGAACACGAGTCATATGGATGATATGATCAACATGTTGATGTTCACCATTGAAGCTACATCATCTCACGTGATGATCGGTTTTGGTGTAGTGGATTTGGATCGTGTACCACTTAACAACTATGAGGGATGTTATATTAAGTGGGAGTTCATTAGTAATTAGATTAAAACATGAACTAATTATCATAAACATAGTCGGAGTAGTATTTTGATTTAATTTTGTAGTATTGGCATCCGTTTTCTACCATGCGCTAGTCTTGTTATTGAGATAGAAATACTGTTAAAATCTGACAAGAAACTTTACGGATTGGTACCGTATTGTTAAAGAATCAAGAAGTGATTAAGTCCTATAGCAAACTTTTAGTAAACCTCACATTGTTGATTCAAAGAGCTATGGTTTCAATTAGTACCTAAAATTATCTTGTCTCCGTGAAACTTGAAGTTCAAATCTGTTTGAAAAGTAAGGAGCTGAAAATTTAGTTTTCAGAAATAATCAAGGTATGAGATATATGTGATATCTAAGACATTATTGCAAGATGATAGAATATAAATTTGGTGAGACTACATAAACTCATAAGTTTTATGGGAATGTATGAAGGTTGAAGACGCCAGGCGTCACAATCCTCCAACTATTGGGGCACTAATAAATATTCGCATATCCATGAAGTTATCATCCTTAGTATGCACCGTTGCTAAGACTCGTCGTTTCGAAGCATCACGTGATGATCGGGTGTGATAGATTCTACGTGTGCATACAACGGGTGCAAACCAGATTTGCACATGTGAATACCAAGGTTAAAACTTTACGAGCCTAGCATGTACAGACATGGTCTCGGAAAGTCGTCATGATATGATGGATAAAATTATGAGTGAAATTGTTCATCATATTACAAAGTTACTAATAGTGAAATCTGAAACACTTGTCATATGATGATCAACTTAAAGTAAGAACCTCAAGGTTATTGGTATTTGACCAACAAACCTAGAAGTTATTGATGTTGAAGTGTTTTTCTGAATAATGATGAAAGCTAAAAGAGAAACTACAAAAGATTATTGGCAGAAAGAAAAGACTAGAAAGTCTAGCCCAGGTGTATATAAATGATATACATGTTATGGTTGTATTCCTAGTTAGGTCACACAATGAAATTCTTGGGTATTAGTACCATATTGGTTGGTATGAAGTGTCATACAAAACAACACAATACAAGAATACAATGGCCTAAGTGACTGACAAGGAATATGATAGGAATACACGTCTGGAACAAAATAAAGTGTTATTATGTTCGTCGTTGGCATTCTATCTGGCCCTTAGAATTTATAATAAAGAACTTAATAATTGTTATTTTGCTCTGGTCAAATGAAAACAATGAGTTGTTCAAATTATGACATTACTCCATGTATGATGGATAAGTTATTATAAATCTTAATGGTGAAACACACATACATAACACTGACGCTAAAATGCCATAAGGAAAATGATTTGAATTCCACTTATTTGTGGAACCGCCATTTAGGTCATGTTAGAAAGGAACGCATGAAGGAACTCCATGTAAATGGATTTTTGGAGTCATTTGATTTTTGAATCATTTGGCGCTTGCAAATCTTTTCTAAAGAGAATGATTAAAATACCGTTCATAGGCCAAGAATTGAACGGGCAACTAACTTAGTGAAAAATACATGATGATGTGTGTGGTTCACTGGACATAGTTGTGTGCGGGAGATTCTTCTACTTCATGAAAACTTCCAACAATGAATTGAGTATATATATATATGTAGATATATTCGATAAGGAAGAAGTTTGAAATTTTTGAATGGATTCAAATAAATTTCAACATGAAGTGGAAATCATCGTAAGAGAAAAGTCAAATAACTATGATTGGATCATGGTCGAAATATTTGAATTACGAGTTTTAGCGAACATCTAAGAGAGTCATGAAATTGTTCTACAACTCACATTTCTTGGAGTATCATAATGATGATATAGTATCCGAGAGATATATCCAAACCTTGTTGGATTAATGATGAGATAAAATATTATGACGCCATTATATTTTTTTTGTGGATTATGCTTTAGTGACTACCGCTTTTACACTAAATAGAGCATCATCATGATCCGTAGAAATGACACCATACGAGTTATGGCATGGGTATGAATCCTAATAGTCTTTTCTTAAATTTTGGTATGCATAGCATAAGTAAATAAATTTACAACCAAAATCGGATGAATGTCTTTGTTGGTTATCCCAGAGATTTGATTGGGAATTCTTCCCACAAGACAAAGACAAAAGTGTTTGTCAATGTTTCTTATTTCTGAAAAATTGTTTCTAGCGAAGTATTTGAGTGGGAGGACAATAGAACTTGATAAAGGTTTATGAACCTGAGCATAATGATCAGAGTAGCGCAGCATCAGAATTGGTTCCGGAAGCGGCAACGACGATCATGGCTCCCATGACTACAAAGTGTTTTAGCCATGGAGATCGAAGTACATACTGAACCTTGTAGGTATGGTTTACTTTGTGATCAAATAAATGATTTGTGGACAAAGGATTGATTTTGAACAATGATAAACCAACTATAAACAAAGAAGTTATGATGGGCCCTGACTCCGTTAAAATGGCTATACGTCATGAAATCCAAGATAGATGAATACTTTTTTGAAAGTAAATGGATCTATAAAATTGATGGACTTGGATGAAATATCCTTGAAGAAGCTCAACTTGTCGAAAAGTTGTTTACGACAAAGTTCAAAGAGTTGACTACGATAAGATTAGATCTTCCGTAGCAATGCTTATAGTCTATGTGGATTATTCTAGTAATCACTACATATTTCTTTTATGAGATATGTTAGTAGGATGGCAAAATACATTACTTATCAGAAGTGTGTATTAAAGGTGTATACAGGATACAACCAAGAGTTTTTGCTGGCCGTGGAATACTAGATAGGTATACAAACTTCAATTGGATGAAGTGAGTATCACGGAGTTGGAATCTTCACCAGATGAAATAATCAAAGAGTTTTTGATATCATCAGAGACGATGAAGAGACTTGCATTTGCAAGAAATTAAGTGGGAGCGCTGAGACATATTTATAATACTTTATGTAGATGACATATAGTTGGTTATAAATGATGTAATCATATACTTGATTAAAAAGGTTTCATTGAGAATTAATTTCAATGAAAGGATATGGACTGAAACAAATTTAGTGTCAAGATCTATGAAGATAGATTGAAACACATAAATAAGTTTAAGTCTAAGTACATAGGATGGATATTGAAGTAGTTCAATATAGAAATATTAAGAAAATGTTCTCGTCATGTGAAGGTTTAACAAGACTTGAGTGTATCTGACACTCAATGAGTAAAAACACATGAGTGATTATAGATCACGAATAATATGTACACAATCAGATGTCCTATGCTCTAAAAGTGTTATGAGCATGTACCAGAATGATTCATGTGATGATCATTGAAAAACAGTAAGAATATTCTTGAGTACTTAAGAAGAACCAAGGATATATATATATAGTTTTGTATGGAGAAATGACAAACAAATCGCTGTAAGGTGTTACACCGATATTTGTTTTGTCACATATGAAAATAAAATTTCAATCTCAAATTAGACTAAGTGTTGTTTAAAAGGTAGCACAATGAGCTAGAAGTTGTCTATGCTAGATTTAGAAGAGTTCTAAATATTGTGACGGATTCTACAAACGAAAGGCAGAGTATGTCATTGTTTTGACAATGACTGAGGATGTTAAGTCAAAAGGTTTTTTTTGAAAACTTGGTGTAGTTCCGATAGTGTCAGAACTTTGAAGCTATATTGTGTGTGACAATATTAGTGACATATTTCAGACCACGGAATTAAGGTTCCACCAGAAGACCAAACATATTTAATGCCGACTCTTTTGGAAATGAGTGATGCGTTGAGACGCAAATGAATTACAAAATACATACGTTTCTGAGCGTGTCAGATCCGTTGACTAAAAACTCTCTCGTGAGCAATACATGATAAAGCACCGGAAGGCCAAGGTGTTATATCTTTACAAATGTAAACTAGATTATTGACTCTAGTGCAAGTGGGAGACTGTTGGAGATATGCCCAAGAGGCAATAATAAATGGTTATTATATATCTTTGTGTTTATGATAATGTTTACATACCATGCTATAATTGTATTAACCGAAACATTGATACATGTGTGTTATGTGAACAACAAGGAGTCCCTAGTAAGCCTCTTGTATAACTAGCTTGTTGATTAATAGATGATCATGGTTTCGTGATCATGAACATTGGATGTTATTAATAACAAGGTTATGTCATTATATGAATGATGTAATGGACACACCCAATTAAGCGTAGCATAAGATCACGTCATTAAGTTATTTGCTATAAGCTTTCGATACATACACTACAAGAAAAGTTGCCATGGCCGACGAAGTTGAAGTCGCGCCGTGGTTGCTGGTGTACCATGGTCGACGATTTTTGGTCCCTCCGTGGTGCATGTCAAAACTTTTTTTTTCTCGTTTTTGAGGCCACCTAGCCCGACGAAAGCGGCCAAAACGTCGCGTATGGTGGCCCGGGACGTGGTGCATCTCGAAATCTCGGGTTCGCCGGCCGAGTCAACGCAAATCCGCACCACCGAGGGATGTAGGGCCCAGATGGCAGCCTCTCTGGCATTGGATTTTTTCTCGATCGCGCCATCTCGTTCAACGTTCTCCGATCGAGCCGTTTACGATGCAGGATCATGGGTCCCGCATGTCATCCTCTATGAACCAAAATTCTTTCTGTTCTTGGATTTTTTTTGACCCCCTGATTTCTGGCTACTTCCTTTTTCTTTTGATCCCTTGCCACCTTGGAAACGTTGAGACCGCTGCTGCTAAATGGGACCCGCATGTCATCCTCTATGTGCAATCAACTTTCTTTTCTTAGAGTTTTTTTTGGCACCTCAAATTTGGTCACTTGCCTTTTTCTTTCGATCCCCTGCCGCCTCTCAAACGGTGATACCGCTGCTGCTAACTGGGACCCGCATGTCATCCTCTATGTACTATAAAACTTTCTTTTCTTGAATTATTTTTGGCACCTCATATTTGGTCACTTACCTTTTTCTTTCGATCCCCTGCCGCCTCTCAAACGGTGATACCGCTGCTGCTAAATGGGACCCGCATGTCATCCTCTATGTACTATAAAACTTTCTTTTCTTGAATTATTTTTGGCTCCTCATATTTTGTCACTTGCCTTTTTCTTTCGATCCCCTGCCGCCTCTCAAACGGTGATACCGCTGCTGCTAAATGGGACCCGCATGTCATCCTCTATGTACTATAAAATTTTCTTTTCTTGAATTATTTTTGGCTCCTGATATTTTTTCACTTGCCTTTTTCTTTCGATCTCATGCCACGTTTGAAACGTTGAGGAACCTGCAGGCTCATGGGACCCGCATGTCATCCTCTATGTACTATAAAAGTTCATTTTCTTGGTTTTTTTCACCCTCTGATTTTTGGCAATTTCTTTTTTCTTTTGATCCTGCCGCCTCTCAAACGGTGATACCGTCTTTGCTAAATGGGACCCGCATGTCATCCCCTATGTACTATAAAACTTTCTTTTCTTGAATTATTTTTGGCTCCTCATATTTGGTCACTTGCCTTTTTCTTTCGATCTCATGCCACGTTTGAAACGTTGAGGAACCTGCTGGCTCATGGGACCCGCATGTCATACTCTAAGTGCTATAAAAGTTTATTTTCTTTATTTTTTTCACCCTCTGATTTTTGGCTATTTCCTTTTTCTTTTGATCCCCTGCCGCCTTGGAAACGTTGGGTAAGCTGCTGACTCATGGGACCCGCATGTCATCCTCTATGTACAATCAACTTTCTTTTTCTTTTGATCTCAAGCCGCATTTGAAACGTTGAGACCGCTGCTGCTAAATGGGACCCGCATGTCATCCTCTACATACAATAAAGTTTCTTTTCTTGGATTATCTTTGGCTCGATATTTTGTCACTTGCCTTTTTCTTTCGATCTCATGCCACCTTTGAAACGTTGAGTAAGCTTTGGCTCATGGGTCCCGCATGTCATCCTCTACGAACAATAAAAGTTTCCTTTCTTGGAGTTATTTTTTACCCCTAATTTCTGGCTATTTGCCTTTTTCTTTTGATCTCCTGCCCTCTCGAAACGACGAGGACGATGTTGGTAGGTCGGTCCCACATGTCATCCTCTATGAACAATAAAAGTTTCCTTTGATGGATTTATTTTGAACCCCTAATTAATTTCTGGATATTTCCCCTGCCGCCTTGGAATCGTTGAGGATGCTGCTGCCTCATGGGTCCCGCATGTCATCCTCTCAGAACGGTAAATGTTTATTTTCTTGGATTTTGTTGACCAAACGATTTTTGGCTTATTTTTTCTTTCGATCACTGCAGCCTTTAAAACGTTGAGGACGCCGCTGGCTCACGGGTCCCACATGTCAACCTCTATGAACAATAAACGCCGAGATGCCGTTGCCTCATGGGTCCCGCATGTCATCCTCTCGTAACGAAAATGTTTCTTTTCTTGGATTTTTTACCAATAGATTTTTGGTTTATTTTTCTTTCCATCCCCCGCCGCCTTTAAAACGTTGACGATTTGTTGGCTCATGGGTCCCCGATGTCAGCCTCCCCGTACAAGAAACATATGATATCTTGATTATTTTGCAGACAATAAACAATGTATTGCGCTACGAGCTATTTCAAACGGATAATTAAATATTTATTTTTACATAAACAAACTTATATGTTGAATCTCCTTGTTTTTTTGTCTTTGCGAAGCATAGGACTTTCCTGTTTTTAGAAAATTCGGAACTTTCCTGTTTTGGAGTGCGCTGAAATTGTACGAGTCAAAAGGCCAAGCAGGATAGTTCGAAAGCCCAGATGTCCAGATGCAGCCCAATTGAAATCTTTCTTCTTGGATTTTTTTCACCCCCTGATTTCTGGCTACTTCATTTTTCTTTTGGTTCTGTGCCGCCTTGGAAACGTTGAGACCGCTGCTGCAAAATGGGTCCCGCATGTCATCCTCTACGTACAATAAAATTTCTTTTCTTGGATTATTTTTGGCTCCTGATATTTGGTCACTTGCCTTTTTCTTTCGATCCCGTGCAGCCTCTCAAACGGTGATACCGCTGCTGCTAATTGGGACCCGCATGTCATCCTCTATGTACAATCAAGTTTCTTTTCTTGAATTATTTTTGGCTCCTGGTATTTGGTCACTTGCCTTTTTCTTTCGATCTCATGCCACTTTTGAAACGTTGAGGAACCTGCTGCTAAATGGGACCCGCATGTCATCCTCTATGTACTATAAAACTTTCTTTTCTTGGATTATTTTTGGCACCTCATATTTGGTACTTGACTTTTTCTTTCGATCCCCTGCTGCCTCTCAAATGGTGATACCGATGCTGCTAAATGGGACCCGCATGTCATCCTCTATGTACTATAAAACTTTCTTTTCTTGGATTATTTTTGGCTCCTGATATTTGGTCACTTGCGTTTTTTTCTTTCGATCTCATGCCACGTTTGAAACTTTGAGGAACCTGCTGGCTCATGGGACCCGCATGTCATCCTCTATGTGCTATAAAAGTTTATTTTCTATGGTTTTTTTTCACTCTCTGATTTTTGTCTATTTCCTTTTTTCTTTTGATGCCCTACCGCCTTGGAAACGTTGAGTAAGCTGCTTACACATGGGTCCCGCATGTCATCCTCTATGTACAATCAAGTTTCTTTTCTTGAATTACTTTTGGCTCCTGATATTTCGTCACTTGCCTTTTTCTTTCGATCTCATGCCACGTTTGAAACGTTGAGGAACCTGCTGGCTCATGGGACCCGCATGTCATCCTCTATGTGCTATAAAAGTTTGTTTTCTTGGATTTTTTTTCACCCTCTGATTTTTGGCTATTTGCCTTTTACTTTTGATCCCCTGGCCCCTTTGAAACGTTGAGTAAGTTGCTGCCACATGGGACCCGCATGTCAACCTCTATGTCCATCAACTTTTTTTCTTGGATTTTTTTGACCCCCTAATTTCTAGCAACTTTCTTTTTCTTTTGATCTCAAGCCGCATTTCAAACATTGAGACCGCTGCTGCAAAATGGGACCCGCATGTCATCCTCTATGTACAATAAATCTTGGATTATTTTTGGCACCTCATATTTGGTCACTTGCATTTTTTTCTTTCGATCTCATGCCGCCTTTGAAACGTTGAGTAAGCTGCTGGCTCATGGGTCCCCCATGTCATCCTCTACGAACAATAAAAGTTTCCTTTCTTGGAGTTATTTTTGACCCCTAATTTCTGGCTATTTGCCTTTTTCTTTTGATCCCCTGCCCCCTTTGAAACGATGAGGACGCTGTTGGCAGGTCGGTCCCACATGTCATCCTCTATGAACAATAAAAGTTTCCTTTGGTGGATTTATTTTTTACCCCTAATTAATTTCTGGCTATTTCCTTTTTTTTCTTTTGATCCCCTGCCGCCTTGGAAACGTAAGGATGCTTTCGCCTCATGGGTCCCGCATGTCATCCTCTCGAGCGATAAATGTTTTCTTTTCTTGGATTTTTTACCAACTGATTTTTAGTTTTTTTATTTTATTTTCGATCCCCGCCGCCTTTGAAACGTTGACGACGCCATCGGCTCATGGGTCCCCGATGTCAGCCTCCCGTACAAGAAACATGTGATATCTTGATTATTTTCCAGACAATAAACAGTGTATTTCGCTCTGAGCTATTGCAAACGGATAAATTAAATCTTCATTTTTACATAAACAAACTTATATGTTGAGTGTCCTTGTTTTTTGTTTTTGCGAAGCATAGGACTTTCGTGTTTTTTTTTTTGAGAAAAAACCGAACTTTCTGTTTTGGAGTGGGCTGAAATTGTACGAGTCAAAAGGCCCGGCGGGATAGTTCGAAGGCCCAGATGTCCGGATGCAGCCCAATTGAAATCTTTCTTTTCTTGGATTTTTTTCACCCCCCGATTTACGGCTACTTCATTTTTCTTTTGGTCCCGTGCAAAATGGGTCCCACATGTCATCCTCTATGTACAGTAAATTTCTTTTCTTGGATTATTTTCGGGTCCCGATATTTGGTCACCTGCCTTTTTCTTTCGATCTCATGCCGCCTTTGAAACGTTGAGGAAGCTGCTGGCGCTTGGGTCCCGCATGTCATCCTCTATGAACAATAAAAGTTTCCTTTCTTGGAGTTATTTTTGACCCCCTAATTTCTGGCTACTTCCTTTTTCTTTTGATCCCCTGCCGCCTTTGAAACGTTGAAAACTTTCTTTTCTTTGATTATTTTTGGCACCTCATATTTGGTCACTTGCCTTTTTCTTTCGATCCCCTGCCGCCTCTCAAACGGTGATACAGCTGCTGCAAAATGGGACCCGCATGTCATCCTCTATGTACTATAAAACTTTCTTTTCTTGGATTTTTTTGGCTCCTGATTTTTGGCTATTTCCTTTTTCTTTTGATCCCCTGCCGCCTTGGAAACGTTGGGTAAGCTGCTGACTCATGGGACCCGCATGTCATCCTCTATGTACAATCAACTTTCTTTTTCTTTTGATCTCAAGCCGCATTTGAAACGTTGAGACCGCTGCTGCTAAATGGGACCCGCATGTCATCCTCTACGTACAATAAAGTTTCTTTTCTTGGATTATCTTTGGCTCCTGATATTTTGTCACTTGCCTTTTTCTTTCGATCTCATGCCACCTTTGAAACGTTCGTAAGTGCTGGCTCATGGGTCCCGCATGTCATCCTCTACGAACAATAAAAGTTTCCTTTCTTGGAGTTATTTTTTACCCCTAATTTCTGGCTATTTGCCTTTTTCTTTTGATCTCCTGCCCCCTCTGAAACGATGAGGACGCTGTTGGCAGGTCGGTCCCACATGTCATCCTCTATGAACAATAAAAGTTTCCTTTGATGGATTTATTTTGAACCCCTAATTAATTTCTGGATATTTCCCCTGCCGCCTTGGAATCGTTGAGGATGCTGCTGCCTCATGGGTCCCGCATGTCATCCTCTCAGAACGGTAAATGTTTATTTTCTTGGATTTTGTTGACCAAACGATTTTTGGCTTATTTTTTCTTTCGATCACCTGCAGCCTTTAAAACGTTGAGGACGCCGCTGGCTCACGGGTCCCACATGTCAACCTCTATGAACAATAAACGCTGAGGATGCTGCTGCCTCATGGGTCCCGCATGTCATCCTCTCAGAACGAAAATGTTTCTTTTCTTGGATTTTTTACCAATAGATTTTTGGTTTATTTTTTCTTTCCATCCCCTGCCGCCTTTAAAACGTTGACGACGCTGTTGGCTCATGGGTCCCCGATGTCAGCCTCCCCGTACAAGAAACATATGATATCTTGATTATTTTGCAGACAATAAACAATGTATTGCGCTCTGAGCTATTTCAAACGGATAATTAAATATTTATTTTTACATAAACAAACTTATATGTTGAATCTCCTTGTTTTTTTGTCTTTGCGAAGCATAGGACTTTCCTGTTTTTTTAGAAAATTCGGAACTTTCCTGTTTTGGAGTGCGCTGAAATTGTACGAGTCAAAAGGCCAAGCAGGATAGTTCGAAGGCCCAGATGTCCAGATGCAGCCCAATTGAAATCTTTCTTCTTGGATTTTTTTCACCCCCTGATTTCTGGCTACTTCATTTTTCTTTTGGTTCTGTGCCGCCTTGGAAACGTTGAGACCGCTGCTGCAAAATGGGACCCGCATGTCATCCTCTACGTACAATAAAATTTCTTTTCTTGGATTATTTTTGGCTCCTGATATTTGGTCACTTGCCTTTTTCTTTCGATCCCGTGCAGCCTCTCAAACGGTGATACCGCTGCTGCTAATTGGGACCCGCATGTCATCCTCTATGTACAATCAAGTTTCTTTTCTTGAATTATTTTTGGCTCCTGATATTTGGTCACTTGCCTTTTTCTTTCGATCTCATGCCACTTTTGAAACGTTGAGGAACCTGCTGCTAAATGGGACCCGCATGTCATCCTCTATGTACTATAAAACTTTCTTTTCTTGGATTATTTTTGGCACCTCATATTTGGTACTTGACTTTTTCTTTCGATCCCCTGCTGCCTCTCAAATGGTGATACCGATGCTGCTAAATGGGACCCGCATGTCATCCTCTATGTACTATAAAACTTTCTTTTCTTGGATTATTTTTGGCTCCTGATATTTGGTCACTTGCCTTTTTCTTTCGATCTCATGCCACGTTTGAAACTTTGAGGAACCTGCTGGCTCATGGGACCCGCATGTCATCCTCTATGTGCTATAAAAGTTTATTTTCTATGGTTTTTTTTCACTCTCTGATTTTTGTCTATTTCCTTTTTTCTTTTGATGCCCTACCGCCTTGGAAACGTTGAGTAAGCTGCTTACACATGGGTCCCGCATGTCATCCTCTATGTACAATCAAGTTTCTTTTCTTGAATTACTTTTGGCTCCTGATATTTCGTCACTTGCCTTTTTCTTTCGATCTCATGCCACGTTTGAAACGTTGAGGAACCTGCTGGCTCATGGGACCCGCATGTCATCCTCTATGTGCTATAAAAGTTTGTTTTCTTGGATTTTTTTCACCCTCTGATTTTTGGCTATTTGCCTTTTACTTTTGATCCCCTGGCCCCTTTGAAACGTTGAGTAAGTTGCTGCCACATGGGACCCGCATGTCAACCTCTATGTCCATCAACTTTTTTTCTTGGATTTTTTTGACCCCCTAATTTCTAGCAACTTTCTTTTTCTTTTGATCTCAAGCCGCATTTCAAACATTGAGACCGCTGCTGCAAAATGGGACCCGCATGTCATCCTCTATGTACAATAAATCTTGGATTATTTTTGGCACCTCATATTTGGTCACTTGCATTTTTTTCTTTCGATCTCATGCCGCCTTTGAAACGTTGAGTAAGCTGCTGGCTCATGGGTCCCCCATGTCATCCTCTACGAACAATAAAAGTTTCCTTTCTTGGAGTTATTTTTGACCCCTAATTTCTGGCTATTTGCCTTTTTCTTTTGATCCCCTGCCCCCTTTGAAACGATGAGGACGTCATTGTTGGCAGGTCGGTCCCACATGTCATCCTCTATGAACAATAAAAGTTTCCTTTGGTGGATTTATTTTTTACCCCTAATTAATTTCTGGCTATTTCCTTTTTTTTCTTTTGATCCCCTGCCGCCTTGGAAACGTTAGGATGCTGCTGCCTCATGGGTCCCGCATGTCATCCTCTCAGAACGATAAATGTTTTCTTTTCTTGGATTTTTTTACCAACTGATTTTTAGTTTTTTTATTTTATTTTCGATCCCCTGCCGCCTTTGAAACGTTGACGACGCTGCTGGCTCATGGGTCCCCGATGTCAGCCTCCCCGTACAAGAAACATGTGATATCTTGATTATTTTCCAGACAATAAACAAGCAGTATTTCGCTCTGAGCTATTGCAAACGGATAAATTAAATCTTCATTTTTACATAAACAAACTTATATGTTGAGTGTCCTTGTTTTTTGTTTTTGCGAAGCATAGGACTTTCGTGTTTTTTTTTTTGAGAAAAAACCGAACTTTCCTGTTTTGGAGTGGGCTGAAATTGTACGAGTCAAAAGGCCCAGCAGGATAGTTCGAAGGCCCAGATGTCCAGATGCAGCCCAATTGAAATCTTTCTTTTCTTGGATTTTTTTCACCCCCTGATTTCTGGCTACTTCATTTTTCTTTTGGTCCTGTGCAAAATGGGTCCCACATGTCATCCTCTATGTACAGTAAATTTCTTTTCTTGGATTATTTTCGGGTCCTGATATTTGGTCACCTGCCTTTTTCTTTCGATCTCATGCCGCCTTTGAAACGTTGAGGAAGCTGCTGGCGCTTGGGTCCCGCATGTCATCCTCTATGAACAATAAAAGTTTCCTTTCTTGGAGTTATTTTTGACCCCCTAATTTCTGGCTACTTCCTTTTTCTTTTGATCCCCTGCCGCCTTTGAAACGTTGAAAACTTTCTTTTCTTTGATTATTTTTGGCACCTCATATTTGGTCACTTGCCTTTTTCTTTCGATCCCCTGCCGCCTCTCAAACGGTGATACAGCTGCTGCAAAATGGGACCCGCATGTCATCCTCTATGTACTATAAAACTTTCTTTTCTTGGATTTTTTTGGCTCCTGATTTTTGGCTATTTCCTTTTTCTTTTGATCCCCTGCCGCCTTGGAAACGTTGGGTAAGCTGCTGACTCATGGGACCCGCATGTCATCCTCTATGTACAATCAACTTTCTTTTTCTTTTGATCTCAAGCCGCATTTGAAACGTTGAGACCGCTGCTGCTAAATGGGACCCGCATGTCATCCTCTACGTACAATAAAGTTTCTTTTCTTGGATTATCTTTGGCTCCTGATATTTTGTCACTTGCCTTTTTCTTTCGATCTCATGCCACCTTTGAAACGTTCAGTAAGCTGCTGGCTCATGGGTCCCGCATGTCATCCTCTACGAACAATAAAAGTTTCCTTTCTTGGAGTTATTTTTTACCCCTAATTTCTGGCTATTTGCCTTTTTCTTTTGATCTCCTGCCCCCTCTGAAACGATGAGGACGATGTTGGTAGGTCGGTCCCACATGTCATCCTCTATGAACAATAAAAGTTTCCTTTGATGGATTTATTTTGAACCCCTAATTAATTTCTGGATATTTCCCCTGCCGCCTTGGAATCGTTGAGGATGCTGCTGCCTCATGGGTCCCGCATGTCATCCTCTCAGAACGGTAAATGTTTATTTTCTTGGATTTTGTTGACCAAACGATTTTTGGCTTATTTTTTCTTTCGATCACCTGCAGCCTTTAAAACGTTGAGGACGCCGCTGCTCCACGGGTCCCACATGTCAACCTCTATGAACAATAAACGCCGAGGATGTCACGCCTCATGGGTCCCGCATGTCATCCTCTCGTAACGAAAATGTTTCTTTTCTTGGATTTTTTACCAATAGATTTTTGGTTTATTTTTCTTTCCATCCCCTGCCGCCTTTAAAACGTTGACGACGCTGTTGGCTCATGGGTCCCCGATGTCAGCCTCCCCGTACAAGAAACATATGATATCTTGATTATTTTGCAGACAATAAACAATGTATTGCGCTCTGAGCTATTTCAAACGGATAATTAAATATTTATTTTTACATAAACAAACTTATATGTTGAATCTCCTTGTTTTTTTGTCTTTGCGAAGCATAGGACTTTCCTGTTTTTTTAGAAAATTCGGAACTTTCCTGTTTTGGAGTGCGCTGAAATTGTACGAGTCAAAAGGCCAAGCAGGATAGTTCGAAAGCCCAGATGTCCAGATGCAGCCCAATTGAAATCTTTCTTCTTGGATTTTTTTCACCCCCTGATTTCTGGCTACTTCATTTTTCTTTTGGTTCTGTGCCGCCTTGGAAACGTTGAGACCGCTGCTGCAAAATGGGACCCGCATGTCATCCTCTACGTACAATAAAATTTCTTTTCTTGGATTATTTTTGGCTCCTGATATTTGGTCACTTGCCTTTTTCTTTCGATCCCGTGCAGCCTCTCAAACGGTGATACCGCTGCTGCTAATTGGGACCCGCATGTCATCCTCTATGTACAATCAAGTTTCTTTTCTTGAATTATTTTTGGCTCCTGGTATTTGGTCACTTGCCTTTTTCTTTCGATCTCATGCCACTTTTGAAACGTTGAGGAACCTGCTGCTAAATGGGACCCGCATGTCATCCTCTATGTACTATAAAACTTTCTTTTCTTGGATTATTTTTGGCACCTCATATTTGGTACTTGACTTTTTCTTTCGATCCCCTGCTGCCTCTCAAACGGTGATACCGATGCTGCTAAATGGGACCCGCATGTCATCCTCTATGTACTATAAAACTTTCTTTTCTTGGATTATTTTTGGCTCCTGATATTTGGTCACTTGCGTTTTTTTCTTTCGATCTCATGCCACGTTTGAAACTTTGAGGAACCTGCTGGCTCATGGGACCCGCATGTCATCCTCTATGTGCTATAAAAGTTTATTTTCTATGGTTTTTTTTCACTCTCTGATTTTTGTCTATTTCCTTTTTTTCTTTTGATGCCCTGCCGCCTTGGAAACGTTGAGTAAGCTGCTTACACATGGGACCCGCATGTCATCCTCTATGTACAATCAAGTTTCTTTTCTTGAATTATTTTTGGCTCCTGATATTTCGTCACTTGCCTTTTTCTTTCGATCTCATGCCACGTTTGAAACGTTGAGGAACCTGCTAGCTCATGGGACCCGCATGTCATCCTCTATGTGCTACTAGTTAGCAGCACGTGCTTTGCACGTTAAAAGTAAGTCATTACTTCATGAGTACTCCACCAATTCCTACTCAAAATAACATTGCGGAGAATCAAATTTGAGATGATTATGTCTTAATGAAACTTGGCCAGTTTTTATTATGCAGAAGTGTAAAAAAAATTTGCGGGGATGCAGAAGTGTAAATTGATGCCATGTATGTGCACTTGTATATACCGGTTGAACTTTGCACAACTTTTTTTTTTGTACGCTAAGCCTGTTTGTAATACAATACCGGGAAAAACGATTCCAGCCTAGAAAACTTGGTACTCTCACTTACAACATGGGCCCACTTGTCATTTTCATCTTCTTCCCCAATCTCTAGTACGTCCCACCCAATCTGTGGCCATCGGGAAGCACGCGAGGCGGCTCTACATGGGCAGTTGTCGCGGGAGCATGCGGCTGCAGTTGTTCACACACGCGTCCAGAGTTGGGGCGAAGGCGAAGAAAATCCACGCGCCTCCTGCTTGATCCACCGCGTCGGGTCGCGGCTGCGCGCTGCGAGGAGGCCGGCTCAGGTGTCGAGGCTTGCCTTCCCGACCATTCTCGGTTTCTCTCGCGTTCAACGCGGGCACCTGCGCCCAGCCAAGCCCCCAATGCCTCGCTGATGCCTCTCCCGGGGGTTGAATAGGCACTGGCACACGTGCTGGATCCTGTGGCCGCATGCTAGTATGCACGGCAACTCCTCGTTGGGATCCCCAGTCTCATCTCTTTTAGGCCACCACTCCATCAAACTCCAGCCAGCGACGGAACAGGAGCCGTGAGTTTATCCCCGGAGCGAGTGGCTCTATCTAAAAATTCATGGATGTCTCTGGAATAGTGTAGAGGAAGTGTGTGTTACTGTAGCTGCGAATCCCAGTGTGCTAGGCCGTTGGATGATGTACAATCAACGGCAGAAATTGCATTTCTGTGCCTGGATTCAAACATTCAAAACTGCCACACTATATAGGATAAAAGTTTGTTTTCTTAGATTTTTTTTCACCCTCTGATTTTTGGCTATTTGCCTTTTACTTTTGATCCCCTGGCCCCTTTGAAACGTTGAGTAAGCTGCTGGCACATGGGACCCGCATGTCAACCTCTATGTCCATCAACTTTCTTTTCTTGGATTTTTTTTTGACCCCCTAATTTCTAGCTACTTTCTTTTTCTTTTGATCTCAAGCCGCATTTCAAACATTGAGACCGCTGCTGCAAAATGGGACCCGCATGTCATCCTCTATGTACAATAAATCTTGGATTATTTTTGGCACCTCATATTTGGTCACTTGCGTTTTTTTCTTTCGATCTCATGCCGCCTTTGAAACGTTGAGTAAGCTGCTGGCTCATGGGTCCCCCATGTCATCCTCTACGAACAATAAAAGTTTCCTTTCTTGGAGTTATTTTTGACCCCTAATTTCTGGCTATTTGCCTTTTTCTTTTGATCCCCTGCCCCCTTTGAAACGATGAGGACGCTGTTGGCAGGTCGGTCCCACATGTCATCCTCTATGAACAATAAAAGTTTCCTTTGGTGGATTTATTTTTGACCCCTAATTAATTTCTGGCTATTTCCTTTTTTTTCTTTTGATCCCCTGCCGCCTTGGAAACGTTAGGATGCTGCTGCCTCATGGGTCCCGCATGTCATCCTCTCAGAACGATAAATGTTTTCTTTTCTTGGATTTTTTTACCAACTGATTTTTAGTTTTTTATTTTATTTTCGATCCCCTGCCGCCTTTGAAACGTTGACGACGCTGCTGGCTCATGGGTCCCCGATGTCAGCCTCCCCGTACAAGAAACATGTGATATCTTGATTATTTTCCAGACAATAAACAATGTATTTCGCTCTGAGCTATTGCAAACGGATAAATTAAATCTTCATTTTTACATAAACAAACTTATATGTTGAGTGTCCTTGTTTTTTGTTTTTGCGAAGCATAGGACTTTCCTGTTTTTTTTTGAGAAAAAACCGAACTTTCCTGTTTTGGAGTGGGCTGAAATTGTACGAGTCAAAAGGCCCAGCAGGATAGTTCGAAGGCCCAGATGTCCAGATGCAGCCCAATTGAAATCTTTCTTTTCTTGGATTTTTTTCACCCCCTGATTTCTGGCTACTTCATTTTTCTTTTGGTCCTGTGCAAAATGGGTCCCACATGTCATCCTCTATGTACAGTAAATTTCTTTTCTTGGATTATTTTCGGGTCCTGATATTTGGTCACCTGCCTTTTTCTTTCGATCTCATGCCGCCTTTGAAACGTTGAGGAAGTCAGCTGCGCTTGGGTCCCGCATGTCATCCTCTATGAACAATAAAAGTTTCCTTTCTTGGAGTTATTTTTGACCCCTAATTTCTGGCTACTTCCTTTTTCTTTTGATCCCCTGCCGCCTTTGAAACGTTGAAAACTTTCTTTTCTTTGATTATTTTTGGCACCTCATATTTGGTCACTTGCCTTTTTCTTTCGATCCCCTGCCGCCTCTCAAACGGTGATACAAATTTGCGCAAAATGGGACCCGCATATCATCCTCTATGTACTATAAAACTTTCTTTTCTTGGATTTTTTTGGCTCCTGATATTTGGTCACTTGCCTTTTTTCTTTCGACCTCCTGCCGCATCTCAAACGGTGATACCGCTGCTGCTAAATGGGACCCGCATGTCATCCTCTATGTACAATAAAGTTTCTTTTCTTGGATTATTTTTTGGCTCGATATTTGGTCACTTGCCTTTTTCTTTCGATCCCATGCCGCCTTTGAAACGTTGAGGAAGCTGCTGGCTCATGGGTCCCGCATGTCATCCTCTATGAACAATAAAAGTTTCCATTGTTGGAGTTATTTTTTACCCCTAATTTCTGGCTACTTCCTTTTTCTTTTGATCCCCTGCCGCCTTTGAACGTTGAAGAATCTGCTCGCTAATGGGTCCCACATGTCAGCCTCTATGGACAATAAACCTTTCTTTTCTTGGAGTTATTTTGACCCCTAATTTCTGGCTATTTTGCCTTTTTTTTGGATCCCGTGCTGCCTTGGAAACGTTGAGGATGCTGCTGCCACATGGGTCCCGCATGTCATCCTCTCAGAACGATAAATGTTTCTTTTCTTCGATTTTTTACCAACTGATTTTTGATTTATTTTTTCTTTCGATCCCCTGCCGCCTTTAAAACTTTGACGACGCTGCTGGCTCATGGGTCCTGATGTCAGCCTCCCCGTACAAGAAACATGTGATATCTTAATTATTTTGTAGACAATAAAAAGTGTATTTCGCTCTGAGCTATTGCAAACGGATAAATTAAATCTTTATTTTTACATAAATGAACTAATATGAATCTCCTTGTTTTTGTTTTGTTTTTGCGAAGCATAGGACTTTCTTGTTTTGGAGTGGGCTGAAATTGTACGAGTCAAAAGACGTCCAGCAGGTTAGAAGGCCCAGATGGCCAGGCAGCCCCAATTTATATCTTCCTTATCTTGGATTATTTTTTGATCAAAAGGCCCAGCAGGGGTACATCCTTTTTTTTTTGGTCCTGTGTGCCGCCTTGGAAACGTTGAGGACGCTGCTGCCTCATGGGACCCGCATGTCATCCTCTATGAACTATGAACTCTAAAAGTTTCTTTTTTCTTGGATTTTTTTTTCACCCCTCTGATTTTTGGCTATTTCCTTTTTCTTTTGTTCCCCTGCCGCCTTGGGACCCGTATGTCATCCTCTATGTACAAAAAACTTTCTTTTCTTGGAGTTTTATTCCCCCTAATTTCGGGCTACTTTCGTTTTCTTTTGATCTCAAGCCGCATTTGAAACGTTGAGACCGCCGCTGCAAAATGGGACCCACATGTCATCCTCTATGTAAAATAAAAGTTTCTTTTCTTGGATTATTTTTCACGCTCTGATTTTTGGCTATTTCCTTTTTCTTTCGATCCCCTGCTGCTTGGAAACGTTGAGGATGCTGCTGCCTCATGGGTCCCACATGTCATCCACTATGAACAATAAAAGTTTCTTTTCTTCGATTTTTTCACCCTCTGCTTTTTGGCTATTTCCTTTTCATTTGATCCCCGTGCCTTGGAAACGTTGAGGACGCTGCTGCCTCATGGGACCCGCATGTCATACTCTATGTACAATAAAAGTTTCTTTTCTAGGTTTTTGGCTCCTGATATTTGGTCACTTGCCTTTTTCTTTCAATCTCATGCCGACTCTCAAAGGTACAATAAAAGTTTCTTTTCTTGGATTATTTTTGGCTCCTGATATTTGGTCACTTGCCTTTTTCTTTCGATCTCATGCCGTCTTTGAAACGTTCGGACATTTGCTACAACATGGGACCCTATGTCATCCTCTATGTACAATGAAAGTTTCTTTTCGTGGATTATTTTTTGCTCCTGATATTTGGTCACTTTCCTTTTTCTTTCGATCTCATGCCGCCTCGGCCCTCTGAAACGACGAGTAAGTTGTTGGCTCATGGGACCCGCGTGTCATCCTCTATGTACAATAAAGTTTTTTTCTTGGATTTTTTACCCCCTGATTTTTGGTCACTTGCCTTTTTCTTTCGATCCTGTGCCGCCTTTGAAATTGTGGACGCTGCTGGCTCATGGGTCCCACATGCCAGCCTCTATGAACAATAATATTTCTTTTCTTGGATTTTTTTACCCCTGATTTCTGGCTATTTGGCTTTTTCTTTGGATCCCCGACCGCCTTTGAAACGATGAGGACGCTGCTGGCGCATAGCTCCCACATGTCAGCCTCTAAGAACAATAAACATTTCTTTTCTTGGATTTATTGTTGACCCCTAATTAATGGCTACTTTGCTTTTTTTTTCGATCCCCAGCCGCCTTAGAAACGTTGAGGACGCTGCTGGCTCATGGGTCCCATATGACAGCCTCTATGAAAAGTAAAACATTTACTTTCTTGGATTTATTTTTGACACCTAATTAATGACTACTTGGTTCTTTTCTTTTGATCCCGTGACGCCTTTGAAACGTTGAGGGCCCTGCTGGCTCATGGGTCCAACATGTTAGCCTCTATGAACAATAAGAGTTTCTATTGTTGCATTTATTTTTGACCCCTAATTTCTGGCTATTTGCCTTTTTTCCATTGCCTGCCACCTTAGAAACGTTGAGGACGCTGCTGGCTGGGTCCCACATGTCAGCCTCTTTGTACGATAAAAGGTTCCTTTGCTGGATTTATTTTTGACCCCTAATTTCTGGCTATTTGCCTTTTTCTTTCGAACTCCACTGCCTTTGAAACGTTGATGACGCTGCTGCAAACTGGGTACAATATGTTAGCCTCTTTGTGCGATAAACCTTTCCTTTCTTGGATTTTTTGGACACCTGATTTCGAGCTACTTTTCTTTTTCTTTCGATCTCCTGCCCCCTTTGAGAAACATCGAGAACGATGCTGGTTCGTGGGTCCGACATGTCATCCTCTCTGAATGATAAATGTTGAGGCCGCGGCTGCAAGATACGTCCCACATGTCAGCCTGACTGTTGAATAAACGTTTCCTTTCTCGAATTTATATTTGACCCCTGATTTCTGGCTACTTTGCCGTTTCTTTCGATCCCCTGCATGTCTGCTACTCCACCGAAAAACAGACCGGCATGTATTCATCACAATACTGGTAGCTAATTTAGGAAAAATGTGTTCATCACGGGATTCAAACAAAGATCTTCATCTCTGCTAAATTTTGATTTCACCAAAAACCAAACAGCGTGTGTTCATGAATTTAAGTTCACAAACACTATGGTTTCTCTATAAAATAAGGTCACCATCCGTTCCTTTATTGAAGGCATTTGCGAAAAGTGTCTTTGGCTAATGGGCACCAGTGCTCCTGCTGTTTAAAAAAAAATCAAATATCATACATATTTGTTTCAAAAAAATCTGAAAATGAATGTAGACATAATAAATAAAGTAACCTACAAGCGTGTAAAATTTTAATACGACATTCTTTATATTGTAGACTACACAAAAAAGACAAAATCTGTTGAAATTTGGAGATTTGAAATATGCATACCCAGATCCACACGTTTGTTACTTTTGTGTAGCCCAGAATTTTTTGTATTTGAAATTGAAATTTTGCACGTTTATGGGACAATTCATTAGCTACTCCATGATTTTTTTTCTAATTTTTTGAACAAATAAATATATTTTTTATTTTTTCTAAAATAGCAGGAGCACTGGTGCCCAAGAGCACCAAATCTCTTAATAGGCATTTGCGCCTAATAGCGTGAGCTTAGCTAATTTTTGAAGAAAAAAGATGTCCATTGTGGTATTCGGGACAAAGATCTTCATGTCTGCCATCGCACCAAACAACAAACCAGCATGTATTCATCACAATACGGGTAGCTAATGTGTGAAACATATGTTCAGCACGGGATTCAAACAAAGATCTTCATCTCTGCAAAATTTTGATTTCAGCAAAAACCGAACAACGAATGTTCATGAGGTTAAGTTCACGAACACTATGTTTTCTCTATAAAATAAGGTCACCATCTGTCTCTTATTTCTCAAGGAAAAACAGGTGGAAGTGTTGGGACGAACCACATGGGTGCTTCGGCTCTATGTTCAATCTTATCTTTTTTGTACTGCAATCTTGAGCCTATGGCAGGACCTCCATTGACGTGCATTCTGCACCAATTTGGCCTTGGACGTATCCATGTATCACGGGCGCGATTGTGGGTAGCAAAGACACGGTCGAGTTTGAACAATTGGAAATCTGGTTCTGCAGCCTCTGCGTCGATTGGCGGGGGTAGCATGAAAATTGGGTGATTGAGTCCAAGAAATAAAGAACGCCCCTTCAAATTGTTCAATCTTTCCCACCTTGCCTCTTCTACAGGGTCCAAGGTATGGGCAGATCTCAAGAAAACGTAGCACCGTACCAATGGATAAGACCTCAGCTTGTTACCCATATGTAATATTGAAGGACCGAGGATGGGCCGATAACCTTTAACCTGAATCCACGCGAGATCAGATTCACCAGTAATGGACTCTGCTCTCATTGGTGCCAGGAACCAAGTGCGCTGGTCAGAAAATCCAAGAAATACATCTTCATCTTCATAATTATGATTATCACCATCATCATCTAATTCTTCATCATCTAATTCTTCATCATCGAATTCGTCTTCTTCTAATTCTTCTTCTTCTAATTCTTCTTCATCAGCATCATTATCTTCATCGGCACCTCCATCGCCTTGAGCCACATTTGCTTCATCATCTTCCATGACAGCATCTCCCTCGATTTGAGCGAAAATTGCAGCCATACCTTCTTCATCTTCAATGACAGGCGTCAATGAGACGCGGGGCTGCATGTGTCCCTGCAATGCACAAAGAGCAACCACAATGCAGCAAGTAGGAACTACACTGAAAATTATCTCTTCTCTTCTATCTTCTATTTTCTACTACTATAAGGCACCAGTTTTTAACAAGACATGTAGCAGCAATTCCAACTGTTGGTGTCCAAAATCTAACGGTTGGGATTAGAGGTATTCGCGTGAAAAAAATACCACACCGGTGTCCACTTGTTTCTAGAACCGTCATGTTTCCATTATGAAGAAAAATCAGGCAGTCTCACACCGATATCACACGTCCCACTTGATAGTGATTAAGAAAGGTTCCAAATTTTTGTTCATATTTATAAAGCTAATAATGCTCACACTTATTTTGATGGTATAACCAAATTATTAGTTGTATTGAAAGTTTGAACAACATTTAGAACGCAACTTTTATACATCAGTATTGCGAATCGTAATTGGTCCAACATGTGCAGCATGCCATTTACTAGTTAAGACATAAAACAAAGACTCACCACAGGTATATGGTTCCCAAACCAGAACATCTCCATACGGATATGTAACTGCGTATACACGATGTAGGTGTGAACTTGTACCATATCCAGGAATGCCCATGGCATCGACATAGCTGTTTCTATCAAAGAATTCAGGGTTTCTCAGGATATTCCACTCCTTTTCTAGGGGCGCTTGTAGGATAGCGATCAATTCGTCAAATACAACGATTACCTCGTAATGCCATGGCCCTGCTAGATCATCTTTGTACGGCTCTTGACGATCCGTACTTTGAGAAGTTCCAAACTTTTATCTATTTTGTATTTGAACAGGAATGGTGGGCTGCCATGCCACCATTCACTAGTAGGGCCCAAAGAAATTCCTGCATCTTGCAGAGATGGAAGAGGTATAATAGTATCTGATATGTATATGTTGCGGATCGTCAAGTGCCCGTCCTGCTGGACAAATGCCACCCAGTCGCTGTTACAACCCACCCAGTGCATGGGTCCATGTCCATCCAGTTCCTCCTTGGTATGGATAAATGCTGGAACTGTCGGCTTGTCTAATGGCATCAGCAACGCGTGAATGCCCTACAAATAGGATTTGTTTCAAAATTGTCTATGCATGCAAGGTATTCGACAGAATGAAGAGCGGATTGTGCAGAACTGAAGCACAGATGTAATGGATAAATAAAGCAATTTCGAAGAGTACATGTGCATAGTGAAGGCAGCAAACCTTACAGTACTCCCAAATCAGGTGATGATGTTGAGTCTAAATTCATGCATGATGTTTGGCAATAAGAAAAGTTGATTGAAAAAACACAAGCTGAAACGAGATGAGTAAATAAATAAATACTCTTACAGTATTGTCGCGGTCGTCTGGCCATGTCTCGGGGTCGCAGTGGAGCAGGCTCGGTAAACCGAACGGAACCTTATGCGCTCCGCGGATGGCATGCCGCATGCCGATCATGCCTCGAGCGAGGCGACCAGTGCTGAGGATATCCGCCCGCTCGGCTATGTTCTCCACCAGTGGGTAGTGGAGGTTGCCCCACCCCATGGACTGGTGGTAGCAATCAGGAATCTCCTCAACCTTACGCTTCTGCTTCATTGGAGTCGGTAATCTAATGCAAGGGAGAGAGGGGTGAACGGGAGAAAGAGACAGAAGAGGTTTTTTTTTGGAGAAGATGCAGTAGTAGTACTACGATACTAGGAGCTTGATGGCGTGTATTTCACACGTTCGTTGGGCAACCCCAAGAGGAAGGTATGATGCGCACAGCAGCAAGTTTTCCCTCAGAAAGAAACCAAGGTTTATCGAACCAGGAGGAGCCAAGAAGCACGTTGATGGTTGATGGCGGCGGGATGTAATGCGGCGCAACACCAGGGATTCCGGCGCCAACGTGGAACCTGCACAACACAACCAAAGTACTTTGCCCCAACGAAACTGTGAGGTTGTCAATCTCACCGGCTTGCTGTAACAAAGGATTAACCGTATTGTGTGGAAGATGATTGTTTGCAGAAAACAGTAAAACAAGTATTGCAGTAGATTGTATTTCAGTAAAGAGAATTGGACCGGGGTCCACAGTTCACTAGAGGTGTCTCTCCCATAAGACGAACAACATGTTGGGTGAACAAATTACAGTTGGGCAATTGACAAATAAAGAGAGCATGACCATGCACATACATATCATGATGAGTATAGTGAGATTTAATTGGGCATTACGACAAAGTACATAGACCGTCATCCAACTGCATCTATGCCTAAAAAGTCCACCTTCAGGTTATCGTCCGAACCCCCTCCAGTATTAAGTTGCAAACAACAGACAATTGCATTAAGTATGGTGCGTAATGTAACTAGTGACTACATCCTTGAACAGCGCACTAATGTTTTATCGCTAGTGGCAACAAAGCACAACACAACCTTAGAACTTTCATCACTATCCTGTGTCAATGCAGGCATGAACCCACTATCGAGCATAAGTACTCCCTCTTGGAGTTACAAGCATCTACTTGGCCAGAGCATCTACTAGTAACGGAGAGCATGCAAGATCATAAACAACACATAAGCATAACTTTGATAATCAACATAACAAGTATTCTCTATTCATCGGATCCCAACAAACGCAACATATAGAATTACAGATAGATGATCTTGATCATGTTAGGCAGCTCACAAGATCCGACAATGATAGCACAATGGGGAGAAGACAACCATCTAGCTACTGCTATGGACCCATAGTCCAGGGGTAGACTACTCACACATCACACCGGAGGCGACCATGGCGGCGTAGAGTCCTCCGGGAGATGATTCCCCTCTCCGGCAGGTGCCGGAGGCGATCTCTGGATCCCCGAGATGGGATCGGCGGCGGCGTCTCTCCGGGAAGGTTTTCCGTATCGTGGTTCTCGGTACTGGGGTTTCGTCACGGAGACTTTTTATAGGCGGAAGGGCAGGTCAAGAGGCGGCACGGGGCCCCACACTACAGGCCGGCGCGGCCAAGGGGGCCGCGCCGCCTATGGTGTGGCCCTCCGTGGCCCCTCTTCGTCTCTCCTTCGGACTTCTGGTAGCGTCGTGAGACAATAGGCCGGTGGGCTTTGTTTGCGGCGTATTCCGAGAAGTTTTCCGTACTAGGATTTCTGAAACCAAAAACAGCAGAAAACAGAATCGGCACTTCGGCATCTTGTTAATAGGTTAGTTCCGTAAAATGCACGAATATGACATAAAGTGTGCATAAAACATGTAGATAACATCAATAATGTGGCATGGAACATAAGAAATTATCGATACGTCGGAGACGTATCAGCATCCCCAAGCTTAGTTCTGCTCGTCCCGAGCAGGTAAAACGATAACACAGATAATTTCTGGAGTGACATGCCATCATAATCTTGATCATACTATTTGTAAAGCATATGTAGTGAATGCAGCGATCAAAACAATGTATATGACATGAGTAAACAAGTGAATTATATAGCAAAGACTTTTCATGAATAGCACTTCAAGACAAGCATCAATAAGTCTTGCATAAGAGTTAACTCATAAAGCAATAATTCAAAGTAGAGATATTGAAACAACACAAAAGAAGACTAAGTTTCAGCGGTTGCTTTCAACTTGTAACATGTATATCTCATGGATATTGTCAACATAGAGTAATATAATAAGTGCAATAAGCAAGTATGTAAGAATCAATGCACAGTTCACACAAGTGTTTGCTTCTTGAGGTGGAGAGAGATAGGTGAACTGACTCAACATTGAAAGTAAAAGAATAGTCCTCCATAGAGGAAAAGCATCGATTGCTATATTTGTGCTAGAGCTTTGATTTTGAAAACATGAAACAATTTTGTCAACGGTAGTAATAAAGCATATGCATCATGTAAATTATATCTTATAAGTTGCAAGCCTCATGCATAGCGTACTAATAGTGCCCGCACCTTGTCCTAATTAGCTTGGACTACCGGGTCATCACACTGCATTGTTTTTACCAAGTGTCACAAAGGGGTACCTCTATGCCGCCTGTACAAAGGTCTAAGGAGAAAGCTCGCATTGGATTTCTCGCTATTGATTATTCTTCAACTTAGACATCCATACCGGGACAACATAGACAACAGATAATGGACTCCTCTTTTATGCATAAGCATATACCAACAATTAATAATTTTCTCATTTGAGATTTGAGGATTGTTGTCCAAAACTGAAACTTCCACCATGGAGCATGGCTTTAGTTAGCGGCCCGATGTTCTTCTCTAACATATGCATGCTTAACCATATGGTGGTAGATCTCTCTTGCTTCAGACAAGACGAACATGCATAGCAACTCACATGAAATTCAACAATGAAAAGTTGATGGCGTCCCCAGTGAACATGGTTATCGCACAACAAGCAACTTAATAAGAGATAAAGTGCATAATTACATATTCAATACCACAATAGTTTTTAAGCTATTTGTCCCATGAGCTATATATTGCAAAGGTGAATGATGGAATTTTAAAGGTAGCACTCAAGCAATTTACTTTGGAATGGCGGAAAATACCATGTAGTATAGGTAGGTATGGTGGACACAAATGGCATAGTGGTTGGCTCAAGTATTTTGGATGCATGAGAAGTATTCCCTCTCGATACAAGGTTTAGGCTAGCAAGGCTTATTTGAAACAAACACAAGGATGAACCGGTGCAGAAAAACTCACATAAAAGACATATTGAAAACATTATAAGACTCTACACCGTCTTCCTTGTTGTTCAAACTCAATACTAGAAATTATCTAGACCTTAGAGAAACCAAATATGCAAACCAAATTTTAGCATGCTCTATGTATTTCTTCATTAATGGGTGCAAAGCATATGATGAAAGAGCTTAATCATGAGCACAACAATTGCCAAGTATCACATTACCCAAGACATTTATAGCAATTACTACATGTATCATTTTCCAATTCCAACCATATAACAATTTAACGAAGGAGAAACTTCGCCATGAATACTATGAGTAGAAACCAAGGACATACTTGTCCATATGCTACAGCGGAGCGTGTCTCTCTCCCATAAAGTGAATGCTAGGATCCATTTTATTCAAACAAAACAAAAAACAAAAACAAACCGACGCTCCAAGAAAAAGCACATAAGATGTGATGGAATAAAAATATAGTTTCAGGGGAGGAACCTGATAATGTTGTCGATGAAGAAGGGGATGCCTTGGGCATCCCCAAGCTTAGACGCTTGAGTCTTCTTGATATATTCAGGGGTGAACCACCGGGTGCATCCCCAAGCTTAGAGCTTTCACTCTCCTTGATCATGTTGCATCATACTCCTCTCTTGATCCTTGAAAACTTCCTCCACACCAAACTCGAAACAACTCATTAGAGGGTTAGTGCACAATATAAATTGACATATTCAGAGGTGACACAATCATTCTTAACACTTCTGGACATTGCATAATGCTACTGGACATTAGTGGATCAAAGAAATTCATCCAACATAGCGAAAGAGGCAATGCGAAATAAAAGGCAGAATCTGTCAAAACAGAACAGTTTGTATTGACGAATTTTAAAATGGCACCAGACTTGCTCAAATGAAAAGGCTCAAATTGAATGAAAGTTGCGTACATATCTGAGGATCATGCACGTAAATTGGCTTAATTTTCTGAGTTACCTACAGGGAGGTGGACCCAGATTCGTGACAGCAAAGAAATCTGGAACTGTGCAGTAATCCAAATCTAGTACTTACTTTTCTATCAACGGCTTAACTTGGCACAACAAAACACAAAACTAAGATAAGGAGAGGTTGCTACAGTAGTAAACAACTTCCAAGACACAAAATAAAAACAAAGTACTGTAGGTAAAAACATGGGTTGTCTCCCATAAGCGCTTTTCTTTAACGCCTTTCAGCTAGGCGCAGAAAGTGTGTATCAAGTATTATCAAGAGACGAAGTGTCAACATCATAATTTGTTCTCATAATAGAATCAAAAGGTACCTTCATTCTCTTTCTAGGGGAGTGTTCCATACCTTTCTTGAGAGGAAATTGATATTTTATATTACCTTCCTTCATATCAATAATAGCACCAACAGTTCGAAGAAAAGGTCTTCCCAATATAATGGGACAAGATGCATTGCATTCAATATCCAAGACAACAAAATCAACGGGAACAAGGTTATTGTTAACGGTAATGCGAACATTATCAACTTTCCCCAAAGGTTTCTTTGTAGAATGATCAGCAAGATTAACATCCAAATAACAATTTTTCAGCGGTGGCAAGTCAAGCATATTATAAATTTTCTTAGGCATAACAGAAATACTTGCACCAAGATCACATAAAGCATTACAATCAAAATCTTTAATCTTCATCTTAATGATGGGCTCCCAACCATCCTCTAGCTTTTTAGGAATAGAGGCTTCGCGCTCTAGTTTCTCTTCTCTAGCTTTTATGAGAGCATTTGTAATATGTTGCGTGAAAGCCAAATTTATAGCACTAGCATTAGGACTTTTAGCAAGTTTTTGCAAGAACTTTATAACTTCAGAGATGTGGCAATCATCAAAATTCAAACCATTATAATCTAAAGCAATGGGATCATCATCCCCAATGTTGGAAAAAATTTCAGCAGCTTTATCACAGCGCAGTTTCAGCAAGCTTTAGCAGCTTTCGGGCGGTTTTTCGCGCTTTGCATTAGAAGTGGAAACATTGCTAACACCAATTCTTTTATTAGTATGAGTAGGAGGTGCAGCAACATGTGTAGCATTAGCATTACTAGTGGTGGTAATAGTCCAAACTTTAGCTATATTCTTTTCTTTAGCTAGTTTTTCATTTTCTTCTCTATCCCACCTAGCACGCAGTTCAGCCATTAATCTTATATTCTCATTAATTCTAACTTGAATGACATTTGCTGTAGTAGTAATTTTATTATGATGATTCTCATTAGGCAAAACTTTTGATTTCAAAAGATCAACATCAGCAGCAAGACTATCGACTTTAGAAGCAAGTATATCAATTTTCCCAAGCTTTTCTTCAACAGATTTGTTAAAAGCAGTTTGTGTACTAATAAATTCTTTAAGCATGGCTTCAAGTCCAGGAGGTGAACTCCTATTATTGTTGTAAGAATTCCCATAAGAATTACCATAGCCATTGCCATTATTATAAGGATATGGCCTATAGTTGTTACTAGAATTGTTCCGGTAAGCATTGTTGTTGAAATTATTATTTTTAATGAAGTTTACATCAACATGTTCTTCTTGTGCAACCAATGAAGCTAACGGAACATTATTAGGATCAATATTAGTCCTATCATTCACAAGCATAGACATAATAGCATCAATCTTATCACTCAAGGAAGAGGTTTCTTCGACGAAATTTACCTTCTTACCTTGTGGAGCTCTTTTCCGTGTGCCATTCAGAGTAGTTGATCATCATATTATCAAGAAGCTTTGTTGCTTCACCAAGAGTGATGGACATAAAGGTACCTCCAGCAGCTGAATCCAATAAATTCCACGAAGAAAAATTTAGTCCTGCATAGAAGGTTTGGATGATCATCCAAGTAGTCAGTCCATGGGTTGGGCAATTTTTAACCAGAGATTTCATTCTTTGCCAAGCTTGAGCAACATGTTCAGTATCTAATTGTTTAAAATTCATTATGCTACTCCTCAAAGATATAATTTTAGCAGGGGGATAATATCTACCAATAAAAGCATCCTTGCATTTAGTCCATGAATCAATACTATTCTTAGGCAGAGATAGCAACCAATCTTTAGCTCTTCCTCTTAATGAGAAAGGGAACAATTTTAGTTTAATAATATCACCATCTACATCTTTATATTTTTGCATTTCACATAATTCAACAAAATTATTAAGATGGGCAGCAGCATCATCGTAACTAACACCAGAAAAATTGCTCTCGCATAACAAGATTCAAGAAAGCAGAGTTTAATTTCAAAGAATTCTGCTGTAGTAGCAGGTGGAGCAATAGGTGTGCATAAGAAATCATTATTATTTGTGGTTGTGAAGTCACACAACTTAGTATTTTCAGCGTTGGCCATTTTAGCAACAGTAAATAAAGCAAACTAGATAAAGTAAATGCAAGTAAACTAATTTTTTTGTATTTTTGATATAGCAAACAAGATAGCAAATAAAGTAAAACTAGCAACTAATTTTTGTATTTTGATTTAGTGCAGCAAACAAAGTAGTAAATAAAACTAAGCAAGACAAAAACAAAGTAAAGAGATTGAGAAGTGGAGACTCCCCTTGCAGCGTGTCTTGATCTCCCCGGCAACGGCGCCGGAAAAAGAGCTTGATGGCGTGTATTTCACACGTTCGTTGGGCAACCCCAAGAGGAAGGTATGATGCGCACATCAGCAAGTTTTCCCTCAGAAAGAAACCAAGGTTTATCGAACCAGGAGGAGCCAAGAAGCACGTTGAAGGTTGATGGCGGCGGGATGTAGTGCAGCGCAACACCGGGGATTCCTGCGCCAACGTGGAACCCGCACAACACAACCAAAGTACTTTGCCCCAACGAAGCAGTGAGGTTGTCAATCTCACCGGCTTGCTGTAACAAAGGATTAACCGTATTGTGTGGAAGATGATTGTTTGCAGAAAACAGTAAAACAAGTATTGCGATAGATTGTATTTCAAGAAAGAGAATTGGACCGGGGTCCACAGTTCACTAGAGGTGTCTCTCCCATAAGACGAACAGCATGTTGGGTGAACAAATTACAGTTGGGCAATTGACAAATAAAGAGAGCATGACCATGCACATACATATCATGATGAGTATAGTGAGATTTAATTGGGCATTACGACAAAGTACATAGACCGTCATCCAACTGCATCTATGCCTAAAAAGTCCACCTTCAAAGTTATCGTCCGAACCCCTCCAGTATTAAGTTGCTAACAACAGACAATTGCATTAAGTATGGTGCGTAATGTAACTAGTGACTACATCCTTGAACATAGCACTAATGTTTTATCCCTAGTGGCTACAGCACAACACAACCTTAGAACTTTCTGTCACTGTCCCAGGTGTCAATGCAGGCATGAACCCACTATCGAGCATAAGTACTCCCTCTTGGAGTTACAAGCATCTACTTGGCCAGAGCATCTACTAGTAACGGAGAGCATGCAAGATCATAAACAACACATAAGCATAACTTTGATAATCAACATAACAAGTATTCTCTATTCATCGGATCCCAACAAACGCAACATATAGAATTACAGATAGATGATCTTGATCATGTTAGGCAGCTCACAAGATCCGACAATGATAGCACAATGGGGAGAAGACAACCATCTAGCTACTGCTATGGACCCATAGTCCAGGGGTAGACTACTCACACATCACACCGGAGGCGACCATGGCGGCGTAGAGTCCTCCGGGAGATGATTCCCCTCTCCGGCAGGGTGCCGGAGGCGATCTCCTGGATCCCCCGAGATGGGATCGGCGGCGGCGGCGTCTCCGGGAAGGTTTTCCGTATCGTGGTTCTCGGTACTGGGGGTTTCGTCACGGAGACTTTTTATAGGCGGAAGGGCAGGTCAAGAGGTGGCACGGGGGCCCCACACTACAGGCCGGCGCGGCCAAGGGGGGGGCCGCGCCGCCCTATGGTGTGGCCCCTCCGTGGCCCCTCTTCGTCTCTCCTTCGGACTTCTGGAAGCTTCGTGAGAAAATAGGCCCCTGGGCTTTGATTTCGTCCAATTCCGAGAATATTTCCTTACTAGGATTTCTGAAACCCAAAACAGCAGAAAACAGCAACTGGCACTTCGGCATCTTGTTAATAGGTTAGTTCCAGAAAATGCACGAATATGACATAAAGTGTGCATAAAACATGTAGATAACATCAATAATGTGGCATGGAACATAAGAAATTATCGATACGTCGGAGACGTATCAGAGGTGGAGATGCGGGGCATGTTTCCGGGGGAGAGGAACCACTATTTCCCTTTAAAAAAATAACAGCACTTGCGCATTAGAACTTGGGGCGGGGATATAGCGGTAAGAGGTATTGACCAACTTTCCCTCACCTTGACCCCACGTGGTTGTGAACCCGAGATAACTCTTTTTGATGAACCCGATATACTTATTATAGTACTAAAATAGTACAAGTATATACCTTGTACTCCTATATACTAACATTACTATTTTAAGGACTTTTGTTCCATGAGCAACAACTTCCCCCACTCCGCTCATCCGAAATCCTAGCCCCTCCAACTTCAAGGACCAATCAACATAGCTATGGCCTTCTAATTTGGCTCAAGTCGCCGCACACATAGTCCTCCCGCCGACAAGGAATAGGAGCATCATCACTTTCGTCGCTTGTTGTTATACATAATCATATACAGTACCATATATATTTCAAATTTCCATATCAAAAAATAGTTCAAATCTGAATTTTAACATCTCAAGCTAAACCCTCGCTTGCTCTTAAACATAAGCATACCATAGTTCTACTTTTGTCTTCACCGAACAACAGAACACAATGTGTTCATCACAACATAGCCAACCGGAGTACCTAGTAATGTAACTAGAGAAGTGAACCTATAGTTGATCAAGCCTTCAACTTTAACACAATAATACCCCCACATTATGTGTTGAGGAGCCACACCCATATATTTAAGAGTACCATCATGTAGACCACAAATGCATCAATGAAGAGAGGGGTATACTTATAGACCACCTCTTTACAAAACAGTTGTAATTAGTAGACCACAATTGCCTCGTTCATTAGCTATGAAATTACATACTGTCGGTAGCTACAATGGCTGCAGGCCCTGTTTCAGAATTAAACATCACACTTGTTCCAATCCGGGGCGTTGGCGAAGTTTGGGATGAACCAAAGCGGTGTCTTTACCAGGTACCTATCTTTTTTTGTTTTGCATGTTTTCTCCAAGGCGTTGGTTTGGAAACCAACGGCACAATCTTCACGATTCAGACTGAATCGGCATATTTCAGGCAGCTGCGAATTGCGAAGCCATGCTTCATTCGGCAAGGTGTACACACAATTTCTTCTCGTCGACATCCTGGGACAACATCTCGCACCGCCTAATGGCAGCATAATCGGATAGTTCACTCCAAGGAAAAGAGAATATTCTCCAAGGTCATCAAACTTTTCACATGGAATACCTTCATTTAACTTACTAGTGTCCTTCGTGAACACCAGCCAACCAAACCCATAAGCATAGTTGCCAACAAAGTGCGACCATGATGAACACGACGATCGAAGCGTGATGGCAAACTTTACAGGAATATTCCCTTTCATCAGCAATGCCTAGTGTATGGATCAGAAGAAGTCTAGAACCATCTATAGATCTTGCTAACCACCACATGCCATAATCGACCTCGTGATCATGGCCAAGAGCATCATCAAGTGCACACCGCCATTCAAACACAATGGGCGGTGGCTCTACGATCAGCGGAGGACCTGCTTGAAAACGAAATTACTGTTAAGAAGGGTATGTTTGGTTTGCACAAATCCGAAAACGTAAGAATTGGGAAAACGCATTAGGATTCAGATGGGATGATATTATGTCATTTCCATTCAATAATACAGCATATTGGTGTATTTGAGTACATCACATGGGAAACCAAAGGATTCATTTCAAGAAGTTCAAGTAGAGGTCAAAATCCAACATAATTCAATCTGAGAATAAAACTCCTAATTATACAATCCTCAAATTTTTCTATGGTAATCATCTCGAATAAAAAGTCTAAATACCAATGAAATTTCATCCGCCGCAAATATGCCCCAAGCCTCCAAGTCGGATCAGTCAAGTTCAAAAATTAATAAGTTTGTGCATTAAAATTATCTTTACAACCATGAATAATGAAGCTCATCATACACTACGTCCGGAGGAAAATTACCACTTTGGCCGAGGATTCCATGCGTGAACAAAGTGCCGTATGAGTTGTGGCAAACACAAGCCCATTGTGGAGAATTGCATCACTGTAATTGTAAAAGATGTGGGACTTGGGCTCAGAAGAACTGTCCATCCGTAATCTTCGCCGCAAAGGAGGGCAACTCGATGTCAAAAACAGCAACAAGAGAGAAATTTTTGTACCCCCCAGCAGCTGTGGGAACTTGGCAAATATATATCTTGTGAAATATAATAGCATGAAGGTTGTGGTGGTATATATTTGGAATGTGGGTGGTTTCAAACGGCACAGGGAGAGGAATTTCACGGCGAGTGTAGACGTTGACAAGTTTCCATTTGCAAGCGGTGAAAGCCGGTGTCAACCATGGCAACCCAATCTCCATTGGCACCTACCCACCGCTTACCCGCACCGTCCGGCATCACAAAGATCGGAGGAGAACCTGTCCAGCGGCGTCAGCTTGCAATCCCGTGCTACCTTCGTCGGGTGAGAATGAAGAACACATGGCAGGCCAAACGGGAGAGAAAAAGATAGAGTTGCACTATCATTTGCAGAGTCGAAAAATAGTTTGGACGAACCGACGAGGCTTGCGGCGGTGATGACGTCGCATCTTGTTACGAGTTCTTAAAGGGGACCTTCGGAAAAGACCTTCTGAAACAGTTCAGAGTCATCATTTTCCTTGTTCGATGCCGCCATCGCAGGGCAGGGGGTGGGTCTATGAGGTTTGGGTTCAACTGATTGGAGTTTAATTTGGGTTCGATGGCGGCAGGTGGCGGGGAAGATGAAGAACGGAGGCTCTCAAACTGGGCGGTGGAATTGATTCTAAAGCTGCATGGCGGCGGCACTGGCGCGTGCTATGGAAGGTGGTCGATTGGTGGGGGCGGGGGCGTAGGTAGACGATGGAGGTGAACCGAAATAGGGCAGGTGGGGGCGGGGCGCTTGACTTCGCTCCTCTACACTCTACAGCATCTCCTCCTGTTTCTTGGAAAGTGTATAGACCCATAATAAAAAGTCACTGTTCCCTCTGAAAAGGTGAAGAACAATTCACTGGTCTAACGTGCAAATTTGGACATCCCAAGCTATGTGTTGTCATGTCAATTCAATGTCCATGGCAGTATTTTGAATTTTGCGTGACCAAAAGAAGTACGCCTTGGCCTTTCACAATCGGGGTTTCTTTAGAGCAAGAACAATAGAAGAGCCAACAGCTGGCAAAAGTACCACGTAGGCGGGCTATAAGCGTCCACTATTGTCCTACTTCCTCTTGGCGTGATACTCCCTCCGTCCACAAATAAGTGGACGTGCGGGATTTTCAAGGTAAATTAGTAAAAGGAAAGAAAAAAATGCATTGGAGCACTCGTATCTTAAGAAACACATGTACTCAACCACGGTTGTAGATTTTCTCGGCGCAAGACTTTCCCCAGCAGTTGTGGCTTTCAGTTATTCGTGGGTGTGGGGAGGAGCTCCGCCGCATCGGTAGAAAGCAAAGAGGGATGGCGGCTCTCGATCGTGCGGTGTACTCGTAAATCACGTGCGACCCATGCCCTAATAATTCACAATGCATTGATGAGGGCTATCACTTCATCATCCAATAAAATGTACTTAGTAACTATGGTAATAATATTGTCTTCTTGCAAAATAAATGGTAAAAATATTGTCTCTTAAGCCATGTACTAGTACAGTGCAAGATGCTTTAGAGAAATAAACCTATATTTTATTGCTACTCCGTAATACACATGGTTATTTATTCTAGGCAAATGCCTACCGAAAGATGTAGGAATAGGGAAATGTAGGATTGCAATGTCATGTCCACTCCAATCCTATAGGAATTCATAGAATCCAAACTTTGTTTGATTCCACCATAGGAAAAGTAAAGCATTCTTAAAAAGAGGCATGAGTAGATGTTTAATTTTCTATGGAATCTGTGCAAAGAAATCCTTAGGAAAAATTCCTATCGGAAACAATCCTACAAATCAAATAGCCAAGGATTCAATTGTACCAATTTCCTATGCAAATCCTTGGTGTTCACCCAATCCTCTCTAATACTCATCCAAAAAATGCACTAATACTTTGATGGGGAGTTTTTGTATTCTAGGCAAGAATAGAGGGTTTGCGGGGATCACTTGAGAAGTGTATTAACCAAAGAAGGCATAAGTAATACACCAACACACACTAACATGCCCTTAATGGATGTATCTCCATAAACTCCCTCTGTTCTTTATTACTACTACTAGTTTATGTACTTCTTAACTAATATGGGATAATCATGAAATATATTTTCTAACATTCAGCCAAAATATAGTGTTTCGACTTTTTAAAATACTGAAAAACTAGTAATTAAAAATATTTGAGCTATCAAATCTAGGAAGTTTGAAAATATTTTGTATTCCGTCTGAAAGTTGTGTTACTTGGTGTAAGATTCACACAAAAATGATGAAAATATCAAACCTTCAAAAAAATTGTAGTAATTCAAACGTTATGTGCGTTTCATAATTTTGCAAAATCGATTCTATTTGCAATTAAAACTATAGTAGTTGGTGGTCCCCGATCATCTGATTTGCTCTTAAATAGCTCAATCCTAAATTTGAACCTCCCTGCAACAGAACACGATAGTTGGTGGTTTGTGCGGAAAAAAATTACAAAAGTGTTTTACGCAACGAAGGCAGCAATAAGCGGTAGTTTGTGCAATTTCCTCGTGTAAACAACATGTAGCGTCGAAGTAATAGTACTAGGAGTACAGAAATCTTGTGTAATTTCTAGTTCTACATATTACTAGTGTCCACTGTTTGAGAGTTGATGGTGAATGGGTCTAATTTTCAATCGAATGAGAATTAGCAAATTGATTTTTATGACAAAAGCATACAAAGGGAGTAAAACAACATACCCGCATTCGCCGCTGCTACCAGCATGCGATGCCTCCACGAGTGCATTGATGGCTGCTGCAAATCCTCGGAAGGCATCTAGGTTTTGCAGATCGTCGATTGCCGCTGTCCGGCTAAGCTTAACCAGCATAGCTGCCGCCAAGATATCTCGGATTTGGACCACAGGCAGAAGCTGATTGGGGTCGAAGGATTGCCTGATTCGGAATTTGAAGTACCAAGCCCTCGGCTCCGATGATGGAAGTTTGGAACTCGGCCCGGCCAGAACCTCCCAAATCTGTGTGTGGCATTGGATGCCCATCGGCATCCCCAATGCTGCCGACGCCGTGATGTGGTCGGTCGCACTTTGGTCCCCACTAAAGGCTGGGGCTGCAGCACGTCGCCGCCGCCCCCGACATCCCCACGATGGCAACGCCATGGACCGAGGCGCTGAGTTTGTTGGCGAACCCGAAGCCCTGGATGGCAAGTGCTTCTTCACAATGGAAGCATCCTCACCCGGCGAGGTTGGCCCCCGGCGCATGCCTATGCTCCGACCAGCCCACTTTGCCACTGCTGCCTGGGCTGCCGCCGATACCTGGGCCACCGCCGCTTCATGGGACCCCCTCCCTCCTCTCCCTCTCCTAGATCAAAGGGTGCCAGGAGTCTAGCCACAGCAAGACACAGAGCCGCCTGCTTCATCGCACACCAATGGCACACAGACATTTGCGAGCTTTTAGCGCACACCCCTCCGAGGCTGAGTCGTGGAGCCTGGGTGCACGGGGCTATGGCTGGAGGAGTCGCCATGGGACGAGGGGTGTCGAGTGCTCGGGTAAGTACGGGAAAGGCGAAGTTTTGCATAACCTTATATGATCACATCAATGCTTCTCAAGGAGCCAAATACTGTATGAGAAACCGGAAAAGTTTGAACGTTTGAAAACTTTGCCGGCATAATGCATCTTCCAATGCACGCCTACTAAGGTAGAAAGCCAACTCAATTGCTACTTTGTTGGCAAAATGTACCATGGCTCAATCTTAGGTCACACACCCATGAAGCCAAGTTAACACATCTATCAATTGGTATATTTTGGTCATATTAAAAAATTTACTTGAAACTTGTTGGTCATGCCATTCTACTACTCGCCTAACACTTTTTCTACGCGGGAAGGAGGGGGGTATGATGCTACCCTGAATTTTTATGCCCATTTGTATCTTGGTCAAATCCTAGGTTTGACCAAAATTTAAAACATGAAAATGAAAAATTAAGCCTAGATCCACTACAAGAAAAGTTGCCAAACTTTTCTTGTAGTGATCCTTCTTAATTAGTAACTTCAAAATGAAGCTTTTGGAAGGTTTTTGAAATTTCCATGTCTGAAACCCAAAACACCTCTTCATGATTGACTTCATAAGACAAATCGAGTTTAGGGTTAGGGGTAGATACATGATTTTTCTAGTTTGAATATGTCTAGACCTGGCTTATCAACTTGAATGCTTAGTATATGACATAAGAAGATGTACTATGTGCATTGGTTTTTCATTTATTTGATTTGTTTTGAATTTTTATGCCGAATCAAATTTTGGTCAAATCATAGGTTTAACCAAGATTTAAACAATTTTAAAACATTAAAATGAAAAATTAAGCATGGATCCTTCTTAGTCACTCCAAAATGAAGCTTTTGGGAGGCTTTTGAAATGTCTATGTTTGAAACCCAAAACCACTTCTCTTCATGCTTGACTTCATAAGACATATGAGTTTAGGGTTAGGGGTAGATACATGATTTTTCTGGTTTGAATAGGTCTAGACCTTGTTATCAAGTTGAATGGCTTACTATGTGACATAAGAAGACTATGTGCTTTGGTTTTTCATTTTTGATTTTTTCGATTGTTTTTATGCCCATTTGAATCTTGGTCAAATCCTAGGTTTGAACAAGAATTTAAACAAGTTTAAAACATGAAAATGAAAAGGTAAGCATGGATCCTTCTTAGTCAGTCCGAAATGAAGCTTTTGGGCGGTTTTCGAAATTTCCATGTTTGAAAACCCAAACCACTTCTCTTCATGCTTGACTTCATAAGACAAATTTAGGGTTAGGGGTATAGATACATGATTTTTCTTGTTTGATATGTCTAGATATTGTTTATCAACACTTGAATGCTTACAATATATGTGACGCAAGAAGACTATGTGTTATGGTTTTTCATTTTTGGGGGTTTTTTCGAATTTTTTATGCAGAATCTTGGTCAAATCCTAGCTAGCTAGGTTTGACCAAGCTTTAAACAAGTTTAAAACATGAAAATGAAAAAGTAAGCATGTATCCTTCTTAGTCACTCCAAAATTAAGCTTTTCGGAGGTTTTTGAAATTTCCATCTTGTAAACCCAAAACCACGTATCTTCATGTTTGACTTCAAAAGACAGAGTTTAGGGTTAGGGGGTAGATATATGATTCTTCTTTTAATATGTTTAGATCTTGTTTTATCAACTTGAATGTTGACTGTATGACATAAGAAGACTATGTTTTTGAATTTTTTATGAATCTTGGTCAAATCCAAGGGTTGACCAAGATTTAAACAAGTTTAAAACATGAAAATGAAAATGTTTCAAGTTCACCTTTGGTTCGATCTTTCAGTAACCAGGCGCATATATATATGGATGCAAATTGAGATAATTAATTCGTGAAACATTGGAAATGTCCATCGTGTGTCATGTTTCCCCCTCACATGAAAATTGGATTGGTGGCAGACAAGTAAAAGCACATTTATGTGCGATAACCCAAAATGCACATATTTTGCTGAGTTTTCATGCATGCATTAAAAGTTGTGAATATATACATAAAATGCATGTGGGTCATGATTGAAAAGTTTGACATGTATATGGTTCTTGTGTAGTAGTACTATAGTAGGTACGCAAACTCCCAGCCATCTTCTTTGTCAAGAGAAGACGCGCACCAGGATGCGTAGTGGAAGTCGTCTCTGGATCCTTCTGTTGTCCCTCTCACGGAAAAGAAAAAGAAAAAACATCTCTCTCATTCTCGGCCTCACTCGACTCGCTCGCTCGCAGCCTCGCACCTCCTGCGCACTGACAAACGCTGCACAACAATCCAACATCACCGTAAAAAATATATACACCATAAATAATAAGAGGGGCCCCGTGACTGCTATCCCTTCTTCTCCTTCCGTGTGATCCCTCTTCCTCCGAGTTTCACTGGACGGGCAAACACACATGTGCTGCATAGTAATAATAAAAAAGTAAAAAATCGACCTATGAATCTATGATTAAATAGGTAAAATCCTGGGTTTTATCAAGGTTTAAACAAGTTTAAAACATGAAAATGAATAGGTAAGCATGGATCCTTCTTAGTCACTCTAAAATGAAGCTTTCGCGAGGTTTTTGAAATTTCCATGTTTGAAACCCAAAACCACTTCTCTTCATGCTTGACTTCAGAAGACGAGTTTAGGGTTAGGGGTAGATACATGCTTTTTCTGGTTTGAATATGTCTAGACCTTGTTTATCAACTTGAATGCTTACTATATGACATAAGAAGGCTATGTTCTTTGGTTTTTCATTTTTTCTGTTTTTTTCTGATTTTTATGCCCATTTAAATCTTGGTCAAATCCTAGGTTTGACCAAGATTTAAACAAGTTTAAAACATGAAAATGAAAAGGTAAGCCTGGATCCTTCTTAGTCACTGTAAAATGAAGCTTTTGGGAGGTTTGTGAAATTTCCATGTTTGAAACCCAAAAGCACTTCTCTTCATGCTTGACTTCATAAGACAGAGTTTAGGGTTACGGGGTGTAGATACATGATTTGTCTGGTTTGAATATGTCCAAATCTTATTTATCAACTTTTGAATGCATGCTACTCTCTCAAAGAAAAACTTTTGAATGCTTACTATATGACATAAGAAGACTATATGCTTTTAAAATTCAAACATATGGTAAGCATTCTTATGTCATATAGTAAGCATTCAAGTTGATAAACAAGCAAGGTTTGGACATATTCAAACCAGACAAATCATGTATCTACCCCCTAACCCCTAATTAAATTGTCTTATGAAGTCTAGCATGAAGAGAAGTGGTTTTGGGTTTCAACATGGAAATTTCAAAAACCTCCCAAAAACTTCATTTTAGAGTGACTAAGAAGGATATACAAGCTTCCCTTATCATTTTCATGTTTTAAACTTGTTTAAATCTTGGTCAAACCTCTAGGATTTGACCAAAAGATTCAAATGGGCATGGAAATTCATAAAAAATCAAAAGAATGAAAAACCAAAGGACATAACATTATTATGTCATATATATATAGTAAGCATTCAAGTTGATAAACAAGGCCTAGACATATTCAAACCAGAAAATCATGTATATATCTACCCCTAACCCTAAACTCTGTCTTATGAAGTCAAGCATGCATGAAGAGAAGTGGTTTTGGTTTCAAACATGGAAATTTTGAAAAACCCTCCCAAGAGCTACATTTTGGAGTGAGTAAGAAGGATATATAGATGCTTAATTTTTCATATTCATGATTTAAACTTGTTTAAACCATGTTCAAACCTAGGATTTGACCAAGATTCAAATGGGTATAAAATTTTAAAAAAATCAAAAAATAAAAAACAAGTCACATAGTATTCTTATGTCATATAGTAAGCATTCAATTAAGTTGATAAACAAGGTCTAGACATATTCAAACCAGGAAAATCATGCATCTACCCCTAACCCTAGCTAAACTCTGTCTTATGAAGTCAAGCATGCATGAAGAGAAGTGGTTTTTGGTTTCAAACGTTTAAGCCAAAAGCCCCTTTTCAAATATTTCAAACTTATTCAAATTTGGTTCAAATATGAAAGACATACAAGTTATAGCACACATAGTGCATACATTTTCACACATACTGCACTAGATGCTAACCCTATAGTTTGAGGCCATTTGGGTGACCTAGGTCGAAAAAATTCTTGGATTAGAATCGTGTTGTTCGAACCCCGTAGTTGGATTTTTTTGAACCCTTGATCTGTAGAACTGGGCAAAACCCTAGTTTAACCTATTTAATTACAGATTCGTATATCGATTTTTCTACGAGTACTACCTTTTTATTATTACTATGCAGCACATGGGTGTTTGCCCGTCGAGTGAAACTCGGAGGAAGAGGGATCACTCGGAAGGAGAGAAGAAGGGAGAGCATTATGGTGTCTCCCCTTTTTCGGGTGATGATGTTGACTTTTGTGCAGGGTTTGTCAGTGAGCAGGAGGTGCGAGCGAGCGAGCGAGCGAGCGAGTCGAGCGAGACCGAGAATGAGAGAGATTTGTTTTTTTTGTGAGAGGGACAACGGAAGGATCCAGAAGGACCCACAGACTTCCAATACGCATCCTGATGCGTCTTCCCTTGACAAAGAAGATGGCTGGGAGTTTGCGTACCTATTGCACGTGACTTGTGCGCACTGAAGTGTGGGACCTCAAGCGTGGGTGATACGTCTCCGACGTATCGATAATTTCTTATGTTCCATGCCACATTATTGATGTTATCTACATGTTTTATGCACACTTTATGTCATATTCGTGCATTTTCTGGAACTAACCTATTAACAAGATGCCGAAGTGCCGATTCTTTGTTTCTGCTGTTTTTGGTTCCAGAAATCCTAGTAAGGAAATATTCTCGGAATTGGACGAAATCAAAGCCCAGGGGCCTATTTTCTCACGAAGCTTCCAGAAGTCCGAAGGAGAGACGAAGAGGGGCCACGGAGGGGCCACACCCTATGGCGGCGCGGCCCCCCCCTTGGCCGCGCGGCCCTGTGGTGTGGGGCCCCCGTGCCGCCTCTTGACCTGCCCTTTCGCCTATAAAAAGTCTCCGTGACGAAAACCCCAGTACAGAGAACCACGATACGGAAAACCTTCCAGAGACGCCGCCGCCGCCGATCCCATCTCGGGGGATCCAGGAGATCGCCTCCGGCACCCTGCCGGAGAGGGGAATCATCTCCCGGAGGACTCTACGCCGCCATGGTCGCCTCCGGTGTGATGTGTGAGTAGTCTACCCCTGGACTATGGGTCCATAGCAGTAGCTAGATGGTTGTCTTCTCCCCATTGTGCTATCATTGTCAGATCTTGTGAGCTGCCTAACATGATCAAGATCATCTATCTGTAATTCTATATGTTGCGTTTGTTGGGATCCGATGAATAGAGAATACTTGTTATGTTGATTATCAAAGCTATGCTTATGTGTTGTTTATGATCTTGCATGCTTTCCGTTATTAGTAGATGCTCTGGCCAAGTTGATGCTAGTAACTCCAAGAGGGAGTATTTATGCTCGATAGTGGGTTCATGCCTCTGTGAATCTGGAGGAGTGACAAGAACCACTAAGGTTATGGATGTGCTGTTGCCACTAGGGATAAAACATTAGTGCTATGTTCAAGGATGTAGTCACTAGTTACATTACGCGCAATACTTAATGCAATTGTCTGTTGTTAGCAACTTAATGTTGGAGGGTTCGGATGATAACACGAAGGTGGACTTTTTAGGCATAGATGCAGTTGGATGACGGTCTATGTACTTTGTCGTAATGCCCAATTAAATCTCACTATACTCATCATGATATGTATGTGCATGGTCATGCTCTCTTTATTTGTCAATTGCCCAACTGTAATTTTTTCACCCAACATGTTGTTCGTCTTATGGGAGAGACACCTCTAGTGAACTGTGGACCCCGGTCCAATTCTCTTTACTGAAATACAATCTACTGCAATACTGTTCTACTGTTTTCTGCAAACAATCATCTTCCACACAATACGGTTAATCCTTTGTTACAGCAAGCCGGTGAGATTGACAACCTCAGCATTTCGTTGGGGCAAAGTACTTTGGTTGTGTTGTGCAGGTTCCACGTTGGCGCCGGAATCTCTGGTGTTGCGCCGCACTACATCCCGCCGCCATCAACCTTCAACGTGCTTCTTGGCTCCTCCTGGTTCGATAAACCTTGGTTTCTTTCTGAGGGAAAACTTGCTGCTGTGCGCATCATACCTTCCTCTTGGGGTTGCCCAACGAACGTGTGAAATACACGCCATCAAGCATATTTTCTGGCGCCGTTGCCGGGGAGATCAAGACACGCTGCAAGGGGAGTCTCCACTTCTCAATCTCTTTACTTTGTTTTTGTCTTGCTTAGTTTTATTTACTACTTTGTTTGCTGCACTAAATCAAAATACAAAAAAATTAGTTGCTAGTTTTACTTTACTTGCTATCTTGTTTGCTATATCAAAAACACAAAAAAATTAGTTTACTTGCATTTACTTTATCTAGTTTGCTTTATTTACTGTTGCTAAAATGGCCAACGCTGAAAACACTAAGTTGTGTGACTTCACAACCACAAATAATAATGATTTCTTATGCACACCTATTGCTCCACCTGCTACTACAGCAGAATTCTTTGAAATTAAACCTGCTTTACTGAATCTTGTTATGCGAGAGCAATTTTCTGGTATTAGTTCTGATGATGCTGCTGCCCATCTTAATAATTTTGTTGAACTATGTGAAATGCAAAAATATAAAGATGTAGATGGTGATATTATTAAACTAAAATTGTTCCCTTTCTCATTAAGAGGAAGAGCTAAAGATTGGTTGCTATCTCTGCCTAAGAATAGTATCGATTCATGGACTAAATGCAAGGATGCTTTTATTGGTAGATATTATCCCCCTGCTAAAATTATATCTTTGAGGAGTAGCATAATGAATTTTAAACAATTAGATACTGAACATGTTGCTCAAGCTTGGGAAAGAATGAAATCTCTGGTTAAAAATTGCCCAACCCATGGACTGACTACTTGGATGATCATCCAAACCTTCTATGCAGGACTAAATTTTTCTTCACGGAATTTATTGGATTCAGCTGCTGGAGGTACCTTTATGTCCATCACTCTTGGTGAAGCAACAAAGCTTCTTGATAATATGATGATCAACTACTCTGAATGGCACACGGAAAGAGCTCCACAAGGTAAGAAGGTAAATTCTATCGAAGAAACCTCTTCCTTGAGTGATAAGATCGATGCTATTATGTCTATGCTTGTGAATGATAGGACTAATATTGATCCTAATAATGTTCCATTAGCTTCATTGGTTGCACAAGAATAACATGTTGATGTAAACTTCATTAAAAATAATAATTTCAACAACAATGCTTACCGGAACAATTCTAGTAACAACTATAGGCCATATCCTTATAATAATGGCAACGGCTATGGTAATTCTTATGGTAATTCTTACAACAATAATAGGAATTCACCCCCTGGACTTGAAGCCATGCTTAAGGAATTTATTAGTACACAAACTGCTTTTAACAAATCTGTTGAAGAAAAGCTTGGGAAAATTGATATACTTGCTTCTAAAGTTGATAGTCTTGCTGCTGATGTTGATCTTTTGAAATCGAAAGTTATGACTAATGAGAATCATCATAATAAAATTACTACTACAGCAAATGCCATTCAAGTTAGAATTAATGAGAATATAAGATTAATGGCTGAACTGCGTGCTAGGTGGGATAGAGAAGAAAATGAAAAACTAGCTAAAGAGAAGAATATAGCTAAAGTTTGGACTATTACCACCACTAGTAATGCTAATGCTACACATGTTGCTGCACCTCCTACTCATACTAATAAAAGAATTGGTGTTAGCAATGTTTCTACTTCGAATGCTAAGCGCGAAAAACTGCCTGAAACTGCTAAAGCTACTTTGAAACTACTGTGATAAAGCTGCTGAAATTTTTTCCAACATTGGGGATGATGATCCCACTGCTTTAGATTATAATGGTTTGAATTTTGATGATTGCCACATCTCTGAAGTTATAAAGTTCTTGCAAAAACTTGCTAAAAGTCCTAATGCTAGTGCTATAAATTTGGCTTTCACGCATCATATTACAAATGCTCTCATAAAAGCTAGAGAAGAGAAACTAGAGCGTGAAGCCTCTATTCCTAAAAAGTTAGAGGATGGTTGGGAGCCCATCATTAAGATGAAGATTAAAGATTTTGATTGTAATGCTTTATGTGATCTTGGTGCAAGTATCTCTGTTATGCCTAAGAAAATTTATAATATGCTTGACTTGCCACCGCTGAAAAATTGTTATTTGGATGTTAATCTTGCTGATCATTCTACAAAGAAACCTTTGGGTAAAGTTGATAATGTTCTTATTACCGTTAACAATAACCTTGTTCCCGTTGATTTTGTTGTCTTGGATATTGAATACAATGCATCTTGCCCCATTATATTGGGAAGACCTTTTCTTCGAACTGTTGGTGCTATCATTGATATGAAGGAAGGTAATATAAAATATCAATTTCCTCTCAAGAAAGGTATGGAACACTTCCCTAGAAAGAGAATGAAGGTACCTTTTGATTCTATTATGAGAACAAATTATGATGTTGACACTTCATCTCTTGATAATACTTGATACACACTTTACTGCGCCTAGCTGAAAGGCGTTAAAGAAAAGCGCTTATGGGAGACAACCCATGTTTTTACCTATAGTACTTTGTTTTTATTTTGTGTCTTGGAAGTTGTTTACTACTGTAGCAACCTCTCCTTATCTTAGTTTTGTGTTTTGTTGTGCCAAGTTAAGCCGTTGATAGAAAAGTAAGTACTAGATTTGGATTACTGCACAGTTCCAGATTTCTTTGCTGTCACGAATCTGGGTCCACCTCCCTGTAGGTAACTCAGAAAATTAAGCCAATTTACGTGCATGATCCTCAGATATGTACGCAACTTTCATTCAATTTGAGCATTTTCATATGAGCAAGTCTGGTGCCATTTTAAAATTCGTCAATACGAACTGTTCTGTTTTGACAGATTCTGCCTTTTATTTCGCATTGCCTCTTTCGCTATGTTGGATGAATTTCTTTGATCCACTAATGTCCAGTAGCATTATGCAATGTCCAGAAGTGTTAAGAATGATTGTGTCACCTCTGAATATGTCAATTTATAATGTGCACTAACCCTCTAATGAGTTGTTTCGAGTTTGGTGTGGAGGAAGTTTTCAAGGATCAAGAGAGGAGTATGATGCAACATGATCAAGGAGAGTGAAAGCTCTAAGCTTGGGGATGCACCCGGTGGTTCACCCCTGCATATATCAAGAAGACTCAAGCGTCTAAGCTTGGGGATGCCCAAGGCATCCCCTTCTTCATCGACAACATTATCAGGTTCCTCCCCTGAAACTATATTTTTATTCCATCACATCTTATGTGCTTTTTCTTGGAGCGTCGGTTTGTTTTTTTTTGTTTTGTTTGAATAAAATAGATCCTAGCATTCACTTTATGGGAGAGAGACACGCTCCGCTGTAGCATATGGACAAGTATGTCCTTGGTTTCTACTCATAGTATTCATGGCGAAGTTTCTCCTTCGTTAAATTGTTATATGGTTGGAATTGGAAAATGATACATGTAGTAATTGCTATAAATGTCTTGGGTAATGTGATACTTGGCAATTGTTGTGCTCATGATTAAGCTCTTGCATCATATGCTTTGCACCCATTAATGAAGAAATACATAGAGCATGCTAAAATTTGGTTTGCATATTTGGTTTCTCTAAGGTCTAGATAATTTCTAGTATTGAGTTTGAACAACAAGGAAGACGGTGTAGAGTCTTATAATGTTTTCAATATGTCTTTTATGTGAGTTTTGCTGCACCGGTTCATCCTTGTGTTTGTTTCAAATAAGCCTTGCTAGCCTAAACCTTGTATCGAGAGGGAATACTTCTCATGCATCCAAAATACTTGAGCCAACCACTATGCCATTTGTGTCCACCATACCTACCTACTACATGGTATTTTCCGCCATTCCAAAGTAAATTGCTTGAGTGCTACCTTTAAAATTCCATCATTCACCTTTGCAATATATAGCTCATGGGACAAATAGTTTTAAAACTATTGTGGTATTGAATATGTAATTATGCACTTTATCTCTTATTAAGTTGCTTGTTGTGCGATAACCATGTTCACTGGGGACGCCATCAACTATTCATTGTTGAATATCATGTGAGTTGCTATGCATGTCCGTCTTGTCTGAAGTAAGAGAGATCTACCACCATATGGTTAAGCATGCATATGTTAGAGAAGAACATTGGGCCGCTAACTAAAGCCATGTTCCATGGTGGAAGTTTCAGTTTTGGACAACAATCCTCAAATCTCAAATGAGAAAATTATTAATTGTTGTTATATGCTTATGCATAAAAGAGGAGTCCATTATCTGTTGTCTATGTTGTCCCGGTATGGATGTCTAAGTTGAAGAATAATCAATAGCGAGAAATCCAATGCGAGCTTTCTCCTTAGACCTTTGTACAAAGGCATAGAGGTACCCCTTTGTGACACTTGGTAAAAACAATGCATTGTGATGATCCGGTAGTCCAAGCTAATTAGGACAAGGTGCGGGCACTATTAGTATACTATGCATGAGGCTTGCAACTTGTAAGATATAATTTACATGATACATATGCTTTATTACTACCGTTGACAAAATTGTTTCATGCTTTCAAAATCAAAGCTCTAGCACAAATATAGCAATCGATGCTTTTCCTCTATGGAGGGCCATTCTTTTACTTTCAATGTTGAGTCAGTTCACCTATTTCTCTCCACCTCAAGAAGCAAACACTTGTGTGAACTATGCATTGATTCCTACATACTTGCTTATTGCACTTATTATATTACTCTATGTTGACAATATCCATGAGATATACATGTTACAAGTTGAAAGCAACCGCTGAAACTTAATCTTCTTTTGTGTTGCTTCAATACCTTTACTTTGAATTATTGCTTTATGAATTAACTCTTATGCAAGACTTATTGATGCTTGTCTTGAAGTGCTATTCATGAAAAGTCTTTGCTATATGATTCACTTGTTTACTCATGTCATATACATTGTTTTGATCGCTGCATTCACTACATATGCTTTACAAATAGTATGATCAAGATTATGATGGCATGTCACTCCGTAAATTATACGTGTTATCGTTTTACCCGCTCGGGACGAGCGTAACTAAGCTTGGGGATGCTGATACGTCTCCGACGTATCGATAATTTCTTATGTTCCATGCCACATTATTGATGTTATCTACATGTTTTATGCACACTTTATGTCATATTCGTGCATTTTCTCGAACTAACCTATTAACAAGATGCCGAAGTGCCGATTGCTTTGTTTTCTGCTGTTTTTGGTTCCAGAAATCCTAGTAAGGAAATATTCTCGGAATTGGACGAAATCAAAGCCCAGGGGCCTATTTTCTCACGAAGCTTCCAGAAGTCCGAAGGAGAGACGAAGAGGGGCCACAGAGGGGCCACACCCTAGGGCGGCGCGGCCCCCCCCTTGGCCGCGCGGCCCTGTGGTGTGGGGTCCCCGTGCCGCCTCTTGACCTGCCCTTCCGCCTATAAAAAGTCTCCGTGACGAAACCCCAAGCACGAGAACCACGATACGGAAAACCTTCCGGAGACGCCGCCGCCGCCGATCCCATCTCGGGGGATCCAGAGATCGCCTCCGGCACCCTGCCGGAGAGGGGAATCATCTCCCGGAGGACTCTACGCCGCCATGGTCGCCTCCGGTGTGATGTGTGAGTAGTCTACCCCTGGACTATGGGTCCATAGCAGTAGCTAGATGGTTGTCTTCTCCCCATTGTGCTATCATTGTCGGATCTTGTGAGCTGCCTAACATGATCAAGATCATCTATCTGTAATTCTATATGTTGCGTTTGTTGGGATCCGATGAATAGAGAATACTTGTTATGTTGATTATCAAAGCTATGCTTATGTGTTGTTTATGATCTTGCATGCTTTCCGTTATTAGTAGATGCTCTGGCCAAGTTGATGCTAGTAACTCCAAGAGGGAGTATTTATGCTCGATAGTGGGTTCATGCCTCTCGTGAATACGGAGGAGTGACAAGAACCACTAAGGTTATGGATGTCTTTGTTGCCACTAGGGATAAAACATTAGTGCTATGTTCAAGGATGTAGTCACTAGTTACATTACGCGCAATACTTAATGCAATTGTCTCTGTTGTTAGCAACTTAATCGGAGGGGGTTCGGATGATAACCTGAAGGTGGACTTTTTAGGCATAGATGCAGTTGGATGACGGTCTATGTACTTTGTCGTAATGCCCAATTAAATCTCACTATACTCATCATGATATGTATGTGCATGGTCATGCTCTCTTTATTTGTCAATTGCCCAACTGTAATTTGTTCACCCAACATGCTGTTCGTCTTATGGGAGAGACACCTCTAGTGAACTGTGGACCCCGGTCCAATTCTCTTTACTGAAATACAATCTCCATCGTAATCTTTGTTCTCTTGTTTCTGCAAACAATCATCTTCCACACAATACGGTTAATCCTTTGTTACAGCAAGCCGGTGAGATTGACAACCTCACTGTTTCGTTGGGGCAAAGTACTTTGGTTGTGTTGTGCAGGTTCCACGTTGGCGCCGGAATCTCTGGTGTTGCGCCGCACTACATCCCGCCGCCATCAACCTTCAACGTGCTTCTTGGCTCCTCCTGGTTCGATAAACCTTGGTTTCTTTCTGAGGGAAAACTTGCTGCTGTGCGCATCATACCTTCCTCTTGGGGTTGCCCAACGAACGTGTGAAATACACGCCATCAGTGGGCACCACACGTAAGTGACAGACCTGTTGGTGTAAAAACTCGGTTGATTATAATAGTGCATTAGAACAAAGTTTCCTATGGATTCAAGGGTAGGAAATCCAAGTTAACTCATTTACGTGTTAAACTTGTCTAAATCTTGGTCAAACCTAGGATTTGACCAAGATTCAAATGGGCAGAAAAATAAAAAACAGAAAAATGAAAAACCAAATCACATAGTCTTCTTATGTCATATAGTAAGCATTAAAGTTGATAAACAAGGTCTAGACATATTAAACCAGACAAATCATGTATCTATACCCCTAACCCCTAAACTCTGTCTTATGAAGTCAAGCATGTGAGGAGAAGCGGTTTTGGGTTTCAAACATGGAAATTTCAAAAACCTCCCAAAAACTACATTTTAGAGTGACTAAGAATGATACATGCTCCCCTTTTCATATTCATGTTTTAAGCTTGTTTAAATTATCTTGGTCAAACCTAGGATTTGACAAGATTCAAATGGGCATCAAAATTGAAAAAAAAGTCAAAAAAAAGAAAACCAAAGCAAATAGTTTTCTTATGTCATATAGTAAGCATTAAAGTTGATAAACAAGGTCTAGACATATTCAAACTAGACAACTCATGTATCTATACCCCCTAACCCCTGAACTCTGTCTTATGAAGTCAAGCATATGAAGAGAAGTGGTTTTGGGTTTCAAACATGGAAATTTGAAAAACCTCCCAAAAACTTCATTTTAGAGTGACAAAGAAGGATACATGCTTCCCTTTTCATATTCATGTTTTAAGCTTGTTTAAATTATCTCGGTCAAACCTAGGATTTGACAAGATTCAAATGGGCATCAAAATTGAAAAAAATCAGGAAAAAGAAAAACCAAAGCAAATAGTTTTCTTATGTCATATAGTAAGCCAATTAAGTTGATAAACAAGGTCTAGACATATTCAAACTAGACAAATCATGTATCTATACCCCCTAACCCCTAAACTCCGTCTTATGAAGTCAAGCATATGAAGAGAAGTGGTTTTGCTCCCAAAAGCTTCATTTTAGAGTGACTAAGAAGGATCCATGCTTACCTTTGCATTTTCATATTTTAATCTTGTTTAAATCATTATCAAGCCTAGGATTTGACCAAGATACAAATGGGTGGGCACAAGATTCAAAAAAATCAGAATAATGAAAAACAAAAGCACGTAGTCTTCTTATGTCATATCGTATGCATTCAAGTTAAACGAGGTCTAGGTATATCCAAACCAGACAAATCATGTATCTACCCCCTGTTGATCTTATGAAGTCTAGCATGAAGAGAAGTTGTTTTGGGTTTCAAACATGGAAATTTCAAGAACATCCCAAAAGCTTCATTTTAGAGTGACTAAGAAGGATACATGCTTCCCTTTTCATTTTCATGTTTTAAACTTGTTTAAATCTTGGTCAAACCTAAGATTTGACCAAGATTCAAATATATGAGCATAAAATTCAAAAAAAAAAAACAAAAAAAAAAATGAAAACCAAGGCACGTAGTCTTCTTATGTCATATAGTAAGCAATCAATAAAGTTGATAAACAAGGTCTAGACATATTCAAACCAGGAAATCATGTATCTACCCCTTAACCCTAGCTAAACTCTGTCTTATGAAGTCAAGCATGCATGAAGAGAAGTGGTTTTCGGTTTCAAACGTTTAATCCAAAAGGTAAGCATGGATCCTCCTTAGTCACTGTAAAATGAATCTTTTGGGAGGTTTGTGAAATTTCCATGTTTGAAACCCAAAACCACTTAAGACAGAGTTTATGGTTAGGTGTAGATACATGATTTTTCTTGTTTGAATATGTCTAGACCTTGTTTATCAACTTGAATTTTTTACTATATGATATAAGAAGGCTATATATATGTGCTTTGGTTTTTCATTTTTTGATTTCTTTCGATTTTTTTATGCCTATTTAAATCTTGGTCAAATCCTAGGTTTAAACAAGTTTAAAACATGAAAATGAAACGGTAAGCATGAATCCTTCCTTACTCACTCTAAAATGAAGGTACTTGAAAATTTTATGTTTGAAACCCAAAACCCCAGTTCTCTTCATATGTTTGACTTCATAAGACAGAGTTTAGGGTTAGGGGTAGATATGATACATGATATTTCTGCTTTGAATATGTCTAGACCTTGTTTATCAACTTGAATGCTTACTATATGACATAAGAAGGCTATATATGTGCTTTGGTTTTTCATTTTTTTTGAATTTTTCTGAATTTTTACTCCCATTTGAATCTTGGTCAAATCCTAGGTTTGACCAAGGTTAAAACAAGTTTAAAACATGGCAATGAAAAGGTAAGCATGGATCATTCTTAGTCTCTCTAAAATGAAGCTTTTGGGAGGTTTTTGAAGTTTCCATGTTTGAAACCCAAAATCACTTCTCTTCATATGCTTGGCTTCATAAGACAAAGATTAGGGTTTAGGGGTAGATATATACATGTTTTGGGAGGTTTTTGAAATTTCCATGTTTGAAACCCAAATCCACTTCTCTTCATCCTTGACGTCTTCATAAGACAAAAGTATAGGGTTATATATATATGCATGGGTAGATACATGCTTTTTTCTGGTTTGAATATGTATAGACCTTGTTTAAAATTATCAACTTAATTGAATGCTTACTATATATATGACATAAGAAGGCTATATATGTGCTTTGTTTTTTCATTTTTTCATTTTTCCTGATTTTTTATGCCCATTCGAATCTTGGTCAAATCCTAGGTTTGATCAAGATTTAAACAAGCAGTTTAAAAAATGAAAATGAAAAGGTAAGCCTGGATCCTTCTTAATTAGTCACGTAAAATGAAGCTTTTGGGAGGTTTTTGAAATTTCCATGTTTGAAACCCAAAAGCACTTCTCTTCATGCTTGACTTCATAAGACATAGTTTAGGGTTAGGGGGTGTAGATACATGATTTGTCTGGTTTGAATATGTACAAATCTTATTTATCAACTTTTGAATGCATGCTACTCTCTCAAAGAAAAACTTTTGAATGCTTACTATATGACATAAGAAGACTATATGCTTTTAAAATTCAAACATATGGTAAGCATTCTTATGTCATATAGTAAGCATTCAAGTTGATAAACAAGCAAGGTTTGGACATATTCAAACCAGACAAATCATGTATCTACCCCCTAACCCCTAATTAAATTGTCTTATGAAGTCTAGCATGAAGAGAAGTGGTTTTGGGTTTCAAACATGGAAATTTTCAAAAACCTCCCAAAAACTTCATTTTAGAGTGACTAAGAAGGATATACAAGCTTCCCTTTTCATTTTCATGTTTTAAACTTGTTTCAATCTTGGTCAAACCTCTAGGATTTGACCAAAAGATTCAAATGGGCATGGAAATTCATAAAAAATCAAAAGAATGAAAAAACAAAGGACATAACATTCTTATGTCATATATATATAGTAAGCATTCAAGTTGATAAACAAGGCCTAGACATATTCAAACCAGAAAATCATGAATATATCTACCCCTAACCCTAAACTCTGTCTTATGAAGTCAAGCATGCATGAAGAGAAGTGGTTTTGGTTTCAAACATGGAAATTTCGAAAAACCCTCCCAAGAGCTACATTTTGGAGTGAGTAAGAAGGATATATAGATGCTTAATTTTTCATATTCATGATTTAAACTTGTTTAAACCATGTTCAAACCTAGGATTTGACCAAGATTCAAATGGGCATAAAATTTTAAAAAAATAAAAAAATAAAAAACAAGTCACATAGTATTCTTATGTCATATAGTAAGCATTCAATTAAGTTGATAAACAAGGTCTAGACATATTCAAACCAGGAAAATCATGCATCTACCCCCTAACCCTAGCTAAACTCTGTCTTATGAAGTCAAGCATGCATGAAGAGAAGTGGTTTTTGGTTTCAAACATTTAAGCCAAAAGCCCCTTTTCAAATATTTCAAACTTATTCAAATTTTGTTCAAATATGAAAGACATACAAGTTATAGCACACATATTGCATACATTTTCACACATACTGCACTAGATGCTAACCCTATAGTTTGAGGCCATTTGGGTGACCTAGGTCGAAAAAATTCTTGGATTAGAATCGTGTTGTTCGAACCCCGTAGTTGGATTTTTTTGAACCCTTGATCTGTAGAACTGGGCAAAACCCTAGTTTAACCTATTTAATTACAGATTCGTATATCGATTTTTCTACGAGCACTACCTTTTTATTATTACTATGCAGCACATGGGTGTTTGCCCGTCGAGTGAAACTCGGAGGAAGAGGGATCACTCGGAAGAAGAGAAGAAGGGAGAGCATTATGGTGTCTCCCCTTTTTTGGGTGATGATGTTGACTTTTGTGCAGGGTTTGTCAGTGAGCAGGAGGTGCGAGCGAGTGAGCGAGCGAGTCGAGCGAGACCGAGAATGAGAGAGATTTGTTTTTTTTGTGAGAGGGACAACGGAAGGATCCAGAAGGACCCACAGACTTCCAATACGCATCCTGATGCGTCTTCTCTTGACAAAGAAGATGGCTGGGAGTTTGCGTACCTATTGCACGTGACTTGTGCTCACTGAAGTGTGGGACCTCAAGCGTGGGCACCACACGTAAGTGACAGACCTGTTGGTGTAAAAACTCGGTTGATTATAATAGTGCATTAGAACAAAGTTTCCTATGGATTCAAGGGTAGGAAATCCAAGTTAACTCATTTACGTGTTAAACTTGTCTAAATCTTGGTCAAACCTAGGATTTGACCAAGATTCAAATGGGCAGAAAAATAAAAAACAGAAAAATGAAAAACCAAATCACATAGTCTTCTTATGTCATATAGTAAGCATTAAAGTTGATAAACAAGGTCTAGACATATTAAACCAGACAAATCATGTATCTATACCCCTAACCCCTAAACTCTGTCTTATGAAGTCAAGCATGTGAAGAGAAGTGGTTTTGGGTTTCAAACATGGAAATTTCAAAAACCTCCCGAAAACTACATTTTAGAGTGACTAAGAAGGATACATGCTCCCCTTTTCATATTCATGTTTTAAGCTTGTTTAAATTATCTTGGTCAAACCTAGGATTTGACAAGATTCAAATGGGCATCAAAATTGAAAAAAAAGTCAGAAAAAAGAAAACCAAAGCAAATAGTTTTCTTATGTCATATAGTAAGCATTAAAGTTGATAAACAAGGTCTAGACATATTCAAACTAGACAAATCATGTATCTATACCCCCTAACCCCTGAACTCTGTCTTATGAAGTCAAGCATATGAAGAGAAGTGGTTTTGGGTTTCAAACATGGAAATTTGAAAAACCTCCCAAAAACTTCATTTTAGAGTGACAAAGAAGGATACATGCTTCCCTTTTCATATTCATGTTTTAAGCTTGTTTAAATTATCTCGGTCAAACCTAGGATTTGACAAGATTCAAATGGGCATCAAAATTGAAAAAAATCAGGAAAAAGAAAACCAAAGCAAATAGTTTTCTTATGTCATATAGTAAGCCAATTAAGTTGATAAACAAGGTCTAGACATATTCAAACTAGACAAATCCTGTATCTATACCCCCTAACCCCTAAACTCCGTCTTATGAAGTCAAGCATATGAAGAGAAGTGGTTTTGCTCCCAAAAGCTTCATTTTAGAGTGACTAAGAAGGATCCATGCTTACCTTTGCATTTTCATATTTTAATCTTGTTTAAATCATTATCAAGCCTAGGATTTGACCAAGATACAAATGGGTGGGCACAAAATTCAAAAAAATCAGAATAATTAAAAACAAAAGCACGTAGTCTTCTTATGTCATATCGTATGCATTCAAGTTAAACGAGGTCTAGGTATATCCAAACCAGACAAATCATGTATCTACCCCCTGTTGATCTTATGAAGTCTAGCATGAAGAGAAGTCATTTTGGGTTTCAAACATGGAAATTTCAAGAACATCCCAAAAGCTTCATTTTAGAGTGACTAAGAAGGATACATGCTTCCCTTTTCATTTTCATGTTTTAAACTTGTTTAAATCTTGGTCAAACCTAAGATTTGACCAAGATTCAAATATATGAGCATAAAATTCAAAAAAAAAATGAAAACCAAGGCACGTAGTCTTCTTATGTCATATAGTAAGCAATCAATTAAGTTGATAAACAAGGTCTAGACATATTCAAACCAGGAAAATCATGTATCTACCCCTAACCCTAGCTAAACTCTGTCTTATGAAGTCAAGCATGCATGAAGAGAAGTGGTTTTTGGTTTCAAACGTTTAAGCCAAAAGGTAAGCATGGATCCTCCTTAGTCACTGTAAAATGAAGCTTTTGGGAGGTTTGTGAAATTTCCATGTTTGAAACCCAAAACCACTTAAGACAGAGTTTATGGTTAGGTGTAGATACATGATTTTTCTTGTTTGAATATGTGTAGACCTTGTTTATCAACTTGAATTGTTTACTATATGATATAAGAAGGCTATATATGTGCTTTGGTTTTTCATTTTTTGATTTCTTTCGAATTTTTTATGCCTATTTAAATCTTGGTCAAATCCTAGGTTTAAACAAGTTTAAAACATGAAAATGAAACGGTAAGCATGAATCCTTCCTTACTCACTCTAAAATGAAGGTACTTGAAAATTTTATGTTTGAAACCCAAAACCCCAGTTCTCTTCATATGTTTGACTTCATAAGACAGAGTTTAGGGTTAGGGGTAGATATGATACATGATATTTCTGCTTTGAATATGTCTAGACCTTGTTTATCAACTTGAATGCTTACTATATGACATAAGAAGGCTATATATGTGCTTTGGTTTTTCATTTTTTGAATTTTTCTGAATTTTTACTCCCATTTGAATCTTGGTCAAATCCTAGGTTTGACCAAGGTTAAAACAAGTTTAAAACATGGCAATGAAAAGGTAAGCATGGATCCTTCTTAGTCACTCTAAAATGAAGCTTTTGGGAGGTTTTTGAAATTTCCATGTTTGAAACCCAAAATCACTTCTCTTCATGCTTGACTTCATAAGGCAGAGTTTAGGGTTAGGGGTAGATACATGATTTGTTTGGTTTGAATATGTCTAGACCTTGTTTATCAACTTGAATGCTTACTATATGACATCGAAGACTATGTTCTTTGGTTTTTTTCCGTTTTTTTGAATTGTTATACCCATTTGAATCTTGGTCAAATCCTAGGTTTGACCAAGATTTAAACAAGTTAAGAAATTGAAAATGAAAAAGGTAAGCCTGGATCCTTCTTAGTCACTGTAGAATGAAGCTTTTGGGAGGTTTGTGAAATTTCCATGTTTGAAACCCAAAACCAGCTTCTCTTCATATGTTTGACTTCATAAGACAGTAGTTTTTATCAACTCCAGTGCTTACTATATGACATAAGAAGGCTATATATGTGCTTTGGTTTTTCATTTTTTGATTTTTTCTGAATTTTTATGCCCATTTAAATCTTGGTCAAATCCTAGGTTTGACCAAGGTTTAAACAAGTTTAAAACATGAAAAGAAAAGGTAAGAATGGATCCTTCTTAGTCATTCTAAAATGAATGAAGCTTTTGGGATGTTCTCACAAATCGATCTAGTCTACATGACTTTGATAAATTTTAATTAAGAAGCAGCAACTTAACAATAATTACCCAAAATCTAACAGCTGGTTCGACAACAACCTGGACGTTACGCTAAAATGAACTGCGAAAACAACGAACAGCACTTTTGTAGTACTGTACTCGGTACTCCGTACTTGCTCCAGATAATCCCCATTGCTTCACTACTACGTAGTAATCGTACTACCCTGGCTCGCATTCATTGTTTCCCCGACTATTCAGTAGCTTTGGACGTCCATCGAGTTGTACTCCGGTAGTACAAAGATCGCTAGCTCGATTAATGGCGTGCTATAAAATTCTATACTAGCCGACAGATGTCCATTCCTCGGGTTGCGCGCCAGAGCCTTCGAAGAGAAGGTAGCCGCTCTGTCCCGTTGATTTACGGTGGACGGACAGGATACTCCGGACCGCTCTCGATTCATTTGCTTCTGCTCCCGCGTCCTGACCCTTCGCGGACTGAGATCCAGTGACTTCACTAAGAGAAGTCACCATGCGACTTAACACACGTGAGCCATTCGATCAAGATCCAACGCTCGCGGTTGATCCAAATTTCGAACTTAAGCTAAACTAATATTTTAAATGGACTGGAACATTCCGAGAATACTTCTTAATGTAAAGTTTTTCTGTTTTTTTCTGAGCTACATAAATTTTAATTTCAAATTTTAGATCGATCATGTTCGTTGGATCTTAACCTGATGGCTCCTATAGGTAAAGTTCATGGTAACTTCTGTTGGGTAAAGTCACTGGATCTCAGTTCGCAAGGGAGCCCCCTCTCGGCCGTTGATTTAGGATGGGCGGACCAGGTTGCTCGAAGCGAGGGCAGGAGACGGTTGTCTGGTTTTAATAGGGGGAGTACTTCTTCCATCCCCTTCTTGCTTCACTTCCAGTCTCCTTCCACTTCCAGCGATGCCTCCGAAGTCAAGGCCACCATCTCGCTTGAAGAAGCACCATCTAGTGTTGACCAAGGACGCGGAGAGTTCCCACCGGCGGTCTATCCAGATGCTGGCCGCGAGAAAGGGCCCGCCAGAAAACGAAGGCCCTGCTTCGCGCTCGTCTCGGAACGGCGTCAGTCGTGCAGTCGAAGATTCCTGGTTGGTTTCCATCGCCATGTTTCTTGATTCTTCCTGGCCCGGAGGTCCCAACTCTTTATTCCGTATTAATCCTTTTTATACATATCTCAGTGCCCCACGACGCACCCTGACATCTTCTCATGACGACTTCAACCCCTGTCTCCTGCGCTTAGAGGTTACCACTGATTGGACATTTTCGTCTTCCTCTCGTCACTTTGTTTCGGTACTGATGATATTGCCATGCAGGAAGCATCGGCGTGTTTCAGAGATGAGCTTAAAACTCTCGTGGAACTCGCCTCCAACTTTCGCGATGATGTCGATACTTTGAAGGACGAGGTCACCGGCCGGGGCAAGCTGCATGATGTGAGCGTTCCATCAAGTGAGGAAACGAACTCTGTCATCAAGAAGCTCAAGGGCGAGAATTTGATGCTTAAGATCGAGTGCGGCTTTCTTCGCGAAGAAAACGTCGAGCTATCAAACAGGTGCGTTCAAGCTCTCAACGGGAGCCTCAACACCCAACATGATGCGGTGAAGAAGATGATGGATGACAGCATCTTGAAGAAAAACAATATGGTGGAGGACACGCGCGGGATGGTCGATCCAATCCAGGCACCGCAGAAGGAAGTCGATGCGCTCCGAGTCCAGCCACCTTTGCGTAGGTCACCGAGGTGCCCTCACGCAGGTCACTGAGGAGCGCACGTCGCCGACTAGGCTGGGGGATAAGGAATTCCAACGAGAGAAGCGGAATCACCACCTGTCCTGATGGAGGGCCACTCCGCCAAGTAGGCTGGGGGAGAGAAACACTGCCTCTCATTGTTCTTTAGCTAGTCCTCCGATCCATATTACTTGATGTTAAAATGGATGTATCTACAACTGAAATATGTCTAGATACATATATTTTAGTATCACAAAGTAAGTATCAACGTTTATATTGCCCAAGTCTTATTATCCATCCCTAAGGTGGGTCGCTTTTGTAACTACTGATTGCAGATTCGACTCTTCCGGCACCGAAAGATTTTTAGAGTGACTAAGAATGATTCATGCTTAGCTTTCCATTTTCATGTTTTAAACTTGTTTAAATCTTGCTCAAACCTAGGATTTGACCAAGATTCAAATGGGTTTAACAATTAAAAAAATCAGAAAAATGAAAAACCAAAGCACATAGTATTCTTATGTCATATAGTAAGCATTCAAGTTGATAAACAAGGTCTAGACATATTCAAACCACACAAAACATGTATCTACCCCCTAACCCTAAACTCTGTCTTATGAAGTTAAGTATGAGGAGAAGTGATTTTGGGTTTCAAACATGGAAATTTCACAAACCTCCCAAAAGCTTCATTTTAGAGTGACTAAGAAGGATCAATGCTTACCTTTTCATTGCCATGTTTTAAACTTGTTTTAACCTTGGTCAAACCTAGGATTTGACCAAGATTCAAACGGGCGTAAAAATTCAAAAAAAATGAAAAACCAAAGCACATATATAGCCTTCTTATGTCATATAGTAAGCATTCAAGTTGATAAACAAGGTCTAGACATATTCAAACCAGAAATATCATGTATCATATCTACCCCTAACCCTAAACTCTGTCTTATGAAGTCAAACATATGAAGAGAACTGGGGTTTTGTTTTTCAAACATAAAAATTTCAAGTACCTTCATTTTAGAGTGACTAAGAAAGGATTCATGCTTACCTTTTCATTGTCATGTTTTAAACTTGATTAAACCTTGGTCAAACCTAGGATTTGACCAATATTTAAATGGGCATAAAAATGAAAAAAATGGAAAACCAAAGCACATATATAGCCTTCTTATGCCATAAGCATTCAAGTTGATAAACAAGGTCTAGACATATTCAAACAAGAAAAATCATGTATCTACACCTAACCAAAAACTCTGTCTTAAGTGGTTTTGGGTTTCAAACATGGAAATTTCAAGAACATCCCAAAAGCTTCATTTTAGACTGACTAAGAAGGATACACACTTCCCATTTCATTTTCATGTTTTAAACTTGTTTAAATCTTGGTCAAACCTAGGATTTGACCAAGATTCAAATAAGTAAAAACATGAAAATGAAAAGGTAAGCATTGATCCTTATTAGTCGCTCTAAAATGAAGCTTTTGGGAGGTTTTTGAAATTTTCATGTTTGAAACCCAAAACCACTTCTCTTCATGCATGCTTGACTTCATAAGACATAGTTTAGGGTTAGGGGTAGATACATGATTTTTCTGGTTTGAACATGTCTAGACCTTGTTTATCAATTTGAATGCTTACTATATGACATAAGAAGGCTATGTGCTTTGGTTTTTCATTCTTACGATTTTTTTCTTAATTTTTATGCCCATTCGAATCTTGGTCAAATCCCAGGTTTGACCAAGATTTAAACAAGTTTAAAACATGACAATGAAAAGGTAATCAATCCTGGATCCTTCATAATTAATAAGTTAGTCTAATTAAAATGAAGCTTTTGGGAGGTTTTTGAAATTTTCGTGTTTGAAACCAAAAACCACTTCTCTTCATGCTTGACTTCATAAGATAGAGTTTAGGGTTAGGGGTAGATACATGATTTGTATTATTTGAATTGTCTAGACCTTATTTATCATCTTTTAAATGCTTACTATATATATGACATAAGAAGACTATGTGCTTTAGTTTTTCATTTTTCTGATTTTTTTAATTTTATGCCCATTTGAATCTTGGTCAAATCCTAGGTTTGACAATGATTTAAACAAGTTTAAAATATCAAAATGAAAAGATAAGCATGGATCCTTCTTAGTCACTCTAAAATAAAGCTTTTGGGTGGTTTTTGAAATTTCCATGTTTGAAACCCAAAAGCACTTCTCTTCATGCTTGACTACATAAGACAAAGTTTAGGGTTAGGGGGTAGACACATGATTTTTCTTGTTTGAATATGTCTAGACCTTGTTTATCAACTTTAATGCTTACTATATGACATAAGAAAACTATGTGCTTTGTTTTTTCATTTTTCTGATTTTTTTGGAATTTTGATGCACATTTGAATCTTGGTAAAATCCTAGGTTTGACCAAGATTTAAACAAGTATATAACATGAAAATGAAAAGGGAAGCATGTATCCTTCTTAGTCCCTCTAAAATGAATTTTTTGGGAGTTTTTTGAAATTTCCATGTTTGAAACCCAAAACCATGCACTTCTCTTCATGCTTGACTTCATAAGATAGAGTTTAGGGGTTTGCGGATAGATACATGATTTGTCTAGTTTGAATAAGTCTAGACCTTGTTTATCAACTTTAATGCTTACTATATGACATAAGAAGACTATGTGCTTTGGTTTTTCATTTTTCTATTTTTTTTATTTTATGCCCATTTGAATCTTGGTCAAAATCCTAGATTTAACCAGGATTTAAACAAGTTTAAAACATGAAAATGAAAAGGTAAGCCTTGATCCTTCTTAGTCACACTAAAATGAAGCTTTTGGGATGTTCTTGAAATTTCCATGTTTGAACCCAAAACGACTTCTCTTCATGCTAGACTTCATAAGACAGAGTTTAGGGGTTAGCGGGTAGATACATGATTTGTCTAGTTTGAATAAGACTAGACCTTGTTTATCAACTTTAATGCTTACTATATGACATAAGAAGACTATGTGCTTTGGTTTTTCATTTTTCTATATTTTTACTTTATGCCCATTTGAATCTTGGTCAAACCTATATTTGACCAGGATTTAAACAAGTTTAAAACATGAAAATGAAAAGGTAAGCATTGATCCTTCTTAGTCACACTAAAATGAAGCTTTTGGGATGTTCTTGAAATTTCCATGTTTGAAACCCAAAACGACTTCTCTTCATGCTAGACTTCATAAGACAGAGTTTAAGGTTTAGGGGTATAGATACATGATTTGTCTGGTTTAAATATGTATAGACCTTGTTTATCAACTTGAATGCTTACTATATGGCATAAGAAAACTATGTGCTTTGGTTTTTCATTTTTCTGATTTTTTTAAATTTTGATGCCCATTTGAATCTTGGTCAAATCCTAGGTTTGACCAAGATTTAAACAAGTTAAAAACATGAAAATGAAAAGGGAAGCATGTATCCTTCTTAGTCACTCTAAAATGAAGTTTTTGGGAGGTTTTTGAAATTTCCATGTTTGAAACCCAAAACCAGTTCTCTTCATGCTTGACTTCATAAGACAGAGTTTAGGGGTTAGGGGGTAGATACATGATTTGTATGGTTTGAATATGTCTAGACCTTGTTTATCAACTTTAATGCTTACTATATGACATAAGAACACTATGTGCTTTGGTTTTTCATTTTTCTGATTTTTAAATTTTAATGCCCATTTGAATCTTGGTCAAATCCTAGGTTTGACCAAGATTTAAACAAGTTTAAAACATGAAAATGAAAAGGGAAGCATGTATCCTTCTTAGTCACTCTAAAATGAAGTTTTTGGGAGGTTTTTGAAATTTCCATGTTTGAAACCCAAAACCACTTCTCTTCATGCTTGACTTCATAAGACAGAGTTTAGGGGTTAGGGGGTAGATACATGATTTGTATGGTTTGAATATGTCTAGACCTTGTTTATCACCTTTAATGCTTACTATATGACATAAGAAGACTATGTGCTTTGGTTTTTCATTTTTCTGTTTTTTTTTAATTTTCTGCCCATTTGAATCTTGGTCAAATCCTAGGTTTGACCAATATTTAGACAAGTTTAACACGTGAAAACGAACTGATAATCCCATTTGTTGACTCATTTAACTAGTTAATCCCATTTGTTGACTCTCTGTTGACCAGGCACTTGAGGTAAAACTGAGTATATTGCACTAGCCAGTATTAGTACTCAAGGGGAAAACTGAGCACACAAAAAATGCTACAGTATAAGACTCGAGAGTATATCTAAATTTCCAGGGTTAGACTCGAGTACGCGTGTTGCGGTGCAGAAGTGGAAGACGTGCAATTGTTGATGGGTACTGACGCGAGTCGCGGTGCAGAAGTCGAAGACGTGCAATCGTGGACGCGTGTCGCGTTGCAGAAGCCCAAGACGTGCAGACGTTAAATGGTGGACGTGTAGGACGCGGGTCGCATTAACCACCCCTCGCCTTTATAGACGCCTCCTCGCACTATCTCTGTCACTCTCACTCGCTCATGCAACGCCGCCTCTCACGTCCCATCATCTTCTCCAAAGCAAAAAACCCTCTCCCTCTCTGCAGGCGAGATGGACATGGAGAATGCGAATCCCATCGTCCATGACGCCGTCGGCTCCAAGCGCGACGCCTCCCTCTTCGACGTCGTCCCCTCAAAGGTCGTCGCCGCCGCCGGTGGCGGTCGTATCCCGCCGGGATGGGACCCCTATGAGCCGGTGCCGTACATCTCGCCTCCGAACCCCTACGACACCTGCATGGACGACCCATGGAACGAGGTAACTATGGTTTGCTCCCTTTTTTGTTCCCCATTCCTTTTTGAACCCTATTTTTGCTGGTTCCCTAGTAACTATTAGTGCCGATCTGTAGATGGTTGAGTATTGGGTTAATATTTGCGCCGATTTTATTCCATTTTGCTTTGATCCCTTCTTGATTTCGTTTAAGATTTGGAGTTCGGCCGTTCGGTTAATTTATGCAAGTAATAATGGGATCTCAATCAGTTAATTTATGGGATCTCAGTCAGTTATTTTATGCACGAATCAAAAGATATCAACCGTTTAATTTTGCAAATATTCTGGAATCTGTTCAAAATCAGATCTGGAATCTGTTTCTTTGCCTATGATGAATCGTTGGGCACAAATTTTTACAGAGTGGGTTCAGCGAACCATTGCTGTGTACAAATCTGTTGTGCATGAGCTATGGTTCGCTAACACCATCCCTGTAGACATATAATCGTGTCCACTCTAACTGAGGCTGGCTCTGTTTTTCCTTACTTTGTTATCATGCACGTTAGTCATCGTTGCATCTCATTCACTAATAGTTCCCGTTTGATATGGATCAGCTGTCTGGCAGCGACGTCGGCAGCGACGACGAGCACCATGACGTCAAGACTCGCCAGGTGCTGCGGAGGCTGCAGGTCGGCCAGTACGTCTCCTACTTCGCCAAGGGTGTCTACAGGTGCCCCTTCTGCACTAGGAGGCTCGGCCGCACTGACTTCAACTGCCTCCTCACGCATGCCGAGAACATCGGCAACACCAACCCCAAGGTCGGCGCGTCGGTGAACCCCCACTCCTTCCGCGCCAAGCACATGGCGCTCGGCATGCACCTCCGCAGCATCCAGTGGGTGGAGATCTCCGCCGGGCGCATGCCTCCGCTCAAGCCCAAGGCTCCCAAGGGGAGCAACAAGTGGAGGCAAAGGCAGATGGGGTAGGCGGAGTCCTGGACGTGTGCTGCTGCTGCAAAGCAGCTTCTATTTTGTTGTTAGCTAGGGATCCCTTGTTGTTATGTTGTTAGTATGATGGTGTTGTGAAGAACCTCGAACCTGTTGACTGCTGTGTATGCAGCTTATTATCTAGGGAGGGATCCCTATTATCTATCCCTATTCTACTGGAGTATATTTTGTTGGCCCTACTTTGTTTTCTCGATTTACTATTACTGTGAATTTGTCGTACGGAGTACATTACCCTGGAGATTTGCTTCTAGATTTAACTACATACATATGGACCAGAGGGAGTACTAGATTTGCTGCCATATTGGGCAAACAACGAGGGCCAAAAGGCACAAATAATTGAAGAAAGACAGAAATGCAAGCTTCTCTAGATTTGATACTAATTTGGTTAATAAAGACAAAGAGACAGAGGGGGAAAAGGTGCTCTTAAAAATGCCAATTCGCGCCGAGAGAGACAGAACCCAGCTCCTGCTCACGTACAACCAAACGCGGTCTCGTCCTGTCCCACACGGTCCCTTTCTACTAGCCCCACACATCAGCACGGAACGGTCAACTAAACTGGAATCCTCCCGTCTGAGCTCCTTCTGCGGGTTACAAATAAGGGCTTGGCGAAAACTGAGGAAAAACATAAGGCAATCTTATTGACTAATATAGCTGCTTAATTAATAAAAGGATTAGCTACAACGTGCTCGGTTGCCCATTTATTAAGGTATAAGACCGGCAGAGAGAAAGTAATCGCTAGTTTCCTCATTTTGCCCCTGCATGCTCGCACGATTAAAGCTCCTTCCGCACGCGCTGGACTCCTCGTTTCCTTAAACCTCCTCGTTTCTCGGGGTAGACCAACAGTTTTTCAGGATCTTGGGTTTTTTTTTTGACAATCAATACCACATATATTCATAGCAACAAATAGTACATGGTAGAGATACATGAACTGACTCCAACGATTACAAAATAAAGTCTAAAAGATAGTACTTCGAGGTCTTCAATTTTTTTCTTCTTCCAGAACACAATCTTGTACTTTTCTGAAGGCAGCCAAAAATAGATAACTAACCATAGACCTGTAGATACCGATGAAAGTTCTCCCATAATTTTTTGAGCCGCAATGCCAAAGCTGCGTGCACGCACGCAACCATTAAAGCAGTCATACAACATCGGCAAGAGTACCAACACCAAGATATCGAGGGAATAATAACCGACTAGCTTTGTCATCGTCGATGGAGAGCCGAGAGTACGAATCACCATTGTCGAGGACGTAGCAGCCGGGACAAAAACTGCGAGGATAATCCTCCCCACGGCAACAAAGACAAAAGATCCAAAATCGATCTGGCGAAGCAAGATCCAAAGGCCCATACCTAGAAAATTGTGATCGTTCAAGACCACCATTGACGCCGGGAAGAAGATCTCGTCGCCGAACGAAAGGCCGAAGATCACTTATTGCAGACGATGCCATCTCCATTGAGGGGAAACCAACAAGAATTCGGCTACCAAAATCCTAACATAATCTAATATAATCTAATGAAAACAATACTTTTATTCGAAACTCCACGCATAGATCGGGTTCCCCACTCCTCCTGACGCCGGCGAAGCCAACCGGAGGAGGGGGAACCAATCTATGGAGGAGGAAGAACTGGAGGCGGCTAGGGTTGAGGCGGTGGCTTCAGGATCTTGGGTTAATGTGGCCAGGTTTTGACTTTCGACTAGTGGAAATGGGAAAGCAGGTGCAAATTAGGGAGATAACTGAACCACAACCACCCGCACCTTAAGCATCGAGTAATATCGGGAAAAAATGCGCCTTTTGGCTATGATTACGATTTGACAAGGGCTCCCATCAGTATGGGGTGAACAAGCCCTCCCATCAGTATATTAGAGGAATTTGACAAGGGCTACATGACGACTAGATACATCACCAAAAAAGGTGATGCATGTCTCCTTCACCAAAACAGCTGAAACAAGTACATGAACGCAAGTACACCACCATAATAATACTACTACATTAACACAAGTACGAGTAATAAAGTAAGAGTACTACTCCCTCTAATCTAATTTAAACCAAAATAAAACTTAAACTTCATCCTAAATTTGAACTAGTGCCTCGTCCTCGTTCTTCGCTCATTTTCTGATCCAAGACGGCGCAGAGTGCCAGAGTGCATGGCACGGAACTCTTCATCGGTGGCATGCCATGGGCATGTCACCGGATGCATGATTTTTTCGCAATGTTTTAAATTTGAATTTAGGCCGCATGTCACACGGTGACATGCAAAAGGTGCATGTCACCTGGTGGTGGTAGGCAACTACCCTCATTTACGGCGGCGTAGGCGACTGGACGCCGCGTGGCCAGCCGCTGCCTCGTGGCCGCCTCGGTTTCCACGCAGGAGACCATTAAACGCCGACGACCAACCTTCCCGCGTCACGATTAGCGACTATGACTATAAGGGCAAAACGCTAAACTCTCTCGTTCCATTCACTTTATTCCTCTCTCCACCTAACAAACATTTGTTCGTCGCTCTCTCCTCCAGCAATGTCTTCAAAATTCAGGTCGTCGGCGGTCAAGTACGCGGAGAAAAAACGCCGGCTCGAAATTTCGAGAGACGCTTCCAGAAACCAAGTGGGCTCGCCGTCGCCGCCGCCGCCACCGAAACGCGTCCGTGCTGTGCTCACCGGGTTAGTTTCCTTCGCCATGTACTTTCGTTTCTTTCGTCGCTCTCTCCTCCAGCAATTAATGTGTTCAAACTTCAGGTCGCCGGCGGTCAAGTACGCGGATAAAAAATGCCGGCTCGAAATTTCGAGAGACGGTTCCAGAAACCAAGTGGGCTCGCCGTCGCCACCGCTGCCGCCGTCGCCGAAACGCGTCCGTGCTGTGCTCACCGGGTTAGTTTCCTTCGCCATGTACTTTCGTTTCTTCTTGCCCGGGCTCAAGCTCTTTAAGAGTCTCTATGGTTATACATCTTAAAGGGTTGGAAGTTCCAACGACGCCCGTACTGCACCAACTTCCACGACCAAGGAATCATCGTCGTTCGATGATTTCAACCCGGCCCTACCCCGGCGAAATGAGGTAGCACCAAGCACTGTGTAGTTATCTTCTTCTTCTTCTTCTTCTTCTTCTTCTTCTTCTTCTTCTTCTTCCTTTGCGCTTACTTGCTACCGATGATTTCGCCCTGAAGGAAGCGGCACCGACTATCGACACCACTGTCGCCATCTTGATGGAAAAAAACGAGGAGCTCAGCTTAGAGTGTGATCGCCTCCGAGACGATTTGGCTGCCAAGAAGAAGAATTCGAAAACTCTTGTGGAGCTCATTTGCAGCCTTCGCAATGAGCGCGATATGTTGAAGAACGAGCTGATTAAGCAGAAAGAGAGGAACATTGCATCAGCGGAGAAAGCCAGCAGCATACTCAAGACTGTGTGCCTCGAAAGAGACAAGTCTGATATAGAGTACAAAATCCTTCTTCAGGATAAAGTACAGCTCCAAAAGTTGAACCTTGAATATGCTGACATCGCCATCCTTGCCCTTCTCGAGAGGCAGAAGGCACAAGATAAGTTGATGCACCTGATGTTGGAGAGCTGCAGTGAAAGAGAAGAGACATTGAAAGAAGTGAGCAGTTTGGTGGGATACATGAGTGACGTCGGGCGAACTTCGCAGAATCCGCCCCGGCTGAGCTCAAATTCCAGCGGAACTAGCTTTCAGCAATGCATGTTATGCGCACCTACAACTTCTACTCATTGATTAGAGGTCGCACGACATGGCATTTTCCCTCGAAATAGTAGTACTGTACTAATAGTTGTACTACTTAATATGTACCTTTTTGTAAAATAATTTCTTACATGTATTAGAAACTACCCCTCTCGTTTCTGGATGCACCCGGGACATTGTCATCCGGCCCTCTTCTGGACAAACCCCCTCGGGAAGGACGGTATATTTTGCACATTTCGCTACTAGTACTTCTAATTCCACCGCTTATTTTTCTAATCCGTTAAATCGTTAATTGGATGACCAACTGATGGAAGCTGCGATAGATTAGACCAACAAGTGGTGAATTGTGCAAAAGATATGTCCGTGTTTTATGCAAAAGAGTGATATGGGGATCTGGTGGAATCTTGAATTTCCTCTTCAGTGGTAGGCATGCTTCACTTATAGCTGGAGTACATTGCGGACCTGGTGCATTTCGTCAGTACCGATCAGCTATTTTTGCTTATCCGGGAAGAAAAGGTAGTACTAGCCTTTTCTGTGAGATGTCTTTTCAGTGCTACGGAGTTGTCTGCATTCACCGCTTGCTTTGTCTGTCGGTGACTTTGCCAAGCTGACTTTGCCATGACTTTGGGTGACTGATATGTGGACCACAGTTGTAAGTGACTCAAAGTCACTGACTTTGGGGACTCCTGAATGCTTCGTATATTTCTGACGGTTTCTGAATTATGTACTCCGTACAACTTTTGTAATATTGGTCAAACTAGTTTTGACCAGGGTTTGTGTAGGGTGTTTTTTTTTGGTTGGTCCAAATGGTGTTGTGTGGTCCAAATGTGATGTATCATCACACCACCATGTGCCCCCTCCCCCACCCCACCCCTAGGTTTTGGTAATGCCATTCTGATACATGCTTCTTAGAAGGAGTACATTTTTTCCGTTAGGGCATGACAATTTTGAAAAATTCAAAAAAATGGGAAGACAGAATGGTAACATCATTTTCCATGTGATGATGCACCCCAGTGCCAAATTTTGGTTCATTTTAAGAATGTAAGGTGACAAATTACTCGAGGAAGCTAGTTGGAGTAGACGGGCATGATCGGATTGGCATAGGGGATTTATATTTTGAAGGATGTTATTTTTCATAGACAATATCTGACATAAAAAATAAAATGTTAAGGTCTCATATTATTCTGAATGATTTTGAATTACTTATGACGTTTGGAAGTATTGGTATACATGAGTCCCACATGAAGTTAAATGGTCCAAAAAAAAAGTTTCGTACACGTCTCCCAGAAAGTGGAAAGTCGAGTACATGCATGACTTCACGCGTCCACTACTGGATACAGAGAGTCAGAGGCTATAACATAATCGGCCTCATCATCTCTCGCGAGCTCGTCCTCTCCACTCCCCCAACTTGCCTCCCCCACACTGTGAAAACCCCCATCCACTCACCGCACCTCTGAGGCATCGACTTTCCCGTTTCCAACCGCAGCAGCATGAAGATAGGTATTGCATACGAGGCGGAGCAATAGGCGACCGCCCACGCAGAGGATGCCTCTACGGTAGTGGCCATCGCGGTGGGTGAGGCTTCACCGGGCACCCAGGCCGCTCGTCTCCTCTGCTTGTCGGATTCTTCGACCTCGGTCGAAATGGGCGTCCTGGCCGTCACGACGGGTGAGGCTTCACCGGGCACCCATGCCGCTCGTCTCCTCTGCTTGTCTGGTTCTTCGACCTCGGTTGAAATGGGCGTCCTGGCCGTCGAGCAGAAGGTGGATACCAATGTTGTTTATCCCGCCGAAGATGTGCACGGCGTTGCAGGCCACCACGGCGAGGTCTTCCTAGGCCCGATGCTGGACGCGAACCTCGACCCCTTCGATGATTTCGGCCCAAACGTTCAGTTCCAGGAGGATGTTGAGGGTGATGACGAGGAGGTACTTCTCTTTTACCGAAACTGTCCCAACCCTCTTTGTGTCATATTGCTGTTCACATGGTTTGCACGAGCCTGGTTCTTGATTGATTTGATATCCTACCTTGTTCTTGTAGATGTAATTGATTCTACGATTCGTAAGATCAGATTCTAGTTTAATTTCGACTAATCTGCCATGTAGTCATATAATCAATTTATGTGTTCATACTTAGTGGACTTGCAATTGTTGTGGCTTATGTTCATGGTTGTTCATAGGGTTTCTCATGATTTATTACGATTTCTTCTGCCATTTACTTGTTCTACACATTTAATTTTAGGGTTTCTAAGGTTTGATTATGTTAGTGGAGTATTTATTCGATCTGTCATAAAAAACCTGATTATGTAGTACTTAATAATTCATAGGAGTATTCTGATGACATGGACAACAACAAGGTGCGCAGGGACCGGAAAAGCCGCTATGTTCTCAAGCGGCTGAAGGGTGGTGAAATTCGTTTCTGCATGCGCGGGGAGCTATTTTGCCCATTATGTGGCAAATTTCTCTAGAAGGACATCCACAGCCTGATCCAACATGCGATGGGTGTAGGCCTAAGTACATAGGGGGAAACACCGCCCTGCAACCAAGGCCAAGCGCGCATCATATGGCCTCTTCCTCCAGAATTACGTCTTGCCTAGCTTGCTCCACGTCAACGCCCCTGCTGCTGGCCATCATGCTCCTGGTCATGTTTAAAGTTCATATGTGTAATCTTAATCCCTTTGGAAGTTCAGCATTAAACTCTACTAGTACAACCGTGGTGGTCTTGTGATGTAGTACTCTTTTGATGCATTTGTGATGTAGTAGTACTTTTTTTGAAATGATATAGTACTATCTAAGAAAAGTACTCCCTCCGATTCACATTCATTTCACATCAAGAAATATGGATCAGAGCGAGGGAGTAAATTAAACATGGCATCTCGTGCATGAAGCTTGACATATCGATCAGGTTGGCTAGAATAGCAATACAATGCTGCTCATTAGGCAAATGCATGCCATGTACGATAGTATACATCCAAGAAAGAAGTCTATCTTGTGAGAAAAAAACTACTTTGGGGATGAGAGTCAATTGGGGCATCTACAATATAGAAAATCTTGCTCGTAGATGATTTTGGCTAAGAGGGTTTTACTCACATTACACGTGCCACTTTCCTTGTCTGCAAAACAAGTTCCAATAAAGGGAGAGGAAAGAAGAGGGTATTGTGGGCGAGATTGAACACCTTTTTTATGTGTTAAGCTGAGGCCTCGTTTAGATGAGGATTTCGACTTATGCCTAACAGCTCAACACACCCACAAATAATTCTGCTTGCGCGCACCACCGTTCATTAAAATAACAATATTAGCTCGCAAGATTAAGAACGAAGTGAATTTAAGTAACTTGGTAAGCTTTTCAAGCAATATATTCAGAGAAAGAGCACACATGTTCGGCTCAAAATAATCATAAGAGAAGAACAATAAATCTAAGGCACCACATGGATTCATACCTTGAGTCGACGCTGGCTCGTAGAAGGGCGGCCGCGCCTCGAGGATGCCGGGGACGTCTCCACCTCGGTCTCACATGTGACTGCTTATCGGCGGGTGGTGCGCCGCGCCATGTAGAAGATCTATCAAGAGAGGAGAGCCCGATGACGCTACCGACGCCTCAACCTTGATAGCACCGACCTGTTGCTCCGCACCGAGATGCGCCACGTGCAAGATTTAGCGGATGCACCAATTTTAGAGATATGTCATGATCATTGTAACAAATTTCAACGTGATGATGATTTGATCTTGTACTCGGCCTTGAACATAAGAACTAGTACAATCTCACATTTTTTTATCATTATCCTTTGCGAGATTTAGCGGATGCGCCAAATTCAGAGAAATATCATGATCATGGTAACACAATTTTCAATGTAATGATGATTTGATGTTGCACTTGACCTTGAACATAAGCACTAGTACGGTCTCACAAATTTGTATCATTATACTTTGCAAGTTTTAGTGGATGCGCCCATTTTCAGAGGTAGATCATGATCATGGTAAGTTGGTAACAAATTTTCAACGTGATGATGATTTGATTTTGCACTCGGCCTTGAACAGAGGTACTAGTACGGTCTCACAATTTTTTATCATTATACTTGGACGGTGGCAAATTCAAAATCTCATAGCGGCAAAACTTCCCGCCCACAAAATACAAAAATTTCACACGCTTCCAAATTCCCATTCTACCCCTGTGGAGATGGCAGCAAAGTCGGTTGGTGGGGGGGTCTGCCCGTCATATTTTGGATCACCACCTCCCTAGCCCGGAAACCCTCCCAAAAAAAATACATTTCCTTCAGACCACCCACCGGAACTTCCCAAGTCCCTCTCTCCCACCTCCACGACCACCGCACCGGAACATCCCCGCCGGACTTCCCTGGCCTACCCGAGCCCTCGCGATCCTCGTCATCCGGCTGCCTGCCGGAGCCGCTTCATCGACGCCGTCATCAACCGGACCGGATCATCCCCGCCGTACCTCGAAACCATATGCTCATCCAGCAGTCTACCGCAGTCGCTTCAGCTGCGGTATCGTCCACCCCACCGGAGCCGCTTCGCCGGATCCGTCGTCCACCGCATCGGATCTTGCTCACCGACACCGCTGTGCATGAACCGGATCTGCTTCACCGGCACCTTGCATGATCTAAACTCTTCTACTATCGCTTTTCTATTGCTTGCCTGCAAGTTCTTGTTTAATCTTGGGGGAACCTGTTTGTGCTAACGACGCGCCGTTACGTTTTTGCAGATGAGATGAGTAATCATGAAGTGTAATGGCCGTCTCTCCAACCCCAAGTAGCACATGTAGCGTACTTCATCACCGGATCTATCAACCCCAGGAAGATCTGCTGTGACTCCCACAGAGTGCTTCTCCTAATGTAAGTCCCTTGTTTTAGCGCCATGTTCTGGGTTCAGATGCTTGTTTGTCTGAAGCTCTTTTAGTTCATTCCTAGCTATGACCGTAACACGTTGCTATTTTCTACTTCATTGCTAACTTTAAGAGATTGAACATTTTGGTTTGCATTCCCTGCTCTGTAGATGTAGCCATCATAACTTCTATCTTGCTCAGTCGTTGTTACAAAAATTATAGGTATTATAGTAACATCCTGCTATTATTTAGTTCATGGCCAATTTTAAGTAATTGCAAATGTTGGTTCGCATTCCCTGCTCTATAGCTTTTGGCATCGTAACTTCTATATATGGTTTACATTCTCGCTCTGTAGATCTAGCCATCATAACTTTATCTTGCTCGATCGTTGTTACAAAAATTATGGCCTGCTACTATGTTGTTTGTGCCAATTTTTTACTCCATGAACATGTTGGCTTGCATTCCCTGTACTACAGGTGATGCCATTGTTTTGTATCTAGTTCATTGTAAGCTAACAAAGTAAGGACTTAGTTTGGCATGCTATCACTCTGCTATCTAGCCTGTAGTACAAATAAACTTGTCATACTACTAGATAATAATTTTGCGTGCCATCTTGTTCTTCAAAAGCTGCATTATTGACTTGTTTCTCTGACTTGGCATGACGCTCACAGATGGAAAGCTGAACATATTGGTTTGCATTCCCTCTTATACAAGTTCACGGGTGATCCCACTATATTACGTATCTGGTCCATCCTAAGCTCCAGCCATTAACTATCCTCTATGTGTTGATAATTACTAGTTTATATCCCTAAAAATCTTGATTTGCATACCCTTATCTATATGTTCAGGAGTTTTATTTAGTTCACGGCCAAAATGAAGTAATTGCACTTGGCACATGTTGGTTCACATTCCCTCCTCTTTAGCTTTTGCCATCGTAACTTCTATTTTTGGTTTACATTCCATGCTCTGTAGATGTAGCCATCATAACTTCATCTTGCTCAGTCGTTGTTACAAAATTTATAGCTTTGCTACTATGTTGTTCATGCCAATTTTGTACTCCCGAACATGTTGGTTTGCATGGGACTCGACAGGTAGTAAGTCTCTTTGTTTCATTCTAACATGCTCTGTTATATTGGTGTTGGTATGCGGCATGCACTCTTTGTTTGCTTATTGTGCGCATTACAATGATCTTGTTATAACGATGAAATGATGAGTTCCAAATTCTTTGGCAAACAATATTGCGGTGTCTTTGCGTTTCCATTGTTCTTGTCTTAACTTGTAATGTCTTTGTTTCAGATATAGGTGCTTTGCATGGACAACTTAAAAGATTGCGGATCGCTTCATTGTATTGCTAGGTTTAATTACCATTCAATTTCTCTGGATTACGTAATATTTTTCAAAGCCTTGCGGTGATGTAATATTTAGTTAGTTTTTATAGTTCTTTCGCGCATTTTTTCTTTGGTGCTTGTGGTAAGTGAGGCTATCCGAGAAATCAATGCTGCGTAAATATTCTCAGTATCTAAATCACGAATTCCTATCCCTTAAACGGCCCAATTAAGCGAAATCACATACGTGCCGGCCCGCAAAATCCTAAAGCGCCTTTTACGCCGGCATATAAACAGCAACTAAACGGGCTGGCCCACTTACTTATTGGGCCAGCCCACTTGATTTCTTGTGGACCCCACACTCTAATTGGGCGGCCCACTTGCTTTAAGGTGGACCCCACCCACTCTTTGGGCCGGCCCACTAACTAGTTGGGCCAGCCCAATTGCTTTTGCGGTGGACCCCGCATACTAAATGGGCCGGCCCTTTACGTCGAAAGTGGGACCCACCAGTTGTTCTGGCCCGGCCCACTATCTTGGTGGGCCGCCCACTTGCTATATGGTGGACCCCACATACTAAACGGGCCGGCCCTTTAAGAGGAAAGTGGGACCCACCCTGTGTTTTGGCCGGCCCACTAGCGTGTTGGGCGGCCCACTTGCTATATGGTGGACCCCACATACTAAATGGGCCGGCCCTTTAACGGGGAAAGTGGGACCCACCGGTGTTTTGGCCCGACCCACTATCTTGTTGGGCCGGCCCACTTGCTATATGGTGGACCCCACATACTAAATGGGCCAGCCCTTTAACTGGAAAGTGGGACCGACCTGTGTTTTTGGCCCGGCCCACTATCTTGTTGGGCCGGCCCACTTGCTATATGGTGGACCCCACATACTAAATGGGCTGGCCCTTTAACAGGAAAGTGGGACCCACCGGTGCTTTTGGCCCGGCCCACTGGCTTGTTGGGCCAGCCCATTTGATCAAATGTGGACCCCACGTACTAAATGGGCCGGCCCGATAGCAGGAAAGTGGGACCCACATGCTAATTGGGCCGGCCCAATAACTTCTTGGGCCGGCCCAGTTGCTTTAATGTGGACCCCACTTTGTAAATGGGCCGGCCCGATACCAGGAAAGTGGGTCCCACATGTCTTGTGGGCCGGCCCTTTTGCCTGTTGACCGGTCAAACGAGTGCATTCGGCCCGGCCCACATACTTAGTGGGCCGGCCCATTAAAGTTTTGACCAGTCAACCTTAGAGGTTAGGCCCGGCCCACGTAACTAATGGACCAGCCCAGCTATATAGTTGACCGGTCAAACTAAGTCAGCTGGCCCGGCCCGCAAACTTAATGGGCCGGCCAGCTTAAGACGTGGCAGGCCTCGTGTGGGCCTACCATCTACCACGGGGTTTCAGCCGGTTAACGCCGTTAACTGCCAGTTAACGGCGTCTGCCACGTGTTAGTTTGCATGACGTCAGCAGTCAACGGGCTCCCGGAAACACTTGGGCAACGGTCCGATTTTCCGTGGCGGAAGGGCGCCCAAGCGCGCCCAAGCGCGACGGACCGAAAAAATCATCGTAGGACTTTGCCTGACGCAGTTTCCACAACAGAACCCATATCGTCGGGTTAGGCCCATAGGCGACGAAAAATACCCCTTAGCGGACGATTTTGAGACGTTGTCTATCAGAACTTTTCTTGTAGTGATAGTTACCTAGTCCTTATGACCATGAGATCATGTAAATCACTTATACTGGAAAGGTACTTTGATTACATCAAACGCCACTGCGTAAATGGGTGGTTATAAAGGTGGGATTAAGTATCCGGAAAGTATGAGTTGAGGCATATGGATCAACAGTGGGATTTGTCCATCCCGATGACGGATAGATATACTCTGGGCCCTCTCGGTGGAATATCGTCTAATGTCTTGCAAGCATATGAATAAGTTCATAAGAGACCACATACCACGGTACGAGTAAAGAGTACTTGTCAGGAGACGAGGTTGAACAAGGTATAGAGTGATACCGATGATCAAACCTCGGACAAGTAAAATATCGCGTGACAAAGGGAATTGGTATCGTATGTGAATGGTTCATTCGATCACTAAGTCATCGTTGAATATGTGGGAGCTTTATGGATCTCCAGATCCCGCTATTGGTTATTGGTCGGAGAGAGTACTCAACCATGTCCACATAGTTCGCGAACCGTAGGGTGACACACTTAAGGTTTGATGTTGAAATGGTAGAACTTGAAATATGGAATGGAGTTCAAAGTTTTGTTCGAAGTCCCGGATGGGATCCCGGACATCACGAGGAGTTCCGGAATGGTCCGGAGAATAAGATTCATATATAGGAAGTCATTTTATAAGTTTTAAAATGATCCGGTGATTTTGCGGAAGGTTCTAGAAGGTTCTAGAAAAGTCCGGAAGGAATCACTAAGGAAGGAGGAGTCCCGGAGGGACTCCACCTCCCCATGGCCGGCCAACCCTAGAGGGTGGAGTCCAAGGTGGACTCCACCAAAGGGGGCCGGCCACCCCCCCACATGGAAGGGGGGAATCCCACCCCAAGTGGGATTCCCACCTTGGGTAGGTTTCCCTACTACATGGAAGGTTCTTGTGTTGGGGTCTTATTCGAAGACTTGTAGTCCAACACTTGGGGATCCACCTATATAATGAGGGGCATAGGGGAGGGGGCCGGCTACCACAATCACCCCACCTTGGCCGCACCCAAGGAGGCCGGCCACCCCCTCTCCCAAACCCTAGCCGCCCCCTCTCTCCTCCATCTCTCCCGCACGCTTAGCGAAGCTCCGCCGGAGATCTCCACCGCCACCGCCACCACGCCGTCGTGCTGCCGGATTCAAGGAGGAGCTACTACTTCCGCTGCCCGCTGGAACGGGGAGAAGGACGTCGTCTTCATCAACACCGAACGTGTGACCGAGTACGGAGGTGCTGCCCGATTGTGGCACCGTGATCAAGATCTTCTACGCGCTTTTGCAAGCGGCAAGTGATCGTCTACCGCAGCAATAAGAGCTTACTCTTATAGGCTTTGGAAATCTTCAAGGGTTAGTCTCGTACATCCCCTCGTTGCTCCGTCATCTAGATTGCATCTTGGCTTGGATTGCGTTCTCGCGGTAGGAAAATTTTTGTTTTCTATGCAACGAATCCCTACACTTAGGTACATGAATGACCGACTTTTAATGGACTTTACATTTTCTTGGTAGTTCATAATGGTGCATTCAAGCGGAAGGAGGCTTCTTTGTGCAAGAATTTTTGCAAGATTTCTTCGTGTTGCTTGCAGCCAAGTATTCCTCTCCTTTTGGCTCGCCACACGAGGACAACGTCATGTTTAATAGAGCAGTGCTATGCTCCGACACTTTTAGGTCCGACATTTTCCGACGGATGGCAGAGTTGTTAGAAAATTGGACATGGAGTGTTGTATGAAAAGCATTTTCGATTAAACCAAATAGACAGAAAAAGTATGAATGAGAATATCAGGCTCAAGTATAATAATTACATGATCTGATCATAATACTTAATTAAAGATATTATTTCTTTCCTTTTAACCATTAAATCAATGACATGTTTATGTTACACTGAGGGGCGGCCTCTAATCTCAGGGCAATAATAGATGGAGAAGGGGAACACTTAGTCAGTTTTATCCTTACAGAAATTTCAGCATCCATTATTGGCCCCTCAATATTACTAATTTTCAGCTATTATAGCATATTCTTGAGTGTATGTAGCATTTCATTGTGACGAAATATACCATCTAAGTTAGCAACTTATTTAACTATCATAAACATGTAAAAAAGAACTAGAATCATTAAATATTCCGCAGCAACGCGTGGGTATCATCTAGTATTAAGAATTAAGGACTCTTCCTCCTAGATGGTCAACAAAGTCGTTTCTTTATTTTGATTTGGCCTTTAGTTAATAATTTCAATTTCATTAAGAAAAACTAACTAAATAAATGGAAAATGAAAATTAATAGATTCTTTTCTTTTTCTTCAGATCCAAAAAATTTCTCTTTTTTTATAGATAGGTCGTCGATTCGGCATTGGATTAAAAAGGGCAGGATGAGCCCTTTTCTAGTAAATAGTTCAAACCATTTTATCGATATGACTGAGTTGAGAAATAATCACACCCATAAGCAAAACATGTAGAAGATGTAAGTCTAACTTCATCGGTATGATGGACCGCTTTGGTTTATTCGGATTCAGATGCAGCGACCCACAGACACAAAATAGGCCGCGTTCTGGGTGCGGATGGCAGCACCGCCCCTCTACAATTCTATGGGTCCAGCTGTTCGTGTTCGTTCTTAGCAGTTGGTTAACATTTGCTAAGGCTGGTCATAGTGGTAAGTATCATGTAGTAGTATCATGCATATGATACTTGTGTATGATACTTTCTCTATAGTGGTTAGTATCATGAAGTAATATCATAGTCATGTTATATTTATTATTTTTTAGAATCTCAATTCAAATTTGTGTACAAGATTTGTTTGGCATTAACTTTTCTCGTGACATGCGCTATGATACAGTATCTACCTATGTTACTCTAATCTACTCTTTCCTCCTTAATTAGCTGCCACATCATCATTTTTGTGGGCCCAATGTGCATGATACTAGCTATGAAACTAGCACTATGGCTAGCCTAAGGGCATGTACAATGATATACAGTGAGCTGTTTGTAATATGTGCCATGTAGAATTTTAGACGACGTGGCAGAGAGAGAAGGGTTAAAATGGACGAGCGTGTCTGTAGAAATACAGACGGTATGTTTCCTTTTTAATCGCTGCTTATAGACAGCTGATGTCTACGCACGCTTCTATTCCTGTAGACAGTGTTGGGCCTCCAAGAGCAGAGGTTTGTAGAACATCAGCAAGTTTCCCTTAAGTGAATCACCCAAGGTTTATCGAACTCAGGGAGGTAGAGGTCAAAGCTATCCCTCTCAAGCAACCCTGCAATTACGATACAAGACATCTCTTGTGTCCCCAACACACCTAATACACTTGTCAGATGTATAGGTGCACTATTTCGGCGAAGAGATAGTAAAATCCAAGTGATATGGATGAATATGAGTAGTAATAACAATCTGAAATAAATATGGCAGCAAGTAACATGCAGTAGAACAGTAAATAAATGGTGATTTGATATTTGGAAACAAGGCCTAGGGATCATACTTTCACTAGTGGACACTCTCAACAATGATCACATAAATAAATAACTTATCTTCACTTGTGCTACTTTCTCACACTCTCTTGTTGGATAGCAAACACCATTCATTGTGTAGGGCTATAAAAGCACACCTCAAGCCGGAGTAAACAAGCTCCACAACATTCGGAGTTCATATTTAGGTAACCTCTAGAGTGCATAATAGACCATTGCAATTTAGACCGAGTACTAACATAGCATACACACTGTCAACAATAGCTATGAAAGGGGGAATAGATCGCATCAATATTATCATAATAATAGTTAACTTCATAATCTACAAGAGATTACAATCATAACCTACGCCAAGTACTGCATGATGCACACACTGTCAACATTACATCATGGAGGAGGAATAGACTACTTTAATAACATCACTAGAGTAGCACAAAGATTAATAGTGATACAAAGCTCATGATCACATAAAGATCACACCATGGGAGAGAGAGAGATGAACCACATAGCTACCGGTAGAGCCCTAAGCCCCGGGGGAGAACTACTCCCTCCTCATCATAGGAGACAGCAACGGCGATGAAGATGGCGGTGGTGTCGATGGAGATGACTCCGGGGTCAATTCCCCGTCCCGGCGGCGTGCCAGAACAGAGACTTCTGTCCCCCGAAACGGAGTTTCACGATGGCGGCAGCGTCCCTGGAGTCTTTCTGGAGTTTTGTCAATTCGTCTCGGGTTATTAGGTCACGAGTGATAATATAGGCGAAGAGGCAGCGCGAGGGGGTGCCTGGGGGGCCCACCCCATAGGGCGGCTGATACGTCCAAAATGTATCTACTTTCCCGAACACTTTTGCTATTGTTTTGCTTCTAATTTGTGTATTTTGGATACAACTAACACGGACTAACGCTGTTTTCAGCAGAACTGTTCTGGTGTCTCGTTTTTGTGCAGAAATCCAACTTTCGGGAAAATCCTCGGAATTTATGCAGAAGTCCCTATTTTCCCAGAATACTGACGGAGCCAGAAGGACAAGTCAGGTGGAGGCCCGAGGGCCCCACACCATAAGGCGGCGCGACCTAGGGGGGCCCGCGCGGCCCTATGGTGTGGCCCCCTCGGTCGGCCTCCGACGCCCTCCTTCGGACTATATATTGCCTTCGACCTAAAAACGCACGGGGAGAAGTCGAAGTCGCCAGAAAGCCTCCAGAACGCCGCCACATCGCGAAACTCCGTCTCGGGAGCCAGAAGTCTCCGTTCTGGCACTCCGCCGGGACGGGGAATTGGAGGAGATCATCGCCATCATCACCACCGACGCCTCTCCATCAACCAGCCATGTTTCCCCCATCCATGTGTGAGTAATTCCCCCGCTGTAGGCCGAAGGGGATGGTAGGGATTGGATGAGATTGGTCATGTAATAGCATAAGATTGTTAGGGCATAGTGCCTAGTGTCCGTAATTGGTACTTTGATGATATTGTTGCAACTTGTTATGCTTAATGCGTGTCACTAGGGCCCGAGTGCCATGATCTCAGATCTGAACATGTTATTATTTCATCATGATATTCATTGTTTATGGTCTTACCTGCAAGTTGTATACACATGTCGCTGTCCGGAACCGATGGCCCCGAAGTGACAGAAATCGGGACAACCGGAGGGGATGGTAGTGATGTGAGGATTACATGTGTTCACGGAGTGTTAATGCTTTGCTCCGGTACTCTATTAAAAGGAGTACCTTAATATCCAGTAGTTTCCCTTGAGGCCCGGCTGCCACCGGCTGGTAGGACAAAAGATGTTGTGCAAGTTTCTCATTGTGAGCACGTACGACTATAATTGGAACACATGCCTATTGATTGCTTTGTACATGGACACCGTTTTATTATTATCTGCAAATGCCCTGCTATGAGTGTTACATGAGTTTCTCTCATCCATGCAACGCCCGTCATCCGTCCCCGTGCCTACAGTATTTTAATCCTGCTGTTTACTATAATCACTACTGTTGTCTCTGTTACTCTGCTGCTGTTATTTCACTACTGCTACTGCTATAAAACTGTTACTACTGATAAACTCTTGCGAGCAAGTCTGTTTCCAGGTGCAGCTGAATTGACAACTCCGCTGTTAAGGCTTCCAAGTGTTCTTTGTCTCCCCTTGTGTCGAATCAATAAATTGGGTTATACTACCCGCGAAGACTGCCGCGATCCCCTATACTTGTGGGTTATCAAGACTGTTTTCTGGCGCCGTTGCCGGGGAGCATAGCTTTATTTGGAAGTTCACTTGGATTGATATTGTTCGCTGCAAATTCTCCATCATGGGTAAAGCTCGCGATTCTAAAGTCGCCATATTACCATCCACTACAAGAAAAGGTACAACTCTGAGTACCTCTGCTACACTTGATTCACCATCTGTGATAAGTCAACTTGTTTCACCGCCACAAGCTTCGCAAGCTGGTACGTCTGCTGAATTTGAAAACTCTCATAATATTGATAATGTTTCTGCTGTGCTTGATGATAGTGGTTCGTTGGGATCCTTTCTAGATGCTACAATTGCTAGGTCTAGACAAATTGAAAATGCTGAAACTCCTAATGAAAATGCCACTACACCTGTTAGTTCACCTGAACTTGATTATTCTAGTGATGATGAAGATTATGTGGAACTTAATGATGATTTAATTAATAGATGCAATGCTACTGCTGATGCAAGAAACATTAAAAAGTTTCTCGCACAATATACTGTTAGACATAAGCTATCTCCTGATCCTGAATTTGCCACATCTCCTATATGCATTAAGGATAAAGATTATGATTTTTCTCTTGATTTATCTCATATAGCTATTGTAGAGAAAACACCCTTTTGTGGTACTGAAAAAAAAGTGCTGTAGAACACATGAATGAACTTTCTTCTATGAGTAGCTTGTTTTCTGATGATGTCAAGATGCGTACTTACTTTGTCATTAAAATTTTTCCTTTCTCATTAAAGGATGATGCTAAAACTTGGTATAATAATTTGCCTCCTGGTTCTATTAAAAGTCCATCTTATTTGCGTGATGTTTTCTTTCGAAAATACTTTCCTGCTAGTGCTCAACATGCTGCTTTACAGAGAATTTACAGATTTGATCAGGGAGATGAAGAGAAATTGCCTGCGGCATGGGCAAGATTTTGTTCTCTTATCAGAGCTCGACCTGGACATGATTTAGAAAAGAATGATCTACTTGATATATTTTATAGTGGACTAACCATTGAATCTAGAGCATATTTGGATAGTTGTGCTGGTTGTGTTTTCAGGAAAAGAACTCCAGACGAAGCTAAAGATTTATTGGCTAGAATAAGCCGGAATCATGATGATTGGGAAACACCTGAACCAACTCCAACGCCAATATTGAAGAAGAGGGGTTTAATTGAATTGAATGATGAAGATATGCGGGAAGCTAAGAAGTCTCTCAAGGAGAAAGGTATTAAATCCGAAGATGTGAAGAATCTACCTCCCATAGAGGATATATGTGAGATAATTCCCCCTTCACCCATGATTGAGGTAAACTCCCTTCAACGCTTTACTAGGGAAGATATTTCGTATTCAAAACCTCGTGCGCAATGCTTAGATGAGTTTGATAATTATATTGTTAAGCAAGAAAATTTTAATATGAGAGTAGAGAATCATCTAATGGAAAATTCTCAAGCTATTAGCAATTTGCATAATATTGTGGAGAGAACCTCCAATGATGTTAAGATGCTTGTTAAACATTTTCAAATGATTCAAACTCAAATTGATCAACTCACTAAAGTGCAAAATGACTTGCTAAATAATAATTCTAAAGAGAAACATGCTTATGAAGTAACAACTAGAGGTGGTGTCTCTACCCAGGATCCTCTATATCCTGAAGGGCATCCCAAAAGAATTGAACAAGATTCTCAACGCATTGAACCTAGTGCTCCTTCTAAGAAGAAAAAGAAGAAGAAACATAAAAATGTTGTAGAATCCTCTGAACCTGCTAATGATCCTAATAGAATTTCTATTTCCGATGCTGAAACTGAAAGTGGTAATGAATATGATAATGATAATGATAATGATAAGAATGATGCTTCTGATAAAGAAGTGGTTGAAGATGAACCTGAAAAACATGCTAAAAATAAAAAGTATACTAAAGAAGATTTTATTGCTAAGAAACATGGTAATGAAAGAGAACCTTGGGTGCAAAAGCAAATGCCTTTTCCTGCTAAGAAACTAAAATCAAAGGAAGAAGAACACTATAATAAATTTTGCGATTGGATGAAACCTTTATTCTTGCAAATCCCTTTGACTGATGCTATTAAATTGCCTCCTTATTCAAAGTGTATGAAAGATATTGTTAGTAACAAAAGGAAAATCCCCAATGAGGAGATTTCCACTATGCTTGCTAATTACTCTTTCAATGGCAAAGTGCCGAAGAAGTTGGGCGACCCAGGTATACCTACTATTCCTTGTTCTATTAAGAATAATTATGTTAAAACTGCTCTATGTGACTTGGGAGCCGGTGTTAGTGTTATGCCTTTTTCTCTTTATAAGAGGCTTTATTTAGATAAGTTGATACCTACTGATATATCTTTGCAAATGGCTGATAAATCTACTGCTATTCCTGTTGGTATATGTGAGGATGTTCCTGTTCAAGTTACTACTAACTGCTTGATATTAACTGATTTTGTTGTGTTGGAAATGCCTGAAGATGATAATATGTCTATTATTCTTGGGAGACCTTTTCTTAACACCGCAGGAGCTGTTATTGATTGCAATAAAGGAAAGTTTACTTTCAATGTTGATGATAAGGAGCATACTGTCTATTTCCCCAAGAAGATCGATAAAGTATGTGGAGTCAATACTATTTCTAATGTGAGAACTATCAAAGTTGGAACTATCGATTGTCCTATATATGAGCCTAAAGAAGGTTATCAAAATCTTATGATTGGATCCATATCAATACAATTCAAGGTAACATGATTGATTTGAGGTTTATTTCTTCTCATGTTATGTAAAAATTATTCGGTGGCAAGACTTGATCAACCTTGTTAACGAATACCTTTTATATGCATAGAGGAGGTAAACAACATCTCTTTCTCACTCCACTTGTCTTATTTGTTGTAGCACTTTTGATTTGCAAAGTTCCTTAGTTAATTAGAGTTTTCAAATTTTTTCCTGGCCAGTAATATTAAACTTAATACCCAGAAATGTGCATTTTTCAAAGTTTTCAAAAATTCACAAAAATTATACCGTTGGTCCTATTTTTCGAAGAGGCACCTGGGAGCACCAGAGGATGACCTGTGGGGCACCCCAGGGTGCCACACCACCAGCCGGCGCGGCCAAGGAGGGGGGCGCGCCACCCTGTGGTGTGGGCCCCTCCTTGCCCCACTACTTCATCTCTTTCTCCCAGAATCTTCTCTCTCCCGAAAAAACTTGAACCAGCTTTCTCTCACTCGCGTTTTTGCTCAAGAGCTCAGGATTTTTCGATCTCTTTGCTCAGCCCAGATTTCTGTCTGAAATTTGGCACATTTGCTCTCCGGTATGTGACTCCTCCGATTATCCAAGTAGAATTTTGTTTGGTTGAGTATATCTTGAATATTTTGCTGCTGTAGGTAACATGTTTAGTGAGCTTGCATGCTTGTTCTAAGTTGTATAAACTAGTTTTGATGCATGATTAGTACTCTAGCAAGTTCCTATAGTAGTTCCCCTTGATTATATGTCATCAAATCAAATTTTATATTGTTGGTTAAAAATTTCAGAAAATGGAATGGAATAGATATCAACTAAACCAACAAGAATTGGAGGTGCAACAAGTCATGAGAGTGAACCGTGAAGAGGAAGTATACCCCTCCTACTACCCGTGCGCATATTTCATGAGAAGCGCATGAATACTGGAAGATGTTCAGAGTCTAATTTCTCGTGCAGGGCTGAGTGATTTTGTTGATGGAGAACCAAGCCAATATGCAAAATTAACTATGTCTGTTGTGCAGGATTTTAAGTTCAATTGGTCGCGATCTAACCCCACGGTTCAGTATAAAATTTATAATAAAGCTGTCAACTTGCCATTCAGTGATTTTTGTGCAGCAATTAGAGTACCGCAATGGGGATCGTGCGAGAAGATAAGGGGATCGCCGCGAGAACTCTTAAGCCTCTTCGAGATGATTTGCTATGGAAGGAGTTACTCAGAGGATAGTGGTAAAATCACTAGCATTCAGCTCCCAGCTATCCGCTACTTTGCTTATTTCGTTACTAAATGCGTTCTCGCTAGAAAGATTGGTGGTAAACTATCTATCCCGGATTTGGCTTTTCTAGCTGCGGCACTGCAAGGTAGTAGGACTTATAATTTGGGCGCATTGATAGCTTATAGATTTACTACTAACCGTGAGAAGGGTGGAATTTGTGGAGGTCTCATCGCCTCTCGTTTACTAGCTTTGCATAATGTAGAACCTCATCATCTTGATATTCCACTTTCTATAGAAAAACTTGACATAGTCTCTATGATTAAACATGAATTTGTTTCTGCTTCATCTAATTTGGGTAACCTGTTTTACAAGATAACATTTTATAAGAAAGTCTGGAGAATAACTAAGAAAACTGAGAAACTAGTAAGATTGCTGCTTTGTTCTATTTAACCTTGATTCCAGGGAGGATTGGTCGGTCACAGAAGGTGCACTGAATGCACACATAGAGGGAGGAGGCCATCATGCAAGAGACAACACGGAGGGGGCCGAGGAGCACCTCGACTCATCATCCGATGCAGCAAGTTCCTCGCATCAACATGTTGGATATGTGGAGCCTCCACGCTTTTCTTCTGCACAGGAACCTTACTATGACTACGCCATGCATTATCCACCGCGAGGAACAGCGACCCGCGCTGGGGTTGAACTCCACTTAGGACAAAAGCCTAAGCTTGGGGGGAGGTATACCGGCATCACTCATTCTTTGCATATTATGATTGCTGGATACTTGTATATACTTGTTTAGTTTGTTTGAGTGGTTTTCTAATGAGAGGGAGATGATATTTGGGGAAGTGCTGCCTGAAAACAGATTCTGGACTGTTACCGAAAAAATTCTCAAAAATATCCAGAACAGTATTTTGCGAAGCCAGTTTTTGTGCATGTTTCCCAGGTTGTTGTCTAACTTTCATTAGTTGAACACTTTTCGATTTGGGCAGTGGAAGAATTTATTAAAAATCGGGTACTGTACTGCTGTCAAGTTTGACGAATTTCTGCTGCTTTGTGTTTATGTGAGTCTTCTAGTTTGCCATTTCTTGTTTTTGCTTTGTTTCCTTCCCAAAACACAAAAAGACCAAAAATATTTCTGTTGTTTCTCTTCATAATTTATTTGCTTTGGTTTCTTGCATTTATTTCGCTTTATTTGCTATTGCTAGTTTGCTATAAGAAAAGCCAAAAAGATTTTGCTTTGTTTGCTTGTTTCCTTTTGTTCTTGTTCTCAAACTCGAACACACCAAAAATATTTGCTGTTCTTCTTTGGTTTGTAAAGTTCATTATGAGTTCAATGGTCTTCGGTGGCTGGAGCGTGGTTTTCATTTTATATTATCCAAGCTGCACAAGTGAAAGGCAATAATGACGATCTACGACAATTGAATTGTGGTGAGAGGCTGGTATGAACTCTATTTGTTTTCATTTTTGTACATATACTCATCCATGTGAGCATGCTTAGTTAGTTCATGTGAGGTATATGTTATTTGAGAAAGTCTAGTAGTTCATGATCTCTCATGTTTAGCTCCAATTTATTAATATGAGTAGCATGTCATGGATGTTTGCTTGCATTGTTTTATTCATAAGTAGGTATGGCATTGTGGTATCCTCCTCTGAATAATTCATTTATGTCGACTTGGCACATGCTCACGCATGCATATGACTGAACAAAAGTCAATTAAGCCTCGATGATTTACATTGTTTCAGAGTTCTTGTATCACTTTTATGCCTCCGTTAATTTATTTTGCCGCAAGCATGATTATGACAGTTATTGCTCTCTTGATTTGTCGCTCCCTAGTCTTTTGCTAGCCTTCACTTGTACTGAGCGGGAATGCTGCTCGTGCTTCCAAACACCTGAAAACCAAGTTGTTCCAAAGTGTCCACCATAAATACCTATGCATGGCATTTCAAACCATTCCAAGTAAATTCTCATGCGCTACCTTTAAAACCTTCAAAATGCTTCTCAATTTGTGTTAATGTTTCATAGCTCATGAGGAAGTATGTGGTGTTTAGCTTTCAACCTTGTCATTTACTTTTGACGGACTCTCACATGGACTAGTGGCACATCTGCTTATCCAATAATTTTGCAAAAAGAGCTGGCAATGGGATTCCCAGTCCCAAATTAATTAACTTAAATAGACACTCCTCCATGGTTTGTGATTGTTGGACGGCACCCGAAGGATTCGGTTAGCCATGGCTTGTGTAAGCAAAGGTTGGGGGGAGTGTCATCATCATAATAAAACTAAAATAAAAAGGGCACTCCTTCATGGTATGTGATTGTTGGCAGGCACTCGAGGATTCGGTTAGCCATGGTTTGTGTAAGAAAGGTTGGAAGGAGTGCCACATAAACATGCAAATAATTCATGGGAGCCGCTCTTGAAAGTCCGGTTGGCGAGGTAGTTAGTGTACCCATTACCATTCGTTGACAACAACAAACACCTCTCAAAATAATTTTACTCCTGATTTCAAAAATGAAAAGCTCTAGCGCATGTTAATCCCTGCTTCCCTCTGCGAAGGGTCAATCTTTTACTTTTGTGTTGTGTCTCCATTCTTTCTTTGAGCACTATCTTGAGAGCACAACTGTCATTCTTAGTATAATATGCTTGTCTCAGAATATGATTGATTGTGGTATAACTTTGATGCTTTTATCTTTGACAATCACTACTTCTAGTCTTTCTATGAACTCCAGAGGTGCCTGGGCATTTATGTTTTGCCAATCAAATACGGGCAAGCGAGATACCACTTTATCATACTCTCTTATGAACATTGCAATCCTGCTCATATACATGATTCATGATGCTTATTATTAATTGTTGGTACCTCTCCATGATTGACATAGCTGTTAGATGATCTTATTTGCATGTATCTCATTATGAACTGCTTAAGTATTAGCCATAGCATGAGAATATATACATCATATGAGCAAATGTGTTCGTGAAAGTTCTTTTATCGCTCAGTTGTTAACTGAATTGCTTGAGGACAAGCAATAAGCTAAGCTTGGGGGGAGTTGATACGTCCAAAACGTATCTACTTTCCCGAACACTTTTGCTATTGTTTTGCTTCTAATTTGTGTATTTTGGATACAACTAACACGGACTAACGCTGTTTTCAGCAAAACTGTTCTGGTGTCTCGTTTTTGTGCAGAAATCCAACTTTCGGGAAAATCCTCGGAATTTATGCAGAAGGCCCTATTTTCCCAGAATACTGACGGAGCCAGAAGGACAAGTCAGGTGGAGGCCCGAGGGCCCCACACCATAAGGCGGCGCGACCTAGGGGGGCCCGCGCGGCCCTATGGTGTGGCCCCCTCGGTCGGCCTCCGACGCCCTCCTTCGGACTATATATTGCCTTCGACCTAAAAACGCACGGGGAGAAGTCGAAGTCGCCAGAAAGCCTCCAGAACGCCGCCACATCGCGAAACTCCGTCTCGGGAGCCAGAAGTCTCCGTTCTGGCACTCCGCCGGGACGGGGAATTTGAGGAGATCATCGCCATCATCACCACCGACGCCTCTCCATCAACCAGCCATGTTTCCCCCATCCATGTGTGAGTAATTCCCCCGCTGTAGGCTGAAGGGGATGGTAGGGATTGGATGAGATTGGTCATGTAATAGCATAAGATTGTTAGGGCATAGTGCCTAGTGTCCGTAATTGGTACTTTGATGATATTGTTGCAACTTGTTATGCTTAATGCTTGTCACTAGGGCCCGAGTGCCATGATCTCAGATCTGAACATGTTATTATTTCATCATGATATTCATTGTTTATGGTCTTACCTGCAAGTTGTATACACATGTCATTTGTCCGGAACCGATGGCCCCGAAGTGACAGAAATCGGGACAACCGGAGGGGATGGTAGTGATGTGAGGATCACATGTGTTCACGGAGTGTTAATGCTTTGCTCCGGTACTCTATTAAAAGGAGTACCTTAATATCCAGTAGTTTCCCTTGAGGCCCGGCTGCCACCGGCTGGTAGGACAAAAGATGTTGTGCAAGTTTCTCATTGCGAGCACGTACGACTATAATTGGAATACATGCCTATTGATTGCTTTGTACTTGGACACCGTTTTATTATTATCTGCAAATGCCCTGCTATGATTGTTACATGAGTTTCTCTCATCCATGCAACGCCCATCATCCGTCCCCGTGCCTACAGTATTTTAATCCTGCTGTTTACTATAATCACTCTCTGCTGTCTCATTACTCTGCTGCTGTTTATTTCACTATCGCTCTTGCTATAAAACTGTTACTACTGATAAACTCTTGCGAGCAAGTCTGTTTCCAGGTGCAGCTGAATTGACAACTCCGCTGTTAAGGCTTCCAAGTGTTCTTTGTCTCCCCTTGTGTCGAATCAATAAATTGGGTTATACTACCCGCGAAGACTGCCGCGATCCCCTATACTTGTGGGTTATCAGCGGCGCGCCACCCCTCTAGGCCGCGCCAGCCTATGGTCTGGAGGGCCTGGGCCTCCTCTCCGAACCCCCTTCGGTGTTCTGGTCCTTCTCGGTGAAATAGGATGTTTGGCTTTTGTTTCGTCGAATTCCGAGAATATTGCCCGAACAGCCTTTCTGGAACCAAAAACAGCAGAAAACAGGAACTGGCACTGTGGCATCTTGTTAATAGGTTAGTTCCGGAAAATGCATAAAATCATTATAAAGTGTGAGCAAAACATGTAAGTATTGTTATAAAACTAGCATGGAACATCAGAAATTATAGATACGTTTGAGACGTATCAAGCATCCCCAAGCTTAGTTCCTACTCGCCCTCGAGTAGGTAAACGATAAAAAAGAATAATTTCTGTAGTGACATGCTACTTACATAATCTTGATCATACTATTGTAAAGCATATGAGATGAATGAAGTGATTCAAAGCAATGGTAAAGACAATGACTAAACAACTGAATCATATAGCAAAAACTTTTCATGAATAGTACTTTCAAGACAAGCATCAATAAGACTTGCATAGGAGTTAACTCATAAAGCAATAAATTCTTAGTAGAAGGTTTTGAAGCAACATAAAGGAAGATATAAGTTTCAGCAGTTGCTTTCAACTTCAACATGTATATCTCATGGATAATTGTCAACACAAAGTAATATGATGAATGCAAATAAGCAAGTATGTAGGAATCAATGCACACAGTTGACATAAGTGTTTGCTTCTAAGATAGAAAGAAGTAGGTAAACTGACTCAACATAAAGTAAAAGAAAGGCCCTTCGCAGAGGGAAGCATGGATTACTATTTTTGTGCTAGAGCTTTTATTTTGAAAACATAGAAACAATTTTTTCAACGGTAGTAATAATTCATATGTGTTATGCATAAGACATCCTATAAGTTGCAAGCCTCATGCATAGAATACCAATAGTGCTCGCACCTTGTCCTAAATAGCTTGGATTTACATGGATTATCATTGCATAACATATGTTTCAACCAAGTGTCACAAAGGGGTACCTCTATGCCGCCTGTACAAAGGTCCAAGGAGATAGATCGCATTTGATTTCTCGTTTTTTATAGATCTCAACTTAGGACATCCATACCGGGACAACATAGAAAACAGATAATGGACTCCTCTTTAATGCATAAGCATTCAACAACAGATAATATTCTCATAAGAGATTGAGGATTAATGTCCAAACTGAAACTTCCACATGATACATGGCTTTAGTTAGCGGCCCAATGTTCTTCTCTAGCAATATGCATACTCAAACCATTTGATCATGATAAATCACCCTTACTTTAGACAAGACGAACATGCATAGCAACTCACATGATATTCAACAAAGGTGTAATAGTTGATGGCGTCCCCAGAAACATGGTTACCGCTCAACAAGCAACTTATAAGAAATAAGATACATAAGCTACATATTCTTTATCACAATAGTTTTTAAGGCTATTTTCCCATGAGCAATGTATTGCAAAGACAAGGAATGAAGTTTTAAAGGTAGCATGCAAGCAATTTGCTTTGGAATGGCAGAGAAATACCACATAGTAGGTAGGTATGGTGGACACAAATGGCATAGGTTGTGGCTCAAGGTGTTGGATGCACGAGAAGAATTCCCTCTCAGTACAAGGCTTTGGCTAGCAAGGTTGTTTGAAGCAAACACAAGTATGAACTGGTACAACAAAACTTACATAAGAACATATTGCAAGCATTATAAGACTCTACACTGTCTTCCTTGTTGTTCAAACACTTTACCAGAAAATATCTAGACTTTAGAGAGACCAATCATGCAAACCAAATTTCAACAAGCTCTATGGTAATTCTTCACTAATAGGTGCAAAATACATGATGCAAGAGCTTAAACATGATCTATTTGAGAGCTCAAAACAATTGCCAAGTATCAAATTATTCAAGACAATATACCAATTACCACATGAAGCATTTTCTGTTTCCATCCAAATAACAATGAACGAAGCAGTTTCAACCTTCGCCATGAACATTAAAAGTAAAGCTAAGAACACCAGTCTTCATATGAACGAGCGGAGCGTGTCTCTCTCCCAAACAAAGAATGCTAGGATCCGATTTTATTCAAACACAAACAAAAATAAAAACATACAGACGCTCCAAGTAAAGCACATAAGATGTGACGGAATGAAAATATAGTTTCACTAGAGGTGACCTGATAAGTTGTCGATGAAGAAGGGGATGTCTTGGGCATCCCCAAGCTTAGATGCTTGAGTCTTCTTGAAATATGCAGGGATGAACCACGGGGGCATCCCCAAGCTTAGACTTTTCACTCTTCTTGATCATATATCATCCTCGTCTCTTGACCCTTGAAAACTTCCTTCACACCGAACTTCTCATAAACTTCATTAGAGGGGTTAGTACTCAGAAAATTTTAATCCACTTTGGTCCTATAGTGACACATTGCAAGAACTCAATAAAACATTAGCTACAACTCTCCAAGTCTAGAAAGCCTTGCTTAAAGTCCACAAGAGACAATGCAAAAAACAGAGACAAAATCTATCAAAACAGAACAGCCAGTAAATACGAATTTTTCAGAGGTACTTCCGTTGCTCAAATCAGAAAACTCAAAACTAATGAAAGTTGCGTACATATCTGAGGAACACGCATGAAAATTGGGAGATTTTTCTGAGTTTCCTACAGAGAGCCCTGCTCAAATTCGTGACAGATAGAAATCTGTTTCTGCGCAGAAATCCAAATCTAGCATCAACCTTCTATTAGAGATTTTACTTGGCACAACATTGCTATAAAATAAAGATAAGGAGAGGTTGCTACAGTATTAACAACTTTCAAGACACAACAAAACAGTAGCAAAAATAAAAACATGGGTTATCTCCCAAGAAGTGCTTTCTTTATAGCCATTAAGATGGGCTCATCAATTTTAATGATGCTCTTGCAAGAAAATAAGAGTTGAAGCAAAGAGAGCATCAAAAAGCAAGTATGAAACAAATTTAAGTCTAACCCACTTCCTATGAAAATGAATCTTGTAAATAAACAAATCATGTAAGCATAACGCAACAAGCATAGGAAGGCAATACAAGCGCGACTTCAAGATTCTCAACATAAAGAGGGGAAACTTAATATTATTAAGATGCATATAACCATGTTTCCCTCTCTCATAATAACTTTCAGTAGCATCATGAATAAACTCAACAATATAACCATCACTTAAAACATTATTATCATGGTTCATATGCATAAAAGTATCATTAATTTTGGCATAAGAAGAATTCTTCTCATTGATAGTAATTGGAGCAGGATCTTTATCAAGAATTTGAACATGATAAACAAGTTGCATACTAAGGGAATTGTTTTTTGCAATCCCATCATAAATATGAGAAGTTTCATAAGTATAATTATAACCTATGTCATAGCATTCTTTATAATAATTATCAAAGATTGGAGGCATAGTGTCATCATAAGAAATAGAATAGTTATCTTCCACAGTATGTTCATCTCTAATCATACCATCATTGTTACTAGAAGGAGATGTATCAAACATATAATCATCAGTAGCAAAAGGATTTTCAAACACCTCATCCCCAAGCTTAGAGATTTCTATATCATTATGGGAGGAAGCATGGATAGTACTGATACTATGGCAATTATTAACATCATAATTTTCAGAATTAGTTTCCCAGAGATTTTCAATATCAAAAGTAGTGTGCTCTTCTAAATCATGATCACTAATGTAGGTAAAGGGCATAGGAAGATCATTGTATTCAGATTCATTATCATAATAATCATTAGGAGCAACATACTTACGGTTACCTATCATTATCTCATATACGCGGGGATATGCCGTTACCTCTTTCTTTTTATTCCCCCTCTTCTTCTTCTTCTTCTTCTTCTTCTTCTTCTTCTTCTTCTTCGTTTCCTTCTTCTTCTTCTTTTCCTTCTCCTCGTTCCCTTCTTTAGGAGGAAGAGGCTTGAAGGGAGGCTTCTCCACAGAACCTGATTTATTTCCAGAAAAAATAGAAGAAACTTGGGAGGATTCCTCCTTTTCATTAATAAGTTTAAACACACAGCGGCCCTATAATATTTTGGCAAAGTGTCATCTTCTAAAATATTCTGTATGTAAGTATTTGTATGGAAATTATTAATGCAATAAGAAACACACCCATGCAGGACACTATTAATATCAAGATCACTCATATCTAACAAAGAAATTTTTCTTGATAACTCTTCACACCCCAAAAATAAAGTAAGTTCATCATGCTGATTAGGAAGGATTTCATCATCACAATACAAATTTGCAGCACTCATGGGGTTCGAATTATCATTGGAGGAGCATTGAAAATTAAAATGACCCACTCTATGGCAAAGATCACAAATAAAAGGATAGAGGATACAAACTTTTTCACCAAGATCATCTAGAGCCCTAAACCACTTTCTAGTTTTTTCATTCCTATGATGGATACAATATTCATCTTCGATTTGATTAATTCCACAAGTTCTATGCATTCCACAAAAATTAACACGCTTATAAGAAATAGTATTTTCAGAAGTTTGGGCATGTTTATTGCAATCATTAACAATAATTTCATTTTCCATGCAAGTGTCTTTGAAAGGTTCATGATACATGTACCAATTTTCTTTAGGAACATTAATATGAGAAGCAAAGGCTTTATAGCAATCGACCATAATTTGAGGATCAAGACCATATTTAGCACTAAGCTCTTGAAAATCAACAGTTTCAATGAAAGACTTAATGCATTCATATTCATAGTTTATACCTGATTCTTTACCTTTGTCGTTCTCCCAATCTTCAACGTTCTCCTGAATCCAATCAAGAAGGTCCCATTTAAACTCTTCTTTATTGTGCGTGAATGATCCAGAACAAGTAGTATCCAGCAAGGTTTTGTCTTGAAAAGAAAGTCTTGCATAGAAATTATCAATGATGATATTACCAGGAAGCTCATGAATGGGGCATTTGAGCATTAAAGACTTCAATCTCCCCCATGCTTGGGCAATACTCTCTCCATCATGAGACCAGAAATTATATATGCGGCTTCGGTCTTTGTGAATTTCACTTGGAGGATAGAATTTAGAATAAAATAGAGGCATAATATCCTCCCAATCAAGAGAATGCCTATTCTTCAGCAATTTATACCAATCCGCCGCTTTACCAAACAGCGACATAGAGAATAGTTTCTTCCTCACTTCATCCATAGAGATAACTGCACACTTGAATAACCCGCATAATTCATGCAAAAACAGTAAATGATCTCCAGAATGGACAGTTCCATCCCCTTCATAGCGGTTATCCATAACACGTTCAATAATTTTCATGGGTATCTTGAAAGGAAAACTTTCAGTAGGTGGATTTAAAATATCACAAGCATCATTAGAGTTATCGCATATGGGAGATAAAGTATTATCAGAGAAAATTTTCTCCCCTAAAGATGGGAAGCTAAAAAGATCATAAAAACTAGCTTCCCCAAGCTTAGACTTCTCCATAGCATTAGCAGTAATTGCGTTCATACTAATAACATTGCTGCTAGCATGCAAATAAGGTTCCATAGGTTTTTTAATTTTCGCATCAAACAATTATGTCTTAACTCAGGAAATAGATTAAAAAGCTCACTGTTATTTTCCATTATGCCTAACTAGTGAAATAAAAACAAGAAACAAAAAGATATAATTGCAGAATCTAAAGGAAATAGCTTCGAGCACTCACACACCGGCAACAGTGCTAGGAAATAGCTTAGTAGTCGGGGGATGTGAATACCTTTTACCTTACCTCCCCGGCAACGGCGCCAGAAAATAGCTTGATGTCTACGCACGCTTCTATTCCTGTAGACAGTGTTGTGCCTCCAAGAGCAGAGGTTTGTAGAACAGCAGCAAGTTTCCCTTAAGTGAATCACCCAAGGTTTATCGAACTCAGGGAGGTAGAGGTCAAAGATATCCCTCTCAAGCAACCCTGCAATTACGATACAAGAAGTCTCTTGTGTCCCCAACACACCTAATACACTTGTCAAATGTATAGGTGCACTAGTTCGGCGAAGAGATAGTAAAATGCAAGTGATATGGATGAATATGAGTAGTAATAACAATCTGAAATAAATATGGCAGCACGTAAACATGCAGTAGAACAGTAAATAAACGGTGATTCGATATTTGGAAAAAGGCCTAGGGATCATACTTTCACTAGTGGACACTCTCAACAATGATCACATAAATAAATAACTTCTCTTCACTTGTGCTACTTTCTCACACTCTCTTGTTGGATAACAAACACCATTCATTGTGTAGGGCTATAAAAGCACACCTCAAGCCAGAGTAAATAAGCTCCACAACATCCGGAGTTCATATTTAGGTAACCTCTAGAGTGCATAATAGACCATTGCAATTTAGACCGAGTACTAACATAGCATACACACTGTCAACAATAGCTATGAAAGGGGGAATAGATCGCATCAATACTATCATAGTAATAGTTAACTTCATAATCTACAAGAGATTACAATCATAACCTACGCCAAGTACTACATGATGCACACACTGTCAACATTACATCATGGAGGAGGAATAGACTACTTTAATAACATCACTAGAGTAGCACATAGATTAATAGTGATACAAAGCTCATGATCACATAAAGATCACACCATGGGAGAGAGAGATGAACCACATAGCTACCGGTAGAGCCCTCAGCCCCGGGGGAGAACTACTCCCTCCTCATCATAGGAGATAGCAACGGCGATGAAGATGGCGGTGGTGTCGATGGAGATGACTCCGGGGGCAATTCCCCGTCCCGGCGGCGTGCCGGAACAGAGACTTCTGTCCCCCGAAACAAAGTTTCGCGATGGCGGCGGCGTCCCTGGAGTCTTTCTGGAGTTTCGTCAAGTCGTCTCGGGTTTTTAGGTCACGAGGGATAATATAGGCAAAGAGGCGGCACGAGGGGGTGCCTGGGGGGCCCACCCCATAGGGCGGCGCCCCCCTCTAGGCCGCGCAAGCCTATGGTCTGGAGGGCCTGGGCCTCCTCTCCGACTCCCCTTCGGTGTTCTGGTCCTTCTCGCTGAAATAGGATGTTTGGCTTTTGTTTCATCGAATTCCGAGAATATTGCCCGAACAGCCTTTCTGGAACCAAAAACAGCAGAAAACAGGAACTGGCACTGTGGCATCTTGTTAATAGGTTATTTCCGAAAAATGCATAAAATCATTATAAAGTGTGAGCAAAACATGTAAGTATTGTTATAAAACTAGCATGGAACATCAGAAATTATAGATACGTTTGAGACGTATCAACAGCCGTCTCGCCGTTGTATAGAGAGGCATCGCTATTTTCACCCCGTGATTGCTCCGGTGTCCCCCCTTCAGCTCCATGGTTCTAAAAAATTAGAGCCGCTCCAGGTTTTTGTTTTGATCCGTGGAGTTGCTCCAGCTTTTGGTACAAATATGTGTAGTTGCTTCACCTTTAGTTACAAATACGTGAAGTTGGTTCCGCATAACACAAAAATATGGATTGGTTGTTTATTTACGTCCCACTTCCACCGATAAGTGACTAAAATGTTACGCACGTTTTATCTTTCTCCCCCTCATCTCTCGGGCATGTTTCCCAATGCCCAAACTCTCCCCGATTTGACTCACCGCAGTGTGATTCATGCCTGCCGCCAACGAATCGAGGCCACCGGCACCTTTGGAATCCGTCATGGATCAGCCGTGCCGCTGGCACACACCGAATCCGGCAAGGCCGGCGAACCATTTCACGAAAGATTGCTCCTGGACCAAGAGGTTGATGGAGAGAGGCATGATGAAAGATGCCAGAGACAAAGGTTTCGAGAGGTTGCCACCACCACCGCCGCTTACCGGAGCAAATGCACAACCGGTACATGCTCAACCAAATCGGCCGCAGCAGCCGCAGGAAGTTCATCAGGTGGCACAAGGTAATAACCAAGCTCCACCACCAGCACCTTTGGACCGGAATGTTTACCATGATCCGGACGTGTGCTGCGTCGTGTTCGTAACAGAGCCAAGAGACCGGCAAAGTGTGCATCGCCGTTCCATGGAGGTGAACACGGTGATACCGGCAGTGCCAAAATGCATGTTGTGGTCAGATCAGGAGATCACATGGTCGTTTAAAGATCATCCGAAAGTGATGCCGAATCCGGGTGGCTATGCCTTGGTAGTGGATCCAATCATGCAAGGGCCACTGACGCGAATCCGGTTCAGCAAAGTGCTGGTGGACAATGGTAGCAACATCAACATCATGTACCAGCACACCATGCACACGCTGGGCATAACAGAAAACATGCTGGAACCAACTCACATGACTTTTCACGGCATCGTTTCCGGGATTATCGTGTTCGCCCATGGGTAAAGTCCGGGTTGATGTGCTGTTCGGAGGGCGTGAAAATTGTCGCGTTGAAAACATTCTGTTCGAAGTGGGTTGATCTTGACAGCCCTTACCATGCACTGCTGGGGAGACCGGCATTGGCAAAGTTCATGGCCTCAACTCATACCGCGTACCTCAAGATGAAGATGCCGGCACCCAGTGGACCCTTAACTGTGGTGGGCAACTACAAAGTGTCGCTGCAAACCGCGTCCGTTGGATCAAATCTGGCTGAATCGCTAGTTATAGCGGAAGAAAAAAGGAGAATGCAAACCGCAGTTGCGCTGGCTCAATCTTCTCAGCTAAACTTAGCGGCAATGAGTGGTAACTTGGGCACACCGGCTTTGAAGCTAGTCAAGGAGACAAAGGACATCATGCTGGATCCGGCTTACCCAGAGCGCACCGTCCGTATCGGTGCTGGCCTGAGTGAAGCATAGGAAAGCGCGCTCGTCAACTTCCTCTGTGAGAATCAGAACATTTTCTACTGGTCTACTGCTGACTTGGTGGGTGTGCCGAGGGAGTTGGCTGAGCACTCTCTGAACGTCCGGAAGGATGCGAAGCCGGTGAGACGACCTTTACGCCGGTTTGCTGAAGACAGGAGAAAGATCATTGGAGAAGAAGTGACCAAGTTGCTGGTTTCTGGTTTCATCGTGGAAGTGCTGCACACTGAGTGGCTAGCCAATCCGGTGCTAGTCGAGAAGAAAAAAGAGGAAGACCCCAAGGCTCCAAAGGTGTGGCGCATGTGCATCGACTACACCAACCTGAACAAGGCATGCCCAAAAGATCCATTCCCGCTACCCCGGATTGATCAAGTGATCGATTCCACTGACGGTTGTGAACTGTTGTATTTCCTGGATGCTTATTCCGGTTTCCACCAAATTCCCTTGAAAAAGGAAGATCAAATAAAGACTGCGTTCATTACCCCGCACGGGGCTTATTGCTATGTCACCATGTCTTTTGGTTTGAGAAATGTCGGCGCAACGTACCAGCGCTGTATGAAAAAATGCTTATTCGATCAAATCTGTAAAAATGTGCAAGTCTATGTAGACGATGTCGTGATAAAAAACAAAGGTAAATGACACCTTAATCGATGACCTGAGGCAAACGTTTGATAACCTGCGAAGGTTTCGGATGAAACTTAATCTGGAAAAATGCACCTTCGGCGTCCCTGCTGGAAAACTACTTGGCTTCTTCGTGTCGAGCCGGGGTATAGAAGTGAATCCGGTAAAAATTCGAGCCATTGAAAGAATGACAATACCGCAAGATCTTAAAGTTGTGCAAAAGTTTACCGGAAGCTTGGCATCGCTAAGTGATACGTCTCCAACGTATCTATAATTTCTGATGTTCCATGCTAGTTTTATGACAATACCTACATGTTTTATATACACTTTATATCATTTTTATGCATTTTCCGGGACTAACCTATTAACAAGATGCCGAAGCGCCAGTTCCTGTTTTCTGCTGTTTTTGGTTTCAAAAATCCTACACAGTAAATATTCTCGGATTGGACGAAACAAAAGCCCACGGTCTTATTTTCCACGGAGGCTTCCAGAACACCGAAGAGGAGACGAAGAGGAGCAACGAGGCGGCCACACCCTAGGGGGGCGCGGCCCCACCCCTAGCCGCGCCGCCCTATGGGGTGGGCCCCTCGGGACTCCACCGACATCGCCCCTTCGCCTATATATTCTGTCCGTTGCGAACACCCTACGACAATCGACGATATTCCACGAAGAGTTCCATAGCCGCCGCCATCGCGAAGACAAGTTTCGGGGGACAGAATCTCTGTTCCGGCACGCCGCCGAGACGGGGAATTGCCCCCGGAGTCATCTCCATCGACACCACCGCCATCTTCATCGCCGTTGCTGTCTCCCATGATAAGGAGGGAGTAGTTCTCCCCCGAGGCTGAGGGCTCTACCGGTAGCTATGTGGTTCATCTCTCTCTCCCATGGTGTGATCTTTATGTGATCATGAGCTTTGTATCACTATTAATCTACGTGCTACTCTAGTGATGTTATTAAAGTAGTCTTATTCCTCCTCCATGATGTAAAGTTGACAGTGTGTGCATCATGTAGTACTTGACGTAGGTTATGATTGTAATCTCTTGTAGATTATGAAGTTAACTATTACTATGATAGTATTGATGTGATCTATTCCCCTTTCATAGCTATTGGTGACAGTGTGTATGCTATGTTAGTACCCGGTCTAAATTGCAACGGTCTATTATGCACTCTAGAGGTTACTTTAATATGAACTCCGGACGTTGTGGAGCTTGTTTACTCTGGCTTGAGGTGTGCTTTTGTAGCCCTACACAATGAATGGTGTTTGTTATCCAACAAGAGGGTGTTTAAGAGTAGCACAAGTGAAGAGAAGTTATTTATTTATGTGATCATTGTTGAGAGTGTCCACTAGTGAAAGTATGATCCCTAGGCCTTGTTTCTAAGAATTGAAACACCGTTTCCAACAAGTTCTGTTACATGTTCGCTTGCTGCCATCTTTATTTCAGATTGCAATTACTACTTACAATCATCCATATTACTTGTATTTCACTATCTCTTCGCCGAACTAGTGCACCTATACATCTGACAAGTGTATTAGGTGTGTTGGGGACACAAGAGACTTCTTGTATCTTAATTGCAGGGTTGCTTGAGAGGGATATCTTTGACCTCTACCTCTCTGAGTTCGATAAACCTTGGGTGATTCACTTAAGGGAAACTTGCTGCTGTTCTACAAACCTCTGCTCTTGGAGGCCCAACACTGTCTACAGGAATAGAAGCGTGCATAGACATCAAGCTATTTTCTGGCGCCGTTGCCGGGGAGGTAAGGTAAAAGGTATTCACATCCTCCGACTACTAAGCTATTTTCTGGCGCCGTTGCCGGGGAGGTAAGGTAAAAGGTATTCACATCCTCCGACTACTAAGCTATTTCCTAGCACTGTTGCCGGTGTGTGAGTGCTCGAAGTTATTTCCTTTAGATCCTGCAATTATATCTTTTTGTTTCTTGTTTATATTTTCACTAGTTAGGCTTAATAGAAAACAACAAAAAATTAGAGATCTTTATGAACTTTATATTGAATTAGGACATGATGTGTTTGAAGAGAGAATTAAAAAACCCATGGAACTTTGTTTGCAAAATAGTTGTAGCAATTTTATTAGCATGAACTCTTTGAACACTATTATTGCTAATGCTATGGAAGAATTTAAGCTTGGGGAAGCTGGTTGTGATAGTTTTAGCCCCCCAAGTTTTGAGGAGAAAATTTTCTTTGATGATACTTTGCCTCCCATTTATGATGATTATAATGATAGTGGTATTTTGGTGCCACCTACTATGGAGGATAAAGTTTATTATGATTATACCATGCCTGCAATTTATGATGATTACAATGATGGTTGTGACAGTTTTACTCCCACTATTACTAATAAAATTGATTATGCTTATGTGGAGAGTAATGATACTTTTATGCATGTGAATAAGAATGCTTTATGTGATAGTTATATTGTTGAGTTTGTTCATGATGCTACTGAAAATCTTTATGAGAGAGTACAATATGGTTGTAGAGGGATTTTCATGTTACTAAAACACCTCTCTTTTTGTTGAAATCTTGAAGTTGCGCTTGTCTAGTTTTCCTATGCTGATTGCATTATGCTTACATGACTTGTTTATTTACAAGATTCCTTTTCATAGGAAGTGGGTTAGACTTAAAAGTGTTTCTTATTTGCTTTTGATGCTCTCTTTTGCTTCAACTCTCATCCTTATGTGAGCATCACTAAAATTACTGAGCCCATCTTAATGGCTATAAAGAAAGCACTTCTTGGGAGATAACCCATGTTTTTATTTTGCTACTGTTTTGTTGTGTCTTGGAAGTTGTTACTACTGTAGCAACCTCTCCTTATCTTTATTTTATTGCATTGTTGTGCCAAGTAAAGTCTTTGATATAAGGTTGATACTAGATTTGGATTTCTGCGCAGAAACAGATTTCTAGCTGTCACGAATTTGAGTAGATCTCTCTGTAGGAAACTCAGAAAAATCTGCGACAATTCATGAGTAATCCTCAGATATGTACGAAACTTTCATTAAATTTGAGCTTTTTCATCTGCGCAAGTTAAGTGCCTCGAAAAAACTCGTCTTTACGGACTATTCTGTTTTGACAGATTCTGCCTTTTATTTTGCATTGCCTCTTTTACTGTGTTTGAGTGGATTTCTTTGCTCCATTAAATTTCAGTAACCTTGGGTAATGTCCAGAAGTGTTGGAAATGATTGTATCCTTGCTGAACATGTGAATTTTTGATTATACACTAACCCTCTAATGAGACTACTTCGAGTTTGGTGTGGCAGAAGTTTTCAAGGGTCAAGAGAGGAGAATGATATAATGTGATCAAGAAGAGTGAAAAGTCTAAGCTTGGGGATGCCCCCGTGGTTCATCCCTGCATATTTCAAGAAGACTCAAGCATCTAAGCTTGGGGATGCCCAAGGCATCCCCTTCTTCATCAACAACTTATCAGATCACCTCTAGTGAAACTATATTTTTTATTCCGTCACATCTTATGTGCTTTACTTGGAGCGTCTGTGTGCTTTTATTTTTGTTTTGTTATTTTCATTCTCTGAATAAATTCATGCTTATGTGGGAGAGAGACACGCTCTGCTTTTTCATATGAACACTAGTGTTCTTAGTTTTACTTTTAATGTTCATGGCGAAAGTTAAAAGCTGCTGCATTTATTGCTATTTGGTTGGAAACAGAAAATGCTTCATGTGGTAATTGGTATATTGTCTTATATAATTTGATACTTGGCAATTGTTTTGAGCTATCAAATAGATCATGTTTAAGCTCTTGCATCATGTAGTTTAAACCTATTAGTGGAGAATTACCGTAGAGCTTGTTGAAATTTGGTTTGCATGATTGGTTTTTCTAAAGTCTAGATATTTTCTAGTAAAAGTGTTTGAACAACAAGGAAGACAGTGTAGAGTCTTATAATGCTTGCAATATGTTCTTATGTAAGTTTTGTTGTACCGGTTCATACTTGTGTTTGCTTCAAACAACCTTGCTAGCCAAAGCCTTGTACTGAGAGGGAATGCTTCTCGTGCATCCAAAACCTTGAGCCAAAACTTATGCCATTTGTGTCCACCATAACTACCTACTATGTGGTATTTCTCTGCCATTCCAAGTAAATACTTCATGTGCTACCTTTAAACAATTCAAAACTTTATTACTCCTTATTTGTGTCAATGTTTTATAGCTCATGAGGAAGTATGTGGTGTTTTATCTTTCAATCTTGTTGGGCAGACTTTCAATGGACTAGTGGAACATCCGCTTATCCAATAATTTTGCAAAAAGAGCTGGCAACGGGGTTCCCAACCCCAATTAATTAACTTTCATTAATAATTCTCATCACATGTTTTGCCCTGATTCATCAGTAAGCAACTTAATTTTGCAAATAGACACTCCTCCATGGTATGTGAAATGTTGGAAGGCACTCGAGGATTCGGTTAGCCATGGCTTGTGAAAGCAAAAGGTTGGGAGGAGTGTCATCTCTAAATAAAACTAAAGTACATGTGTAAACAAAAGAGAAGAGGGGTGATCTACCTTGCTGGTAGAGATAACGTCCTTCATGGGAGCCGCTCTTTGAAAGTATGTTTGACGAGGGGGTTAGAGTGCCCACTACCATTCGTTGACAACAACAAACACCTCTCAAAACTTTACTTTTATGCTCTCTATATGATTTCAAAACTTAAAAAGCTCTAGCACATGATTTAATCCCTGCTTCCCTCTGCGAAGGGCCTTTCTTTTACTTTATGTTGAGTCAGTTTACCTACTTCCTTCTATCTTAGAAGCAAACACTTGTGTCAACTGTGTGCATTGATTCTTACATACTTGCTTATTTGCACTCATCATAATACTTTGTGTTGACAATTATCCATGAGATATACATGTTGAAAGTTGAAAGCAACTGCTGAAACTTAAATCTTCCTTTATGTTGCTTCAAAACCTTCTATTAAGAATCTATTGCTTTATGAGTTAACTCTTATGCAATACTTGTTGATGCTTATCTTGAAAGTACTATTCATGAAAAGTCTTTGCTATATGATTCAGTTGTTTAGTCATTATCTTTACCATTGCTTTGAATCACTTCGTTCATCGCATATGCTTTACAATAGTATTGATCAAGATTATGATAGTAGCATGTCACTTCAGAAATTATCCTTGTTATCATTTACCTACTCGAGGGCGAGTAGGAACTAAGCTTGGGGATGCTTAATACGTCTCCAACGTATCTATAATTTCTGATGATCCATGCTAGTTTTATGACAATACCTACATGTTTTATATACACTTTATATCATTTTTATGCATTTTCCGGGACTAACCTATTAACAAGATGCCAAAGCGCCAGTTCCTGTTTTCTGCTGTTTTTGGTTTCAGAAATCCTACACAGGAAATATTCTCGGAATTGGACGAAACAAAAGCCCATGGTCTTATTTTCCACGGAGGCTTCCAGAACACCGAAGAGGAGACAAAGAGGAGCCACGAGGCGGCCACACCCTAGGGGGGCGCGGCCCCACCCCTGGCCGCGCCACCCTATGGGGTGGGCCCCTCGGGACTCAACCGACATCGCCCCTTCGCCTATATATTCTGTCCGTTGCAAAAACCCTACGACAATCGACGATATTCCACGAAGAGTTCCATAGCCGCCGCCATCGCGAAGACAAGTTTCGGGGGACAGAATCTCTGTTCCGGCACGCCGCCGAGACGGGGAATTGCCCCCGGAGTCATCTCCATCGACACCACCGCCATCTTCATCGCCGTTGCTGTCTCCCATGATAAGGAGGGAGTAGTTCTCCCCCGAGGCTGAGGGCTCTACCGGTAGCTATGTGGTTCATCTCTCTCTCCCATGGTGTGATCTTTATGTGATCATGAGCTTTGTATCACTATTAATCTACGTGCTACTCTAGTGATGTTATTAAAGTAGTCTTATTCCTCCTCCATGATGTAAAGTTGACAGTGTGTGCATCATGTAGTACTTGGCGTAGGTGATGATTGTAATCTCTTGTAGATTATGAAGTTAACTATTACTATGATATTATTGATGTGATCTATTCCCCTTTCATAGCTATTGGTGACAGTGTGTATGCTATGTTAGTACTCGGTGTAAATTGCAATGGTCTATTATGCATTCTAGAGGTTACTTTAATATGAACTCCGAATGTTGTGGAGCTTGTTTACTCCGGCTTGAGGTGTGCTTTTGTAGCCCTACACAATGAATGGTGTTTGTTATCCAACAAGAGGGTGTTTAAGAGTAGCACAAGTGAAGAGAAGTTATTTATTTATGTGATCATTGTTGAGAGTGTCCACTAGTGAAAGTATGATCCTGATGACGCGTAGAGCACACGCTCGTTGGGAACCCCAAGTGGAAGGTGTGATGCGTACAGCAGCAAGTTTCCCTCAGTAAGAAACCAAGGTTTATCGAACCAGTAGGAGTCAAGGGCCACGTGAAGGTTGTTGGCGGAGGAGTGTAGTGCGGCGCAACACCAGGGATTCCGGCGCCAACGTGGAACCTGCACAACACAATCAAAATACTTTGCCCCAACGTAACAGTGAGGTTGTCAATCTCACCGGCTTGCTGTAAACAAAGGATTAAATGTATGGTGTGGAAAATCATGTTTGTTTGCGAAGAACAGTAGAGAAGAATGATTGCAGTAGATTGTATTCAGATGTAAAAGAATGGACCGGGGTCCACAGTTCACTAGTGGTGTCTCTCCATAAGAAATAGCATGTTGGGTGAACAAATTACAGTTGGGCAATTGACAAATAGAGAGGGCATAACAATGCACATACATATCATGATGACTAATATGAGATTTACTTAGGGCATTACGACAAAGTACATAGACCGCTATCCAGCATGCATCTATGCCTAAAAAGTCCACCTTCGGGTTAGCATCCGCACCCCTTCTAGTATTAAGTTGCAAACAACAGGCAATTGCATTAAGTATGGTGCATAATGTAATCAACACAAATATCCTTAGACAAAGCATTGATGTTTTATCCCTAGTGGCAACATCACATCCACAACCTTAGAACTTTCTGTCACTGTCCCAGATTCAATGGAGGCATGAACCCACTATCGAGCATAAATACTCCCTCTTGGAGTCACAAGTATCAACTTGGCCAGAGCCTCTACTAGCAACGGAGAGCATGCAAGATCATAAACAACACATACATGATAGATTGATAATCAACTTGACATAGTATTCCATATTCATCGGATCCCAACAAACACAACATGTAGCATTACAAATAGATGATCTTGATCATGATAGGCAGCTCACAAGATCTAAACATGATAGCACATGTGGAGAAGACAACCATCTGGCTACTGCTATGGACCCATAGTCCAAGGATGAACTACTCACACATCAGTCTGGAGGCGATCATGGTGATGTAGAGTCCTCCGGGAGATGATTCCCCTCTCCGGCAGGGTGCCGGAGGCGATCTCCTGAATCCCCCGAGATGAGATTGGTGGCGGTGGCGTCTCTGGAACTTTTCTCATATCGTGGCTCTCGGTAATAGGGTTTTCGCGACAAAGAGTTTAAGTAGGCGGAAGGACAGAGTCGGAGGGCTGACGAGGGGCCCACATCACAGGCCGGTGCGGGCCCCTCCCTAGCCACGCCGCCCTGTGGTTTGGCCACCTCGTGGCCCCACTTCGTTTGCTCTTCGGTCTTCTGGAAGCTCCGTGGAAAAATAAGACCCTCGGCGTTGATTTCGTCCAATTCCGAGAATATTTTCTTTGTAGGATTTCTGAAACCAAAAACAGCAGAAAATAGGAACTGGCGCTTTGGCATCTTGTCAATAGGTTAGTGCCGGAAAATGCATAATAATGATGTAATGTGTGTATAAAACATGTGAGTATTGTCATAAAAGTAGCATGGAACATAAGAAATTATAGATACGTTTGAGACGTATCAAGCATCCCCAAGCTTAGTTCCTACTCGCCCTCGAGTAGGTAAACGATAACAAAGATAATTTCTGAAGTGACATGCTATCATAATCTTGATCAATACTAATGTAAAGCATATGAGATGAATGAAGTGATTCGAAGCAATGGTAAAGACAATAATTAAACAACTGAATCATATAGCAAAGACTTTTCATGAATAGTACTTTCAAGACAAGCATCAATAAGACTTGCATAGGAGTTAACTCATAAAGCAATAAATTCTTAGTAGAAAGTTCTGAAGCAACACAAAGGAAGATATGAGTTTCAGCAGTTGCTTTCAACTTCAACATGTATATCTCATGGATAATTGTCAACACAAAGTAATATGATGAATGCAAATAAGCAAGTATGTAGGAATCAATGCACACAGTTGACACAAGTGTTTTCTTCTAAGATAGAACGAAGTAGGTAAACTGACTCAACATAAAGTAAAAGAAAGGCCCTTCGCAGAGGGAAGCATGGATTACTATTTTTGTGCTAGAGCTTTTATTTTGAAAACATAGAAACAATTTTGTCAACGGTAATAATAATTCATATGTGTTATGCATAAGACATCCTATAAGTTGCAAGCCTCATGCATAGAATACCAATAGTGCTCGCACCTTGTCCTAATTATCTTGGATTTACATGGATTATCATTGCATAACATATGTTTCAACCAAGTGTCACAAAGGGGTACCTCTATGCCGCCTGTACAAAGGTCCAAGGAGATAGATCGCATTTGATTTCTCGTTTTTTATAGATCTCAACTTAGGACATCCATACCGGGACAACATAGAAAACAGATAATGGACTCCTCTTTAATGCATAAGCATTCAACAACAGATAATATTCTCATAAGAGATTGAGGATTAATGTCCAAACTGAAACTTCCACATGATACATGGCTTTAGTTAGCGGCCCAATGTTCTTCTCTAGCAATATGCATACTCAAACCATTTGATCATGATAAATCACCCTTACTTCAGACAAGACGAACATGCATAGCAACTCACATGATATTCAACAAAGGTGTAATAGTTGATGGCGTCCCCAGAAACATGGTTACCGCTCAACAAGCAACTTATAAGAAATAAGATACATAAGCTACATATTCTTTACCACAATAGTTTTTAAGCTATTTTCCCATGAGCTGTATATTGCAAAGACAAAGAATGGAATTTTAAAGGTAGCACTCAAGCAATTTACTTTGGAATGGCAGAGAAATACCATGTAGTAGGTAGGTATGGTGGACACAAATGGCATAGTTTTTGGCTCAAGGATTTGGATGCACGAGAAGTAATCCCTCTCAATACAGGGCTTTGGCTAGCAAGGTTGTTTGAAGCAAACACAAGTATGAACCGGTACAGCAAGACTTACATAAGAACATATTGCAAGAATTATAAGACTCTACACTGTCTTCCTTGTTGTTCAAACACCTCACCAGAAAATATCTAGACTTTAGAGAGACCAATCATGCAAACCAAATTTCAACAAGCTCTATGGTAGTTCTTCATTAATAGGTGTGATACGTCTCCGACGTATCGATAATTTCTTATGTTCCATGCTTGTTTTATGACAATACTTACATGTTTTGTTCACACTTTATATCGTTTTTATGCGTTTTACGGAACTAACCTATTGACGAGATGTCGAAGTGCCAGTTCCTGTTTTCTGCTGTTTTTGGTTTCAGAAATCCTAGTAAGGAAATATTCTCGGAATTGGACGAAATCAACGCCCAGCATCTTAGAATTGCATGAAGCTTCCAGAACACCCAAGAGCCGCCAGAGGAGGGCCCTGTGGGCCCCAGATGATAGGCCGGCGCGGCCAGGGGGTGGGCCGCGCCCCCCTACTGTGTCACTGCCTCGTCAACCCTCCGACTCCACCTCTTCGCCTATATAAAGGTCCCTGATCTAAAACATCGAGACGAAAAAGCCACGGTACGAGAAACCTTCCAGAGCCGCCGCCATCGCGAAGCCAAGATCTGGGGGACAGGAGTCTCTGTTCCGGCACGCCGCCGGGACGGGGAAGTGCCCCCGGAAGGCATCTACATCGACACCACCGCCATCTTCATCAACGCTGCTGTCTCCCATGAGGAGGGAGTAGTTCTCCATCGAGGCTAAGGGCTGTACCGGTAGCTATGTGGTTAATCTCTCTCCTATGTACTTCAATACAATGATCTCATGAGCTGCCTTACATGATTGACATTCATATGAGTTTTATATCACAATTCATCTATGTGCTACTCTAGTGATGTTATTAAAGTAGTCTATTCCTCTTGCACGGTGTAATGGTGACAGTGTGTGCATCGTGTAGTACTTGGCGTAGGTTATGATTGTAATCTCTTGTAGATTATGAAGTTAATTATTGCTATGATAGTATTGATGTGATCTATTCCTCCTTCATAGTGTGATGGTGACAGTGTGCATGCTATGTTAGTACTTGGTTTAGTTGTGTTGATCTATCATGCACTCTAAGGTTATTTAAACATGAATATCGAATATTGTGGAGCTTGTTAACTCCAGCATTGAGGGTTCGTGTAATCTTACACAATTAGTGGTGTTCATCATCCAACAAGAGAGTGTAGAGTATAGCATTTATCTATTCTGTTATGTGATCAATGTTGAGAGTGTCCACTAGTGAAATTACAATCCCTAGGCCTTGTTCCTAAATACTGCAATCATCGCTGCTTGTTTACTGTTTTACTACATCTGTACTGCCTGCAATATTACCACCATCAACCACACGCCAGTTGTAGCATCAAGCTATTTTCTGGTGCCGTTACTGCTGCTCATATTCATTCATACCACTTGTATTTCACTATATCTTCGCCGAACTAGTGCACCTATACATCTGACAAGTGTATTAGGTGTGTTGGGGACACAAGAGACTTCTTGCATTGTGATTGCAGGGTTGCTTGAGAGGGATATCTTTGACCTCTTCCTCCCTGAGTTCGATAAACCTTGGGTGATCCACTTAAGAGAAACTTGCTGCTGTTCTACAAACCTCTGCTCTTGGAGGCCCAACACTGTCTACAAGAATAGAAGCACCCGTAGACATCAAGCACTTTTCTGGCGCCGTTGCCGGGGAACGAAGGAAAGCTACACCATTTCCTCCCTCGTCAACCACGCGCCAGTTGTGGACAGCAAGCACTTTTCTGGCGCCATTGCCGGGGAGGAAAGGTAAAAGGTACTCACACTCCGGATCTCGGCTACTAAGCTATTTTCCGGCGCCGTTGTAAGTGCTCGAAGCTATTTCCTTTAGATCCTGCAATTGCATCTTTTTGTTTCTTGTTTTACACTAGTAAGGCATAATGGAAGGCAACATGGAGCTTTTTATTCTTTTTTCCTGAGTTAAGACATGGATGGTTTGATGCGAAAATTAAAAAACCCATGGAACATATTAGTATGAATACTTTGAATACCATTGTTGCTAATGATATGGAAAATTCTAAGCTTGGGGAAGCTGGTTTTGATGAGCATGATCTTTTTAGTCCCCCAAGCATTGAGGAGAAAATTTACTTTGATGATACTTTGCCTCCTATTTATGATGATTATAACGATAGTAGTCTTATGGTGTCACCTGTTATGGAGGATAAAATTGATTATGATTACAATATGCCTCCTATATTTGATGATGAGAATAATAATGATAGCTACTTTGTTGAATTTGCTCCCACTATTACTAATAAAATTGATTATGCTTATGTGGAGAGTAATAATTTTATGCATATAGCTCATGATAAGAATGTTTCATTTGATAGTTATATTGTTGAATTTGCTCATGATGCTACTGATATTATTATGAGAGAGGAAAATATGGTTGTAGAAATTTTCATGTTACTAAAACACCTCTCTATGTGCTGAAATTTTTGAAGCTACACTTGTTCTATCTTCCTATGTTTGTTACTTTGCTCTTCATGAACTTATTTATTTACAAGATTCCTTTTCATAGGAAGCATGTTAGGCTTAAATTAATTTTGAATTTGCCTCTTGATGCTCTCTTTTGCTTCAACTCTTATTTCTTGTGAGTGCATCATTAAAACTGCTGAACCCATCTTAATGGCTATAAAGAAAGCACTTCTTGGGAGATAACCCATGTGTTCATTTTGCTACAGTAATTTTGTTTTATATTTGAATCTTGGAAGTTGTTACTACTGTAGCAGCCTCTCCTTATATTTATTTTATTGCATTGTTGTGCCAAGTGAAGTCTTTGATAGAAAGGTTAATACTAGATTTGGATTATTGCGCAGAAACAGATTTCTGTCTATCACGAATCTGGGCCTAGTTCTCTGTAGGTAACTCAGAAAATTATGCCAATTTACGTGAGTGATCCGCAGATATGTACGCAACTTTCATTCAATTTTAGCATTTTCATTTGAGCAAGTCTGGTGCCTCAATAAAATTCGTTTTTACGGACTGTTCTGTTTTGATAGATTCTGCCTTTTATTTCGCATTGCTTCTTTTGCTATGTGGGATTGATTTCTTTGTTACATTGACTTCCAGTAGCTTTGAGCAATATCCAGAAGTGTTAAGAATGAATGTGTCACCTCTTAACATGTGAATTTTTGATTATGCACTAACCCTCTAATGAGTTTGTTTCGAGTTTGGTGTGAAGGAAGTTTTCAAGGGTCAAGAGAGGAGGATGATACAATATGATCAAGGAGAGTGAAAGCTCTAAGCTTGGGGATGCCCCGGTGGTTCATCCCTGCATATTTCAAGAAGACTCAAGCATCTAAGCTTGGGGATGCCCAAGGCATCCCCTTCTTCATCGACAAATTATCAGGTTCCTTCTCTTGAAACTATATTTTTATTCGGTCACATCTTATGTACTTTACTTGGAGCGTCTGTATGTTTTTGTTTTTATTTTTGTTTGAATAAATGCTTGTGTGGGAGAGAGACACGCTCCGCTGGTTCATATGAACACATGTGTTCTTAGCTTTTAATTTTCATGGCGAAGGTTGAAACTGCTTCGTTAATTGTTATATGGTTGGAAACGGAAAATGCTACATGTAGTAATTGGTATGATGTCTTGAATAACTTGATACTTGGCAATTGTTGTGCTCATGATTAAGCTGTTGCATCATATACTTTGCACCTATTAATGAAGAAATACATAGAGCTTGCTAAAATTTGGTTTGCATGATTGGTCTCTCTAAGGTCTAGATATTTTCTGGTAAAGGTGTTTGAACAACAAGGAAGACGGTGTAGAGTCTTATAATGCTTGTAATATGTTCTTATGTAAGTTTTGTTGTACTAGTTCATACTTGTGTTTGCTTCAAACAACCTTGCTAGCCTAAGCCTTGTATTGAGAGGCATTACTTCTCGTGCATCCAAATCCTTGAGCCAAAAACTATGCCATTTGTGTCCACCATACCTACCTACTACATGGTATTTCTCCGCCATTTCAAAGTAAATTGCTTGAGTGCTACCTTTAAATTTCCATTCTTTGTCTTTGCAATATATAGCTCATGGGACAAATAGCCTAAAAACTATTGTGGTATTGAATATGTACTTATGCATTTTATTTCTTATAAGTTGCTTGTTGTGCGATAACCATGTTCCTGGGGACGCCATCAACTACTCTTTGTTGAATATCATGTGAGTTGCTATGCATGTTCGTCTTGTCTGAAGTAAGGGCGATTTACCATGAGTTGAATGGTTTGAGCATGCATACTGTTAGAGAAGAACATTGGGCCGCTAACTAAAGCCATGATCCATGGTGGAAGTTTCAGTTTTGGACAAATATCCTCAATCTCTTATGAGAAAATTAATTGTTGTTGAATGCTTATGCATTAAAGAGGAGTCCATTATCTGTTGTCTATGTTGTCCCGGTATGGATGTCTAAGTTGAGAATAATCAAAAGCGAGAAATCCAATGCGGGCTTTCTCCTTATACCTTTGTACAGGCGGCATAGAGGTACCCCTTTGTGATACTTGGTTAAAACATATGTATTGCGGTGATAATCCAGGTAATCTGAGCTAATTAGGACAAGGTGCGGGCACTATTAGTATACTATGCATGAGGCTTGCAACTTGTAGGATATAATTTACATGATACATATGCTCTATTACTACCATTGACAAAATTGTTTCTTGTTTTCAAAATAAAAGCTCTAGCACAAATATAGCAATCGATGCTTCCCTCGTCGAAGGGCAATTCTTTTACTTTTATGTTGAGTCAGTTCACCTATTTCTCTCCATCTCAAGAAGCAAACACTTGTGTGAACTGTGCATTGATTCTTACATGCTTGCTTATTGCACTTGTTATATTACTTTATGTTGACAACTATCCATGAGATATACATGTTACAAGTTGAAAGCAACCGCTGAAACTTAATCTTCCTTTGTGTTGCTTCAATGCCTTTACTTTGAATCTATTGCTTTATGAGTTAACTCTTATGCAAGACTTATTGATGCTTGTCTTGAAAGTACTATTCATGAAAAGTATTTGCTATATGATTCAGTTGTTTAATCATTGTCTTTATCATTGCTTTGAATCACTTCATTCATCTCATATGCTTTACAATAGTATGATCAAGATTATGTTGGTAGCATGTCACTTCAGAAATTATCTTTGTTATCGTTTACCTACTCGGGACGAGTAGGAACTAAGCTTGGGGATGCTGATACGTCTCCGACATATCGATAATTTCTTATGTTCCATGCTTGTTTTATGACAATACTTACATGTTTTGTTCACACTTTATATCATTTTTATGCGTTTTACGGAACTAACCTATTGACGAGATGCCGAAGTGCCAGTTCCTATTTTCTGCTGTTTTTTGTTTCAGAAATCCTAGTAAGGAAATATTCTCGGAATTGGACGAAATCAACGCCCAGCATCTTAGAATTGCATGAAGCTTCCAGAACACCCGAGAGCCGCCAGAGGAGGGCCCTGTGGGCCCCAGATGACAAGCCGGCGCGGCCAGGGGGTGGGCCGCGCCCCCCTACTGTGTCACCGCGTCGTCGACCCTCCGACTCCGCCTCTTCGCCTATATAAAGGTCCCTGACCTAAAACATCGAGACGGAAAAGCCACGGTACGAGAAACCTTCCAGAGCCGCTGCCATCGCGAAGCCAAGATCTGGGGGACAGGAGTCTCTGTTCCGGCACGCCGCCGGGACGGGGAAGTGCCCCCGGAAGGCATCTCCATCGACACCACCACCATATTCATCAACGCTGCTGTCTCCCATGAGGAGGGAGTAGTTCTCCATCGAGGCTAAGGGCTGTACCGGTAGCTATGTGGTTAATCTCTCTCCTATGTACTGCAATACAATGATCTCATGAGCTGCCTTACATGATTGAGATTCATATGAGTTTTGTATCACAATTTATCTATGTGCTACTCTAGTGATGTTATTAAAGTAGTCTATTCCTCCTCCACGGTGTAATGGTGACAGTATGTGCATCGTGTAGTACTTGGCGTAGGTTATGATTGTAATCTCTTGTAGATTATGAAGTTAATTATTGCTATGATAGTATTGATGTGATCTATTCCTCCTTCATAGTGTGATGGTGACAGTGTGCATGCTATGTTAGTACTTGGTTTAGTTGTGTTGATCTATCATACACTCTAAGGTTATTTAAACATGAATATCGAATATTGTGGAGCTTGTTAACTCCGGCATTGAGGGTTCGTGTAATCCTACACAATTAGTGGTGTTCATCATCCAACAAGAGAGTGTAGAGTATAGCATTTATTTATTCTGTTATTTGATCAATGTTGAGAGTGTCCACTAGTGAAAGTATAATCCCTAGGCCTTGTTCCTAAATACTGCAATCATCGCTGCTTGTTTACTGTTTTACTGCATCTGTACTGCCTGCAATATTACCACCATCAACCACACGCCAGTTGTAGCATCAAGCTATTTTCTGGTGCCGTTACTGCTGCTCATATTCATTCATACCACTTGTATTTCACTATCTCTTCGCCAAACTAGTGCACCTATACATCTGACAAGTGTATTAGGTGTGTTGGGGACACAAGAGACTTCTTGCATTGTGATTGCAGGGTTGCTTGAGAGGGATATCTTTGACCTCTTCCTCCCTGAGTTCGATAAACCTTGGGTGATCCACTTAAGGGAAACTTGCTGCTGTTCTACAAACCTCTGCTCTTGGAGGCCCAACACTGTCTACAAGAATAGAAGCACCCGTAGATATCAAGCACTTTTCTGGCGCCGTTGCCGGGGAACGAAGGAAAGCTACACCATTTCCTCCCTCGTCAACCACGCGCCAGTTGTGAACAGCAAGGTGCAAAGTACATGATGCAAGAGCTTAAACATGATCTATTTGAGCAAAACAATTGCCAAGTATCAAATTATTCAAGATATTATACCAATTACCACATGAAGCATTTTCTGTTTCCAACCATATAACAATGAACGAAGCAGTTTCAAACCTTCGCCATGAACATTAAAAGTAAAGCTAAGAACACCAGTGTTCACATGCAACAGCGGAGCGTGTCTCTCTCCCAAACAAAGAATGATAGGATCCGATTTTATTCAAACAAAAACAAAAACAAAAACATACAGACGCTCCAAGTAAAGCACATAAGATGTGACGAAATAAAAATATAGTTTCACTAGAGGTGACCTGATAAGTTGTCGATGAAGAAGGGGGTGCCTTGGGCATCCCCAAGCTTAGATGCTTGAGTCTTCTTGAAATATGCAGGGATGAACCACGGGGGCATCCCCAAGCTTAGAGTTTTTACTTTTCTTGATCATATTGTATCATCCTCCTCTCTTGATCCTTGAAACTTCCTCCACACCAAACTCAAAACAAACTCATTAGAGGGTTAGTGCATAATCAAAAATTCACATATTCAGAGGTGACATAATCATTGTTAACACTTCTGTACATTGCACAAAGCTACTTAAAGTTAATGGAACAAAGAAATCCATCCAACATAGCAAAACAGGCAATGCGAAATAAAAGGCAGAATCTGTCAAAACAGAACAGTCCGTAAAGACGAATTTTTCAGGGGCAATTAACTTGCTCTTATGAAAAAGCTCAAACTTAATGAAAGTTGCGTACATATCTGAGGATCACGCACGTAAATTGACAGATTTTTCTGAGTTACCTACAGACGGGGCTACTCAATTTCGTGACAGCAAGAAATCTATTTCTGCGCAGTAATCCAATTCTAGTATCAACCCTACTATCAAGGACTTTACTTGGCACAACAATGCAATAAAATAAAGATAATGAGAGGTTGCTACAGTAGTAACAACTTCCAAGACTCAAATATAAAACAAAAGTGCAGAAGTAAAATAATGGTTTGTCTCCCATAAGCGCTTTTCTTTAACGCCTTTCAGCTAGGCGCAGAAAGTGTGAATCAAGTATTATCAAGAGATGAAGCATCAACATCGTAATTTGTTCTAATAATAGAATCATAAGGTAACTTCATTCTCTTTCTAGGGAAGTGTTCCATACCTTTCTTGAGAGGAAATTGATACTTAATATTCCCTTCCTTCATCATATCAATAATAGCACCAACAGTTCGAAGAAAAGGTCTTCCCAAAATAATGGGACAAGATGCATTGCATTCAATATCCAAGACAACAAAATCAACGGGGACAAGGTTATTGTTAACCGTAATGCGAACATTATCAATCCTCCCCAAAGGTTTCTTTATAGAATTATCAGCAAGATTAACATCCAAATAACAATTTTTCAATGGTGGCAAGTCAAGCATATCATAGATTTTCATAGGCATAACAGAAATACTTGCACCAAGGTCACATAAAGCATTAAAATCAAATTCATTGACCTTCATCTTAATGATGGGCTCCCAAACATCTTCCAACTTCCTAGAAATAGAAGTTTCAAGTTTTAGTTTATCTTCTCTAGCTTTAATGAGAGCATTTGTAATATGTTTTGTAAAGGCCAAATTTATAGCACTAGCATTGGGACTTCTAGCAAGTTTTTGTAAGAACTTTATAACTTCAGAGATGTGACAGTCATCAAAATCTAAACCATTATGATCTACAGCAATGGGATCATTGTCCCCAATATTTTGAAAATTTTCAGCAGTTTTATCACAAACAGTTTCAGCAGTTTTAGCAGTTTCAGGCAGTTTTGCACGCTTTGCATTAGGAGTAGAAACATTGCTAACACCAATTATTTTACCATTGATAGTAGGAGGTCTAGCAACATGTGAAGCATCAATATTACTAGTGGTGGTAATAGTCCAAACTTTAGCTACATTATTCTCTTTAGCAAATTTTTCCTCTTTTTCCCACCTAGCATGCAATTCAGCCATCAATCTAATATTTTTATTAATTCGAACTTGGATAGCGTTTGCTGTAGCAAATGACTTAATATCTTTAGTTTCATTAGGCATAACTTTCAATTTTAAAAGGTCAACATCAGCAGCAAGACTATCAACCTTAGAAACAAGAACATCAATTTTACCAAGCTTTTCTTCAACAGATTTGTTAAAAGCAGTTTGTGTACTAATAAATTCTTTAAGCATGGCTTCAAGACCAGGGGGTACACTCCTATTATTTTTGTAAGAATTACCATAATAATTACCATAACCATTACCATTATTAGAAGGATATGGCCTATAGTTGTTACCAGAATTATTCCTATAAGCATTGTTGTTGAAATTATTATTTTTAATGAAGTTCACATCAACATGCTCGTCTTGAGAAACCAATGAAGCTAAAGGAACATTATTAGGATCAACATTAGATCTACCATTAACAAGCATAGACATAATAGCATCAATCTTATCACTCAAGGAGGAGGTTTCTTCAACAGAATTTACCTTCTTACCTTGTGGAGTCCTTTCCGTGTGCCATTCAGAGTAATTTATCATCATATCATCAAGGAGCTTTCTTGCGGCGCCTAAGGTGATGGACATAAAAGTACCTCCAGCAGCTGAATCCAATAGGTTTCGTGAAGAAAAATTCAGTCCTGCATAAAAGGTTTGGATGATCATCCAAGTAGTCAGCCCATGGGTAGGACAATTCTTGACCAAAGATTTCATTCTTTCCCATGCTTGGGAAACATGCTCATTATCCAATTGCTTAAAATTCATTATGCTACTTCTCAAAGATATAATTTTAGCGGGAGGATAATATCTACCAATGAAAGCATCCTTACATTTAGTCCATGAATCAATACTATTCTTAGGCAAAGATAGCAACCAATCTTTAGCTCTTCCTCTTAAGGAGAAAGGAAACAATTTCAATTTTATAATGTCACCATCTACATCTTTATACTTTTGCATTTCACAAAGTTCAACAAAATTATTAAGATGCGCGGCAACATCATCAGAACTAACACCAGAAAATTGCTCTCTCATAACAAGATTTAGTAGAGCAGGTTTAATTTCATAAAATTATGCTGTAGTAGCAGGTGGAGCAATAGGTGTGCATAGGAAATCATTATTATTTGTGCTTGTGAAGTCACACAACTTAGTATTCTCAGGAGTACCCATTTTAGCAGTAGTAAATAAAGCAAACTAAATAAAGTAAATGCAAGTAACTAATTTTTTGTGTTTTTAATATAGAGAACGCAAACAAGACAGTAAATAAAGTAAAGCAAGTAACTAATTTTTTTGTTTTTTTGATATAAAGAAAGCAAACAAAGCAGAAAATAAAATAAAGTAAAGCAAGACAAAAACATAGAAAAGAGATTGGATGTGGGAGACTCCCCTTGCAGCGTGTCTTGATCTCCCCGGCAACGGCACCAGAAATTTAGCTTGATGACGCGTAGAGCACACGCCCGTTGGGAACCCCAAGTGGAAGGTGTGATGCGTACAGCAGCAAGTTTCCCTCAGTAAGAAACCAAGGTTTATCGAACCAGTAGGAGTCAAGGGCCACGTGAAGGTTGTTGGCGGAGGAGTGTAGTGCGGCGCAACACCAGGGATTCCGGCGCCAACGTGGAACCTGCACAACACAATCAAAATACTTTGCCCCAACGTAATAGTGAGGTTGTCAATCTCACCGGCTTGCTGTAAACAAAGGATTAAATGTATGGTGTGGAAAATGATGTTTGTTTGCGAAGAACAGTAGAGAACAATGATTGCAGTAGATTGTATTCAGATGTAAAAGAACGGACTGGGGTCCACAGTTCACTAGTGGTGTCTCTCCAATAAGAAATAGCATGTTGGGTGAACAAATTACAGTTGGGCAATTGACAAATAGAGAGGGCATAACAATGCACATACATATCATGATGACTAATATGAGATTTACTTAGGGCATTACGACAAAGTACATAGACCGCTATCCAGCATGCATCTATGCCTAAAAAGTCCACCTTCGGGTTAGCATCCGCACCCCTTCCAGTATTAAGTTGCAAACAATAGACAATTGCATTAAGTATGGTGCGTAATGTAATCAACACAAATATCCTTAGACAAAGCATTGATGTTTTATCCCTAGTGGCAACAGCACATCCACAACCTTAGAACTTTACATCCTTTGTCCCAGATTCAATGGAGGCATGAACCCACTATCGAGCATAAATACTCCCTCTTGGAGTCACAAGTATCAACTTGGCCAGAGCCTCTACTAGCAACGAAGAGCATGCAAGATCATAAACAACACATATATGATAGATTGATAATCAACTTGACATAGTATTCCATATTCATCGGATCCCAACAAACACAACATGTAGCATTACAAATAGATGATCTTGATCATGATAGGCAGCTCACAAGATCTAAACATGATAGCACATGAGGAGAAGACAACCATCTAGCTACTGCTATGGACCCATAGTCCAAGGATGAACTACTGACACATCAGTCCAGAGGCGATCATGGTGATGTAGAGTCCTCCGGGAGATGATTCCCCTCTCCGGCAGGGTGCCGGAGGCGATCTCCTGAATCCCCCGAGATGGGATTGGCGGCGGCGGCATCTCTGGAACTTTTCTCGTATCGTGGCTCTCGGTAATAGGGTTTTCGCGATGGAGAGTTTAAGTAGGCGGAAGGGCAGAGTCAGAGTGCTGACGAGGGGCCCACACCACAGGCCGGCGTGGGCCCCTCCCTGGCCGCGCCGCCCTGTGGTTTGGCCACCTCGTGGCCCAACTTTGTATGCTCTTCGGTCTTCTGGAAGCTCCGTGGAAAAATAAGACCCTGGGTGTTGATTTCGTCCAATTCCGAGAATATTTCCTTTGTAGGATTTCTGAAACCAAAAACAGCGGAAAACAGGAACTAGCGCTTCGGCATCTTGTCAATAGGTTAGTGCCAGAAAATGCATAATAACGATGTATTGTGTGTATAAAACATGTGAGTATTGTCATAAAAGTAGCATGGAACATAAGAAATTATAGATACGTTTGAGACGTATCAGATCCCTAGGCCTTGTTTCTAAGCATTGAAACACCATTTCCAACAAGTTATGTTACATGTTCACGTGCTGCCATCTTTATTTCAGATTGCAATTACTACTTACAATCATCCATATTACTTGTATTTCACTATCTCTTCGCCGAACTAGTGCACCTATACAACTGAAAAGTGTATTAGGTGTGTTGGGGACACAAGAGACTTCTTGTATCTTAATTGCAGGGTTGCTTGAGAGGGATATCTTTGACCTCTACCTTCCTGAGTTCGATAAACCTTGGGTGATTCACTTAAGGGAAACTTGCTACTGTTCTACAAACCTCTGCTCTTGGAGGGCCAACACTGTCTACAGGAATAGAAGCGTGCGTAGACATCACTAAGCCATTTTATAAGCCGGTTGGGAGAAAAGGCTTTACCGCTATATGCCTTAATGAGAAAATCAGACACTTTCGTCTGGACCCCGCAGGCAGACGCGGCGTTCAAAGAGCTAAAGCAAATGCTGGCCACGGCTCCGGTATTGGCTTCACCTTTGGAAAGGGAACCAATGATGCTCTACATCGCAGCAACAAACCGGGTGGTGAGTGTTGTGGTTGTGATAGAAAGAGAGAAAGAAGGAAAAACTGTGCAGAGGCCGGTATACTACCTGAGCGAGGTGCTCTCCCTCTCAAAACAAAACTACCCCCACTTCCAAAAATGACGTATGGCGTGTTCATGGCTGCCGTGAAGCTCAAGCACTACTTTGAAGAACACCAGATGAAGGTGGTGAGCGAGGCACCTATCTCGGAAATCATGGGCAACAAAGACGCCAGCGGCCGGATCGCCAAATGGGAAATTCAGCTGTCGCCGTACGTACCGGCTTACGAAAGGAGAGATGCCATAAAATCACAAGCATTGGCAGATTTCCTGGTTGACTGGGCTAAGATGCAATACAAGCCGCCTAAATCGGAAGTGGATTACTGGAAGAAGCATTTTGACGGATCCAAGCTCAAGGAGGGTCTCGGTGCCGGAGTGGTTCTCACCTCACCAAAGGGGGATCACTTGAGATACGTGCTGCAAATACACTTCAGGGCATCAAACAATGTTGCTGAGTATGAAGCGCTGGTCCATGGGCTCAAGGTTGCAAAAGAAATTGGTGCACACCGGATCATTTGCTATGGAGATTCGGATCTCGTAGTACAACAGTGTTCTGGAGATTGGGATGCAAAAGATGCCAACATGGCCGCATACCGATTTCACGTGCAAAAAGTTGTCGGATTCTTCAAAGGATGTGAGTTTCACCATGTGCCACGAGTAGAAAATGAAGCCGCGGACGCACTGTCCAAGCTAGGCTCGTCTAGGCAAGAAATTCCTCCCGGAATAGCATTGGCTCACCTGAGGGTCCCATCAATCAAACCGAGTCCGGAATCCGAGTCAATTTTTGTACCGGAATCTCACGTTGTGCCAATGGATATTGATGAAGGAAACCCGAGGACTGATTCAACCAACCCGGGGACTTCGGGATCTAAACCGGAGGAAACCATGATGGTGGACTACATGGAAGTTGATGTGCCAGTTTTTCTGGTTCGGGAAGCACCAACTCGGGTAAAACCTATTAAAGAATTCCTAGTCAATGGTGGCTTACTGGAAGACGAGACCGAGTCCAGGAGTATTCAAAGGAGGTCCAAGGCCTACACAATCATCAATGGTGAAATGTACAAAAGAAGTGTAACCAGTGTCCTCCAGCGATGCGTGGAACCGGAAGAAGGAAAAGAGATGCTCCTGGAAATTCACCAAGGGGAATGCGAGTACCATGCCTCATCCAGGGCACTGGTGGCAAAGGTGTTCCGGCATGGGTTCTACTGGCCCACTTCTTTGGAAGATGCTGAGGACTTAGTCCAGAAATGCAATGGGTGCCAGAGGTACGCCAAGCAAAATCATACCCCAGCATCCGGTTTAAAAACGATACCGATAACTTGGCCATTCGCTGTTTGGTGCCTGGACATGGTTGGCCCATTCAAAACGGCAAGAGGAAGCATGACTCACATCCTGGTGATGGTGGATAAGTTTACCAAATGGCTGGAAGTTAAGCCAATTGCAAAGTGTGATGGGCACACTGCTGTGAAGTTCTTAAGGACGTGATTTTGCGGTATGGGTACCTGCACAGTATCATCACTGATAACGGGACAAACTTTTCCTAGGGAGAGTTTAAGCGATTCTGTGAAGATAACAATATCTGGTTGGATTTGTGTTTAGTTGCACACCCACAAGGCAATGGCCAAGTGGAAAGGATCAACGCGCTTGTGCTTTCCGGTATCAAGCCGAGGCTTATTGAACCACTCGAAAAGACGCCGGGATGCTGGCTTGATGAACTACCATCAGTGATGTGGAGCATAAGAACCACACCAAACCGGTCTACCGAATACACACCATTCTTTATGGTATATGGAGCAGAAGCGGTCATACCAACCGACATCATCCATGACTCACCACGAGTTCAGCTCTATACCGAAGAAGAGGTAAAAGAGGCCCGAAAAAATGATGTCGATTTGCTGGAAGAGCAACGAGAGCTGGCCTTGGCAAGATCAGCCATATACCAGCAAAACCTCAGACGCTATCATAGCTGGAAGGTTCACCCAAGAGTATTCCGGGAAGGGGACCTGGTGCTGTGCCTAGTGCAGCGCACTGAAGGGCGGCACAAGCTCTCACCTCCATGGGAAGGGCCCTTCATTGTGAGCAAGGCTCTGCACAAGATGCCAACTACCTAATTGACGCACATGAATGGAAGGAAGGAAAGAAGGACAAGTCAGGAGAGGAAGCTAAACGACCTTGGAACATTGCCTTGTTGCGCCATTTCTATTCCTGAAGATATGATGTAAGAAGTTCCTTTTTGTACCTTATTTGCTATGAATAAAAGATGCCGGCACCTCGAATGAATCTCGAGGACTGCCTATACTGGAAGTGCATGCAATATGTTTATTTTTTCTGTATACCCGTTTGATTGTTGGACAATTTCTTTTCCGGTTTAGTAACGTGCTAAACCTAAAGGAGTCTTCGACTTTGCTGCTGTCCGCAACCCGGCTTCATGGCAAGCAAGATAAACCGGAAGGATCTAAGAACGCGAAAAACGCAAAGAGAAACTGAAAAAATAATCCGAAGAAAAGTTTAACTAACCCCGGTAACACCAGTTTTTTGTGAAACATTTCGAATTATTTCTAAGTTCAAAAAAGTGCTTGCTTGGCAAAAGAACTTTGAGTCTCATACACCAAACACCCAGAAGAGGTAGGCAGAGCCAAAGCAAAAGAACCAAGTGTGCATCAGATTGGACGCGGAAAAAAAACCGGAATCTTGACTCTGGAAGATCAAAGCAAATCAAAACAGATCTACAAGATCTAAATCACATAAATTACCAGATTAACATATAAGTCTACCGGCCTACCGGTTAAGCTAAAAGTAGCACAACCAAAAGGACTTAGCAGTATTGTGTTACATCTCCCACCCAGCATACCGGGGAAATTTTACCACATTATTTTCATTGAGACGGGGTCGGGGGGTGTGATACAGAGGGGATGAGTTATCCGGGGCTTGCTCTGGAGGGGCAGTAGCTTCTTCTTCAGGGGCCTCCGCCTCAGTGTCAGCCTCGTCCTCGTCGGCCTCTTCATCCTCCTCATCGTCAGAGGATTCATCTTCGATGTCAGCGGGAGGAGGGATGAAGGTGCTGGTACATGCAAAATGGGCAACACGATAAGCGCAGTCACGATGCCTGGCGGTCTTCACCGGGTCCGTGTCGGTAGGCGCATTCCCACGAAGCTGTGCAAGGCATCCAGGTCCAGATCTTCGTACCAGGAGCAGGCGACATGAAGTGCTGCATCAGCTCCGGCATTGGCAGAGGAGCGTTTCCATTCTCTGAACCTTTTACCGGCGTCCCTGAGCCGCTTGGAAACGAGAGTCAAGTTGTCCGGCACGGGCTCCCTGGGCCACAAGAGTTTGAAGACCTGAAGGGAAACTTCCGGCACATCGCCAAGATGCCGGTCGACGATCTTCATATGTGAGAGCCGGGCGTGAAGCACAACGAGATGGTCGTATGCGTTCCAAGGAGCTTCCGGATCCGAGTGGAGTTCTCAGCCCGCAGCTCCATGACCCTCTTATGCGCATGCGGCTGGGAGTCCGGAAAGAACTCTGAAAGAAAAGAGAGAAAATGGTATCAAGATACTGTTGGAAAATGCAAGTTGGCAAGCATGAGAAAAGAGGCACTTACTGAGCGCTTGGGCGTCGGTATCAATGACCATCAGGTCAAACTCAGCTTGATCCGCCGTGAGCGCAGCGTTCCGGTCCTGCTCTTGCAGCAGCAACTTGTCTCCTCCTCCAGCTCCTTCCGCAGCTGCGCGATGGCATCGGCAAACTCCTTCCGGGCCTCCTCCACCTTGGCATCGCCGGCAGCTATGGCCTCCTTCAGCGCCTGCGCATGCTGTAGCCCAGCATGGACCAGCTGGTCCTTCAGTTCAGCGGCATTGTTCCGCTGGGCTTCCAGTGCGTTGTGGTGCTCAAGGGCCAGCTTTTCCTTCTCAGCTGCAATCCGGAGTGGCAAAAGTTCAATAAAAGAAGCCGGTGAGTTCAAACAAAAGAAAAGACAAACGAAGTTTACCCTTGAGCGCGGCAATTTGGCTGGCAAGGTCTTCAAGTGAGGCTTCCGGAAGGGCGGCTGCACGAAAGAAATTTGTAAGTGTCGTTCATAAAGAAAAAGCCGGTTCAAAAGAAGCCGTAAGGCAAGAGATAACTTTGGCACTTGCCATGGGTGCGCTCAAGCGCGGAGAAGGCCTTGGAGAGGTCCCGGTGCTCCCACAATAGCTCCTCGAATAGTTGCTTCCGGGAGTCGAGTGTGCCCTGCGCAGAATCAAAATAAGCAGTGAGCTATGCCGATTTTTTGCAGTTTCACGCTAAGTACCTTGTGCTAAACCCGAAACTCGGGGACTAGCTATGCCGGTTTTTTGCAGTTTTGCGCTAAGTACTTCGTTCTTAACACGAAACTCGGGGACTAGCTATGCCGTTTTTTTGCAGTTTCGCGCTAAGTACTTCGTGCTTAACCCGAAACTCGGGGACTAGCTATGCCGGTTTTTTGCAGTTTCGCGCTAAGTACTTCATGCTTAACACGAAACTCGGGGACTAGCTATGCCGGTTTTTTGCAGTTTCGCGCTAAGTACCTTGTGCTTAACCTGAAACTCGGGGACTAGCTATGCCGTTTTTTTGCAGTTTCGTGCTAAGTACCTTGTGCTCAACCCGAAACTCGAGGACTAGCTATGCCGATTTTTTGCAGTTTCGCGCTAAGTACTTTGTGCTTAACCCGAAACTCGGGGACTGATGTCTACGTTCCCCCTCCTTTCCTGTAGACAGTGTTGGGCCTCCAAGAGCAGAGGTTTGTAGAACAGCAGCAAGTTTTCCCTTAAGTGGATCACCCAAGGTTTATCGAACTCAGGGAGGAAGAGGTCAAAGATATCCCTCTCATGCAACCCTGCAACCACAAAGCAAGAAGTCCCTTGTGTCCCCAACACACCTAATAGGTGCACTAGTTCGGCGAAGAGATAGTGAAATACAGGTGGTATGAATATATATGAGCAGTAGCAACGGTGCCAGAAAATAGCTTGCTGGCGTGTAGTTGATGGTGGTAGTATTGCAGCAGTAGTAACACAGTAAAACGATGAAACAAGCAGCGATAGCAGTATTTAGGAACAAGGCCTAGGGATTACACTTTCACTAGTGGACACTCTCAACATTGATCACATAACAGAACAGATAAATGCATACTCTACACTCTTGTTGGATGATGAACGCATTGCGTAGGATTACACGAACCCTCAATGCCGGAGTTAACAAGCTCCACAATTTGTTCATATTTAAGTAACCTTATAGTGTAAGATAGATCGATAGACTAAACCAAGTACTAACATAGCATGCACACTGTCACCTTCATGCATATGTAGGAGGAATAGATCACATCAATATTATCATAGCAATAGTTAACTTCGCAATCTACAAGAGATCATGATCATAGCATAAACCAAGTACTAACACGGTGCACACACTGTCACCTTTACACACGTGCAGGAGGAATAGAACTACTTTAATAACATTGCTAGAGTAGCACATAGATAAATTGTGATACAAAACTCATATGAATCTCAATCATGTAAAGCAGCTCATGAGATTATTGTATTGAGGTACATGGGAGAGATGAACCACATAGCTACAGCGGAGCCCTCAGCCTCGGGGGTGGATTACTCCCTCCTCATCATGGAGGCAGCGATGGCGGTGAAGATGGCGGTGAAGACTGCGGTGGAGATGGCTCCGGTGTCGATGGAGAAGCCTTCCGGGGGCACTTCCCCGCTCCGGCAGCGTGCCGGAACAGAGATTCCTGTCCCCCAGATCTTGGCCTCGCGATGGCGGCGGCTCTGGAAGGTTTCTGTGGTTTTCGTCGAACGCATCAGGGTTTTCGATCCAGGGGCTTTATATAGGCGAAGAGGCGGCGCAGGAGGGTCGAAGGGGCGACGACACCATAGGGCGGTGCGGCCAGGGCCTGGGCCGCGCCGGCCTATGGTCTGGGGGCCCAGTGCCCCCCCTCTGGTTCTTCCCGGGTGTTCTGGATGCTTCCGGTGAAAATAGGAACTTGGGCGTTGATTTCGTCTGATTCCGAGAATATTTCGTTACTAGGATTTCTGAAACCAAAAACAGCAGAAAACAGGAACTGGCACTTCGGCATCTTGTTAATAGGTTAGTTCCAGAAAATGCACGAATATGACATAAAGTGTGCATAAAACATGTAGATAACATCAATAATGTGGCATGGAACATAAGAAATTATCGATACGTCGGAGACGTATCAGCATCCCCAAGCTTAGTTCTGCTCGTCCCGAGCAGGTAAAACGATAACACAGATAATTTCTGGAGTGACATGCCATCATAACCTTGATCATACTATTTGTAAAGCATATGTAGTGAATGCAGCGATCAAAACAATGTATATGACATGAGTAAACAAGTGAATCATAAAGCAAAGACTTTTCATGAATAGCACTTCAAGACAAGCATCAATAAGTCTTGCATAAGAGTTAACTCATAAAGCAATAATTCAAAGTAAAGGCATTGAAGCAACACAAAGGAAGATGAAGTTTCAGCGGTTGCTTTCAACTTGTAACATGTATATCTCATGGATATTGTCAATGCAAAGCAATATAACAAGTGCAATATGCAAGTATGTAGGAATCAATGCACAGTTCACACAAGTGTTTGCTTCTTAAGATGGAGAGAAATAGGTGAACTGACTCAACATTGAAAGTAAAAGAATGGTCCTCCATAGAGGAAAAGCATCGATTGCTATATTTGTGCTAGAGCTTTGATTTTGGAAACATAAAGAGAGCATGAAAATAAAGCTTTGAGAGGTGTATGTTGTTGTCAACGAATGGTAGCGGGTACTCTAACCCCCTTGCCAGACAAACCTTCAAAGAGCGGCTCCCATTTTATTTTATTTTTGGGTGGCACTCCTTCCAACCTTTCTTTCACAAACCATGGCTAACCGAATCCTCGGGTGCCTGCCAACAATCTCATACCATGAAGGAGTGCCTTTTTATTTTAGTTTTATTATGATGACACTCCTCCCAACCTTTGCTTACACAAGCCATGGCTAACCGAATCCTTCGGGTGCCGTCCAACAATCACATACCATGGAGGAGTGTCTATTTTTGTTAATTAATTTGGGACTGGGAATCCCATTGCCAGCTCTTTTTGCAAAATTATTGGATAAGCGGATGAAGCCACTAGTCCATTGGTGAAAGTTGCCCAACAAGATTGAAAGATAAACACCACATACTTCCTCATGAGCTAAAAAACATTGACACAAATCAGAGGTGATAAATTTTGAATTGTTTAAAGGTAGCACTCAAGCAATTTACTTTGGAATGGCAGGAAATACCATGTAGTAGGTAGGTATGGTGGACACAAATGGCATAGTGGTTGGCTCAAGTATTTTGGATGCATGAGAAGTATTCCCTCTCCATACAAGGTTTAGGCTAGCAAGGCTTATTTGAAACAAACACAAGGATGAACCGGTGCAGGAAAACTCACATAAAAGACATATTGAAAACATTATAAGACTCTACACCGTCTTCCTTGTTGTTCAAACTCAATACTAGAAATTATCTAGACCTTAGAGAAACCAAATATGCAAACCAAATTTTAGCATGCTCTATGTATTTCTTCATTAATGGGTGCAAAGCATATGATGCAAGAGCTTAATCATGAGCACAACAATTGCCAAGTATCACATTACCCAAGACATTTATAGCAATTACTACATGTATCATTTTCCAATTCCAACCATATAACAATTTAACGAAGAAGAAACTTCGCCATGAATACTAAAAGCTAAGAACACATGTGTTCATATGCAACAGCGGAGCGTGTCTCTCTCCCACACAAGCATGATGTAATCCAATTTATTCAAACACAAACAAAAAAAATAAGAAACATACAGACGCTCCAAGCAAAGTACATAAGATGTGACCGAATAAAAATATAGTTTCAAGAGAAGGAACCTGATAATTTGTCGATGAAGAAGGGGATGCCTTGGGCATCCCCAAGCTTAGACGCTTGAGTCTTCTTGATATATGCAGGGGTGAACCACCGGGGCATCCCCAAGCTTAGAGCTTTCACTCTCCTTGATCATGTTGCATCATACTCCTCTCTTGATCCTTGAAAACTTCCTCCACACCAAACTTAGAACAACTCATTAGAGGGTTAGTGCACAATAAAAATTAACATATTCAGAGGTGACACAATCATTCTTAACACTTCTGGACATTGCATAATGCTACTGGACATTAATGGATCAAAGAAATTCATCCAACATAGCAAAAGAGGCAATGCGAAATAAAAGGCAGAATCTGTCAAAACAGAACAGTTCGTATTGACGAATTTTAAAATGGCACCAGACTTGCTCAAATGAAAATGCCCAAATTGAATGAAAGTTGCGTACATATCTGAGGATCATGCAAGTAAATTGGCTTAATTTTCTGAGCTACCTACAGGGAGGTAGACCCAGATTCGTGACAGCAAAGAAATCTGGAACTGTGCAGTAATCCAAATCTAGTACTTACTTTACTATCAAAGACTTTACTTGGCACAACAAAACACAAAACTAAGATAAGGAGAGGTTGCTACAGTAGTAAACAACTTCCAAGACACAAATGTAAAACAAAGTACTGTAGCAAAATAACACATGGGTTATCTCCCAAGAAGTTCTTTTCTTTATAGCCATTAAGATGGGCTCAGCAGTTTTAATGATGCACTCGCAAGAAATAGTATTTGAAGCAAAAGAGAGCATCCAGAGGCAAATTCAAAACACATTTAAGTCTAACATGCTTCCTATGCATAGGAATCTTGTAAATAAACAAGTTCATGAAGAGCAAAGTAACAAGCATAGGAAGATAGAACAAGTGTAGCTTCAAAAATTTCAGCACATAGAGAGGTGTTTTAGTAACATGAAAATTTCTACAACCATATTTTCCTCTCTCATAATAACTTTCAGTAGCATCATGAGCAAACTCAACAATATAGCTATCACATAAAGCATTCTTATCATGAGTCTCATGCATAAAATTATTACTCTCCACATAAGCATAATCAATTTTATTATTAATAGTGGGAGCAAATTCAACAAAGTAGCTATCATCAAATATAGGAGGCATATTGTAGTCATAATCAAATTTATCCTCCATAACAGGTGGTACCAAAAGACTACTATCATTATAATCATCATAAATAGGAGGCAAAGTATCATCAAAGAAAATTTTCTCCTCAATGCTTGGGGGACTAAAAAGATCACGAAAACCAGCTTCCCCAAGCTTAGAACTTTCTATATCATTATCAACAATGGTGTTCAAAGTGTTCATACTAACATGTTCCATTGGTTTTTTAATTTTCGGATCAAACCATCCATGTCTTAAATCAGGAAATAGAGTAAAAAGCTCATTGTTGTCCATTATGCCTTACTAGTGTAAACAAGAAACAAAAAGTTGCAATTGCAGGATCTAAAGGAAATAGCTTTGAGTACTTACGGCGCCGGGAAATAGCTTAGTAGCCGAGATCCGGAGTGTGAGTACCTTTTACCTTTCCTCCCCGGCAACGGCGCCAGAAAATACTTGATGCTGTCCAGGACTGGCGCGTGGTTGGCGAGGGAGGAAATTCCTGTTGTGTAGCTTTCCGATCCCCGGCAACGGCGCCAGAAAATAGCTTGATGTCTACGTTCCCCCTCCTTTCCTGTAGACAGTGTTGGGCCTCCAAGAGCAGAGGTTTGTAGAACAGCAGCAAGTTTCCCTTAAGTGGATCACCCAAGGTTTATCGAACTCAGGGAGGAAGAGGTCAAAGATATCCCTCTCATGCAACCCTGCAACCACAAAGCAAGAAGTCTCTTGTGTCCCCAACACACCTAATAGGTGCACTAGTTCGGCGAAGAGATAGTGAAATACAGGTGGTATGAATATATATGAGCAGTAGCAACGGTGCCAGAAAATAGCTTGCTGGCGTGTAGTTGATGGTGGTAGTATTGCAGCAGTAGTAACACAGTAAAACAGTAAACAAGCAGCGATAGCAGTATTTAGGAACAAGGCCTAGGGATTACACTTTCACTAGTGGACACTCTCAACATTGATCACATAACAGAACAGATAAATGCATACTCTACACTCTTGTTGGATGATGAACGCATTGCGTAGGATTACACGAACCCTCAATGCCGGAGTTAACAAGCTCCACAATTTGTTCATATTTAAGTAACCTTATAGTGTAAGATAGATCAATAGACTAAACCAAGTACTAACATAGCATGCACACTGTCACCTTCATGCATATGTAGGAGGAATAGATCACATCAATATTATCATAGCAATAGTTAACTTCGCAATCTACAAGAGATCATGATCATAGCATAAACCAAGTACTAACACGGTGCACACACTGTCACCTTTACACACGTGCAGGAGGAATAGAACTACTTTAATAACATTGCTAGAGTAGCACATAGATAAATTGTGATACAAAACTCATATGAATCTCAATCATGTAAAGCAGCTCATGAGATTATTGTATTGAGGTACATGGGAGAGATGAACCACATAGCTACAGCGGAGCCCTCAGCCTCGGGGGTGGATTACTCCCTCCTCATCATGGAGGCAGCGATGGCGGTGAAGATGGCGGTGAAGACTGCGGTGGAGATGGCTCCGGTGTCGATGGAGAAGCCTTCCGGGGGCACTTCCCCGCTCCGGCAGCGTGCCGGAACAGAGATTCCTGTCCCCCAGATCTTGGCCTCGCGATGGCGGCGGCTCTGGAAGGTTTCTGTGGTTTTCGTCGAACGCATCAGGGTTTTCGATCCAGGGGCTTTATATAGGCGAAGAGGCGGCGCAGGAGGGTCGAAGGGGCGACGACACCATAGGGCGGCGCGGCCAGGGCCTGGGCCGCGCCGGCCTATGGTCTGGGGGCCCAGTGCCCCCCCTCTGGTCCTTCCCGGGTGTTCTGGATGCTTCCGGTGAAAATAGGAACTTGGGCGTTGATTTCGTCCGATTCCGAGAATATTTCGTTACTAGGATTTCTGAAACCAAAAACAGCAGAAAACAGGAACTGGCACTTCGGCATCTTGTTAATAGGTTAGTTCCAGAAAATGCACGAATATGACATAAAGTGTGCATAAAACATGTAGATAACATCAATAATGTGGCATGGAACATAAGAAATTATCGATACGTCGGAGACGTATCAGGGACTAGCTATGCCAGTTTTTTGCTACAGGAAAGTTTCGCGCTAAGTACTGCATGCTTAACCCGAAACTCGGGGACTATGAGGATATATCAATAAATTGAGAAATTGAAAACCGGCATCCGTATAAACAGAAGAGTTGAAGTCTAGCAAGCTTACCACCAAGTTGGAGTTGGCGTCGTGCCAAGCGGTGTTGAACTCCTTCATGGCACGCTTGAGCCGGCTAAAGTGTTGCACCGTGCTCCGCGAGCCGGAGTTGTCCACTACCGACAGCTTGTCCTTACCGATGCCGCGAGTGGTGGCGGAAAGATCCGCCCGCTTCCACTTCTCAACATACTCCCTGAGCGAGCCTAGGTCGGCCTCGCCGCGGGTCAGCTCAACGATCCGGCCCAGCTGAGCTGAGGCCTTCTCGCCGGCAAGGACCGTGGCGCGCCCGGCGTGTAACACCAAGGACTGAGCCTGGGAGCCGGAGGCAGGCGCTGTCGCCGTTGTAACCGCGGCAGTAAGCTGCTGCGCGGTTATTATCGCGCCCTCCGGCGGAGCTTGCTGGGGGGCAGGAGATGGTTTGGTGGCAGGTGCCGGCGGCGGTGCAGATTTATCCTTCGCCGGCGAGGAAGTTGCCAGTGTAGTCTTGGAGGGGGAGGTGGCAGTTGTCTTCTTCTTCTTTTCGAGGACAGGCGGAACCAGAGGTTCCGGCCATCCGGCATCTTCGGAGCCGGCGTCCATATTGCTTGCGCCGGTGTCTTCGTGGTCAGGAGGGGAGATGAAGTCCTCCGCGCGGGAGTTTGTTGGTTTAGGGGCCACACATGTAGGATAACGTTGCATAGAAAACAAAAATTTTCCTACCGCGAACACGCAATCCAAGCCAAGATGCAATCTAGAAGACGGTAGCAACGAGGGGGTATCGAGTCTCACCCTTGAAGAGATTCCAAAGCCTACAAGAGGAGGCTCTTGTTGCTGCGGTAGACGATCACTTGCCGCTTGCAAAAGCGCGTAGAAGATCTTGATCACGATCGGTTCCGGCGCCACGAACGGGCAGCACCTCCGTACTCGGTCACACGTTCGGTTGTTGATGAAGACGACGTCCACCTCCCGTTCCAGCGGGCAGCAGAAGTAGTAGCTCCTCTTGAATCCGACAGCATGACGGCGTGGTGTCGGTGGTGGTGGAGAAGTCCGGCGGAGCTTCGCTAAGCTACGCGGGAGATATGGAGGAGAGGGGGGCGGCTAGGGTTTGGGAGGGGGTGGCCGGCCACTTCAAGGGGGGCGGCCAGCTTGTGGTCTTAGGGTGGCCGGCCCCCTCCCTTGGCCCCTCATTATATAGGTGGATCCCCAAGTGTTGGTGTCCAAGTCTTCGAATAAGACCCGAACCAAAAACCTTCCATAAGAGGGGGAAACCTAGCCAAGCTAGGACTCCCACCAAAGGTGGGAGTTCCACCTCCCATATGGGGGGGTGGCCGGCCTGTGGTCTTAGGGTGGCCGGCCCCCTCCCTTGGCCCCTCATTATATAGGTGTTCCCCAAGTGTTGGTGTCCAAGTCTTCGAATAAGACCCGAACCAAAAACCTTCCATAAGAACCTTCCGCGACATTTTAATTCACATAAAATGACATCCTATATATGAATCTTATTCTCCGGACCATTCCGGAACTCCTCGTAATGTCCGGGATCTCATCCGGGACTCCGAACAAATATTCGAACTCCATTCCATATTCAAGTACTACCATTTCAACATCCAACTTTAAGTGTGTCACCCTACGGTTCGTGAACTATGCGGACATGGTTAAGTACTCACTCCGACCAATAACCAATAGCGGGATCTGGAGATCCATAATGGCTCCCACATATTCAACGATGACTTTAGTGATCGAATGAACCATTCACATACAATACCAATTCCCTTTGTCTCGTGATATTTTACTTGTCTGAGGTTTGATCTTCGGTATCACTCTATACCTTGTTCAACCTCGTCTCCTGACAAGTACTCTTTACTCGTACCGTGGTATGTGGTCTCTTATGAACTCATTCATATGCTTGCAAGACATTAGACGACATTCCACCGAGAGGGCCCAGAGTATATCTATCCGTCATCGGGATGGACAAATCCCACTGTTGATCCATATGCCTCAACTCATACTTTCCGGATACTTAATCCCACCTTTATAACCACCCATTTACGCAGTGGTGTTTGGTGTAATCAAAGTACCTTTCCGGTATAAGTGATTTATATGATCTCATGGTCATAAGGATTAGGTAACTATGTATTGAAAGCTTATAGCAAATAACTTAATGACGAGATCTTATGCTACGCTTAATTGGGTGTGTCCATTACATCATTCATACAATGACATAACCTTGTTATTAATAACATCCAATGTTCATGATTATGAAACTAATCATCTATTAATCAACAAGCTAGTTTAAGAGGCATACTAGGGACTTCTTGTTTGTCTACATATCACACATGTACTAATGTTTCGGTTAATACAATTATAGCATGATATATAAACATTTATCATAAACATAAAGATATAAATAATAACCACTTTATTATTGCCTCTAGGGCATATCTCCTTCAGTCTCCCACTTGCACTAGAGTCAATAATCTAGATTACATTGTAATATACCTAACACCCATGGCATTCTGGTGTTGGTCATGCTTTGCCCTAGGGAGAGCTTTAGTCAACGGATCTGCTACATTCAGATCAGTGTGTACTTTGCAAATCTTTACTTCTCCATCTTCGATGTACTCGCGAATCGAGTGGTAACGCAGCTTGATATGCTTCAGCCTCTTGTGTGACCTTGGCTCTTGTGCATTGGCGATGGCACCCATGTTATCACAGTAAATGATTAATGGGTCCAATGCACTAGGAACCACACCGAGCTCTACAATGAACCTCTTCATCCATACCGCTTCTGATGAAGCCTCTGAAGCCGCTATGTACTCTGATTCTGTTGAAGACTTCGCCACCGTGCACTGCTTCGAGCTTGCCCAGCTTACTGCAGCACCATTCAATATAAACACGTACCCAGATTGTGACTTAGAGTCATCAGGATCAGTGTTCCAACTTGCATCGGTGTAACCTGATGTCTACTTCCCCCTCCTTTTCCTGTAGACAGTGTTGGGCCTCCAAGAGCAGAGGTTTGTAGAACAGCAGCAAGTTTTCCCTTAAGTGGATCACCCAAGGTTTATCGAACTCAGGGAGGAAGAGGTCAAAGATATCCCTCTTATGCAACCCTGCAACCACAAAGCAAGAAGTCTCTTGTGTCCCCAACACACCTAATAGGTGCACTAGTTCGGCGAAGAGATAGTGAAATACAGGTGGTATGAATATATATGAGCAGTAGCAACGGTGCCAGAAAATAGCTTGCTGGCGTGTAGTTGATGGTGGTAGTATTGCAGCAGTAGTAACGCAGTAAAACAGTAAACAAGCAGTAGTAACTCAACAGTATTTAGGAACAAGGCCTAGGGATTATACTTTCACTAGTGGACACTCTCAACATTGATCACATAACAGAATAGATAAATGCATACTCTACACTCTTGTTGGATGATGAACGCATTGCGTAGGATTACACGAACCCTCAATGCCGGAGTTAACAAGCTCCACAATTTGTTCATATTTAAGTAACCTTATAGTGTAAGATAGATCAACATAACCAGATAGATCACATCAATACCATCATAATGATAATTAACTCCACAATCTACAAGAGATCATGATCATAGCCTACGACAAGAACCACACGGTGCACACACTAGTCACCTTTACACACGTGCAGGAGGAATATAACTACTTTAATAACATCACTAGAGTAGCACATAGATGAATTGTGATACAAAACTCATATGAATCTCAATCATGTAAAGCAGCTCATAAGATCATTGTATTGAAGTACATGGAGAGAGATTAACCACATAGCTACCGGTACAGCCCCGAGCCTCGATGGAGAACTACTCCCTCCTCATGGGAGTAGCAGCGGTGATGAAGATGGCGGTGGAGATGGCAGCGGTGTCGATGGAGAAGCCTTCCGGGGGCACTTCCCCGTTCCGGCAGCGTGCCGGAACAGAGACTCCTGTCCCCCAGATCTTGGCGTCGCGATGGCGGCGGCTCTGGAAGGTTTCTGTGGGTTTCGTCGAACGCATCAGGGTTTCTGATCCAGGGGCTTTATATAGGCGAAGAGGCGGCGCAGGAGGGCTGACAGGGGGGCCAATCTCTAGGGCGGCGCGGCCCCCCCTCTGGCCGCGCCAGCCTGTAGTTTGGTGGGCCTGTGGCCCCCCTCTGACCTCTCTGGTGTGTTCTGGATGCTTCCGGGGATTCTAAGATCTTTGGCGTTGATTTCGTCCGATTCCGAGAATATTTCGTTACTAGGATTTCTGAAACCAAAAACAGCAGAAAACAGCAACTGGCCTCTCGGCATCTCGTCAATAGGTTAGTTCCGGAAAACGCATAAAAATGATATAAAGTGTGAACAAAACATGTTGGTATTGTCATAAAACAAGCATGGAACATCGGAAATTATAGATACGTTGGAGACGTATCAGCATCCCCAAGCTTAGTTCCTACTCGTCCTCGAGTAGGTAAACGATAAAAGATAATTTCTGAGGTGACATGCTACCAACATAATCTTAATCATACCATTGTAAAGCATATGAGATGAATGCAGCGATTCGAAACAATGTAAATGCAATGAGTAAACAATTGAATCATATAGCAAAGACTTTTCATGAATAGTACTTTCAAGACAAGAATCAATAAGTCTTGCATAAGAGTTACTCATAAAGCAATAAATTCTTAGTAAAGGTATTGAAGCAACACAATGGAAGATTAAGTTTCAGCGGTTGCTTTCAACTTGTAACATGTATATCTCATGGATAGTTGTCAATGCAAAGCAATATAACAAGTGCAATAAGCAAGTATATAAGAATCAATGCACAGTTCACACAAATGTTTGCTTCTTGAGGTGGAGAGAAATAGGTGAACTGACTCAACAATAAAAGTAAAAGAATGGTCCTCCATAGAGGAAAGCATCGATTGCTATATTTGTGCTAGAGCTTTTATTTTGAAAACATGAAACAATTTTGTCAACGGTAGTAATAAAGCATATGTATCATGTAAATTATATCTTACAAGTTGCAAGCCTCATGCATAGTATACTAATAGTGCCCGCACCTTGTCCTAATTAGCTTGGACTACCGGATCATCACAATGCACATGTTTTAACCAAGTGTCACAAAGGGGTACCTCTATGCCGCCTGTACAAAGGTCTGAGGAGAAAGCTCGCATTGGATTTCTCGCTATTGATTATTCTCAACTTAGACATCCATACCGGGACAACATAGACAACAGATAATGGACTCCTCTTTTATGCATAAGCATGTAACAACAATTAATAATTTTCTCATATGAGATTGAGGATATATGTCCAAAACTGAAACTTCCACCATGGATCATGGCTTTAGTTAGCGGCCCAATGTTCTTCTCTAACAATATGCATGCTTAACCATAAGGTGGTAGATCTCCCTTACTTCAGACAAGACGAACATGCATAGCAACTCACATGATATTCAACAAAGAGTAGTTGATGGCGTCCCCAGGAACATGGTTATCGCACAACAAGCAACTTAATAAGAGATAAAGTGCATAAGTACATATTCAATACCACAATAGTTTTTAAGCTATTTGTCCCATGAGCTATATATTGTAAAGGTGAAGAATGGAAATTTAAAGGTAGCACTCAAGCAATTTACTTTGGAATGGCGGAGAAATACCATGTAGTAGGTAGGTATGGTGGACACAAATGGCATAGTGGTTGGCTCAAGTATTTTGGATGCATGAGAAGTATTCCCTCTCGATACAAGGTTTAGGCTAGCAAGGTTGTTTGAAACAAACACAAGGATGAACCGGTGCAGCAAAACTCACATACAAGACATATTGAAAACATTATAAGACTCTACACCGTCTTCCTTGTTGTTCAAACTCAATACTAGAAATTATCTAGACCTTAGAGAGACCAATTATGCAAACCAAATTTTAGCAAGCTCTATGTATTTCTTCATTAATGGGTGCAAAGTATATGATGCAAGAGCTTAATCATGAGCACAACAATTGCAAAGTATCACATTACCCAAGATATTAATAGCAATTACTACTTGTATCATTTTCCAATTCCAACCATATAACAATTTAACGAAGAAGAAACTTCGCCATGAATACTAAAAGCTAAGAACACATGTGTTCATATGCAACAGCGGAGCGTGTCTCTCTCCCACACAAGCATGATGTAATCCAATTTATTCAAACACAAACAAAAATAAAAGCATACAGACGCTCCAAGTAAAGCACATAAGATGTGACCGAATAAAAATATAGTTTCAAGAGAAGGAACCTGATAATTTGTCGATGAAGAAGGGGATGCCTTGGGCATCCCCAAGCTTAGACGCTTGAGTCTTCTTGATATATGCAGGGGTGAACCACCGGGGCATCCCCAAGCTTAGACTTTTCACTCTTCTTGATCATAGTATATCATCCTCCTCTCTTGACCCTTGAAAACTTCCTTCACACCAAACTTCTCATAAACTTCATTAGAGGGGTTAGTACATAATCAAAAACTCACATGTTCAGAGGTGACACAATCATTCTTAACACTTCTGGACATTGCCCAAAGCTACTGGAGTTTAATGGAACAAAGAAATCCATCCCACATAGCAAAAGAGGCAATGCGAAATAAAAGGCAGAATCTGTCAAAACAGAACAGTCCGTAAAGACGAATTTCTAATAAATACTTCCGTTGCTCAGATCAGAAAACTCAAAACTAATGAAAGTTGCGTACATATCTGAGGAACACGCACGTAAATTGGCATATTTTTCTACAGAGAAAACAGCCCAGATTCGTGACAGATAGAAATCTGTTTCTGCGCAGAAATCCAAATCTAGTATCAACCTTCGATTAGAGGCTTCACTTGGCACAACAAAACACAAAACTAAGATAAGGAGAGGTTGCTACAGTAGTAAACAACTTCCAAGACACAAAATAAAAACAAAGTACTGTAGCAAAATAACACATGGGTTATCTCCCAAGAAGTTCTTTTCTTTATAGCCATTAAGATGGGCTCAGCAGTTTTAATGATGCACTCGCAAGAAATAGTATTTGAGGCAAAAGAGAGCATCAAGAGGCAAGTATGAAACAAATTTAAGCCTAACATGCTTCCTATGCATAGGAATCTTGTAAATAACCAAGTTCAAGAAGCATAATGCAACAAGCATAGAGAGATAAAACAAGTGTAACTTCAAAAATTTCAACACATAGAGAGGTGTTTTAGTAACATGAAAATTTCTACAACCATATTTTCCTCTCTCATAATAACTTTCAGTAGCATCATGAGCAAACTCAACAATATAACTATCACATAAAGCATTCTTATCATGAGTCTCATGCATAAAATTATTACTCTCCACATAAGCATAATCAATTTTATTAGTAATAGCGGGAGCAAATTCAACAAAGTAGCTATCATTATTATTCTCATCAAGTGTAGGAGGCATAGTATAATCATCATAAAAATTACTCTCCATAGTAGGCGGCACTAAAAGACCAATATCATTGTAATCATCATAAATAGGAGGCAAAGTATCATCAAAGAAAATTTTCTCCTCAATGCTTGGGGGACTAAAAAGATCATGAAAACCAGCTTCCCCAAGCTTAGAATTTTCCATATCATTAGCAACAATGGTGTTCAATGTGTTCATGCTAATATGTTCCATGGGTTTTTTAATTTTCGCATTAAACCATTCATGTCTTGACTCAGGAAATAGTACAAAGAGCTCACAGATGTTTTCCATTATGCCTTACTAGTGTAAACAAGAAACAAAAAGATGCAATTGCAGGATCTAAAGGAAATAGCTTCGAGTACTTACAACGACGGAAAATAGCTTGGTAGCCGAGGTCCGGAGTGTGAGTACCTTTTACCTTTCCTCCCCGGCAACGGCGCCAGAAAAGTGCTTGATGTCTACTTCCCCCTCCTTTTCCTGTAGACAGTGTTGGGCCTCCAAGAGCAGAGGTTTGTAGAACAGCAGCAAGTTTTCCCTTAAGTGGATCACCCAAGGTTTATCGAACTCAGGGAGGAAGAGGTCAAAGATATCCCTCTTATGCAACCCTGCAACCACAAAGCAAGAAGTCTCTTGTGTCCCCAACACACCTAATAGGTGCACTAGTTCGGCGAAGAGATAGTGAAATACAGGTGGTATGAATATATATGAGCAGTAGCAACGGTGCCAGAAAATAGCTTGCTGGCGTGTAGTTGATGGTGGTAGTATTGCAGCAGTAGTAACGCAAAGAAACAAGAAACAAGCAGTAGTAACTCAACAGTATTTAGGAACAAGGCCTAGGGATTATACTTTCACTAGTGGACACTCTCAACATTGATCACATAACAGAATAGATAAATGCATACTCTACACTCTTGTTGGATGATGAACGCATTGCGTAGGATTACACGAACCCTCAATGCCGGAGTTAACAAGCTCCACAATTTGTTCATATTTAAGTAACCTTATAGTGTAAGATAGATCAACATAACCAGATAGATCACATCAATACCATCATAATGATAATTAACTCCACAATCTACAAGAGATCATGATCATAGCCTACGACAAGAACCACACGGTGCACACACTAGTCACCTTTACACACGTGCAGGAGGAATAGAACTACTTTAATAACATCACTAGAGTAGCACATAGATGAATTGTGATACAAAACTCATATGAATCTCAATCATGTAAAGCAGCTCATAAGATCATTGTATTGAAGTACATGGAGAGAGATTAACCACATAGCTACCGGTACAGCCCCGAGCCTCGATGGAGAACTACTCCCTCCTCATGGGAGTAGCAGCGGTGATGAAGATGGCGGTGGAGATGGCAGCGGTGTCGATGGAGAAGCCTTCCGGGGCACTTCCCCGTTCGGCAGCGTGCCGGAACGAGAGACTCTGTCCCCCAGATCTTGGCGTCGCGATGGCGGTGGCTCGAAGGTTTCGTGGGTTTCGTCGAACGCATCGGGGTTTCTGATCCAGGGGCTTTATATAGGCGAAGAGGCGGCGCAGAGGGCTGACAGGGGGCCAAACTATAGGCGGCGCGGCCCCCCTCTGGCCGCGCCAGCCTGTAGTTTGGTGGGCCTGTGGCCCCCCTCTGACCTCTCTGGTGTGTTCTGGATGCTTCCGGGGATTCTAAGATCTTTGGCGTTGATTTCGTCCGATTCCGAGAATATTTCGTTACTAGGATTTCTGAAACCAAAAACAGCAGAAAACAGCAACTGGCCTCTCGGCATCTCGTCAATAGGTTAGTTCCGGAAAACGCATAAAAATGATATAAAGTGTGAACAAAACATGTTGGTATTGTCATAAAACAAGCATGGAACATCGGAAATTATAGATACGTTGGAGACGTATCATAACCGTTTACAACGAGCTCTTGGTCACCTCCATAACAAAGAAACATATCCTTAGTTCTTTTCAAGTACTTCAGGATATTCTTGACCGCTGTCCAGTGTTCCATTCCTGGATCACTTTGATATCTGCTAGTCAAACTAACAGCATGTGCTATATCCGGTCTAGTACATAGCATGGCATACATGATAGATCCTACTGCCGAGGCATAGGGGATATTACTCATCCTTTCTCTTTCTTCTGCCGTAGCCGGTCCTTGAGTCTTACTCAATACCTTGCCTGGTAACATAGGTAAGAACCCTTTCTTACTTTCGTCCATTCTAAACTTCTTTAGAATCTTGTCCAGATATGTACTCTGTGATAGCCCTATTAGGCGTCTTGATCTATCTCTATAAATCTTGATGCCTAATATATACGATGATTCACCAAGGTCTTTCATTGAAAAACTATTATTCAAATAACCTTTAACACTGCTTAATAGTTCTATATCATTCCCGATCAATAATATGTCATCTACATATAATATCAGGAATGCTACAGAGCTCCCACTCACTTTCTTGTAAATACAGGCCTCTCCATGACACTGTATAAACCCGAAGTCTTTGATCACCTTATCAAAGTGTCGGTTCCAACTTCTTGATGCTTGCTTCAGTCCATAGATTGAATGCTGAAGTTTGCATACTTTGTCAGCATTTTTAGGATCGACAAAACCTTTGGGTTGTACCATATACAACTCTTCCTCAATGTCTCCATTAAGGAACGCCGTTTTGACATCCATCTGCCAAATCTCATAATCGAAAAATGCAGCTATTGCTAACAAAATCCTCACAGATTTTAACTTCGCTACAGGTGAGAATGTCTCATCGTAGTCAACTCCTTGAATTTGTCGGAAACCCTTTGCGACAAGTCGAGCTTTATAGACAGTAATATTACCATCAGCATCTGTTTTTCTCTTGAAGATCCATTTATTTTCGACAGCCTTTCGGCTATCAGGTAAGTCTACCAAAGTCCATACTTTGTTATCATACATGGATCCCATTTCGGATTTCATGGCTTCTTGCCATTTGTTGGAATCTAGGCTCATCATCGCTTCTTCATACGTCGCAGGGTCCTCATCATTGTTATCCACAATCATGACATTTAGACAAGGATCATACCAATCAGGAGTGGTACGTTCCCTTGTCGATCTGCGAGGTTCAGTAGTTTCCTCGTTCGAAGTTTCATGATCATTATCATTAGCTTCCTCTGTTGCCGGTGTAGGCGGTACAGGTACAACTTCCGGTACTGCGCTACTCTAATCAACGAGTATAGATTCATCAATCTCATCGAGTTCTACTTTTCTTCCAGTCACTTCTTTAGTGAGAAATTCTTTCTCAAGAAAGGTTCCGTTCTTAGCAACAAAGATTTTGCCTTCGGATCTGTGATAGAAAGTGTACCCTATAGTTTCCTTAGGGTATCCTATGAAGACGCATTTCTCCGCTTTGGGTTCTAGCTTGTCCGGTTGTAACTTCTTTACATAGGCTTCACAACCCCAAACTTTCAGGAACGACAGCTTAGGTTTCTTATTAAACCATAATTCATACGTGTCGTTTCTACGGATTTTGATGGTGCTCTATTTAAAGTGAATGCGGCTGTCTCTAATGCATAACTCCAAAATGATAACGGCAAATCAGTAAGAGACATCATACTACGAACCATATCTAAGAGAGTTCGATTACGACGTTCGGACACACCGTTACGTTGAGGTGTTCCCGGCGGTGTCAATTGTGAAAGTATTCCGCATTTCTTTAAATGCATGCCAAACTCATAACTCAGATATTCACCTCCACGATCAGATCGTAGAAATTTAATCTTCTTGTTACGTTGATTTTCTACTTCACTTTGGAATTCCTTAAACTTCTCGAAAGTTTCGGATTTATGTTTCATGAAATAGATATACCCATATCTACTCAGATCATCTGTGAAGGTTAGAACATAACGATAACCACCGCGCGATGCTACGCTCATTGGTCCACATACATCGGTATGTATGATTTCCAATAAGTCAGTAGCTCGCTCCATCATACCAGAAAATGGAGTCTTTGTCATTTTTCCCATTAGACATGCTTCGCATCTATCAAGTGACTCAAAGTCAAGTGATTCAAGTAATCCATCAGTATGGAGTTTCTTCATGCGTTTCACTCCAATATGACCAAGGCAGCGATGCCACATATAAGTAGAATTATCATTCAATTTAATTCGCTTAGCATCAATGTTATGTATATGCGTATCACTACTATCGAGATCTAACAAAAATAAGCCATTCTTTTGTGGTGCTCGACCATAAAAGATATTATTCATAAAAATAGAACAACCATTATTCTCAGACTTGAATGAATAACCGTCTTGCATTAAACAAGATCCAGATATAATGTTCATGCTCAACGCAGGTACATAATAGCAATTATTTAGGCTTAAAACTAATCCCGAAGGTAGATGTAGAGGAAGTGTGCCGACTGTGATCACATTGAACGAGAACCAGTGAAATGAACATCTATAACATGTATATTAGATATACCTTCTTTCTTCTTCTTGACAAGGCTACTCTTCAGATCAGCCAGATACTTGGAGCAATTACGCTTCCAGTGTCCCTTCTCCTTGCAGTAATAGCACTCAGCATCAGGCTTAGGGCCGTTCTTAGGTTTCACAGGAGGCGTGGCAGCTTTCTTGCCACCCTTCTTGAATTTTCCCTTAGACTTGCCCTGTTTCTTGAAACTGGTGGTCTTGTTGACCATCAACACTTGGTGCTCTTTCTTGATCTCAATCTCAGCAGCTTTTAGCATGCCAAAGAGTTCAGGTAACTCCTTGTTCATGTTCTGCATATTGTAGTTCATCACGAAGTTCTTGTAACTTGGTGGCAGTGATTGAAGGACACGATTAATCCCCAGTCTGTTAGGAATCACTATTCCCAAGTCACTGAGTTTCTTCGCATGCTCGGTCATGGCGAGCATGTGCTCACTAACGGAGCTGCCTTCTTCCATCATGCAGCTGAAGAAATGTTTCGATGCTTCATAGCATTCCACGGCCGCATGAGTCTCGAATATAGCTTTCAGCTCATTCATCAACTCATGAGGATCGTGGTGCTCAAAACGTTTTTGAAGATCGGATTCCAGACTGCACAGGATGGCACACTGAACTTGAGAGTACCGAGTTTTCCGAGTCGCGTAAACAGCTTTTACTTTATCGGTTTCAGTTTCTGCAGGAGGGTCACCTAGCGGTGCATCAAGCACAAATTGCAGATTTCCGCCAGAGAGGAAGATCCTCACATGACGGAACCAGTCGGTGAAGTTGCTACCGTTGCTCTTAAGTTTCTCTTTCTCTAGGAACTGATTAAAATTGATTGAGGACGCCATCTCTACAACATATATTTGCAATAGTTTAGACTAAGTTTATGACAAATTGAGTTCAAATTTTAATTCAACATAATTAAAAATCTAGGTGAACTCCCTCGCATTGTCTTAGTGATCACACGAACCAAATCCACCGCACCTAAACCCGATCATCACGAGAAAAGGTGTGATTTCAATGGCGAACACTCAAAGTGTTCATCATATCAACCATATGATTCATGCTCTACCTTTCGGTATCACGTGTTCCGAGACCATGTCTGTACATGCTAGGCTCGTCAAGGCCACCTTAGTATCCGCATGTGCAAAACTGTCTTGCACCCGTTGTATGTACTTATTGAATCTATGACACCCGATCATCACGAGATGCTTCGAAACGACAAGACTTGGTAACGGTGCTACTAAGGATGAACACTTTATTATCTTGAGATTTTAGTGAGGGATCATCTTATAATGCTACCGGCGCGATCTAAGCAAAATAAGATGCATAAAAGGATTAACATCACATGCAGTTCATATGTGATATGATATGGCCCTTTTGTCTTTGCGCCTTTGATCTTCATCTCCAAAGCACGGACATGATCTCCATCATCTTCGGGCATGATCTCCATCATCGTTGGCGTAGCGTCAAGGTCAATGGCGCCGTCTTCATGATTGTCCTCCATGTAGCAACTATTACAACTATTTTGAAATACTACTCAACATGAAATTTAAAGACAACCATAAGGCTCCTGCCGGTTGCCACAATACAATAATGATCATCTCATACATATTCATCATCACATTATGGCCATATCACATCACCAAACCCTGCAAAAACAAGTTAGACGTCTCTAATTTGGTTTGCATATTTTACGTGGTTTAGGGTTTTCGAGAGAGATCTAATCTACCTACGAACATGAACCACAACGTTGATACTAATGTTTTCAATAGAAGATTAAATTGAATCTTCACTATAGTAGGAGAGACAGACACCCGCAAAGCCTCTTATGCAATACAAGTTGCATATCGAACGAGGAACAAGTCTCATGAACGCGGTCATGTAAAGTTAGTCCGAGCCGCTTCATCCCACTATGCCACAAAGATGCAAAGTACTCAAACTAAAGATAACAAGAGCATCAACGCCCACAAACCATTGTATTCTACTCGTGCAACCATCTATGCATAAACCTGGCTCTGATACCACTGTAGGATAACGTTGCACAGAAAACAAAAATTTTCCTACCGCGAACACGCAATCCAAGCCAAGATGCAATCTAGAAGACGGTAGCAATGAGGGGGTATCGAGTCTCACCCTTGAAGAGATTCCAAAGCCTACAAGAGGAGGCTCTTGTTGCTGCGGTAGACGATCACTTGCCGCTTGCAAAAGCGCGTAGAAGATCTTGATCACGATCGGTTCCGGCGCCACGAACGGGCAGCACCTCCGTACTCGGTCACACGTTCGGTTGTTGATGAAGATGACGTCCACCTCCCGTTCCAGCGGGCAGTGGAAGTAGTAGCTCCTCTTGAATCCGACAGCACGACGGCGTGGTGTCGGTGGTGGTGGAGAAGTCCGGCGGAGCTTCGCTAAGCTACGCGGGAGATATGGAGGAGAGGGGGGCGGCTAGGGTTTGGGAGGGGGTGGCCGGCCACTTCAAGGGGGGCGGCCAGCTTGTGGTCTTAGGGTGGCCGGCCCCCTCCCTTGGCCCCTCATTATATAGGTGGATCCCCAAGTGTTGGTGTCCAAGTCTTCGAATAAGACCCGAACCAAAAACCTTCCATAAGAGGGGGAAACCTAGCCAAGCTAGGACTCCCACCAAAGGTGGGAGTTCCACCTCCCATATGGGGGGGTGGCCGGCCTGTGGTCTTAGGGTGGCTGGCCCCCTCCCTTGGCCCCTCATTATATAGGTGGATCCCCAAGTGTTGGTGTCCAAGTCTTCGAATAAGACCCGAACCAAAAACCTTCCATAAGAACCTTCCGCGACATTTTAATTCACATAAAATGACATCCTATATATGAATCTTATTCTCCGGACCATTCCGGAACTCCTCGTGATGTCCGGGATCTCATCCGGGACTCCGAACAAATATTCGAACTCCATTCCATATTCAAGTACTACCATTTCAACATCCAACTTTAAGTGTGTCACCCTACGGTTCGTGAACTATGCGGACATGGTTAAGTACTCACTCCGACCAATAACCAATAGCGGGATCTGGAGATCCATAATGGCTCCCACATATTCAACGATGACTTTAGTGATCGAATGAACCATTCACATACAATACCAATTCCCTTTGTCTCGCGATATTTTACTTGTCAGAGGTTTGATCTTCGGTATCACTCTATACCTTGTTCAACCTCGTCTCCTGACAAGTACTCTTTACTCGTACCGTGGTATGTGGTCTCTTATGAACTTATTCATATGCTTGCAAGACATTAGACGACATTCCACCGAGAGGGCCCAGAGTATATCTATCCGTCATCGGGATGGACAAATCCCACTGTTGATCCATATGCCTCAACTCATACTTTCTGGATACTTAATCCCACCTTTATAACCACCCATTTACGCAGTGGTGTTTGGTGTAATCAAAGTACCTTTCCGGTATAAGTGATTTATATGATCTCATGGTCATAAGGATTAGGTAACTATGTATTGAAAGCTTATAGCAAATAACTTAATGACGAGATCTTATGCTACGCTTAATTGGGTGTGTCCATTACATCATTCATACAATGACATAACCGTGTTATTAATAACATCCAATGTTCATGATTATGAAACTAATCATCTATTAATCAACAAGCTAGTTTAAGAGGCATACTAGGGACTTCTTGTTTGTCTACATATCACACATGTACTAATGTTTCGGTTAATACAATTATAGCATGATATATAAACATTTATCATAAACATAAAGATATAAATAATAACCACTTTATTATTGCCTCTTGGGCATATCTCCTTCAACACACCCCGAACTTGTTTTCCCTCCCCGGGGGAAGGATGGAGCTTTGTCGGCATCACGATGTGCCGGACTTCGAGGAGGAGAGGTCCTGGCAGCTTCTTCGGAAGTCTCCGGCCTCGTACCAGGAGCACTCCTGTTAAGCACCAGGGCGGCCCCGAAAAAAGAAAAGGGTGCAAGAGTTAGTTGTGGGACAGCAAGTACGAAAATTTAAACCAGAAAAGATTTGACACCAGCGTCTTACCCAGAGGCGATCGGGATCTCGCGCCTGTGCTTCCTCCCGGTAGGCCCAAGGCTGCGCTTCTTGTAGCGCTTGTCGGGGGGAGCTTCGTCAGAGCCGGCTTCGGAGGCCGGGGTCTTGCGGACTCTGGAAGCCTCGTTGGTGCCGACACCCTCAGCCGAGGCCTTTCCTTCCGTCCTTTCGAGGCCAGGGCATCCAGAAACTCTTGGCCAACCTTGGAAGCCAGAGGAGCCACGTGCTCCTGGACCTGAGGGTTCTCATCGGCTGAAGGGGGTACTACAAAGGAAAAATTTATAAGACAGAGGAGATGTACAATGTACCTCGAGAACAATGACCTCATCATCAGTATCAGAATCGTTTGCCGGATGCTGAGTTGAAAAGTTACCGGGGCGCCGAAAGTGTGTGGGGCCCATCTTGTGTTTTCCCTTTACGTAGGGATCTGCGTCCACGTCGTCGTAAAATTGGCGTTTGGGGGCGAAAGAGGGCGGCTCCTCAGAGCGGATCCGAGAAAAGTTCTGCAACATAACAAAAAAAAACCAAGTCAGTGTTACGTTTTACAAACATACCGGAAGCAGTTTCCCGGAGATCTCGAGATCTTACTCGGGGCGGCGGAGGATCGGAGCGGCTGTAAGGCTTCAGGCCAAACTTCCCGTTAGGCAGCATCTCGGTTCGGCAAATCTCCTTGGCCTTAAGGACCAAGTCAGTTTGGCTCAGCGTGTGGGTGGTAATCCTTGTCGGATCCCTTAAACCCGACATTTGGCTAATCTTGTGAGCGCGGCATTGGAGGGGCAGAACCCGGCGCGAGAGGAACAACCGGACTATATCATCGGAGTAGAGGTTGGTCTCCTCCTTGAGCCTCTCGACTAAGAGGGCAACCCGCTTGGATTCTTTGTCATCCTTGGGATGGTGCAACCAGTTGGTCATAGCGGGAGGCCCAGGAACATACACTGGTAGATTGATAAAATCTACCGGGCCTCCATTCCAGAAATAGAAAAAGGATATTTTCTAGGTTCGGACTGATTCCAGACCGGAAAAATTATAGAAGATTCTCCCTTGGCGGGGCGCAAGGACGCACCCTCCACAGCGGACAAAGGGTTTGGGGAGCGGAAGTTTCCGATCTTCGATCGAGTTCTTCCACAAGTTGTAGAAGTAAGAGAAGTTGTCAACAGTGGGAGTGATACCGGCGTATCCCTCCATCAAAGCAGCAAAAGAAGAAAGGTAAAAGATAGAGTTGCCCGGAAGGTGGTGGGACTGAAGCTCATAGAAATCTAGAAACTGCCGGAAGAAATCCGACACTGGAAGGCCTAAGCCGCGCTCAAAATGGGCGGCAAAGAAAACATATTCGCCTGGCCTGGGCGCAGGCTGCCGCTCCTTGCCGGGAATTCGGCAGAAGACCTCCTCCGGTATCCTTCGGGACCGGTAGAGCCAATCTATCTCGGCCAGAGTCACGTCGGAACCTATCCAGGATCCGCGTGTGTATGAATCAAGATCTATGCCAGCGTAGTTGGCATCGGCGCCCTGGCTCGAGCTGTCGGGATGCTTTCCTTGGTCGCCGGTAGCTTGATCTGAGCCACTGGCCTCTTCCTCGGATAGGGCGAGGTCCTCCTCGAGCCCATCGTCAGGTTGATCTACCGGGGGTTCTTCCCTGATGAGATTTCTGGGCTCTCGCTGTGCCAGGTGCTGGCGGAGAGTGCCGATAAAGAATCTTTGGACGACATTTTTGGCTAAGTTCGGAAGCTAAGTAAAAACAAGCTTCCTCAAATCTATCTCTTCGCGAAGATCTACGCAAGAGAGAAAAACGAGAAGAAAAATAGGGGATAAATACTCTACCGCGCCCAAGAACAACATTAAACATAAGGGAGGTGAACCAGATCAAAAGGACTAACCAGAGAATGGAGGCGGAGGGCCTGATGGTTGAAGCGCTCGAGGGTGCCCCGGAGTTCGTCGAGGAGAGCGTCGGCGGCGGCGAACGGAGAAGCGGAATCGGGCGCCGTGACACGTCTCTGGACATATCAAGAGCACCGCCGCGAGAACTTGGCGGAGCAAGAGAAGTGCACTCGGCGGTGCGCTCCTATGAAGGTTTGCCGGAGAGCTTGAGTGTGACGGCGGATGGCAGCGCGGAAAGATCGAGCGGCACCAGGCGCAGAGGGCTAGAACTTGGAGAATGCGAGAGGAAGTGAGAGCGTGGGGGACGGAAAGGAACCATCGCGCCCTTTATAGAAGAGGATAGTGGGCCGAAAAATAGCCAGGCTCGCTCCGCTTCTCCCCGTGGGCTGCCACGTGGCGCGGAAATACACGAGCTGCATAGGGGTGCCACACCGAGGGCCACAGGGATCCGGTGCGACACATTAACTGCGCGGGAGTCGAAGGATTTGACGGCTGACACTGGCGTGTCAGATATAGTGCGCATGTCACTGACAGGCACGATTTCCAATATATTCCCGGCTTCGTCGAGGAAGGTTTAATGGCAAAGCAGCCGGAAAAAGATACCGGAAGGTTTTGTTGAGAACGGTATGTTGATGTGGGTCCGGCAAAGACGCTCGGGAGTTTAACTTGAAACCGGAAGGATTAATCCAGTATGTTTGGAGCAGGAACCTGGCATGGTCCGTCGGATAGGATCCGCCGGACTATACCAGCTTCGGGGACTAATGTTGGGGGGATGACCCCCGGTAGGCCAAAGGCCTGGCAAACTTGCCCTGTTTTAGCTATCAAGATACCGGATTAAAGGTTAAACCGGATGACCAAGTTAAGCTGGCTAGTGATAAGTGAAAGTGTACCGGTATCCCAGGAGGGGTATACCGGAATACAGTAAACATGAGAGAGGCCGGAATACCGGCATGAGCTCGACTGTAGCTTGTCGGCATTCTGGTCAAAGATTCCACCAGGGACTAGAGGACAAGGATGAGCGAAGCACATCAGCTTTAATCGAAGCTCTGAAACCAAAGCAGAAGGTGACATAAAAGGTACCGGACGAGGTCATCGCTCCCTGATTAAAGACAGGACCGGTGTCATCAAGACCAAAGAAGCTTTATAAAGTAGCTTAGCTCATCAAAGATGCCATTAGAGTTGCTTCCCTTCTAAGCCACCCTCTCCCCTGTATAAGGAGAGGGAGCACACCCCTGAGTGGGACGGATCGCACTAGACAGAAGTTGGCTAGCATAGCAAGTAGAACAAGATCTTGTAATCCGTACGTTCTTCAACCTCTGGCCAAGGGCCAAGTTCATCAATCTATACCGGAAGTTCTTCCCAAATCCTTCCCCTTGTTACCAAAACCCTCCCCCGAATCCTCTAGCGCACATTCGACCCCAAGTTAAACCATCCCATAGTATCTGTTTGTTCACCACGACGACAAAATCCTAGTAGTCGTCGCCATATGCCTCGTCCTCGTCATCTACGACCAGAGGACGTTGGCCCTAGGGCGCTGGTCCTTAGTGGCACTTGCACGAAGACTTTCCAATTTTCATCAACAACATCACGCCGGCTCCGACAAGGGAACACCGACAGTGGCACGTCAACAGCTCGCTCCTGCACCAGTAGTCATCGTTAGGTGATTCAAGGACCTCGGTGTAATTTTCATTATGTTTGGAACGCTTTGTGCTTCTTATGAACTCATTGTTGTCGTCAGAAACCCACCGGCGGGCAGCGACGGGCAACACCGTAGAGCCGGGAACAACCTAGAGCTGCGGCTGGCTGAGGTCCCTCCGAGCGACGGCCCGCAAAGCCTTCTGGTCACACGTCCGATACTGATGCAAGGGCGTGCCACCTGACCTATACCTGGTCAGGAAGGTGATGGAGATGCCTCGCTTAGTTTCCTGCATGGCATACACGTAAACATTAAATACGAGCCTCGATCGGCTCTCAGGTTATCCTATGAATCGGCTCAAGGAGCCGATCCACCCATGATTCGTACGGGGTGCACGAATATATGGTGGTCCTGCTTGATCAAGATAAAGCTAATTAGATCTACGACGATTTAGGGTTTTCACCGCATAATTGGATCATCCTACTCCAGGTTGGGCCTCGCGGCCACGCACGGTGATCGTAAGCCGATCCTAAACAAGGCCTAAAAACCAACACGAAGTTGATCACCGGAACATCCTGTTTAGGACTAGCGAACGACACCCTACGTGCCGCTGGATCCTCCCCCCCTTTGTAAGGCCTAACTATTGCAGATATTAAACTAATCCTTGTAGAACAAGGAGCAATCATAACGGATCAGATCTACTAAATAACGATCAAGCGGGGTGCCGCCCCCACACCTAAGATAGGTGTGAGGGCGGCTAGACATGCAAGGGTTGCACTACGATAGCATGTTACGCGAAGAACTATGCTAACCCTAACATATCTATGATAACTACGTTGCTCGCCATCAACAAGGCTTCAGTACGAGCAACGCATGAACAACGTGGAGCTTGTGCTGCCTAGATCGCAAGATGCGATCTAGGCAGCATGTCGCTTACCGATAGAAACCCTCGAGACGAAGGAGTTGGCGATGCGCCGAGATTGATTTGTTTGGTTGAACGTTTGTTGTTTATTCCATAAACCCTAGATACATATTTATAGTCCAGGGGACTTTCTAACGTGGGAATAATCCCCACCGTGCACGATACAAACTCTAACTTTTAATCTAAGATACAATCTACCATAATTAAAGATACACGGGCAATCCAGCCCAAACCCCTCGTGCAAGGCCGCTTCAGAGATCTTCTACGTGTAATCTTCCAAGCCCATCTCTCTTACGGCCCACCTCCTGATTTGGCCAAAATCTGGTGATAACACATGCCCCCCTGGTTTTGGCAATGATAATTCCAAAACCACTCTGTTTTTCCTCTGAAGGGTCATGTCGTGGCAGAGCAGAGCCGTTGCAGTATCCGTTATCATTATGCCCTGTCTTCTCAGCTTCTCTCGCCAAAATTCGATAGCTACGGCGTCATCTCCTCGGAAAGCGTAATGGCATTAAATTTCCACCAGGCTTCCCATTATTTAATCGTGCCGATCGATTAGCCCTCTTCATCACCTTCCTCTGTTCTAGCTATCGGCACCAAAAAAACCCCTCCTCCTGTAGCAATGTCTTCCTCTTCCTCTTCCCTCTCAGGCCTCCCCCTCCAATCCTCGCCGAAGAGGAAGAACGAGGACGACCCTCACTCCGAGGTGAACCCCCTCTCCTCCGACAATGAGAAGAAAAAAGGAGAAGTAGCGAAGGCCAAGGCCTCCCCCTCCGCCAAGCTCCTGCCGAAGAAGCGCTCCCGCATGTGGGCGGACAGCGAAGACGAAGATGACGACGAAGAAGGAGAAGAGGAGGAGGAAGATGAATCTTCCTCTTCCGCTGGGTACCCGCCGACGAAACGCTTCCGCTCTTGGGCGGACAGCGAGGATGATGATGATGACGAGGAAGATGAAGCTCCGACCAAAGGCTGGGGCAGCAGCGACGAGGAGCTTCCTGGGAGCAGCGCCGACGACATCGACGGCGGTGATGACGAGGACATCGACGACTAGTAGAATAGGACTAGTAGTAGCAGTGCACTAGGCACCAGATCCCTCTTTTGAGAGCCATCGGCTCTTTCTTGTAAAGCCGCTCCTTTGAATTAATGAAATTGTTCTTTCAATTCATCCTTCAATTACTCCAATTTCATTCCTTCCGCCTGTTATGCCAAGACCGATAGCAACGTATCGGATTTCTTCTCTTTTGGACGCCCGTGAAGCCGGACTCACATGCCGATTAGCCCGTTGGTCAAGCACTTCCCAATTTCAGACTGCGATTTGACCATAATTTTCCGCAATCCCTTAGCCGATGACTACTCATCGGCTATTTTGAGAATCCAGTCCCTTTCAGGACGGTCCAAAACCTGTAAAAGCCAACGGCCTCTTTTCCCGATTCCTCTCCATAGCTTCAGTAGTCCTCCTCCGCAACACCTTACTACTTCAGAGAAGATCATAATGCAGGGCCAGTCGATGTGACTCCAATCGGCTCCCAAATCAGAGCATCTACCAAGTTAACTGCCCCCCGAGCCTTAATCAAGGCGAGAATACCGGCGAGGATGCACAGGTCTCAAGGCGAGAATACCGGCGAGGATGCACAGGTCTTGGTCTTGTGTAACTGTACTAGAGTCGATGGCTACGCATCGGCTTCGCTTCTTGCGCAAATTTTTTTTTTATTTATTTGGCCGATTTTTCTTAATCGGCCCCCAATGTTTCACTGCACGCATGTTTACACACGCTTATCTGCACATGTTCATCTGACTGTATGCCCCCCGAGCCGAATCTGCCAAATGACTGCAGATATCGGCTTCTATGGTTAGCCAGGGCACTGCACTTGCACGTCGGCTCCGTAAGGATTCGTGCTGACTTTCATCTGCCGACGTGGCCGCTGCCCCGTGGATCAATGCTGAACACAAGCAGAACACGTGGTGAAGATAATTTTGGCCGATTGCTGGAATCGTCCTCCATATCCATTGGAGCGTTGACTGAAGGTTCTGTAATGGTTCCTTCATAATTTTTGGGGCCGGTCACAAGGATCAGCCTCACCCCGTTTGCTCATTGGTTTAATCTTGCTACTCGGTCAGGCTGGATAAAACCAGCCCAACCTCTGACTTGATGCGCCTGCTGTCGTCCACCTTGAGTGCATCGTAGAATCGTGGAGCACTAAGCTCCGCCGGAAGGACGAGCACCATGTTTGTGCCAGCCGATGTTTCATCATCGGCTTTCCTTTGCTTGGGGCGCCACTCCATTTTCCGTGGACGACCCTCTTCATCCAGGGTTCGCTGAACCTTTGCAGCCAGATCAGGTCGTGCCTTCCTTAAAGTATGCAGGTATAACCTTTCGGCTTCCTCCAGGCCGCGCAATCGCTGAACCCTGCGCTTTTGTGAACGGCTGAGTCCGTCAGGGCACCACCTTGGACGGTGGTACCTGTCTTCTTCTTCTTCTTGCCCCTCGTCTTCGGAATCCTCGAGACCTGCCCAGCGAGGGGACTCAGCGCGTTTGCTCTGTGGCGGGAGAGGCCCTAAGCGCTTGAACACAGACACGTTGGCTGCCTCCTTCTTCTTCTGGTTGCATTCTGGGCAATTGCCGATTGTGGGCAATCGGCTCATTCCTGAATCCCAGCAGTGTCTGAAGAAGGGGCAGTCCCAATGCCTGGCATTGTCATCTTGCTCCCTTGATTTTTCTATGGCACGGCGCTTGTGCTCCTCCTCCTCATGATCATGCCGACGATATCTTCTGGCTTCTCTAGCCAGACGATCTCCTTCATCATCATAGCTGGACCATCGGCGTTGGTCATACTGACTTACATACTTGTTGAGGAGGTGATCAGAGAGGGGTCGCTGATATCTTATGTTCTTCACCTCTCCCCCTGTGACGTAGCGCTTGCCATCATGATGGAGCCGATCGCGTGGAGCGGCCTCCTCTGTGTCCTTGCTACGAGAGCAGCTGCCCTCGTCTCCATCTTTGCCAGAGTGGTGCCCAGGTCCTACCATGTTGATGCTGAACGAGGATCCTGGCTGGCAACCTTCAGGGTAAGTGCACTCCACCATGTTAACGGCGGGAAAGGGCTGGGTGTCGACCTTCATGGCGTACTGGTTGAAAATTAGACGCCCTTTTTCTATCGCCGCTTGGATGTGCTGCCGCCATACCCTGCAGTCGTTGGTGGCATGGGATAGCGAGTTGTGCCATTTGCAGTATGGCTTTCCGTTCAGCTCTTGCACCGTGGGGAATTTGAGACCTTCAGGAATCGTCAACTGTTTCTCCTTGAGCAGGAGGTCGAAGATTTGCTCAGTCTTGGTCACGTCAAAATCAAATCCCCTGGGTGGGCCTGGTGGCTTTACCCATTTGCGGGACACGGGGTTCCTCCCGAGTCCATTCAGCCATCGCTACCTCTTTGTCTGCCGCATGAACTCCGTCTTCGTCTGCATCGACCAGGACTATCTGCACGCTTGAACTTGTCTTGGTACAGGTCCGGTGGCGCTGTTCATATGCCGATAGTTTCGAACCATGTGCGCCGGTGAGGGATAATCGCTTGGGAGGCCATGTCCTTGAGCTGTGTTGCAAGGCCTGCTACGCCAACTCGATCGCTTCTTTTTCAGTTATACGAACCGAATAACATCGGTTCCTAAGATTCCTGAAGCGCTGGATGTATTCTGTCACAGTTTCTCCGCGCTTCTGACGCAATTGTGCTAGATCGGCAATGCCAGACTCGGAAGCCTCTGAATGGTACTCCATATGGAACTGCTCTTCCAACTGCTTCCAAGTCCGGATGGAGTCTGGTGGCAAAGAGGTATACCATCCGAAAGCCGATCCCGTGAGGGACTGTGAGAAGAACCTCACGCGTAGTTGATCCGACACTGAAGCCGGTCCTAGTTGCGCCAAATATCGGCCGACGTGCTCGATGGAGCTGGAACCATCCGATCCACCGAATTTGGAGAAATCGGGGAGCCGATATTTGGGTGGTAGCGGGATCATCTCGTAGTCATCGGGGTACGGCTTGGAATAGCCGATTGCCCTCCTTTTCGGCACCATGCCGAATTGGTCTCTCGGTATGGTGCTGATCGATCCGCCGTCTTTGGCTGCAGGAGTTGAATTCTGAAGATTCGCCGGGGTGGCGTACTTAGCCAGCCATGTTTGCTTTTCCAGCTCTGAGCCAACTGCAGGAGCTGAGCTATGGAGGTTCGTCGGGGTGGCGTACTTAGTTAGCCACGTCTGCTTCTCAAGCTCTATCGCTGACGTCCCTCCTGTTTTCCCAGAAGTCCCTGATGTTGTGGCCTGGTTTGTGAGTGCCCAGTTGCCACAATCTAGCACATACGTGCACGTGTACCCGTGAGGGATCTCCTTAGGCGCCTCGGGCAAGAACTGGTAGTCACTAGGGTCACCACCGATCTTGTAGACGACGAATGCCGGTGTAGCCGGCACTTCTGGTGCTGCCAACGCATATGGCAGCGGTGGACGGGACTGGAGTGGCAACTCTCCTTGATGCGTCCCGAGAGCTGGTCCTGACGGCGAGTACTGGTGCCTCATGATCTCCTGGATCACGCGAAGAGCGACACGTTCCAACGTGTTGACCAGGTTCTCAGAGTGGCGGTGTAGCGAGTGAGCCACCAAGTAGTTGATCTCCTGCCGCAGGGACCTGGTGCGTTCCTCCGACGGGGCAGAGAGGTCTATCCCATCGAGTGCACCTTGCGGTGAGAACCCCTTCCATCTGATGCCATGTGAACGGGTTCTCCGAAAAGAGCCGATGAGGTCGGCTTCGAGGGTGACTTTGATCTCGTCATACCTCTTCTTGAGCTCGTCGGGCAGCTCCTCGTAGGTGATCGCGGCGTGCCGTCCGCCATCTCAGATGTAGATGGCGATGTGGTTGATGTAGAAGCTTGTCCCACCGGGCGTGCCAGAATGTGTTGTCGTCAGAAACCCACCGGCGGGCAGCGACGGGCAACACCGTAGAGCCGGGAACAACCTAGAGCTGCGGCTGGCTGAGGTCCCTCCGAGCGACGGCCCGCAAAGCCTTCTGGTCACACGTCCGATGCTGATGCAAGGGCGTGCCACCTGACCTATACCTGGTCAGGAAGGTGATGGAGATGCCTCGCTTAGTTTCCTGCATGGCATACACGTAAACATTAAATACGAGCCTCGATCGGCTCTCAGGTTATCCTGTGAATCGGCTCAAGGAGCCGATCCACCCATGATTCGTACGGGGTGCACGAATATATGGTGGTCCTGCTTGATCAAGATAAAGCTAATTAGATCTACGACGATTTAGGATTTTCACCGCATAATCGGATCATCCTACTCCAGGTTGGGCCTCGCGGCCACGCACGGTGATCGTAAGCCGATCCTAAACAAGGCCTAAAAACCAACACGAAGTTGATCCCCGGAACATCCTGTTTAGGACTAGCGAACGACACCCTACGTGCCGCTGGATCCTCCCCCCCTTTGTAAGGCCTAACTATTGCAGATATTAAACTAATCCTTGTAGAACAAGGAGCAATCGTAACGGATCAGATCTACTAAATAACGATCAAGCGGGGTGCCGCCCCCACACCTAAGATAGGTGTGAGGGCGGCTAGACATGCAAGGGTTGCACTACGATAGCATGTTACGCGAAGAACTATGCTAACCCTAACATATCTATGATAACTACGTTGCTCGCCATCAACAAGGCTTCAGTACGAGCAACGCATGAACAACGTGGAGCTTGTGCTGCCTAGATCGCAAGATGCGATCTAGGCAGCATGTCGCTTACCGATAGAAACCCTCGAGACGAAGGAGTTGGCGATGCGCCGAGATTGATTTGTTTGGTTGAACGTTTGTTGTTTATTCCATAAACCCTAGATACATATTTATAGTCCAGGAGACTTTCTAACGTGGGAATAATCCCCACCGTGCACGATACAAACTCTAACTTTTAATCTAAGATACAATCTACCATAATTAAAGATACACGGGCAATCCAGCCCAAACCCCTCGTGCAAGGCCGCTTCAGAGATCTTCTACGTGTAATCTTCCAAGCCCATCTCTCTTACGGCCCACCTCCTGATTTGGCCAAAATCTGGTAATAACACTCATGTAATAGATTCAGATCTTTTCTGATAAAAAAATAAAAATATGTAGTAGAAAAATATTCACTTTTCTCTAAATTAGTTGACTCAATGCGTATCTAGATAAAGTTGAGTTAACGGGGTGGAGAGGGTAATAGGCGCATATGTAAAAACAAAGTATTGACAAAACCACGTACTCCGTAACTTGATTGTTTGATTCACGGCAATTGAAAAAACACCGGAGTTCTAATAAACAGATTATGATGTCACTTGTCTCACTTGTCCCACTTCCATGGTTTCACACGGACTACTCAAGCGAGGATCTTGACGAATGACGACAATTTAGGCCTGGCTTTGGCTGCAATGCAAGGTGAAGCACCATGGTGTGGTATGGTTTTGGCGAACGCTACGCGTCGGGCGCCGGATAGGGAGGCAAAAATCGGTCGTCCTCCGCGCTATCCTATGGCGATCCGACGGGCAGAATTAACGTAACACGAATTTTGTGATTTGCCCCCTAATTTTTGTAAACTCAACCCGCAGTCCTTACATCCCCAGATAACCCGAAAGGGTATGTTTCTTTGGGCCTGACCTTTTCAATATTTACGATAAAACTACCACTCGATGACTGATTCGAGTCTCATACATAGTATTGCAACAAAATCTCTCACTCCGCTTACAAAAAAATATGTACTATTACAACAAAAAACTTACAAAAAATTAAACAAATAGTCTTATAAAAAAGTGATTAAACAACAATTATTTTGCTATAGGTTGGTTTACAATAAAAATTGACATCAATTACAATAAAAATCAAAATCTATAACAACAAAAACATGTGTTAGTGGGTGTGAAAAATTGGTTTAAAATAACACATTATATATATATATCCAATTACAACAAAAATCACCAGCTATTTTTACCAAAAATTATTGGCGATTACAACAAAATAATTTATGGCAAACGTCCAGGTAAACATTACAACATCTCTGACATGCTTTCTCTATAACTTTTATACGTACTTGTTACAAAACTAATGAACATATACAACATCTCTACGAAAAAAGTGTCCATGACTAAAATAATTACACCAAAAATCATAAAAAATTACAACAAAAAAGTCATGTGTTTATAACATATCAAGAAACACACATTTTTGTAACATATCACTTAGAAAAATCTTACAAAGATATGTCGTGTGAGTTTACAACAAATTTTTTATGTAATTGTTACAATCCGGAAACAACAGTGTAGATTTCTTAAAAAAAAAACACTCCAGTTTTAGGCCGAAAAACTAGGCCCATACAGGACCGCGCGGAAGCGAGCCACGACGACCGATCGCTGGCGAGCGATCGGTCGCCGGATCGGAAGCGTTTTCCTTGCCAAAATGCCAAGCGGTCAGCGGTGGCTGTGCTTTGACGATGCACCGGCCGTGCACCCAGCACGTCACAACCCCGCTGGTCCAACTCTTTGGGATACCTGTATAGGAAGTTTGGAATGCTTGTATATGAATTTGGAATACCAAGTTTAGATTTGGTGTCACCAAGAAAAAAAATCTTGAGGCCCGACCCTCCAGAAAATTTAGCGATACGCAAAAATTCTTTGAGATGCCATTATCAAAAGGTAACCCTTGACTAAAATTTAAAACAAAGAGGACATCGGGAGATTCCAACTAAGTGATGTAAACATCGTGACCCGAGACAAGACGGCAGGTGCCCCCCATGACTGGAGCAACTAGCATGTAACTTGCATTTAGTGATAATAGATACAGATGGCCGAATTAGACTAAGTATTTGAAATCCACAGTAAAAGTTGTTTAACTTTGACAATCCATACAACTTTAGTCCAAGCATAATTTGCAAATGCCCAAAGAGAATTCAATTACACAACACCATTTATTTCTGCAAAGAGGTGGGATCAAACAACAATCATCCTTCAAGCTAGCATTAAATTGAATCTTCATCTTCTGCTAAATTTACTAGCAAAATTGGCGCAGCGGCACGCCGCGCCGGTAAAAGTATACTCAACGTTACAATACTTGCATAGTAGTGCTATGTAGGGAAATTTCATAAATATTTCTGGTACACGCAAATATGAGTCAAAACCTATAGTTCAATGGTAGATTAAGCAGTTGATGTTGCTTGTCCCATACGCATGCACCTGCACTTCTACAGTTTTAAGGCTTATATGGTCTATGATTCAGCAATTGGTCGAAAGCAGACCGCATAGATCAGTAAGCCAACCTGGTCTTCAGCAAGACTCAGTACCTAGTGATGCAATCACCAATGTGTTCCATCATTATCCCCGAACAATGACGGTCAAACAGTACAGACAGATTAGAGAACACATTATTTACAGGCAAAATGTATTTTAGGAAACGCCTAAGTAGAGGCAATCCATTATATGTATGCTTTGGAGCCAACTATCAAATGTGGCCGGTCTGACTGCCATCGCAATAACTTAAGTGTAAGTCATTGTTATACGACCGAGTTGTCCGATTTTGCCTGCACGAAGTAGATCCTGAAAGCGCAGCTGTAAGGAACGATACCAGACTACATGATATATACATATAATCATTTTTCTTGTGCCCTTCTAGTCGTTAGACCCAGCTTTCCTAGTAGTAGTCTTCATCGTCAGAAGAAAGAACAATGATCTCCTTTCCCTTGACCAAGGGTGACTGACTGGGAGGACTATTGTTTCCTTTGTAAGGTGGTCAACATTTTCACCGTCGGCGAAGCCAGCACTCTTCGCCGCGGTAAGCTTCTCGGTTCTCGCCGAATCAGTGGCATCGAGGACCCGTGTGATGGCAATGGCTCTATAACCCAAAGAAAGTACGGCTCGAATACCATCTGAAAATCAACAACATAACTTCGTCAGTGGATAATACTGAGATATAACTAACATACCAGTAATTTTCAAGCAAGGAGAGGATCTTTGCCTTCTCAAAGCTATGGGAAATGCATCCATAGAGCGTTTACCTAATACATTGTTCCATGTACATGTGTTGCATGAAATGTCAGTACCCCAACATCATTCATGCATTTACGTGATATTCTTTCCCAAAATTTCACTTTTCGATGAAATGGCTGGCTTCTTCTGCATTAAGAGTAATTTTATTTCCATTCATGTTTTCATTAGCACAATATGTTTGAGACACTGATTAGTGCATGAAGACCACTGAATTTCTTCTGAGCACCAAGGAAAATTAAAATAACAGGTTGTTTTTTTGCCTTGCGACCTGATAGCTCCCTGAACATGCAAACTTAATTTAAACTTCCCTAGAATGCTAAAAACCAAAGAAATCATTTCTTATCTGCGGTGACGTACCAACAAATTAAAGAAGCAGAGCATGCAAGAGAAATCAGGTTTTTAGTTGAAGAGAGTGCCATCATGCATTTAGTATATATCACTATTTGGTGTGGGAATAAAAAAAGGTACATAGTCGTACTGACTTACTAAAGTCTGCAAAGTATGTAGTGACTATGCAATTATTCATCGTTAATTATCGCAAAGTTACACAGTTGTTTTCTGTACCGGCTTATTTGCAAAGAAATGTAACACCTTAATTTTATCAAAATTAATATGCAGCAACAAACTACTTGAAAAGTCATTCTAGTGCGTTGATATCACCCAAACTTGGTGTGTGAGAGATTGCAAGTTAATTACTCTAGAATCCGGGAGACATCATTTAATAGAGCAGTGAAGTCTAGTCAGACTCTAAACTATGTACTGCCAACACAAGTAAGAAGCATGCGTGCAAAATAAAGGAAACCATGTCATTTGGATTCCTCTATGTATATGTTGGCTATTAGGTTCTCATGTGACATTATTTGTAACTCCTATGATATTATTTGTAATCACCTTACTTGAGAAGGGAAAGAAAAGTTTCTCTATCTCTCATAGGTAGATTGTTTATAATCACGCTAAGTAAATTCAAGAGTAACAAAATAGCACTTTTGCAATAGAGACAAAGAGGATAAGAACCAAAGGATCGAATTGGCCCATCTATTTGATTTTCTGATGGTCTTGAATCTCTCGAAGCTATGGTCCTGTCAACTCTAGTTTCTTTGGCAGATTCAGCATTGTAAATCTGAATGGTTAAATCATAGAAAAATACATCTTTGTAACTAATTGAAGAATTGATGATAAAATATGAATGGCCTTCGAAAGAGACAAATATGGTCCCAAATTTTCAACTACAAAAACAAATGGTTGCATTTCTTTGAATAGCTAGCAGTACTCTGATGATAGAAGAAGAGTGACATTCAGATCAAGCGGAGACATGCACAAACTCAGTATGAACCTTAAGGACATTACACGGGATCTACAAAACGCGGAGACATGCAAAAACTTGGTATGGACCTTAAGGCCACTACACTGGGTCTACAAAACGGCTAATGCTTGCTTTTTTGGTGAGTGCGCTGGGTTGGCCGCCCTTTGATAGAGGTAAATCTGTTAGAAGCTTTGAAAGAAAAGGTTATTGTTCAGAAGAAACTTGTTTTCGAACTTTTGCAGAATCAAGAAAATAACCAAATGATGTCTACGAAATAATCCATATGGTATCACTACATAAGCAGGTTGGGAGGACTTACAAATCAAAGTGAGTGCAACTCTGAGAATACAATGCCACATAAAATTCCATTTCATTTTTATCAATAGAGTTTCACCTAAGATGTACTGTACAAATTAAACTTCCTGTGCAACTGGTGGGAAGAGGAGCCATTAAATTCAGCATGTATATCCCGACTCAATGTCACCTAAGGTGTAAAAATCTTCTTGCAACTGGTAGAAAGAGGATTTATTAAATTTATCAAGTATATAACACTTACAACCTTTGGTGGAAGAGCAAGATCTACATCTCAGCATATTTCCGTCCGCCTTAGCACTATGCCCTTCAATACTTTTTCCTTGAGAAGAGTCATGGCCCTGTGGCCCTCAAAACTCGCTGACCCTGTAGTAGCAGTCTCGCGATGTACTGTCAAAGAGTGGCTTTGTGTCAGCAGATATAATTTCATCAATAAAAGTATATAAATATAAGGGACATATCAAACTCAGAATCGAACTTACTCCACCAGCAAAAGTGTCTGACTGGTGAGTGACCACGGTCACATTTTTTCTTCATTTTGCAGGAGATTAGGGACCGTCAACCAAAATGAAGAAATAAGGGCAATGGTAAAAGTAGCAAATCAAAGATTGCGTGACACAACTGCAAGCAGGGAACACACATCAAAAGAAAATATATTTTTCCTTTTAATAACCAAAAAATTTGCAGATATACAACACGGTCTAGGCAAACCAACAATTACCTTACAGAGCCACCGTTTCTGAGCAAATTGGCCAAGCACGCCGAAGCACAGTAACATACTTCCACAGTAGCAATTTAATAAGTAATAAATCAATTATCTCATCCCTGCTACCTCCTTTAACAACTGGAAATAGTTGCTTAAAATCACCTCATAAAACCGCAGTTTTCCACCGAAAGGAAGCAACCTTCAAGAGCTATCATTCACTCAACATATTTTGTATATGTGCTTTCTAGCAAAACGTATTACTTGTTGCCTAAAATAGCAACGGTCAGGCCTTTACTCAATGACAACAGACATAAAAGTAGGATTATCAGATTCCCAGTGCTGAGTACACTTTTCAAATTCAAGAACAGTGGTCTGTTTTTTTACTTCAAGCTCTAAAAAAAGTAGAGGAGCTACTCAACGTTTTCTGAAATTACGCACGAACATTTTCTGTTGTGATGTCCAAAATGAGAAAAAATAAAACTGAACGTTCTCTAGTTTGGGAATGATCTACAGGATTAAGTACCTCTCTAAGAAACCATTAAATTAGGTACCATAGTGGATACGAACTACTAAGCACCTATTTATATTATGACTGGAGCAAAAAGATAGCACCAACACCAAGATATATTAGAGGAGCTATAACCAACCTGAAGCACAAAAAGCAGAACACCAACGCCACCCCCATCAGGCCAAGGCAGTACACATAAGTACTGATGATATGGAAACATTGCACTTTGTTGTAGAGCCTACAACATCCTCCATAGCTAGCCCTCTGCAAAGATTCCGGCAAGAGAATCAAGAGAACACTTTAAAATTAAGTTATTCCAAACTGGCATTTTAAATACCATACAACACATTATGAACGGATTCATAAGGCAACAAAATAGTTTCCAAGGATGAGAGGTTGGGAGATGCATGTTGCAGAGTAGTGCATCAATCTGTTGGCATTCTTTACATCTAGTTGGGTATCTATGAAAGCAAAATCCGCACCAAACTAATTAGTTTTTTTTTCTTTTGCTTCCTGTAAATTAGGCCTACAATAGTTGAGCTACAGATAACTGAACAAAGTAATTCAGATGATACATTAGGTGATTTGAATGTAGAGCACGATATATTAAGCAAAATTATCATGTATTCAGCGATGGTATTATCAATTTATTTTGTTCACAAATTGGGATGTACCTTTCCATTACTAATCAGCTTGTTTTGCCTCATAGCCGTACACAGCCATCTATCTTAATGTTTGATGCAAGACCAAGGTGCATGAATTGCTAACAACTCAATCTGAGGGGCGAGTAGGCAAGGAAAACGAACCAGAACTACTAAGTTCGCTGGTGCCATCTTCCATGAGGCATGAGGTGGCCGCCATACAGGGAGGGAAGTAGCCAGATCTCAGGGAGGGGAACATGGACTGCAGCTGCCGCAGAGGAAGGCGGCACCCCATGTGTGAAGAACAACAGTACGCCTACCGCAGACCTTGCAGGACGGCCTCCGCTTTGCCGCCGTGCCTCCCATCCCCCTCGGCCTCCTCCTCCTCCATATCCGGTTCCTCCTCCTCTTCCTCCTGCATATCCGCCTCCACCTCGATCCCCGCCTCGTGCTCATCGCCTCTGCCTCGGATGCCACCGAAGTGGGGCGCTCTATGGCAGAGGTCGCCGCCTCCTCTGCTGGATTGGGGGCGCTCTAGGGTGCGGTCGCCACCATAGAGATGTTTTAGAGAGAGGCTAGAGGAGTTATGGAAAAGGATTCACCTGCCACACGAAGATGTCCCGTGCCTTAGTCGCCGTCGTCTCGCGCCGCAATCGCCGTGACCTCAAATCACCATCGCCTTTGCTCGAGAGGTCGAGCGTGTCCATGCCCGTGAGCCCCGCCTTCGCGCGCCTGTAACACGCAGGAGTCGCGGCTCCGTGGGGGAGAGGTGCGGCCCTTGAGCCCGCACCGTGGTGCGCCCGTAAAATGCCGCAGCTAAACACGGGAGCTGCGGCTTGGCACAGCAGCTGTTCGACAACCCTAGCCCCTCTCCCTCTGCTCCTGTATGAAACGCCGCCGCCGTCACCACAGTTCCGACAGCTCAAACCTGCTGCTCGCCGGCACGACCTGGCACCGCACCGGCCTCCTCCGCCGTGGAGCCTAACCTCGGTTGCCGGCGCGATGTCCTCGATGGCTCGGCCTGCTTGCGCAACTCTCCGATGTGGTGGCCGGCCTTCCTTGCCGGTGTGACGGCCTCCTGTCGCCCAGATGATCGCGCTGAGATGCCAAATAGGTGCTGGGCCGGGAAGGATGGCGGAGACGGTGTGGAGGAAGAGAGAAGATGAGACAAAAGATGGGACTGTGTGATCTCTGGAATGGGCACCGCTTTGACCGTGCGGTCACACAAATCCCAAGACTTTGGACACACCAAAAGTAACTACATCCACCCAGGGAACAAAGAGAAACATTAGAAAAGGTAGCATGGAAATTCTAAGGGAACACCCAAAATGTACACGAAAAAATACTGTGCGAATTAACACACGTGTCAACTCCATGTTAACTCAAAAAAAAATCCAAAATTGTGAGAAAAAAGATGTTTGTTACCAAATAAGTATAGTATATATGAATCGCACATCAGCAACCTGACATCTGATACTTCCACCGACACCTGAACATATAAGCAATATAAATAAGTAGTGAGAAACTTGAATAATCTAATTAACTGTTCAGTTATATAGATTAGGCACACAATGCTCTTTCTGTATAGAAAAACTAATCAATAAAGTAAGAACGCATCATAAGTCAAAGAAACGTATCTAATATGACTACTGAAAGATGGCATGAAAGTATCTAATTAGCCTGGTTGAACGGTTCCTAAAATCACCAATCATGGTAAAACTTGTATTTTAGAAATACTAAAACATCTGGATCTTTGTGTTAGGGTAGAACAATACATAAAAAGTAGACAGATCAGGAAATATCTAGATTTTTTAAAAAGGGAAGCAACATAACTCAATTTATAATGGTCCCATGTTCTGTAGCATGTCCTTTAAACATGTGAATGCAAACAAGGATACCACATGAATATATTATTCACATATCTGGATATTAATTGATATCTTCATGATATTAGTATATTACTCATCACAAAATCGCTCTCAAATGTTGAAATCATGAAGCCTAGTACGAATAATACGAGGGTGTCACCAGAACTCAGACCCACCTTTTCCCCTTTTTTCTAAGACAAAAGTTTCAACTGAGAGTTTTAAATTGCATTTTTTGCATCTCATACAATTAAGTACTTGTGTTTTCTTAGTGCAAGCAGCAGCAAATTATGGTGACCAATGATGCATGCACGTAGACTAAGGGTTTTTCATTGTCATTCTGAATTTCTAAACAAACCATGAAGTATTACCAAAAAACATTTTAAATGTTAAAATTTCACTTTCAGAGTAGATGCATGCAGGCGCATGTGTGCACCCTTTCTACAGTACCTTGATGCTTAGACACGCACTGTAATATCATCATTACTTTGCTTAGAAAGGAGCCACACATTATTATGTGTATAATTTTGCACAGGTATGGATAGTCAAATTTCTATGTATTAATACTTGGAAAATTGCTGTTGACATCCAATATAGGGGTGTGTAAATGTAAGAAATTTATTTTGCTTAACATATATCAGTTCTTCAACACCTGGAACACTTATATGCAACTCAAAACCAAGTAAAAAATGTCTCAAAATAAACGAACAAACAAACAAACAAACAAACAAACAAATAATTTCCCATTTTCTATTCATATGTAATTTCTCATCCACAATGAGCAAAATCAAATAAAACAATTGCTACATATAAGGAGGGCTTAATGCAATGATCATTCCAATTCCTATTGAATATCATGCTACTGGGAGCTGTATTCTAGAAAGTAAAAAATGCTACTGGGAGGTAGATGTTTTAAATAATAACATCCGATGCGCGTTATAGTGAAACATATCAATGAGAATACCATGAGATGTAATATAAATCTATACAATTTGTTTTATATATGCATGAGTCTAACATATATTTAATGGTGTTTCTTCTTTACTTTGAATCCTTGATGTTCACTTCTACACACAACTATGTTTCATACATCAGTCAATACAAAAACTTTACCGATTACAGTGAAAACTGGAGTGCGCTTGCACATGTGCATACATGCTACCATCAAACAAATTTCAATGCAAGTAACAATACAACTACTGCAAAACATTTGTGACATATAGAGCCCAGATTTTTTTTAAAATATTTTAAACCCCGATAGCTACCTTGCATGCCTCGATGTTAATTAAGATGACACTATCTCCTACTTAGTTAAAGAACTATATCATAGTAATGTAAACGAGTAACTAGAAAACAAGGCTGGTGTGTATAATAAGGGATCCATTTTATCAATAGATAAAAAAAAACATGCATATATTAGTTCAAATTGTTTTAATTTATTCACATACAAATATAAGGATCTATGGGTTTCCAAGGTTAATCATAAATGTATTATATCTATCTGGTGCAATTCAAATGCATTGCTAGCGGCTTTTTTTCACAGGTACATTTAGATGAAGCTTGGTGCTGTTCACAGGTGAGCTGCCTTTTTTTCTCTTTTAGCGAAAATAAACATGATTACCATTTGTGAGTTTGAATGTTGTATTTCATTCAAGAATGTTATAAAAAACATAAAAATGATATTCTATATTATGACAAATGTAATGATTTACTTTTTACATGAGTGACCTAATGTTAAATGGTATATATATTACTTCCAAAAAATGACATTATGTTTTTAAAACAGTTATTGTAACTTTTACGCTGAGTTCATATTTGTTACAAATTAATCACCACATTGGAGTACATATGATGTTCTTGCCTATACCAGGTGACACAACGGGTCAATAAAAAGGATACTTAAGGACAATTTTCATCATACTTTCTAGCATTGAGCATATATATTCTTTGAAAAAGAACTTTCACTTGAATTGTACTAGTTCATTGAGTTAATTATATTATGTGTGACTACATAGAGGATAGAGTTGTGACTCGGAGGCTAGACATGGTAGTGGACAACTAACCCGAGTTTGGTCCATCGGGAATTGAATCTCAGGTGTCTTAACAAAGACACGCTTGTGCATTCAGTGGGACAGCACATCCCATGTTAGGCTTCTCTGATCTTTTCCTAGTGTGTGTAGGACTCACACGCGCACACACACACATTATGTGCCTAGATGGTGTGAGCATGATGTGTCGAACTAGCCAAGTAGTTGATGTACCTCTTTAAATAAATATATCAGAAAATGGATATATAGGAATTTTAATTCTACCTTTATGATATCCGGGGGAAAATAGGTTGAGTGAAACCATTATATAATTTTTAAGGGTGTGCCACCTCCATCATTAAGATATAGTAAAAAAAAAGTCTGTTCTATGAATAACATATGAGAGCAGTAAACGCATAAATTTGCTCGGAAATTCAGATGTATTAGTGATAAGAATTAACTTTTAGCACATGCAACAAAATTGCACCAGGCTAGATGTGCGTGCGTGCTAGGAACCACATTTTGAAGATACAAACAGATGCACAACCACACAAAGTAGCTAACAGCATGTAAAAGTTATCCTCTCGGACAGAGCTACTTGCACGTACATATGGTTTAGATCATATATAGGTCAGGTACACTAGATTAGTAGTATCACAACGATACAGATAGATATCATATGTTGTGAATATGAATTAGTTTTAGATCATATTTATTCGGGGTCTGGGAAATATACAAATAAAAAACTTATCACAGTAATTATATGAAAATTAAATAGTTAACTCTAGTTACCAAAATATGAGTAACTTAACTTACTCCTATGAAGTAAATACTTTCTTAACGGCACCGCGATTTAAATCTTCCATTGTAGCTTGCTAGAATAGAGCAAAATCAACAATAATTAAAACCCTAGTTAATTAATCAGTACAAGGATTGGCTGAATAGTCAACTGTAGTTTCTATTTTATTTTCTTTTTAAAAGCTTTGCCGTCCCCTGTATATAATCTGTACATATCAGACTCCTTAAGTTATTTAATAAAAAATGCAGTGGGAAACTCTCCCACTGTTTTACCCCAAAAAAACTGTCCAGTTATATTTGGCACACAATGTTCTTTCTGTATAAAAAAAAGATCAATACAGTAACATCGCCTGACAAGACTAAGAAAATATCCAAAATGACTAGGCAGCATGCCTAACTTCAGAAACACCGAAACGTCTGGTGCTTTGCATTAGGATAGAATATTACATAACAAATAGAAAGACCAGGACATCAAAAAAAAAAGTTGGAAGCAGCATAACTCATTTTCCAATTTATAATGGTCACATGTTATGTAGCATGTCCTTAAAACATGTGGAATACAAACAAACACACTGCACGAACCTATTACCCTCAAGTCTTGTGATATTAATTAATATAATATTAATAATAATATATTACTCCTCATCACAAAATTACTCCAGATGTTGAAATCATGAAGCCTAGTAGTACCAACAATACGAGGACGTTATCACCAGAACTCTCCTCTCCTCTTTCCCTTTTTCTAAGGAAAAAGTTTTAAGTTTTAACAAGGAGTTCTCAAATTGCATTAAAAAATTATATCTTATACAGTCAAGGTGACCCATGCATCATGCATGCAGCCTCAGGGTTTTCATTGTCATCCTGAATTTCTAAAACCAGCCATGGAGTATCCCAATTTCTGTTCCGTGCCGGGGCACTGTATTGTCTTCCGGAGTGCTCCCTCTTTGGAGTCGTCGGATCGAAATCGGGCGGTGTTCCCTCTATTCCACTAGTGTCCAAAACGTGGCCCGCATTGATTTCGTCTCCGCCCTGTCTTCACCGTATTCACCTCCAATCCCCCACCCCGCACTGAACTCGTGCTTGTCCGCCGCGATTCCTCCGGCGATTCCGTTTCCTTCTTCGCGCCCGTCGATCAGAGCCTCGCCGAATGCTGCCGCCGGCGACGAGAGGTACTACCGAAACTTCGCTGTGGTGTGTGTTCGTATTATTCTCGAACTGTGCGGCGTTCGTTGTTTCCCGGAGGCGTGTCGCCGTGTTTTTGGTGAGGCGGAGTTGATTTCTGTGTCGATCTCGCTCGAAATCCGCTCGTCTTAGTCCGGCGACGGTGTGTAGTTGTTGTTGAATATCGTCGGTAGGGTGAGGCGCGTCGAATCGTGGTGTTTTCTCGTTGCTGGAGTTGGTTTGCCGTCGGTGAGTAGCGTGCCGATTTCACGCGATTCGCCTCGTCCTAGTCCGGCGACTGTCTGGAGTAGTCGTTGAAGTTCGTCGGGAAGGTCATGCGCGGCGAATCGCGGCGAATTGATGGGGATTGGAGGTTGGTCGCCGTTGTTCTCGGTGCCTATTCCGCACGATTTGGCTCGTCCTATACCGGCGACTATCTGGAGTAGCCTAGGAGTAGTCGTTTTGGTGTTCAGGCGCTGCGAATCGTGGTAGTTCATCCCTCATTCGAGGATGTGTGTTCTGCTCATAGCATTTTTCCGTGCTGGTTTTTGAGGATATGAATCTGCACGTAGTTTCCCTTTAATGTTACATGTGCTAGATCACATAATCATCATATGCAATGTATTTTTTCTGATCATAGTTTGTTCCCTTTTGCTCATCCTGTACATAGTGTGTTCTATTTTTGTAGTTTATGTGGTTTTTCTACATCTCAAATATGATGAATCTGTGGGGTTTTTACATCTCAAATACAGACCTGTAGGCTTTTTACATGTGTGATATGTATACCTGTGAGTTTTTTACATATATCATATGAAGACCTGAGGGTTTTTTTACATGTGTGATATGTATACCTGTGAGTTTTTTACATGTACTATATGAAGACCTGTGGGTTTTTTACATGTATCATATGCAGACCTGAGGGTTTTTTTACATGTATCATATGCAGACCTGAGGGTTTTCTACATCTCAAATACAGACCTGTGGGTTTTTTACATGTGTGATATGTATACCTGTGAGTTTTTTACATTTGTGATTTGCAGCGCCTTTGTGGATAGGGTCGTGAGCTCGTCGATTTCCTTTTTCCTCCCTCATCGAGCCAACTGTGGCTCGGCGTGAGTGGAGCCAAAGGAGGGCAACGGTGCATGCCAGCATTCTATCGTGGAGGGCTGTGGCATAGGGCAAGTATAGACGCACTTGCTTGTTCTCAATTATGCGTGATTTAGGTACCTAGGTCTCATATAGGCAGCACACTTTAGCTAACAGAGGACTTTAGGTAACCATCACGCTAGCTGACTGTCACTAGAGTAATTGCGGACGGCGACTTCTCGCTAACGGCACTAGCAGCAGTACACCTAGCTTAATTACGCCCACATTCAGATTGATTGGTCTCTTACCTCATATCATGCTCTCATATCCTGTCCCAGAAAGGCAACGGGGTGTGTTGCCCAGTTTGCTGGGCCGAAACAAGGACTTGCAACCAAGTTGCAACGCGAAAACACTTGCACTTACCTAGCCACAATTCTGCTACATGCCTCTGTTAGTTGGTTGGACCTGTGGGTTTTTTACATTTGTGATATGTATACCTGTGAGTTTTTTACATATATCATATGAAGACCTGTGGGTTTTTACATGTGTGATATGCAGACCTGATGGTGCCTCCCACTGTAGTTCTTCCTTAAATACATCATGTGCAGTTTTTTTACACTTCTAATATGTAGTATTCCCAGTACTTACACCTGCAACACTGCTCACTATATATATAATTCTTTTTTCGCAGGTACTTTTTCTGGGTATCATTGATGTCATATCTGAATTTTTTTTCAAAATGATCCCACCATCATCTTTGGTAAGAACATTTTTCTGAGTGTGATATGATCGCACTATCATATCTGAATTTTAAAAGTTGTAACATCGTGTGTAATGTAATTTTCTTTTTGAGCCCTAATACCTTTTTGTTTTCTTCTTTGTTTTGCAGAGTAAGTCAAAGACTCCGAAGATCAAAAAGAAGAACAGCTATTCAAAATTCAGGAAGTTAAAAGAGAGGCTACAGTTGAAATCAGTTCCTACAGAGGAAGAAGTTTTAAATGAGAAACCATTGCATAGTGTGCCTCCACTGGAAGGTGTGGTGCCACTTGCAACTGTGGCACCACCAAAAGAGGACGGAGATGAAGGTGACACTGCACGGTGTGCCTCTGCTGGAGATGTAAATAATGATGCTGAGAAGAAATCAAAGAAGGAGTTTGCTGAGAAGAAACCCAAGAAGATTTATGCTGAGAAGAAACCCATGAAGCAGTGTGCTGAGAAGAAACCCAAGAAGATGTATGCTGAGAAGAAACCCGAGGAGTGTGCTGAGAAGAAAGAGAAGGTATTATTGATTTCACACATTTTTTTGGTTTGTGTGTTTTGGTAAACATGATTACAGACATGTTTTAAATTGTTCTTTTTGTTACTGCAGGCCAACTTATTCAACCGGTCTTCACCTATGAAAGTTGTCCGGGTTTGCAAGGCGATGACTAATGATCAGCGGTCTTTGATCACTCGAGCTGATTTTGGCAGTGTCTTAGGCATGAAGTGCTCGAAGCTAATTCCAGAGCTATGCAGATTCTTAATGGAATGTTTTGATCAAGATGAATGTGTGCTTGATTTTGGTGAAAGGGGGAAAATACCCATCACTCTTGATTCAGTTGTCAGAATCATGGATGTGCCAATGGGTAGTCATCCTGTACCGTATCAGGGAAACATTCAAGCAACAAATTTAGTTTTCCAGATGTTGGGTATTCATGATGGCAAGCAACCAACTATAACTTATCTGGAGAAGCAATTAGGTAAAGAATATCCAGCAGACGATGATTACCTTCGGAAGTTCATTATCTATTTGATGTCCTCTGTGTTTGCTCCAACAACTGGAATACTAGTCAGTCCAAAGTGTTATCCTGCGGTTCTCAACACGGAAGCTATTGCAAGTTTGAACTGGGCTGGTTTTATCATTGATACTCTCATCCAGACAGCAAATGCAACAGGAAGTAAGAATTGGTTCAAAGCTTGCATGCCATACCTCATGGTGGGTTTTTTGAACAACTATGTTTTTTGTAGCATGTACTTTTTTAAATTGGAATGCACTCATGCTTTTTGCAGTTATGTCCATCTGTAAATTATGCAAGGAAGCTTTTACTATATAGCATTTAACTTGTCTATTTTTCTGCTATGTAGGTTCTGTATGTAGATTCGCTGGAAACGGATGCATTAGACGTATCAGATGAAGGACCTCGTATATGTATCTGGACAAACAAGATGATCAGGCTTGTTGTTGATCTTGATACAAAGGCGGATGGATCTTTCGGCAATTTACCGGTATAATGAACTATCTCGTAGAACACAAAATATAGTTTACACATCTATTCACTTGGCTATATTTTATTCTTCTGTAATCATAGCTAATGTCTTTTTTCTTTTCTTTTCTTGTTGCACCAGCTCAAGCCTTGTTTCAGGAACAAGCCATCTATATTCTGTTATCAACCTTCTGTGGTTGACATGTTCATCAAGCACCATCTACCAGTGAATGTTGATGATAAGGCAAGATTTATTAATTTGAAGTACTTATCATTTAGGATGTAGACTGTCTCAATAATTACATGTAGTGGATACAGAAATAGTTGTGTACACATTTTTTTAACAGTACGGAAGAACTTACATCTCTCCTTTCACTTGTCTTATTTTTTCAGACGTTGGGTCAGTACAGAACTGCTGTTACAAAAATGTGTACTTCTTTCGAAGATGGTGTAGCTGAGTTCATCACATCTCTACCAAGCAGCAAGGGGCAAAACTATTCGGCCGTGCACAACGAAGAAGTAAAATACAGCAGGAAGAAGGAAAATAAGCGCAAGCGCGAGAGAAAGTACCTAATGTTAAGCAGCCAACTGAAGAAGTGGGGGACCAGGAAGATGATAATTCTGAGGAGTTGAAAGGGAAAAATCCAGATGAAGTAAATGTGGATGCTGGTTGCAAGTTGCCAAAATCCAACAAGAGGGAAACTATGGATGATTACTTTGTTGGAGTGGTAGCTACCAACAAAAAATCGAAGGTTACTTCAACCTTTGATGGAGTGGTAGCTTCAAATAAAACTAGTCTCCAAGATGATCAACCAGATGCTAATTCCAAGGATCAAGATGTAGAAGATGAGAAGGGAACTCAACAAGTTGGTTCCGATGATACCTTGTTGGAAGAAGTCAGTGATGTTAACCACCAAAAACATGAAGTTCCTTCCAAAGCAGAAGTCAGTCATGATTGCGCCCCAAACATGATGTCTCCAGGGAAACTCCATGCTTTGAACCACCTGCAGCTCTATGGTTCAGGTTCCCAATCAAGCACTGATACCCCTCCTGCACATAATGTGGAAGTTAATGATGGAATCACAATTTCAGCTCAGATTCCAAGCAACAACAAGAAGTCAGTATCGTTTTCAGTGGAGGTTAAAGATAATAGCAAAACATCATACTCAGTTCCAATTTCAGAGCAGAAAATCTCAAGAAAAGTGAACCAAGGTAGCCCATTGGTAAGGAGACCTGTGACAAGGTCAATGTCACCAATGAAAGCAACTACGGCTACATCTGCTACCCCTAGTCCAAGGAGGCTAACAAGGCTTGCGGCTGCAGCAATTAAGGCAAACCAGAACAAGGATGACGATGTTTTAGATCGCGCAACTCCTAATGAAAGAATTGAAGTAACTCCATCTGAACTAATTGACTCTACCATGAACAGAAAGTTGGAGCTTGACTTTACAGCCGCAGACCCTGTTCCTGAAACCGAGATGCAAAGGAAGATTCGTGAGCTCCGGGATGACTGCCCTTCTTTTGATCTTGGTCTTGACAACCCGGGCTCTCAGCAAATTGAAACTGAAGGCCAAGTTCAGCAACCAGATGCTACAATGGAAGAACCTATAATCATTTTTAGCAACGAAGACAGCGGAGACTCACTTGATAAGATTTTTGCAACCATTGAAATGCCCAACACAACACCAGCAACTGTGAAATGCAAGGTGGTACACGAGGTTCATGACTCGCCAAGCAACCCAAGTAGCTGCACACCAGTGCCACAACCAAGAAGAATTGTCAAACCTGGACCTACGCTGCAATCACCTTACGGAAATCTTGTTAACAAGCCTACTGTCCCAAAGTCTGATGCTGAATTATACAACAAGGTATGTTCTTATGGCGGCAGAACCAAGCATCCTCTCAATGAAGAGAGGATAATTGACTACGGAGATTACTACATCCTGTTGCGTGACTTGGCAAACTCTATCAAACCAGAGGGGTTGATAAGCAATACCACATGTGAGATTGCTTTGCGAGTTCTTGCTTCTGAAATGGTGAATCAGAAGAAATATGTCATGCCACTTTGCATTGCTGTAAGTAAAATAACATGTCCTTCGTCCTTTTATACTGGAATGTTTATTCTTGGAGATGTCTTAACAGTATTTGTCAGCAACTTACTTCTTTTTTCTTTTTATGGCATTTTTTGAAATGCAGACAAAACTCAGGAGTGCCACATGTAACTTGGACAGAACTGTCAGGAAAGCATTTCAATGCACGCCGTCACATCGCCTAGACCACAAGGACTTTGTAAGTCCACAATCTATCACTAAAAGGCTTTTTTTTTGTTTTTCATCAATCTAGTTGTCACATGTTTCTCCTTGCAGGTTTACCTAATTCTTATCTTACATTCCTTCATTTTTTGCGCGAATGCAGATAATGTTCTCCGTCCTACAAGATCTGACACCTGAAATTAAAGATGTGATGACTGGGCATTATTATCTAATTGTGCTCAACCTCAAGTCAGGGAGGTTCGAGGTCATGGATTCTCTAAGGAATGAAGGGAACAAGGGTCTTATGGCAGATGCTCGCAATATCATAGGAAGCATCAAACATTTTTGGCAGGTCAACTACAGTGAGTCAAAGATTGACATCTCCACATATAAGACTGTCTTCATTCAAACCACAAAACAAGATACAACGTAAATCTTAAATACTGTCAACCCTATTTTCTTCATCACATTTTTTCTTACATCTCTTTTTTTATAAATGTTTTCTCAGCATTTGTTTTTGTTTCTTTTTGCTAGGTACGACTGTGGTTACTTTGTGCTAAAGTTCATTGAATCATGGGATGGAAAAAGGATGCTACCAATCAAAGCATCTGACATGCCAGCATATAGGAAGCTGTTTCTGAAAAAATGGATGGACCGTCAGGAGAACTTGATCAACTGGGAAGAACTACTGTTCAACAGTTGATAGCCAAGGTCTTACCCCTGGTATGGCAATGGATAACTTTGCCGATTTTACTTCCACAATGTGAAAATTTACTGTGGATGATGCTACTTTTATTTTCTACGTATTATACATAAATCTACTTACCAACAAGAACAACAGTTTGGCATAAAATTGATATTGCACTGTCATCATTATGTAGCAACAACCTAAATTGCAGATCAAAGTACATTCAAATCGTAATGTTTCAACACAATGACTGTTTGCATTATAGATTAATGCACCAACTACCAAAACATAAAACATTTTATACATCTAGACCATGTTACGGAAGAAGTCTATTTCTGTTTGCTCCGGTACTGGGGTTATCTTGTTTTTGCATGAAGCTGCAGTGTGCTGATTAGACCCGCAGAGACTGCACTTCACAGGTTTAGAAGCCTTCAAATGCAACCCTGATTGTTTCCTTTTTTCTGCTGGTCGACCTTGTTTTGAAACATACTCTGGATCTTCAACATGATCAAATTTTGTAGAGCTACCTTGCCCAGAATGACCAACATTGCCTACATCTGGTGCCTCATCTTGAGTTGCATTACCTTTCTTTTTATTTTTCCGCTTTGCAGACTCTGCAGCTTTCATTGCTAACAAGTCTTTCTCCAAAGCTAGCATGTATTTGTCTGCTACTGCCTTCCCTTTATCAGAAGTTGATGCTATTTTAGCGACTCTAGTGTACTCATTACACAGAGTACCATAACGTATAAGCTGCCTCTCTTTGTTAGTTGGCTTCCTTTCTGATGGGACTTTTGGCAATTCCATCTTCTCCTCAACTATTGTATCTTCAAGCATTCTCCACCTTCGCAGTATGTATTTTTCTGGAATATACTCAGTAGCACCCAACTGTATCATAACTCTAAAAATATGGCAACATAGCAAACCATCTCTGTTAAACTTGCAACACTCGCAGTTGTAAGTTTCAGTCTCCATGTTAGCCTCAACCCTATATCTGTTCTTACCATATCCGTAAACATATTGTTTAATTGGCATAACATCAAAATTTTGGCCATCAACATGCTGGACATTGTAGGACGTAACTTTCCGCAGTTCTGCTCGGAAACGCAGGTAGATGGGGTGCGTATACACATCCAAAGCTTGTTGTTCTAATGGATAATCACCCCATAGCCTGAAAATCTTGTCTTCATCCTTAAATTCAACTGAATCCTCTGCAACATCAATTTTCTCTTGCAACTTCAAGTACTGTTCGAAAAAATTGTGTAGGCTGTTGTGTGGGCTAATATATCTTTTCAACACTGCATTGAACCCCTCACTCCTAGCAGTAGTTTGTAGGAAAGGGAAGAAGCGTTCCTTGAAATATGCTGGGACAAATGTGGCTCTAAGATGATATAGATCACTCAGATGAGTGTTGTCAGATACATTGTGTTTCATAATCATCTCTGCCCACCTCATTTCAAACTCTTCAATTGACATGCTGTAGTCTATTACTTCATTCAGTTCCTGCCTTAGGTCCTCATGTTTAGACAAGAAATTACCCAACACAGCCTGTGCATTTTGCATGATGTGCCACCTACAGTTTCTGTGTGTGCAATCTGGAAAACATTGAAGAATTGCAGTTCTCATAGCAGCATCTTGGTCGGTTATGAAATTATCTGGTTGTAGTCCACCCATAGCTTCAAGAAATTCCTCAAACAACCAAACAAAACTTTCCACGTTTTCATTCTTTAGAAAACCACAGCCTAGCTGTATAGTTTGGCCGTACCGGTTGATACCTATGAAAGGAGCAAACGGCATGTTGTACTCATTTGTCATGTAGGTACTGTCAAATGAGAGGCAGTCACTGTAGTTTTTGTAAGCCGCTATTGCAGCACCATCAACCCAGAAGATGCGGTCAACCTTGTCAGCATGGTCTGTATGTAGATTGAAGTAGAAGTCTGGATCTTCCTTCTTCATTTTCGCAAAATGAGCAAGCAAAATTGACATGTCCTTGTGCTTATGTTCTTCATCAATGGTAGCCATGAAGTTGCTCAGATCTTTGCTGTCATACGGTACATTAGCTAGCCCGCCATACACTTCTCCCATTATCCTCATAATCCTACCAGCTGACAGGTTTACCTTGTGCAACATCCTAACAAAATCCTTCTCTTCCTTGGGAATCCCTTTATGAGACCTCAAGTACTTTTTCAGGGAGAACTTCTGAACCAATTTGTGATTATGCTCTTCTATGAAGTATGTCACATGCCACTTCTGCCCTTTCCTCTTTACTCTCAACCTAGCCTTGCAATCAGTTTTCTTAGTGATGGTACGGTTCCTCTGCCGAACCGGTGGAGCTTCTAGCTGATTAATGTCCTCATTTTTCCCACTCTTGTTACAAACAAACAATTGCTTGTCCTTCTGGCCATCAAGAGTCGAGTTCTTCGATGTACTACATTTGATGGAAAATCCAATCTTATGGGCGTATTTGTTGTAGTGCATCTTTGCCTCCTCCCATGTATCAAATTTCATCCCTGGGAAAGGTGTTTGGATTTCAGTTTGACTGCACGGTGTCGACTGAACTTCTTCATCATCATCACCTGCTGAATCATCACTTGACAGTGTGTGACCGGATGTAGCTTCCGTGTCAGCAGAAGCACCTATGTTGCTCTGCTCTGGATTTACATGCTTGCTATGTTCTGGATTTGAATTGGCTCCTGTTTTGCATTGCTCTGTATTTGCATTTGCTGCGGTATTGCTTTGCTCTGAATTTTTCGATCCTTCTGCTCTGGTTGTTGGTTTACTTTTGCTTTGCATGGTTGTTCATCCAAATCATCAAGCATTGAATCATCTTCCATGAAAGGTTCATTAAGATCTAGTCCAACGACACTTCTTCCAGCCATGTCTGAAAATAGAGAATAAGATGTAATTCAACTTACTGGTTCCTTAAACAAACCAAACTAGCAATTGTAAAAACTAGCCAGATGCTACAATACAAATGTAGAAACATTTTACATACAGAGTAGTTTGTTTGTTTTTTCAGTGCTTTTGTACTAGTAATAATTTCAGTTATCTACAAAACTAATGTTGCTTTTCAAATCTTCTGATTTTTAATTTCTTATGTATACTTTGAGAATAACATGCCCACTAACAGTAACTTTCCTTTTTTTTGCACAGCTTACATCAACTGATGTTTTTGGATGTCCACCCAAGTGATGTCATTCTCCGACAACAACTAGCTGGAAAGAACAAGGCTTAAAATCCTTCTTTTAGGTTCGTCTTTAGGTTATAGACAATGAAGTTCCATGGATTTTGGATGCAATCAGAACCAAATATGTTTCGTATCTACTCTAGTTTTGTTTTTAGCTACCATGTTCTGGTGTTAATGCACATGTATCCATGAAAAATGAGTACAACAGTGACACGTCGATGCCCTACTCGTGACAATGAAGTTGGAGTTCTACATGGATGTGCAATTTACACCAGCTGTGCATGGTTATTTTCCAGTTATGATTCTTTTCTACAAGCCTGTGCAAAATTACATCAATTATTTTGCCAGTTTTATGATTCTTTCTACATGCCTGTGCAAAATAGTATTTCAGTTATTCAGATCTACATGCACATCTAATCAGACAATGCATCTGCAACTTCTGTAGGGAAAGACCATGTAAGACAGCATTTTTACAGAAACAAATGTTATCATTTATGCATTCACAGGTTCAAATTACTTTTTTGTGTTTGCAAAATCCTGTTTTTTTACATGCTCCAAATCCATACCTGTTGCCCCCATAACAGGCAAATATACATCTGTTCATGACAGCAAGTTTATACATCTGTTTTTTTACATCTCTCATGCTTTTTGTACAAAGCTACTACTCTAGATCTACCAGTTCATGACAGCAAGTTTGTGCTAGTAGATTGAGTTAGATGTACAAAGGGGTACAAAAGCAGCTCTGGGATTGAGAGCTTGAGTAGAAATCCATCAGAGATTAGAATAGCAGGAACTGGTAATAGGATTTTGTACATGTAATAGCAGGAACTGGTAATAGCAGGAACTGGTAGTTGGAGGAGATCTTCAGGAGCTTGAGAAGAGAAGAAAAACTTGCAGATTTGTACTGGTAAGCAGATAGTGTACCTAGATGATGTTTTTTCTCAGATCGTATTGCAGATTTGTCTCCTGGTACGTTTGCTCAACTCCAGATGTATTTTTGTTGGCTGGATTGTGTATCCTGGAGTTTAGTATCCAGCAATGGCGGCTGGAGGAGGAAGAAGGTCGAAGATAGGGTTTGGGGACAGGGATGTACAAGCAGAGTTGTCTTTTTGGGCCTGGGCAACGGTGAGATATTGTTGGCTGCAAGCCAGCCAACGGGCAGCTGTACTTTTTTTGGAGCGTAGCGTTTTGTCCTGGCCCGCCGGTCCAAATTGGAAAAGCAGACGGGACACCGGGCGGGACCACTTTCTATTTTGGGAAAGAAAACGATTCGGACAGGGGGGCACTCCGGTAGACTATATAGTGCTATAGCACTGCGTAGCAGGGTCCATGGAGTATTACCAAAACAAGCCGACAGTTTTTTTCTGTGAAAATTCTACTCGCAGAGTACATGCATGCTGGCTTATGTGTGCTCCCTCAGTACTGTACCTTGATGCTTAGACACGCACTGCAATGTCATCATTATTTAGCTACGAAAAAGCCACATTTTTATCTGTGTAATTTTGCACAATGAGGTCTGCATAGTCAGAAACTTCTATTTATAATACTCGGAGAACTTGTTGCTGATATCCAATATAAGGGTGTGCGAATTTAAGAAATTATGCTTCTTGAGATATATCAGTTCTTCAACACCTAGGACACTTATATGCAACTGAAGAACAAGTGAAAATGACTCAAAACAAACAAATAATAAAATAAAATAAGATAAGCTCTTGGTTTATCTGCATATGTATTTTCTCATCCACAATGAGCACAAAAAATTAACACTCTTACTACATCTAAGAAAGCCTTAATGAAATGACCATTTTGATTCCTACTAAATATCATGCTACAGTGAGGTAGATGTTTTAAATGATGACTTCGGAGGCCCGTTATAGTGAAACATATCAGTTAGTATACTAGGAAATATAATATAAAGTTGTAGAATTTCTCTTATAGATTAGTGTTGTTTGTTCTTTATTTTGAATCTTTGATGTTCAATTGTACACACAACTATGCTTCATACATTACCAGCCAATAAAAAAGCTGCACAGCAATTATACTGCAAGCTGGAATACACTTGCAAGCGTGCATACACACTTCCATCAAACAACAAGTTCCACTAGCAGTAGTCAATACAAATATTGCAAATTATTTGGGACATATACCCCTGATTTAGAAAATATAATTCTTTACCTCAACGGCAACCTTGCATGCCACGATATTAATTAAGTTGAAACTATTTTCCATTTATATACATAAATATATCAAAATAATGTAAAATAATAACACGAAAATGAGCCTGGTTGGGTTATTGCATGTATAACAAACAAGCTATATTATCGATAGAATGAAAAGAACCACATATGTACTACAGTAGATGCTAGTACACATTTCTTTACTTTATTCACATGCAAATATAAGGATCGACTGTTGGGTTCCCAAGGTTAAACATAAATGCATTTTATCTAGTATATATCTGGTGCAATTCAAATTCACTGCTAGCAGCATGCGAGTCACTGAATGCATGTCTGAATATTTAGAGGAAGCTTGGTGTTGTGCTCAGGAGGGATATTTTTTCTGTTTGAGCAAAAATCAATATAATTACCAGTTTGAACGTTATATTTCATACACGAATATTGGAAAAAAAACATAAAAATATGACATTTTTAAATTATGGCAAATGTAATGCTGTTATTTTGACATGAGAGATCTAATATTATATCACATTTTGTAGCACCGGGTAGATATTCTTAAAAAAAACATATAAGTTGTCGCTTGATTTGCACTACTTCATTTTGTTGACTATAGATTGTGTAAGAAAATGGAAGTGGCTGCTGAACCCGAGTTTGAATCACCAGTGATCAAGGATGTCTCAATAAAACCATACACGTGTGCATTCAGTGGGAAAACACATGCCCATTCTCTGAAGGACTTACATTCCTTATTTCTTCCTAGTGTGTAGGGCATACGTACGGTGTCAAGGTGGGATCCCGATGGGATCTCAGTATCTCACGTTTAGTGTATTTTTATTTTTCTAGTTTAAAATTTTGTACCAAAATTTACACTAGAAAAAACAAAAGGTACTACAAGTGGAACTTAGGTGGGATCCGATTTAACACCCTAGGCGTACGCATTCACGCACACACATATTGGTGCCTATGTGGTGTGAGTACGATGTGTCCGAGCAGCACGAGTTCTTCATTAACCCCTTTAAATAATTGTTAGAAAATGGGGATTTAGTATTATTAGTTCTAACATTTATGTGCCAATCATTTGCTCTCTCTCTCTCTCTCTCTCTCTCTCTCTCTCTCTCTCTCTCTCTCTCTCTCTCTCTCTCTCTCTCTCTCTCTCTCTCTTCGTGAAATCAAAGGATATATGAGTACATAATGACTTTACTTGTATGTTTTGTGCCTCCCACCATTAATATGTAGTCAAAAGGCTATTCTATAAATAACATATCAGGGCAATAAAAGTATAGATTTGCATAAGACAATTTCAGATGTACTGATGATCAATTTTAACTTTAGCACAAGCAATATGTCGGCTGTGTGCGTACTATGGAACCACATTTTGAAGATTCAAATAGATGCACAACCACACAGTAGCTAATAGCTTGTAAAAATTAACCTCTCTGATAGTTGAGCTAGTTTCAGTATGGTCTAGAACATAGGCCAGGAACACTGGATTAGTGGTATCACAACAATACAAATAGATGTCATATGTTGTGAATATGAATTAATTTTAAAAGTAGGTAAAGAAGATCTGTTTTATAGCCAGTAAGAAGAATATATGTGTATTAGGTGTCTAGGAAATATGCTACACAGTTAAGAAATATATTTTTATTGCTCTGAAAATTAAATTGTTAGCTCTGGTTACAAATATGAGTAACTTAACTTACTCCTAGGAAGCAAAACACTTATTAATTGTACTGTAATTTCAATCTTCCATTGTAGTTTGCTAGAATATAGCAAAATAAACAATAAGTGAATCCTAGTTAAGTAATCAGATATCCATGTCTTAAAAGAAAAATCTGTTTTCCATGCAAATGAAACAAGGTAAACTAATTACAGGCAGAAACACATGTTATGCATTCTTTTTTTATATTGTATATACTTTATCTACCTTTGATCAATCGACGGACTTGACGACTTTAGATAGAGCTAGTTTTTTCGCCTTTCTTGCTGCCACCAGGCTTTATGGAGGGATCTGCCTGCATTGAAGCTCCAGGTGCAGGTACATTTGCAAAAGCTTCAATCTCATCAGCCTCGCTTTGGTGGATCACCATGGGATTTGGCAGAGGGAGGCCCTGATCTGGAAGATCCAAGGTGAAAATGTTCAAACTATATACTAGTTCATATATGTTTGTGAGAAATTGTATCATGTATATTCAAAGTAGCTTGCATAATGTACACACACTGCTATTTTGTTGGCTGAAATAATCTCCCCTTATGTTGCTCTCTGGTATTTTTTCAGATGGATATATCATTTTCCTTGAACATATGCTAGTAATTGGTTTCATATTTTCATTGGATCGATAAGAGCACTGATGCTGAACTGATTTCGCTTACGCGATCAATCCATTCAAAACGGAGTATGAAAGTTGACTTATCCTACTGCAACACACCTCTGGTACAAGTGCAACAGATCATGGAAAATGGGCAATTAGGCACTCAAAGCACCTATTATTCTACTACAATAAATCTTGGAAAAATGGGTAATGAACTTTTCTTGGACTCTAGGAATAGAATGAACCAACATAATGGAATTGAAGTCAAAACAAAATACTTAGGGGATAAAAAATAATGTAGAAGGGCTCACATTAAATAATTAATTCTCGTCGATTTAGATGAGCGGCATTCAACATGGAAATGGCATCGTATTTTGTTTTTGTGGTAGAACCATAAATTCATGAAACATACGCAATACTTTCTCTGACCCGAATGTAACACACTTTACTATTTTTTACATGATTACTTTTGAAAGTTGAGAGGCTTATATGTTATATACCAGCTATATCTTTCTCAGGGGTGAGGGCGACCCGATTGTTCCTGCTTGTTGAGGACTCCCTTGTCATGGATATGGTTGCAAGATCAATACTGATTTTTTCGCTTGCTTTGTCTTTCAATAGTAGCTCTCTCTGGTGCACGAAAACACACTTGTTACTTGTTAGAGATGTAACTTTGTCATCTTGCGAGGACTAGCATGTCAGAGAAAATATGCATACCTGGTTCGTCGTTGGAAACCTGAGCCTAAGGTGGCGGCTGCCGCGGCCGCGCTCGGACTTGCCACCACGACTAGATATGCTCTTACCTCCAGACCTGCCACCACGGCCCGGCATGGTGTCGCCTCCAGACCTTCCACCGCTGCCAGATATGGTGTCGCCTCCGGAACCGCCACCACGGCCAGATCTACGGCCTGCCCTGCCGCGAAGGGATCCGATGGCTCTCATGGTTGGAGCTGGCAGAGCTAAAATGAACCCGCTGGGGGGAGGCACCTTAGGCGGCCTGGCGCCGATATGCTCCATGTTCTTGGCTGGGGAGGAAGTCTCCGGCTCCTTTCTCTTAGGCATGGCAGGAGAAAGTGTGAAACTAGTTTCCTCTCAAGAAAAATGGTCGCTTTGGTTCAAGGAGGAGGGCGCTTATATACACGCTAGATGGTGCACAGCTGTTGTTGAGCGAAATGGGATGGCTGGTTCTTTGCTGTAGCGCCTACTCGGGATTACTTCTACCCCATGTTTCTTTTCTCCTTTGGTCAAGTTGCATTTTGCTTTGGTTTCACATCTAATCTTAGAAGGGTGTATTTTCGGATGGGTTGGCACATAAATGCGATGATTAAAAAATCTCTGAGTTAGTGTTGGAAATCTTTGGATCGAGATTTAACTATATCTTGCCATTTATGTATTGCCTGTATAGACGTTTTTGTTTCTTTCTTTGTATTATTATATTATTATAAGAATCATAAGAAATGGATGGCTATGGTTGTCACTGGATCTAGATCCTTTTCTACATCACTATAGGGATCATTTAATGAAATATTCTCCATACTACTAGTCTTCCCTGTATCCCTATATCGCCAATTTAATCTAATTTAAATTATATAATGAAAAAATATATCATTATAAAATAGAACATCTAAGCTTTCGAATAATATAATTTTTATACAGTATAACTAATGCTAACTTGATCAAATTTGCGACCCTGGGGGTACGCGCACGCCTTATAAACTGTGAGAGATGGAGTATCAATTAATGAATTGTTACAAAATGATATTTAACCACCAAATTAATTGCATATATCATCAAGATATGGTACAAAGAGATACAACCAAAGCCTAATTTTTTTACTTTCTTAATTTTTAAATTCAATTTAAACCTAGGTTGTGTTTTTACATAATTTACTCTATTTAAGTATTTACCTCATTTACCCCTAGTCATTGCAATTTTGAATGTTTGATCCCATTCAAGATTCCCCTGATTCTAAAAAGTTTTCCCAAACAAATAGTCATCCAATGTGCCGTTTACATATGCTAAATCACTACTACTGAAAGGGGAATTTCGGACCACACATCTCCACCACATGAGCTAGGGGTTGAGTAGGCCACGTACCCCTCGTCCCCAAAAAACTGAGTCTCAGGGCTAATAAAGCATGTTTATTTTATTCATTTAGACAATATGATATTTTGTTAGTTTCGCACCTATGAGTGAGAGGGTCTATTTTTCATGGTTTGCTACACAAATGTGGTGGAATAAGTTCATACCTCCATTACAATCACATAATGCAAGATTTTAGAAATCAAACTCGATCTTGTCATTTAGTATGGTTATATTTATGTTTTGGTTTCTTCTGTATAAATTAATCATGTGAGGAACTGTTGGCTATAATTTTGTCGTTCGATCAAACACACATAAGTACAATAATACATAAATACAGGGAACATTTCATGAGTACTTTCTTCGCACTATTTTTTTTATATGTAATGATATGAACCATGAAAATGATTTTCTATATCGACAAGAGATAGAGCACATAAGAATGATGTGGCAATCACAAATAGTTTGACTTTTCTTAGTATTAAAAGATTTTTAAATCTTTTTATCAATATTTAGGACCAATATTCATACATTAGGAAACGTGATAATAGGTAGTAAGTTAAAGATAAAGCCTATTTTATGTCTTACTATACGAGAATGATTTGCACATACAAAGTGTATTTCACATTTAGAAAACTCACGGAGTACCACTTGAACAAACTAGTGGAGGACGTTGATACATCTCAAACTTATCTATAATTTTTGATGCTCCATGCTTGTTTTACACCAATCCATATATGTTTTACTTACACTTTGTTGCATTTTTACATGATTTCCGGCAGTAATCTATTAACAAGATGTCACAGTACCAGTTCTCTATTTTATGTTGTTTTTGTATTTCAGAAAAGTTGTACAGGAAATATTCTCGGAATTGGACGAAACAAATGCGGAAGTCAATATTTTACCGAAACGAAGACGAAGTCCGGAGGGGGGACGAAGAGGCGCTGCAGGTCGGCCAGACCACCCCTAGGCAGGGCCTGGACCTGGCCCACGTCTAGCGCAGGTCTGGGCCCACTAGGCGCCCCACCGACCTAAATCTTCCGCCTATTTATACATCTTCTCGCGAAAACCCTGGATACCCGAGCCTCCATCCATGAAAAGTTTCGTCACGACCGCCATCGCAGAACCCATCTCGGGGGGTTCTGAAGCTCTTCCTAGTACCCTACCGGAGGGGGGAAATCATCGCCGGAGGCATCTACATCGCCATGCCCGCCTCCGAAGTGATGCGTGAGTAGTTCATCCCTGGACTATCGGTCCATAGCAGTAGCTAGATGGTTGTCTTCTCCACTTTGTGCTTCATGTATCGATCTTGTGAGCTGCCCTACATGATCAAGATCATCTTTATGTAATCCTATATGTTTGGTTTTGTAATATCCCAGGTTTAGAGGCAAGAAAAAGAGAGAACACGAGAGTGTGCATTGCATTCATGCATAGAAAATCCGGGGGATTTTCGCGCGTTCATCTAAAACACAAAGTGATCGAGGTTTCTCTTGTGTCGATGGAATTGATGTGTGTCATCCACACAAGTGCGATAAATTTCGACATGACCTTTGTTGATTTATTATGTTTTCGAGGGAAATAGTTTGAATTCAAATTCAAATATGAAAGACATAATTCAAATAATAAATTGAATTGAAATTTGAAATTTAAACAAGTATATAAATATTATATGTACAAGTAACTACACTTGATAAGTCCAAATAAACAAATGAGTTAACTTTATTACAAATAGGATTACTCAATAACTTACAAGCAAGAAAAGAAATGGAAAATTACAAAATAATAAAAGAAAACCCTAAACTAAATCTTCCATTTCTCTTTTCATCATTCCTTCCTGTAAAACAAACAACAAAGATAAAAGAGAATGGTGTTACGATTAAAATGTCGCCATCATCAAGGATGAGGCATTTTGATATTGGAACTCAACTATTAGACATTAGGAACTTGTCCTAATATCTAAATTATGGTTTAGAGGGATCAATTTCAATCTACAGGCAGCTTTGTGAATCATGTATCATCTCTGGATCATAAGAAGAATAGATGAATCATTTTGTATCATTAAGCAACAATGAGCAAATAGGCAACATGGACAAGTGACAATATTTGATCCATGTCAAATAAGAGAAAAGGGCAACAATATTTGATCCACTTATTTTAGGCAACAAAGGAAACCAATTAATCCCTCTAACCTAGCCAAGTTCCTATTTAAACAAGCCCACATGATTTAAATAAAGTAATTCACCATTGACATTAGATGGTCAAGATGAATGATCATTAGCTACACAATTTAATCCCACAGGTTATAATGCAAAGCTCACATGTAGCAGCCCATAAGAATTAACACTTGGCAGTACCAAAATAAGGCAAAGCATGGTCAGGCAAGGGATAAGATCAACCTAAGATGCCTTGCACAACAGGATAAGAGCAAACCAGCAGTGCCTTGCACATGAGGCAAGGAAAGCCAATTTGGCCACCTCCACAGGGAGAAAGGGGCACTTTGCAAGCAGCATACTCAACACCCACAGTGTGTGTTGTCACTCCCATAGTCAAGCCAACAGTAGTACATAAGAGGAACAACAACAGCTGTACCAAGCAGCTTTCCTAGCACATCTCACATTTTCAGCCAACACACACCACACTTTGGCAAATCTGGTAAGTAGCTATAGAACAGCAAGAACAAATCCACTAGCTAGAACCACAAGCCTACAAATGAATCTGGGAAGATATACAAGCAGCGAGGAGGAGAAGGCATGCCACAAGCTGCAGTTTATTTCAGAACCAACAAGAACAAGATACCAAGCTCCAAAGTGCAACAGGTAGAAAACCTCCAGTAACATAACTTGATCATGGAGTATATGTTCTTATCTTGCATGAACATCTCTGGGGAATAAAGGAGTGTACAAAGAAAATCACACATCCAACTACCCTTCCACTAGATTTTTATCTAGGAGGATTGGAGGAATTTATTTCTCTCAGTCTAGCATAGTGTTGCTATGCTAAATCATCCTAGAGAATTAAAAAGCCACATAAATAGCATCTGTTCTTATTAAGATTGTGCCTCAGCCTTTGCATCATCGGCAAGGCTACAAGATCAAGCATATAATCTGTTCTTATCAGTTTATATTTAGAACCAGAGAAGCCATCTATGAGGGCAGCTAGATTCATAAATACAAGCCAACCATCAAGTAAATAATCAAGCACTAGTATCTGTTTATATCAAGCATACATCATATAGTAAATATATGCCTGGGTGAAGGAATCATCCACACAGGGGCATCATCAATATATAGCAACTGGTAGAGCAGTCAATCAACTTGATACATGAAATTACTTGGGGTCCAGAAAATGAATTCCAGGCCAACCAAGTAGTGTATAGACACAATCAAGCAATATTAAACAAGCAAATAAGCTCAACAGCAAGCCAATAATTAAGTACTATTTGGGAAATCAATAATACATGTTCCCTGCATATATAAGCCACTAAGAAGTAAACAAGAGTATCACTGAATTGCCTCAGTCAACAAGCATCAGGTATTGCCCAAGCAGCATAAGTACTAACCAGGAATTGATTTCCAGCATATTTGAGCTCAATAAGAATTTAATAGAACTCAATTTCTTCAGTAGCAATACCGGGTATACACAGTAGATAAGTGTTATATCATTATCATAATAAGCCAACTGTGTCTGGATGATTAAATCATCCAGAGTGGGATACCAACATAGTACAACCAGCTAGCAGGTAACTGAATCCACACAAACTAGTTAAGGTCCAGTACAACATCACCAGGGGCATTATATGCTCAGCAAAATTGCAGCACATAGCACTATGACCATAGGCTGAGGAGTAAGGAGGAAATTAGCTCACCATGCTGTAGGGTTGCAGACGAAGTCGAGGTCGAGGAGGCAGTGATGACAGCGACAGCACCACTAGTTCATTGACGCCGGGGTTGCGTCGGCGACGCCATCCTGCCGGCATCGAGTCATCCACCAGTTCACTGACAATACAGCCGCACAGGCAGCAGCAAACCACAGCACCACATCGCCACCAATACACCACCAAAGCAACCGAGCGGCAGATGGAGGGCGCCGGGGTTGCAGACACTGCCGTCCGCCGGCGTCGAGGCGGTGGTCGACACACGGCCTGAAGCAGCATCACCCCCATCATAGTACAGCCACGAGTACCCCGACATCACCACTGTCATCACCACAACCTCCGCACCAAGAGCCCACGCCACCATCCAACCAAGAATTCAGGGAGGGGGACGTGTATGCCGCAGGGAACCAGATGGAGATGTAGGAGCCATGGTGCAGCGCCGGCGAACCCTAGGGCTCAACCGGGGCCAAGCGGCGGCGGCGAAGGACAGCGGTGGCCGGAATCGCATGGGGGGGAATTAGGGTTCCTAGGTTGGGGCGAACGGAAGAAGCCACGGAAATTAAATCGGCGAGAAGGTGTTACAGAGCTGGTCAGGGCGGAGCAAATCCCCATCTCGCCGACGCCAGGATGAGCCGGTGGTGGCCGGGGAGATCGGCGAGGCGGCAGGGGGCCATGGGAGCGTGCGCGTGCGTGAAGATGAGAGAAGGAGAGGGCAACGAGTGAGGGAGTGTCGGGTCTGGGTTTGACCCAAACCAGGGTGAGTCGGTCTGGTCCAGCCAGACTAGCTGGGCCAGCCCATTGGGCCATTTGGTCCATTTTTTTTATTTTATTATTCTCTTTTTCCTATAAAATTATATCATTTAAAGATTAAATAAATAACAACCCATAAATGAAAGTGAGTAACATAAACTTACCTTCGTAATAATAATATAAAGCAAATACTTTAAAATCAAAGGAACAATAATTTGAATTTCCTCTAAATTAAAGAAGACTAATTTTAAATTTCAAACTATTAAGAATTAAATAATAAACATATAATTTTCTTGATTCTAGTTTGCACAGTATGAAAATAATGAATCTTACCTTGCATCAAAATGCCATATAAAACAACAAATATCTCTTAATGGTTATGTTTACTCTTATGAAAATCCTAATTGACCATTACTTCAATTAAAACCCTAAGCCCTAATAGTATTTATCATATTTAAGTCTTTTGAAAATAATATAGTGTTCAATCCATTATTACTTCTATCTCCAATTTAATAATAATCTCTACCAATTATCATGTCAATAATGAAATCAAAATTTAGAAACCCTAATTCTAATATAAACAAGAATCTTGGTCCCAACATTTTAGGTGATCATCCTAAAATAGTTCCAATCCTAAAACCCTAGGGGTTTAGCCCATGTGATCATAGCCACTTCACCTTTAAATGTAAGACCTTAATAAACAACCAATGAGTGCATACTCATGATCCACTAAAATAAAACTAGAAACAATTCACATGAGACCATCATTTCATGTCTTTATTTATGGTTAACACCTATATGATCCACTAGTGTCACCTAGATATAAACCCTAGCTTGAGACCACATGTTAGCATCATTGATCACTATTCCTATATACCATACCATTAAGATCAACCTCAATCATCCAATCCTAGTAAAACCATAAGATAAACCCTAGTACCAACCTTGTGTAACAATTCACATCACATGCTCCTATTCCACTGAACCCTATTCAGGAAGTGATAAACCATCTAGTTTAGAAGCCATTGATCATGACTTAGTGAAGCAAATATGAAGCCATAGTAAACCCTAACTTATAGCAACACCTTGACCATCATTCTTTATGATGATACCCATAATCAACCATAGTAATAAATTTGCTAATACTTGCTATGTAGAGACCCATTCTATTTAACAACCCAACTAATCCCTATTAGAAAACTAAATGAATCCAATAGTAAACTCTAGAAGCCATAGCTCCTATTTATAATAGCTCTTGTTCTTATTTAATTGGTTCTTCAAAAGTTATTCTTTTGAAGTACCAAGGTCAATCAAACCATAGAAGCCATAGTTCTTATTTGAAATACTTCTTATTTCTTAAACAACATGTTCTTCAAAAGTTATTCTTTTGAAGTATAATATAAGTAATCATCAACTATGTCCCGTAGAACTTAAAATTGACCACTGTTCTTTACATATTGTTCCACCACTATTCTTTATGAGTATGATTGTTATGATGTCTTATATCACTTGATTATGATGCTAATATAATCAACCCTAATAAGAAACTTGTTTGAGAACCTTCCTAAAAGTGCAACCAACCCTAAAGAAATCTTTACAACTCATACATCCTAAATCATCGAGGTTAGGTTACGCTCGGGACGATTGCATCTCATACTATGCATTATAGCATCTTTGTCGGTTCTTTAAACATTGTCCTTACCGGACGATGATGGTATTTCAGAATTTGGAGTTATCACGTATCGAAGCTTTTGCCTGCATAATCTTGCAGTCAAGAAAGGCAAGTTCATCGATTGCTCATGTCATTTGATTATTTGTATCAAACTATATGCAAAGTACTATACTTATCACTCATGCATTGAAAAGCAAAGTATTATTTTACAATTATGAATATGACTATGTGGTGGGCAATGGAACCATGGTATGTGTTGATATGGTGGAGGTTCCATTGCATGGGTTATATCACCCTAGGATTAATTACCAATGCCGTCAAGTGATTCTAGCGCCGTACAAACCACGTTGACCATGAGATCTATAATGGCTCTGGGGAAGCCAGCCGTATCTTTTCCCTTCTGCACGCCAACGGATTGGTAGAGCCGGCGGGGTGTTGGAGGCACTGCCGTAGGTGGGGATAGCCTTTTAAATCCCCATCCATTAGTGATGATGGCTCTACGATCTATGAAGGATTGTCCGGAGTACACCGTGAGTAAAGCCGTATTATCGGGGGAAGTCTACTGGGGGTGTACGGTTGGACAAAAGGGTGGGTTTGCAGTCGCGGAGAAGGCGGTGTGGGCTTGGATCTTACACCTGGCCTCACACCAAAGGAAGTGTGGACGGAATCTCGAGCCCGGTTGGCAACAAGGATAAGGTCTCTTATGGGAAAAGTAACGCACCTCTGCAGAGGATACTGAATTGTGACTGTCACTCCCTGTTCCGGGAAGGGAAGCTATGACAGCGGCAGGAAAGGAACTCCACGAAGTTCTAGTCAACCTGTGAAGACTGACGGGCATAGTTTTCAGAATAAAATAAATCTTTTGAAGAAATGTTTATGAAAACTTGCATTGGCCTATGACTTTCTGGTCTATGGCTGTAGCTAGTGCATGATACACCTATTTCCTAATATGAACTTGCTGAGTACGCTCGTACTCATTCTATCTCGTTTGAACCCCCTTCTTAGATCAAGGCCCCGAAGGAGAAACTACCGTGGAACTCGAAGACAAAGGAGTCAACTGCAACAAGATGAAGAATCCAATCAAAGAAGTCCATGGAGTCAACTTCTACATCAGCTATAATGGAAACCTAGATCAGTAATAGAAGGGAACCTTTCCCTAATCCTAGCACCTAAGTAGCTAGAATTCTATAGCAAGCCAAGTAGTTCTCAAACTTGAGTTAGCATTAAGATAGACTACGAGTCGTTCTTCTGGAGCTTTATTTGAAGTTTTACTTCACTGTAAAGTAGGAGGCTATGTTGATCTTATGTAAACAGTTCGTGTGTACTTCTATAGACATACCTTGGACTCGCATATGTTTCTGTTGTACCACTCTGAGAGATGTAATATGAGTGGAACGGTGTTTCACTTGTGTTATGTCAACGACTTGTGTACTACACCATGCAGTGGTACGCTGGGTCACCACAGGTTTGCTGGGATCCGATGAATAACATATACTATGTTGAGATTGATTATATATTCATGTCATATGTTATTTGTGATCATGCATTGCTCTTCGTTGCTAGTAGAAACTCTGGTCAAGTGGACACTTGTAACTCCAAGATGGGGTATTTATGCTCGATAGTGGGTTCATGCCTCTAGTTTTCTAGGAGAGTGACTTTATAGCTTCTAAGATTGTATATGTGTTGTTGCTACTCGGGAGAAAAAAACAATATTTTATCTGAGGGTAATTCTATTGTTTACTTTACACACATTGTTTAATATGATAGTCTGTTGTTTGCAACTTTATACTGGAAGGGTGCGGACGCTAGCCTGAAGGTGGATTATTAGTCATAGACGCAGTTGGATTACGGTCTATGTATTATGTTGCAATGCCCATATCAAATCTCATAGTAATAATCTTGTCATGTATTGATCGATATTTTTTCAATTGCCCAGTTGTAACTTGTTAACCCAACATGCTATTTCTTTATGGAGAGACACCTCTAGTGAACTGTGGACCCCTGTCCTATTTCCTTTACTGATAAATTCAACTGCAATCCTGTTATGTTTACTTTCTGCAAACATCTCCTTCCATTCGATACGTCTAATCTTTTGTGTTTATCAAATCGGTGAGATTGACAACCTCACTGTAAGTTGGGGCAAAGTACATTGGTTGTGTTGTGTGCATGTTCCACGTCGTTGCTGACGCCGGTAGTGCGTCCTACCACTAGTTAGCCAGCAACACCTTTAGAAGTCACGCCTTTCTCCTATTGGTCGATTAAACCTTGGTTTCGTACTGAGGGAAAACTTGATGATGTGCTCATCACACCTTCCTCTTTGGATTTCCCAACCGCTTCCACAACAACGCTCAGCAATTGTCTGACGCCATTACCGGAGCACCATCAAGACTTTTTCTGGCACCGTTGCCGGGGAGAAAGAGGATTTCTACAAGGGGAGTCTCTCATCTCTAATCTCTTTACTTTGTTAAAGTTTGCTTAGTTTACTTTACTTTGTTTTGTTTGCACTATTATATCAAAAACACAAAAAATAGTTTACTTTTATAATTGTCTTATCAAACACACACAAAAATTTGTTTCTTACATAGTTCTTATTTCGTTTCTAGTTCATAACGTGGATTCCTATGTACGATCTGACGGACCTATCTGTAGGTAGTGGTTCTATAACTGGGAAAGATAACATTGAAAAATTCATCAATCATGTTAGTAAGTGTAAAGATATTAAGGATAAATCCCTAGTAGAACTTACTCCTGATTATGAAACTCTTGCAGCTTGTTTAGTTAAAATGCTGGAGGCTAGATTTGTTAGCCTTAATCATTTTATGCAGCACATGTTTTTTAAACTCCGTGAAAGTGAGGATGATGAAAAGAAAGATTTTGGCCTAGAAACTTTGCTTAGAGAATTTGAAGATGTGGTTATAGAAGGTAGGAAAGTTTTTGATCGGTTTGATAAGCTAGGCTCATGTGTAGATATCTTTGGTACACTTGACCAAACCAAAACTAGTAGAAAAGGTAAAATACCAATACCTTTCAAATAGGTAGCAATGCATGAAGCTTGGGATTTTTTTTAATTGGATTGTTCCTGAAAATCTATTTGATGAAAGTAGTGAACCTAAAATTGCAGAGAAAGGGTCTTCTAACTCATATTGATAAAATACAAATCTTTGTTGAAAATACTTCTCGCATTGATCTTAATGCTCCTTCACTTGATAATACTTGATGCTCGCAGTTTTACTGCGCCTAGCTGAAAGGCGTTAAAGAAAAGCGCTTATGGGAGACAACCCATGTTTTATTTACAGTAATTTTTATTTTTGTTGAGTCTTGGAAGTTATTACTACTAGTTGAATGCCCGTGCGTTGCTACGGTCCCTCAAATTTCTTTTATTTATGTGCATATGTCATGTATGTAAACATAATGAAAGAATAAAACAAGTGTATAAAAAATAGATACATAGTAATCTAAAAAAAAACACTTGGCTCCAAGTATCTTGATAGTCACTAATATTCTCAAAATTATTCTTGTTCAACAGCCAGTGTGTTGTCTTCAGCTCTATTTGCTTGATAGATGAGCTTTTATACCAAAAAATTATTCTTTAGTTTCTAACCATTATCCAAAAGCAATAATGTTGTTACGATTAAAAGTACAAATGGAAGATGTAAAAATATCAATAGACAAAGATTCAGTAGTTTCGCAATCAAGTGGTGCATCACGGGAGCGTCACAAAGCATCTAATAGATGGCTTGCATTATATTGTTCCTAGCTCTATCAATCTTTTATACAAAAAATTATCTCTCTCTCTGAGAAGAAAGTAACATGTTAATCCCTTTTATTTGGTGAGAAGATCTTGCTCCGTGTTCCCCTTTGCCGTTGCCAGGAACAATTACATCTTGTTGACTAAATTTTCACTTTGCTTGTGTTCTGGAAACTGTCTCAGGTAATAGTTTTCATATATATTGCTCATGCGATGTAGTAGTACAAGCTTGTGTGACAATGGTACGATGAGAGTCAGCCCATTACGCTTCGACTTAATCATGTGGCTTGCTCTTGCCATTGTACACCGGATTGTCCAACTGAACCAGAAGAACCAGCTCAATATGATGTCTACAGACGTCTCTGCAGACCCAAAAATATTAACACTAACCTCAAATGTGCTCCAGCTTGGTATACAAGTATATATTCCATTATTGAGCTTCTTTAGAACATGAAAAGTCCATAGGATGCTTGACACTATCATGTAATCGAGAAAGTGACAATAGATACACATTCACAAACATATAAATAAACTTACTCAAATCAAAATGAAGGTGCAAATGAATGATTTTATCATAACTGCAATCAAGCTAGTCCTAAAAATTCCAACCCATATAATTAGTGGTGCTACGAATTCAGGTTGATGTACTCTTACCTTGTTGGCTTGGAGGGTGTCATTTCTCCTCGTGATCCCCTCTTCATTATATATTATACCCTTTGTTCCGTGTGCTTCACACCCCTTTCCTTATTCACTTCATTATTTTTCTGTAAAGCAGCTGAGTATTAGGTGCACCGGACATATTCATGGAGTAGGTATTTTCAAAAATCTTTTGAACTTGATAGCAAGTCAAGTATTAATAATGTTCTGCACGGTTACAAAATTCGGATTAAATGCAAGGGATGTATCTTGAAAATAATTATTTGAGTTAGAATATGCATTTGGAAAATAACTAACTATACCACTCAAACATGTATTTGGATAATGAGAAATACAATGATGCACTTGAAGATCGGAAATACTATATAGGAACATGCTTTTGGAAATAACTGTGCCGCTTAATTATCACCTCATGGGGTTAGTGTAGATTATAGGGACTTCAAAAAGAATATGAACAAAAACCAAATCCCCATCTTGGCGAGTTATAAAAAAGACATGGTCACACTTCTTCATCGGTGTCTCACTGTCGCAAACCTGCTTTGAAGAGCGGACTTGATTCTAATGCAACCCCACCGCGATCCACATATTAAATCCATTAAGAAATTCACACGGAACCTCTAAGAGTATCCATAACGATAACTCTGAACTTTACTAATACTACACTCAAGCGAGCATGGCGCGATGGTGGTATGGTCACCTCACATTCTTATGTACTTGGATACTGAAGGAACTATTGCGTTGGTAATAATAAAAGTAGCCACCAAAGATAAGAAAAAAGTATTGATCAATCCACTCTTAGATCCTTGGCAAAGATGTAATTGATTTCAATTGTATTATAAAATAGATTTAGTCCTCAGTTTATGTAAAAAAACAGAATATATTGCTACAAAGCAATAAAGAAGAAAATAAGTGAATAAACATAGGGGGCTCAAGAAGAAGGTTTGGGAAGCGAGAGCCCCTAACAGAGAATATGTTATCAAAACCGAAGGTAGTTGTATATCCTGCACGAAATGACACACCCCATCACACTTTTGCACAAGGGGAAGTTAACTATGCTTGAGGCGTCAACCACCTACAAAGCATACAATACCCAGTTTTCGCAAGCGGAAGTTCAATATGTTTGTGACGGCACAAAAAGAATGTCACCCTGGAAACTGATTAAGCTATAGATGGGTCCCTCTATAATATTATGAAGGTACATACTTGCACGCAAATCGCCTGCTCCCTTGCGAATAGAAAGAAGCTCATCGAGTGGCCCAACAGAAGGCATGTAGAAGTGCATCTACACCCATAGTTTAGAAAGTTTGTTCTGGATAGGAATGGCTTCTTTTAGTGGTACACACCTTGTCATAACAAAATGGCTTTAAGGACACTATATAGTACCTAAAGAAAATGCAGAATAAGTGTTTTAATCAGAGCCATGCAATTCCCCAGTTAAGAAGTGAGTCATTTTAGAAACAAAGCAGCAGTTTTACATATGATTGATGGATTTTTAAGACCCTTGGCCTCACCAATCACCATGGAGCTAGGGAATTTCTGAAAGGAAAGTCATGATTTATTAAGGCTATGTCATAACTTGTCAGCATCACATCAAATGGTTATTCATACTGCATTGATTAAAAAAATAAAAGAAGTTATAAAAGTACTATAATAAATAATGATCTAAGGCAAGTAAAAAAAACTATTCCGAGTAATGTAAAAACAACAGATGTAATAGCTAATATGTGCTACCCGATTGAGGGAGATTCAAAAATAAATTATGCAAACTTAAACAAACAAAAATTTGAATCAGACGATGCATGAAGATTTTTAGATTTTTAGATATCTTCATGCACCATTCTCCAGAGAGGACAACGATGCACCTTATCACCGACATACAGTATGTAAATCAAGTAAAAATGATTTCACGTCAAGTAATCATTAGTTCTTGAAAGAACATATGAATATATCTTCCCGAACTATAGTCTGCCACTTCAGAAACCTAGTGACATGTGTATAAAAATTCGAAAATCTGGTTACACTGCAGTCTAGAATTTTAGATACAAATCTCTCATGTCAATTTACGTTATTCGTAAGGGCAAATACATTTTGTCATCTTAAACACTGGTTTTAAGCCTTGAAGCCTGCACGATTTGTTTTATAGAAGATAATGAACTGGAAGTGGACAACTGCATATGCATGTTTAGATGACAGACATTTAGATACGTATCTGAATAATCATATCACATGCAGTAATTATAGAATTTGAAGCAACAATCATGAATCAGGTCTCTGATTGAGGCAAAAAAATAAAAGTAAAGGATACCAGAGGTGGTGGCGTGGCAGAACTGGAGGTGTCCGCGTCGTCCCAAAAGGGGATGGCGAGGGGGAGGCTCAGTGCTTCACTTTCTAGATGCCGGTTGGCCAGTCCTGACTCAGAACTCCTCCGTGTCCAGCCCCAGCAGCAACGGCAGATCGTTGCGTCCTCGGCGTCTCCAGCGTCGTCGTCAACAATGGTTCCGTCTTGTGTGGAGGCACGACGCAACGAGCACGAGCAGGACCACGGCGAAGTCAGGCAACTCAAAACGCATCCTGCATCGCATCCACGGCCAACGCCGCCAACATGCACCCGGCCGCGCTTGTCGCTTGAGGCACCCCGCGTGCCAGCGCCGGCGTCGCGACCATCGATGGGCGCATGCGAGGAAGGATGAAGTGGGGGCAGAACCAGCAGCGTCGACGACGGGAGAAATCAAAGAGTAATTTTCCGTAAATGGAGCGACGCGTTGCGGTGTTGGACGGCGCAGCCAGCGGGGGCGGCATGATGGTTGGCCTGCTGGGGCGTGGCTCTAGGAGGATAGATCCCTTGATTCCATAGGAAGGCAAGAAAAGATACGTACACGGAAATTAAACGTCGTATTTAATTTGTATTAATTGAGAATCGCTTTGACTGATTCCATATATCATAGGCGGGGATGAATGAGATACCTCAGATTAGATTGACGGCCCGGATAGTCCCATTCTCCCTCAGCAAACGCGTTGTATGACGTACGACCAACTGAAATATAATTTATTACTACTGTAATGACCTCTCCTTATCATTTTTATTTTGTGTTTGTGCCAAGAATAGTCTCTAATTGGAAGAAATTAATGTTTGGGGAAGTTGCTGTCCTGAAAACAGATTCTGTGTTGTTACCATAAAAATTCGTAAATATAGCCAGAGCGGAATTTTGATCTATCATTTGTTATGCATATGCCCAAGGTTATTATCTAACTTTCGTTAGTTGACCACTTTTCGAGAGAAGCAACAGAGCATTTTCGGAAAAATCGATCTTTACCTGCTGTTCTGTTTTGACAGGTTTCTGCACTATTTGCATTCGCCTCTTAAATCTCTTTCTTTTTGAGTTCTTTTGATCAAAGAGCTTTTTTAAATGTTGCTACATTATATTAAGCTTTAATATATATTTGATATATATTAGTACTGAACACAAGTGGATTTATTTATTTGATTGTACTAATGCTGCTACTGAAGAATTGTGTGAAGTTTTTGTATGAAGGAAGTTTTCAAGTGTAGAAAGAGAAGAATGATGTGATGGGATGAAGAATGTACAAAATATCAAGCTTAGGGATGCCCCTGAACCCAAGACATATTCAATAGGTACAAGCGTCAAAGCTTAGGGATGCCCAAGGCATTCCCTCTTCATCAACAAATCAACAGGTCATCTCTCTATACGCTCTGTTTTTATTGCTTCATACGCCATGTATTGTTCTTGGAGCGTCTTTATTTTTGTTTTAGTTTAGTTTTTTTTTGTATCATATGTTGGATCCCGACACATTTGTTTTGGAGAAAGACCCGCTCCTTTTTAATTGCATAGAACGCTCTAGTTTTCGATGTTATTGTTCTGCGAGTATTCTAGTTTTCTGGTACCATGTTTAGCTCTTGTTCTTTCACTTGAATTTTTTTCAGAGCACGTTAGTATTCTTTATTTATGTATGATTAGCTGTCTGGTCCATAATGTATTTCATCTCTGAGAGTTATTTCAAATAATTTGATTGGTGTTGGATACGAGTAAAATATTTCATGACTATAGTAATGCAAAAAGGAGCTTGTCTAGACTGTGGCATAGACTTTGGCATGTCATGTTGGATGTTATTCTTGTCATATGCTTAGTATTTATTGTTTTAGCATGACTTGTTTCAAATAGCTGAGAGTGCATAATGTGTCATTAAAAGAATCATGTGTTGTTTCCATCATAAAAGCTAAATATTGTGGTATTCTCCTTTGATGCTTTATTGGGTTGACTTAGCGCATGCTTACACCATGTTATGACTATTACCAGTCAACTAAAGCCTCAATGATCATTTAGTTTTTGACTTGTTGAAAGTTCAGAGATGGTAAACCTAGAGGGGGTGAATAGGTTTCTACATATTTTAATTCTTTCTTTGCAATATTAGGCTTTGCGGAATATAAAGATGAGTCTAATGCAAACTAGGTGAGGCACCCTAGATGATGATACAAGTAACTCAAGCACAAAGGCTCTCAAATGCAAATATAGCACAAGTAAAGAGATCGGTTATGAATAACCGACAGCACGCGAAGACGAAGGTTTATTCCCGTGTTCCCTTCCTTTGCAAGAAGGTACGTCACGTTTGAAGAGGTGGGGGTCCCACAAAGGATTCCCCAACGTCACGAAGGCTCACCTTCTTCTCCGGAGCCTATCCCACGAAGTAATAGCTTACTCACTTGTGGTAGACTTTGAGGCAGCCTCCAAACCTTCACAATCTTTTCAGGAGCAAATCCACAGCCCGGATGCTTCCAGACTTCTTTTGCCCACCTAGTGTTTCCAAGGAACCCTAGAGAGCAAGTATCTCGATGAATACAAGGGGGAACAAGATTTGGATCGGTGGAACTATAGATCAAGGCCTCCTCTATCTTTTCCCTGGAGGGATTCGAGTTTAGGTGGAGAAGGAGGGAGATCTAAGGCTTTTAGTGTTTCTATCAATGGAGTATGAGAGAGAGAGCTCAAGAACAGTTTGTAGTGTAGTGCCTAAGTGTTCTGAGCTCGGTGAAGGGGTATTTATATGATCCCTCGAAATCCAAGTGTTATGACTTGTCCAGCTCAGCAAAAAGTCGGGGGAGCCGGTCTGCCGGGCCTGGGGCCAGGCCATCCGGCGCAAGGGCTGGTCCCGCCGGGCCACATGCCGGACCATCCGGCTTAAACCGGATCGTGCGCCGGGCCGAGACGGGGTGGCTTTTGGGCTTACAGAACATTGCTCCGGATGTCACCTGTGCAGGAGCCGACATCTGCTGGGGAGGCCGAACCATCCAGTCTCAACTGGACCTTGCGCCGAGCCAGTACCGGGTGGAGGTGAAGGCGTTATTGGATAGTGCCCGGATGGCACCGGTCCCAGGGCCGGTCGGCGCCGGGCCAGCCGTTACCATGGCCGGTCCAACCGGACCACAGTCCGGACAGAGGCCGAACTGTCGTTCTTCATTTTTGTCGAAGTGGGGGGTCTCCCTTTACCTTCTTGTTCCATTGATACACCATTATGCCTGTTTGGCTAATACCTAAGAACAATCTTATAGACATGTATTAGTACGATTATTGTAGCAACGGTGTCATTGTTACCAAAATAATGGATAAGGGTAAAATACCCTTACAATCTACCCGTTTTTGGTATACGATGACAAACCGAGCTAGAGTCATATATAAATATTATGATAAGCTCAAAACTTGGTTCCATATAAGATATTAAGACAGCTCCCCATAATGCGTGCACTTGGAGAGTTTGCGTTTGAATGCAAAGTGCACCATTTGTAGAATATGAGGAGCTCCCCCAATATCTTTAGGAAACAAGCATGGTACATAAAAGTATATATCAAGATATAGGCATTAAGCATAATCATCCTAACATAGAGATTAAGCATACAATAACTTGTCCATACACGAATTATTCAAGGTAGCAAATGGTTCCAGAAGTGAAAGCAAACAGATAGCACAAGCCAAATCAGAAGCAAATAAGGCATCAATAGCTTGTGCACCAATCAAACGAGGAACCCAATGAACCCCGTGCTCGTGATCCTAGACTCTACTCTCTTCTCCCCCTTTGGCATCGGAACACCAAAAAGGCGAAGGGAAGAGTAGGGATGCTAGCGTTCTCAACAATAGAACTCTTCACCAGTAGGTGGGAACCCTCATCATCATCTTCATCATACTCTTCATCGACTTCATCATCATCTCCAGAGGCAACAGTATGAGGAGCATGAGCAGACCTAGTCCTAGGAGGAGGAACCCCACTATGAGCAAACAGGGAGAAGTCAAAGTTCTGGAGCATGGCATCATCAATGGGAGGCATCTCCATAGTTGTAGCAACTAAGAGAAACCCGCTTGGGCGCATAGAGGAGCTGGAGCTAGCAGCAGGGTCATGGCTTTACTTGGACCGGCGCTCACAAGGCATCATAGATGGGATTTCCAGTTTATTTCCATGTTGAGGAATCTTGACCGGTTCCATCTTTATCAGTTGATCTTTCTTGTTGTGAGGAGTTAGCACAACTGTACTGATGAGCTGCTGAACATACTGAGCAAAGTTTGGAGTCATACGGTTGCGAACAGAGCGCCTCAGCTCACAGTAGAGGAAGTCACAGCCATCAATCGTCCTAATATTTTCAGGACGGCAGTAGTGCATGAGGTTAAGATGGTAGGCTCAGCATTCACTTGTGTCTCCTGACTTGCTAATGAGACTCTCACAGCAAGCACTTGATAAGAGTAATACATCCCGGATATGGTTGGAGGAGCATGTGTAGGCTCTGGAGGGTAGCAGAAAGCAATGTCCCCATGAGTGAATTTCTCCTGAGTGTGAATCTGAAAATCATGAGCACGGCCACCACCAAATCCCATGGCTTGACAGAAGTCAAGGTATTTGCAAGTATACTGCTCCTGTTTAGTCATCCAAGTCATAGTGCGAGCAGCATCATCATGAAAGAAAACAGTGCAGTGGAATTGACGGACAAGGATTGGGCAATACACCCCAACACCCTTTGTACTGCCAGGCTTCAAGCACACAAGATCAAACAACCCCATCTTATGCAAGGTATCAACCACAAAGCGGTACTGAGTGGCTTGGAGCATGGTAAGTTCTTCCTTGTTGATGGCCTTGGGCTGCACAATGACACCATTTCTCATGAGCTCTTGGCAGTTGTAGAAATAATCTCATATATTCATCTGAGTGTTGGTCCAGAATTCCCTATCTCCAATGTTGTAGGTTCTTTCCTCGAAACGATAGGGATTCTTCTCTCTGAGTCTTCTCCAATCAGCAATGTGTACCGTACCAACGTTGTATGTTGGGTCTTTCTCCACAAGATTACTATGTGGAACTGTATCTTTGCCTTTCCTTTTATTCCATGTTGACTTGGTCCTACCTCCTGTAGAACTGCCTGGTCCACTGCTCCGAGCTGCTTTGCTGGTCTTACGAGTGCTAGTTCGGCACCCCGAGGGCCTCTCGTTCCTACCCCTCTTGGCAGCAGCACGAGTGTCATCACTAGAATCACCCTTGAATGAGCACATAGAGCGAGAATAGCAGTGGGATAAGTGTACATGTCATCAGAAAAAAGAGGCCAAAATATAACATATATACAAGTTCTTTGACGAAGTTGCGTGAAAATTTGGGCGAGTCGGTGCATCAGACGGCACAACCGGGCTATATACCGGACCAGCCGGTCTGACAGTCGGCCAGCCGGGCGACACGCCGGCCCGACCGGTGTGAGAGCCGGCACGCTGGGCCGTAGGCCGGGTACTGATGAAACATATGTAATTTCCAGATTTTCAACACAAAGTCATGCAAAAGCTCATATACTTATACATATATTACAACAATGTAGAGTGAAACCTGTGCATAGAGGTGTGTGACATTCTAATGACTTGAGGTAGTAGACAAACCCTAACCCTAACCCTAGTTTCTCAAATCCCTCAACAAATGTGCAATGTATGAGGGAATCAAGGCATAGGAAGGTGAGGAGGGGAGTTGCCCGAAGACATTGCTCTTCCTTTCCCAATGGAGCAAGAAGAACTGCAAGGAGAGGCTTGAGGGGTAAAAGCCCAAGAACTCCAAATGTGGCATGAGAGGGACCAAATCCCTTGGTGAAGATCTTCCAAGGTACCCGATCTACGGTGGAGTGTAGTTTGGGGTGAATCTAGTGGTGGGAATGCCCTAGGGAGTGGTGGAGAGGGAAGGGGCATCACCAATGGAGGTTGTGGTTGAAAGGGGGAAGTGAGGAAAAAGACCTCAAAAGATAACCCCCATTCCCACTTAAACAGTCGTCGACCGGCGCACGGTCCGACAGACCGGGTTGGGGACCGGGCCGGCCGGCACTAGGTCTGGCGGAACCGGGCCAGGGACCGGACTGCAGGCATCGGTCCCTTTTTGCCTTTTTTCTTTGTGTAACAGTGTGTGTATGATCAGAGGATGACATGTACAATATAGATAGATAGACACATGATACGAGGAGCACATACATGGGGTCGGAAATGAAAGATTTTCTAGGCATACCCATTGGAGTGAAATCCAAACAAGATGTAAATAGCAACAATGGGTATGATTCGAAATATGAAGAATCAAAAATCATTTTGGAATTGTTTTGCAATAAGTTAAGTTAGCCTGATAGAATGAAATCATTTTGCAATTGAGGCTAATGAGGGGCGGGAGATTACTCCCCCTGTGTTAAAGCAAAAATGTCATGATACCTTGAAGAGACATGCTTGGGTCCACATAATGACATTGGGTCGATCTATTGATGTTGCACACATAGGTATGCATCATACCAAGACATGGTAAGATGACTATCCCCATATGTGCTGCACAAATAAGCTAGATAGCAAGATAAATGCAAGAATATAGTGTAAGAAGTTGTTCAATCTAAGTTGTTAGGATCAAGAGTACCAAGTTCTCCTCTCAAGTTTACAAACCGGGCTCCATCCAAAGGCTTAGTGAAAATATCCGCCAATTGGTACGTTGTTCCCACATGAGTGAGCTGATGCGTGTGGTTGACACGTCCGTTGGGAACCCCAAGAGGAAGGTGTGATGCGCACAGCGGCAAGTTTCCCTCAGTAAGAAACCAAGGTTTAATCGAACCAGTAGGAGTCAAGAAGCACGTTGAAGGTTGATGGCGGTGGGATGTAGTGCGGCGCAACACCAGAGATTCCGGCGCCAACGTGGAACCTGCACAACACAACCAAAGTACTTTGCCCCAACGAAACAGTGAGGTTGTCAATCTCACCGGCTTGCTGTAACAAAGGATTAACCGTATTGTGTGGAAGATGATTGTTTGCAGAAAACAGTAGAACAAGTATTGCAGTAGATTGTATTTCAGTATAGAGAATTGGACCGGGGTCCACAGTTCACTAGAGGTGTCTCTCCCATAAGATAAACAGCATGTTGGGTGAACAAATTACAGTTGGGCAATTGACAAATAAAGAGGGCATGACCATGCACATACATATTATGATGAGTATAGTGAGATTTAATTGGGCATTACGACAAAGTACATAGACCGCTATCCAGCATGCATCTATGCCTAAAAAGTCCACCTTCAGGTTATCATCCGAACCCCCTCCAGTATTAAGTTGCTAACAACAGACAATTGCATTAAGTATTGCGCGTAATGTAATCAGTGACTACATCCTTGAACATAGCACCAATGTTTTATCCCTAGTGGCAACAGCACATCCATAATCTTAGAGATTTCTGTCACTTCCCCAGATTCAAGGAGACATGAACCCACTATCGAGCATAAATACTCCCTCTTGGAGTTACAAGCATCTACTTGGCCAGAGCATCTACTAGTAACGGAGAGCATGCAAGATCATAAACAACACATAGACATAACTTTGATAATCAACATAACAAGTATTCTCTATTCATCGGATCCCAACAAACGCAACATATAGAATTACAGATAGATGATCTTGATCATGTTCGGCAGCTCACAAGACCCGACAATTAAGCACAATGGGGAGAAGACAAACATCTAGCTACTGCTATGGACCCATAGTCCAGGGGTAGACTACTCACTCATCACTCCGGAGGCGACCGGGGTCCTCCGGGAGATGATTCCCCTCTCCGGCAGGGTGCCGGAGGCGATCTCCTGAATCCCCCGAGATGGGATTGGCGGCGGCGGCGTCTCTGGAAGGTTTTCCGTATCGTGGCTCTCGGTACTGGGGGTTTCGCGACGGAGGCTTTAAGTAGGCGGAAGGGCAGGTCCGGGGCCACACGAGGGCCGGATGACGGGGCCGCGGCCAAGACCTAGGCCGCGCCGCCCTGTAGTCTGGCCGCCTCGTGGCCCCACTTCGTCTCCTCTTCGGTCTTCTGGAAGCTTCGTGGCAAAATAGGACCCTGGGTGTTGATTTCGTCCAATTCCGAGAATATTTCGTTACTAGGATTTCTGAAACCAAAAACAGCATAAAACAGCAACTGGCACTTCGGCATCTTGTTAATAGGTTAGTTCCAGAAAATGCACGAATATGACATAAAGTGTGCATAAAACATGTAGATATCATCAATAATGTGGCATGGAACACAAGATATTATCGATACGTCGGAGACGTATCAGCATCCCCAAGCTTAGTTCTGCTCGTCCCGAGCAGGTAAAACGATAACAAAGATAATTTCTGGAGTGACATGCCATCATAACCTTGATCATACTATTTGTAAAGCATATGTAGTGAATGCAGTGATCAAAACAATGTATATGACATGAGTAAACAAATGAATCATAAAGCAAAGACTTTTCATGAATAGTACTTCAAGACAAGCATCAATAAGTCTTGCATAAGAGTTAACTCATAAAGCAATAATTCATAGTAAAAGCATTGAAGCAACACAAAGGAAGGTTAAGTTTCAGCGGTTGCTTTCAACTTGTAACATGCATATCTCATGGATAATTGTCAACATAGAGTAATATAATAAGTGCAATATGCAAGTATGTAGGAATCAATGCACAGTTCACACAAGTGTTTGCTTCTTGAGGTGGAGAGAAATAGGTGAACTGACTCAACATAAAAGTAAAAAGAATGGTCCTCCATAGAGGAAAAGCATCGATTGCTATATTTGTGCTAGAGCTTTGATTTTGAAAACAAGAAACAATTTTGTCAACGGTAGTAATAAAGCATATGAGTTATGTAAATTATATCTTACAAGTTGCAAGCCTCATGCATAGTATACTAATAGTGCCCGCACCTTGTCCTAATTAGCTTGGACTACCGGATCATCGCAATACACATGTTTTAACCAAGTGTCACAATGGGGTACCTCTATGCCGCCTGTACAAAGGTCTAAGGAGAAAGCTCGCATTGGATTTCTCGCTATTGATTATTCTCAACTTAGACATCCATACCGGGACAACATAGACAACAGATAACGGACTCCTCTTTAATGCATAAGCATGTGGCAACAATTATTATTCTCATATGAGATTGAGGATATATGTCCAAAACTGAAACTTCCACCATGGATCATGGCTTTAGTTAGCGGCCCAATGTTCTTCTCTAACAATATGCATGCTTAACCATAAGGTGGTAGATCTCCCTTACTTCAGATAAGACGAACATGCATAGCAACTCACATGCTATTCAACAAAGAATAGTTGATGGCGTCCCCAGAAACATGGTTATCGCACAACAAGCAACTTAATAAGAGATAAAGTGCATAAGTACATATTCAATACCACAATTGTTTTTAAGCTATTTGTCCCATGAGCTATATATTGTAAAGGTGAAGAGTGGAAATTTAAAGGTAGCACTCAAGCAATTTACTTTGGAATGGCGGAGAAATACCATGTAGTAGGTAGGTATGGTGGACACAAATGGCATAGTGGTTGGCTCAAGTATTTTGGATGCATGAGAAGTATTCCCTCTCGATACAAGGTTTAGGCTAGCAAGGTTATTTGAAACAAACACAAGGATGAACCAGTGCAGCAAAAATCACATAAAAGACATATTGAAAACATTATAAGAATCTACACCGTCTTCCTTGTTGTTCAAACTCAATACTAGAAATTATCTAGACTTTAGAGAGACCAAATATGCAAACCAAATTTTAGCATGCTCTATGTATTTCTTCATTAATGGGTGCAAAGTATATGATGCAAGAGCTTAAACATGAGCACAACAATTGCCAAGTATCACATTATCCAAGACATTTTAGCAAATTACTACATGTATCATTTTCCAATTCCAACCATATAACAATTTAACGAAGAAGAAACTTCGCCATGAATACTATGAGTAGAGCCTAAGGACATACTTGTCCATATGCTACAGCGGAGCGTGTCTCTCTCCCACAAAGTGAATGCTAGGATCCATTTATTCAAACAAAACAAAAACAAAAACAAACCGACGCTCCAAGAAAAGCACATAAGATGTGATGGAATAAAAATATAGTTTCAGGGGAGGAACCTGATAATATTGTCGATGAAGAAGGGGATGCCTTGGGCATCCCCAAGCTTAGACGCTTGAGTCTTCTTAGAATATGCAGGGGTGAACCACCGGGGCATCCCCAAGCTTAGAGCTTTCACTCTCCTTGATCATGTTGCATCATACTCCTCTCTTGATCCTTGAAAACTTCCTCCACACCAAACTTAGAACAACTCATTAGAGGGTTAGTGGACAATAAAAATTAACATGTTCAGAGGTGACATAATCATTCTTAACACTTCTGGACATTGCATAAAGCTACTGGACATTAATGGATCAAAGAAATTCATCCAACATAGCAAAAGAGGCAATGCGAAATAAAAGGCAGAATCTGTCAAAACAGAACAGTTCGTATTGACGAATTTTATCGAGGCACCAGACTTGCTCAAATGAAAATGCTCAAATTTAATGAAAGTTGCGTACATATCTGAGGATCACTCACGTAAATTGGCATAATTTTCTGAGTTACCTACAGAGAAAACAGCCCAGATTCGTGACAGCAAAGAAATCTGTTTCTGCGCAGTAATCCAAATCTAGTATGAACTTTACTATCAACGACTTTACTTGGCACAACAAAACACTAAACTAAGATAAGGAGAGGTTGCTACAGTAGTAAACAACTTCCAAGACACAAAATAAAAACAAAGTACTGTAGTAAAAACATGGGTTGTCTCCCATAAGCGCTTTTCTTTAACGCCTTTCAGCTAGGCGCAGAAAGTGTGTATCAAGTATTATCAAGAGATGGTGTATCGTTATCACAAGCTCCCCCATCCGTGGTGGTACTAAGGGCTTTATCAATTTTAGGCCTATAGTAATATTTCTTTGGTTTAGGCACTTTAGAGACATACATAAAGTTTTGCTCCTTACCCACATAAGCTTTCTCCTTATATTTAAGAGAAGAAAATGTTGAACCCAAGGTTCCCATAGCTTTTTCAAGTTCGTCAATCCTATTAATTTGATCATCATGGACAACACAAGTTCCTAGGACACTAATTCTTTCATCAATTCCTCCTAAGGATTTATCAAGTTCATCAGTTTTATCAAGTAACATTTCCAATTTAGTTTCAACACTTGGAAATTTTTTCTCTATGGTTTCCAATTTTTTCATAACATCTTCAAGAGAGATTTCAGTTTTAACTTCATCAACAGGGGGTATTCCAAATAGACTCTCAATAATGCAGCTAGCTTCTAATGCAGGAGTACTTAAGAAGTTACCTCCTGCGAGACAATCAAGAACATACCTATTCCAGCTAGAGATACCAACATAAAAATTCCTGAGTAAAATAGTGGTGGAGTGTTTCTTAGTGCACCTATTATGGGCATTACTAATTCTATACCAAGCATCTCTTAAACATTCTCCCCCTTGTTGCTTAAACGAATGAACTTCAACTTCAGGATTACTCATTTTAGCAATAGTAAATAAAGCAAACTAGATAAAGTAAATGCAAGTAACTATTTTTTTTGTGTTTTCGATATAGCAAACAAGACAGTAAGTAAAGTAAAACTAGCAACTAATTTTTTTGTATTTTGATTTAGTGCAGCAAACAAAGTAGTAAATAAAACTAAGCAAGACAAAAACAAAGTAAAGAGATTGGGAAGTGGAGACTCCCCTTGCAGCGTGTCTTGATCTCCCAGACAACGGCGCCGAGAAATTTGCTTGATGCGTGTGGTTGACACGTCCGTTGGGAACCCCAAGAGGAAGGTGTGATGCGCACAGCGGCAAGTTTCCCTCAGTAAGAAACCAAGGTTTAATCGAACCAGTAGGAGTCAAGAAGCACGTTGAAGGTTGATGGCGGCGGGATGTAGTGCGGCGCAACACCAGAGATTCCGGCGCCAACGTGGAACCTGCACAACACAACCAAAGTACTTTGCCCCAACGAAACAGTGAGGTTGTCAATCTCACCGGCTTGCTGTAACAAAGGATTAACCGTATTGTGTGGAAGATGATTGTTTGCAGAAAACAGTAGAACAAGTATTGCAGTAGATTGTATTTCAGTATAGAGAATTGGACCGGGGTCCACAGTTCACTAGAGGTGTCTCTCCCATAAGATAAACAGCATGTTGGGTGAACAAATTACAGTTGGGCAATTGACAAATAAAGAGGGCATGACCATGCACATACATATTATGATGAGTATAGTGAGATTTAATTGGGCATTACGACAAAGTACATAGACCGCTATCCAGCATGCATCTATGCCTAAAAAGTCCACCTTCAGGTTATCATCCGAACCCCCTCCAGTATTAAGTTGCTAACAACAGACAATTGCATTAAGTATTGCGCGTAATGTAATCAGTGACTACATCCTTGAACATAGCACCAATGTTTTATCCCTAGTGGCAACAGCACATCCATAATCTTAGAGATTTGTCACTTCCCAGATTCACGGAGACATGAACCCACTATCGAGCATAAATACTCCCTCTTGGAGTTACAAGCATCTACTTGGCCAGAGCATCTACTAGTAACGGAGAGCATGCAAGATCATAAACAACACATAGACATAACTTTGATAATCAACATAACAAGTATTCTCTATTCATCGGATCCCAACAAACGCAACATATAGAATTACAGATAGATGATCTTGATCATGTTCGGCAGCTCACAAGACCTGACAATTAAGCACAATGGGGAGAAGACAAACATCTAGCTACTGCTATGGACCCATAGTCCAGGGGTAGACTACTCACTCATCACTCCGGAGGCGACCGGGGTCCTCCGGGAGATGATTCCCCTCTCCGGCAGGGTGCCGGAGGCGATCTCCTGAATCCCCCGAGATGGGATTGGCGGCGGCGGCGTCTCTGGAAGGTTTTCCGTATCGTGGCTCTCGGTACTGGGGGTTTCGCGACGGAGGCTTTAAGTAGGCGGAAGGGCAGGTCAGGGGGCCACACGAGGGGCCCAGATGACAGGGCCGCGCGGCCAAGACCTAGGTCGCGCCGCCCTGTAGTCTGGCCGCCTCGTGGCCCCACTTCGTCTCCTCTTCGGTCTTCTAGAAGCTTCGTGGCAAAATAGGACCCTGGGCGTTGATTTCGTCCAATTCCGAGAATATTTCGTTACTAGGATTTCTGAAACCAAAAACAATGACAACAGCAAGCGGCACTTCGGCATCTTGTTAATAGGTTAGTTCCAGAAAATGCACGAATATGACATAAAGTGTGCATAAAACATGTAGATATCATCAATAATGTGGCATGGAACACAAGAAATTATCGATACGTCGGAGACGTATCATGAGCTCAATGTCCCCATTGACAACTGATACGTCTCCAACGTATCTATAATTTCCGATGTTCCATGCTTGTTTTATGACAATACCAACATGTTTTGTTCACACTTTATATCATTTTTATGCGTTTTCCGGAACTAACCTATTGACGAGATGCCGAGAGGCCGCTGTTTTCACTGTTTTTGGTTTCAGAAATCCTAGTAACGAAATATTCTCGGAATCGGACGAAATCAACGCCCAAGTTCCTATTTTCATCGGAAGCATCCAGAACACCCGGGAAGGACCAGAGGGGAGCCCTGGGGGCCCCACACCACACCCCAGCGCGGCCAGGGGGGGGCCGCGCCCCCCTATAGTGTGGGCCCCCCAGAGACCTTCCGACTCCGATTCTTCGCCTATTTAAGCCGTCGTGACCTAAAACTTCGATACCAATTGACGAAACTCCAGAAAGACTCCAGGGGCGCCGCCACCGTCGCGAAACTCCAATTCGGGGGACAGAACTCTGTTCCGGCACCCTGCCGGGACGGGGAAGTGCCCCCGGAAGGCTTCTCCATCGACACCGCTGCCATCTCCACCGCCATCTTCATCACCGCTGCTACTCCCATGAGGAGGGAGTAGTTCTCCATCGAGGCTCGGGGCTGTACCGGTAGCTATGTGGTTAATCTCTCTCCATGTACTTCAATACAATGATCTCATGAGCTGCTTACATGATTGAGATTCATATGAGTTTTGTATCACAATTCATCTATGTGCTACTCTAGTGATGTTATTAAAGTAGTTCTATTCCTCCTGCACGTGTGTAAAGGTGACTAGTGTGTGCACCGTGTGGTTCTTGTCGTAGGCTATGATCATGATCTCTTGTAGATTGTGGAGTTAATTATCATTATGATGGTATTGATGTGATCTATCTGGTTATGTTGATCTATCTTACACTATAAGGTTACTTAAATATGAACAAATTGTGGAGCTTGTTAACTCCGGCATTGAGGGTTCGTGTAATCCTACACAATGCGTTCATCATCCAACAAGAGTGTAGAGTATGCATTTATCTATTCTGTTATGTGATCAATGTTGAGAGTGTCCACTAGTGAAAGTATAATCCCTAGGCCTTGTTCCTAAATACTGTTGAGTTACTACTGCTTGTTTCTTGTTTTCTTTGCGTTACTCTGCTGCAATACTACCACCATCAACTACACGCCAAAAGCTATTTTTCCGCACTGTTGCTACTGCTCATATATATTCATACCACCTGTATTTCACTATCTCTTCGCCGAACTAGTGCACCTATTAGGTGTGTTGGGGACACAAGAGACTTCTTGCTTTGTGGTTGCAGGGTTGCATAAGAGGGATATCTTTGACCTCTTCCTCCCTGAGTTCGATAAACCTTGGGTGATCCACTTAAGGGAAAACTTGCTGCTGTTCTACAAACCTCTGCTCTTGGAGGCCCAACACTGTCTACAGGAAAAGGAGGGGGAAGTAGACATCAAGCACTTTTTAAGGCGCCGTTGCCGGGAGGAAAGGTAAAAGGTACTCACACTCCGGACCTCGGCTACCAAGCTATTTTCCGCCATTGTAAGTACTCGAAGCTATTTCCTTTAGATCCTGCAATTGCAACTTTTTGTTTCTTGTTTACACTAGTTAGGCATAATGGAAAACAACAAAAAAATTGGTGAGCTTTTTAGTCTTTTTCCTGATTTAGAATTGTTTGATTCGAAAATTAAAAAACCTATGGAACCTTATTTGCATGCTAGTAGCGATGTTATTAGTATGAATGCAATTACTGCTAATGCTATGAAGAAGTCTAAGCTTGGGGAAGCTAGTTTTTGTGGTCTTTTTAGCTTCCCATCTTTAGGGGAGAAAATTTGTTCTGATAATGCTTTATCTCCCATATGCGATACCGCTAATGATGCTCCTGATATTTTGAATCCACCTGCTAAAAGTATTCCGTATAAAATACCTATGAAAATTATTGAACGTGTTATGGACAATCACTATAAAGGGGATGGAACTGTCCATCCTAGAGATCATTTACTGTTTTTGCACGAATTATGTGGGTTATTCAAGTGTGCAGGTATCTCTATGGATGAAGTGAGGAAGAAGCTATTCTCTGTTTCGCTGTCTGGTAAAGTGGCGCATTGGTATAAATTATTGGAGAATAGACATTCTCTTGGTTGGGAGGAAATTGCATCTCTCTTTTATTCTAAATTTTATCCTCCGCATGAAGTGCATATTGATAGGAATTATATTTATAACTTTTATCCTCGTGATGGAGAGAGTGTTTCTCAAGCGTGGGGGAGATTGAAATCTCTAATGCTCAAATGTCCCATTCATGAGCTCCCCCGTAATGTTATTGTTAACAATTTTTATGCGAGACTTTCAGGACAACACAAGGACTATCTGGACGCGTGTTCGGAGGGATCTTTCACAAGCAAGGAGGTTGAAGCTAGGTGGGATCTTCTTGATCGGATTGAGGACAACGCTGAAGGATGGGAGAACGACAAAGGTAAAGAGTCAGGTATAAATTATGATTATGAATGCATTGAAGCTTTTATGGATACCGATAAATTTCGAAATATGAGTGCTACTTATGGTCTTGACTCTCAAGTTGTTGCAAATCTTTATAAATCCTTTGCTTCTCATTTTGAACTGCCTAAGAAGAATTTTGATAAGTATCATGAACCTTTTAAAGAGGCTTGCATGAAGAATGAAATTGTTGTTAATTATTGCCATAAGCATGCTCAAACTCCTAAGAGTGCTATTTCCTATAAGCATGTTAATTTTTGTGGAATACATAGACCATGTGGAATTAATCAAATCAAAGATGAATATTGTATCCATCATGCTAATGAAAAAACTAGAAAGTGGTTTAGGGCTCTAGATGATCTTGGTAAAAAAATTTGTGCCCTCTATCCTTTTATTTGTGAAGTTTGCCATGAAGTGGGTCATTTTAATTTTCAATGCTCCTTCAATGATAATTTGAACCCAATGAGTGCTGCAAATTTGTATTGTGATGATGAAATTTCTCCTAATCAGCATGATGAACTTACTTTATTTTTGGGGTGTGAAGAACTATCGAGAAAAATCTCTTTGTTACATATGAGTGATCTTGATATTGATGATGTCCTGCATGGGTGTTTTTCTTATTGCATTGATAATAGCCATACAAATACTTACATACAAAATATTTTAGAAGATGACACCTTGCCAAAATATGATAGGACCGCTGTGTGTTTTCAACTAATTAATCAAAAGGAGGGATCCTCCCAAGTTTCTTCTATTGTTTCTGAAAGTAAATCAGGTTATGCGGACAAGCCACCCTTCAAGCCTCTTCCTCCTGAAGAAGGGAACGAGGAGAAGGAAGAGAAGAAGAAGAAGAAGAAGGGAAAGAAGAAGAAGAAGAAGAAGGAGAATAAAAAGAAAGAGGTAACGGCGTATCCCCGCGTGAATGAGATAACGCTAGGTAACCGTAAGTATGTTGCTCCTAATGATTATTGTGATAATGAATCTGAATATGATGATCTTCCTATGCCCTTTACATACATTAGCAATCATGATTTGAATGAGCACACTACTTTTGATATTGCAAATCTCTGGGAAATTAATTCTGAAAATGATGACAATGTGCCTCCGATCTTTGATGATTATTATAAAGAATGCTATGATATAGGTTCTAACTATCCTTATGAAACTTGTCATAGTCATGATTGGGTTACCAAAAACAATTCTCTTAATATGCAACTTGTTTACCATGTTCAAATTCTTGATAATAATCTTGCTCCAATTACTATTAATGAGAATAACTCCTCTTATGCCAAATTTAATGATACTTCTATGCATATGAACCATGATAAGAATGTTTTAAGTGATGGGTATATTGTGGATTTCATCAATGATGCTACTGAAAGTTACTATGAGAGAGGGAAATATGGTCGTATGCATCTTAATAATATTAAGTTTCCCCTCTTTATGTTGAGAATCTTGAAGTTACTCGTGTTTTATCCTCTTATGCTTGTCACTTTGTTCTTCATGAATTCATTTGTGTACAAGATTCCTCTTCATAGGAAGCATGTTAGACTTAAATTTGTTTTGAATTTGCCTCTTGAAGCTCTCTTTTGCCTCAAATACTATTTCCCGCGAATGGTTTATTAAAACTGCTGAGCCCATCTTAATGGCTATAAAGAAAGAACTTCTTGGGAGATAACCCATGTGTTATTTTGCTACAGTAATTTGTTTTATATTTGTGTCTTGGAAGTTGTTTACTACTGTAACAACCTCTCCTTATCTTAGTTTTGTGTTTTGTTGTGCCAAGTAAAGCCGTTGATAGAAAAGTAAGTACTAGATTTGGATTACTGCGCAGTTCCAGATTTCTTTGCTGTCACGAATATGGGTCCACCTCCCTGTAGGTAGCTCAGAAAATTAAGCCAATTTACGTGCATGATCCTCAGATATGTACGCAACTTTCATTCAATTTGAGCATTTTCATTTGAGCAAGTCTGGTACCATTTTAAAATTCGTCAATACGAACTGTTCTGTTTTGACAGATTCTGCCTTTTATTTCGCATTGCCTCTTTTGCTATGTTGGATGAATTTCTTTGATCCATTAATGTCCAGTAGCATTATGCAATGTCCAGAAGTGTTAAGAATGATTGTGTCACCTCTGAATATGTTAATTTTTATTGTGCACTAACCCTCTAATGAGTTGTTTCGAGTTTGGTGTGGAGGAAGTTTTCAAGGATCAAGAGAGGAGTATGATGCAACATGATCAAGGAGAGTGAAAGCTCTAAGCTTGGGGATGCCCCGGTGGTTCACCCCTGCATATATCAAGAAGACTCAAGCGTCTAAGCTTGGGGATGCCCAAGGCATCCCCTTCTTTATCGACAACATTATCAGGTTCCTCCCTGAAACTATATTTTTATTCCATCACATCTTATGTGCTTTGCTTGGAGCGTCGGTTTGTTTTTGTTTTTGTTTGTGTTTGAATAAATTGGATTACATCATGCTTGTGTGGGAGAGAGACACGCTCCGCTGGTTCGTATGAACACATGTGTTCTTAGCTCATAATATTCATGGCGAAATTTCTTCTTCGTTAAATTGTTATATGGTTGGAATTGGAAAATGCTACATGTAGTAATTGGTATGATGCCTTGAATAACTTGATACTTGGCAATTGTTGTGCTCTTGTTTAAGCTCTTGCATCATATACCTTGCACCCATTAGTGAAGAAATACATAGAGCTTGTTAAAATTTGGTTTGCATGAGTGGTTTCTCTAGAGTCTAGATATTTTCTAGTAAGATGTTTGAACAACAAGGAAGACGATGTATAGTTTTATAATGCTTGTAATATGTGTTTTATGTGAGTTTTGCTGTACTAGTTCGTGCTTGTGTTTGCTTCAAACAACCTTGCTAGCCTAAACCTTGTATCGAGAGGGAATACTTCTCATGCATCCAAATCTTTGAGCCAAACAACACTATGCCATTTGTGTCCACCATACCTACCTACTACATGGTATTTTCCGCCATTCCAAAGTAAATTGCTTGAGTGCTACCTTTAAAATTCCATCATTTACCTTTGCAATATATAGCTCATGGGACAAATAGCTTAAAAAACTATTGTGGTATTGAATATGTAATTATGCACTTTATCTCTTATTAAGTTGCTTGTTGTGCGATAACCATGTTCATGGGACGCCATCAACTACTCCTTGTTGAATTTCATGTGAGTTGCTATGCATGTTCATCTTGTCTGAAGTAAGAGCGATCTACCACCTTATGGTTAAGCATGCATATTGTTAGAGAAGAACATTGGGCCGCTAACTAAAGCCATGATCCATGGTGGAAGTTTCAGTTTTGGACATATATCCTCAATCTCAAATGAGAAATTTATTAATTGTTGTTACATGCTTATGCATAAAAGAGGAGTCCATTATCTGTTGTCTATGTTGTCCCGGTATGGATGTCTAAGTTGAGAATAATCAATAGCGAGAAATCCAATGCGAGCTTTCTCCTTAGACCTTTGTACAGGCGGCATAGAGGTACCCCTTTGTGACACTTGGTTAAAACATGTGCATTGTGATGATCTGGTAGTCCAAGCTAATTAGGACAAGGTGCGGGCACTATTAGTATACTATGCATGAGGCTTGCAACTTGTAAGATATAATTTACATGATACATATGCTTTATTACTACCGTTGACAAAATTGTTTCATGTTTTCAAAATAAAAGCTCTAGCACAAATATAGCAATCGATGCTTTCCTCTATGGAGGACCATTCTTTTACTTTTATTGTTGAGTCAGTTCACCTATTTCTCTCCACCTCAAGAAGCAAACATTTGTGTGAACTGTGCATTGATTCTTATATACTTGCTTATTGCACTTGTTATATTGCTTTGCATTGACAACTATCCATGAGATATACATGTTACAAGTTGAAAGCAACCGCTGAAACTTAATCTTCCATTGTGTTGCTTCAATACCTTTACTAAGAATTTATTGCTTTATGAGTAACTCTTATGCAAGACTTATTGATTCTTGTCTTGAAAGTACTATTCATGAAAAGTCTTTGCTATATGATTCAATTGTTTACTCATTGCATTTACATTGTTTCGAATCGCTGCATTCATCTCATATGCTTTACAATGGTATGATTAAGATTATGTTGGTAGCATGTCACCTCAGAAATTATCTTTTATCGTTTACCTACTCGAGGACGAGTAGGAACTAAGCTTGGGGATGCTGATACGTCTCCAACGTATCTATAATTTCCGATGTTCCATGCTTGTTTTATGACAATACCAATATGTTTTGTTCACACTTTATATCATTTTTATGCGTTTTCCGGAACTAACCTATTGACGAGATGCCGAGAGGCCAGTTGCTGTTTTCTGCTGTTTTTGGTTTCAGAAATCCTAGTAACGAAATATTCTCGGAATCGGACGAAATCAACGCCCAAGTTCCTATTTTCATCGGAAGCATCCAGAACACCCGGGAAGGACCAGAGGGGAGCCACAGGGGCCCCACACCACACCCCGGCGCGGCCAGGGGGCCGCGCCCCTATAGTGTGGGCCCCCAGACCTTCCGACTCCGATTCTTGGCCTATTTCAGCCGTCGTGACCTAAAACTTCGATACCAATTGACGAAACTCCAGAAAGACTCCAGGGGCGCCGCCACCGTCGCGAAACTCCAATTCGGGGGACAGAACTCTGTTCCGGCACCCTGCCGGGACGGGGAAGTGCCCTCGGAAGGCTTCTCCATCGACACCGCTGCCATCTCCACCGCCATCTTCATCACCGCTGCTACTCCCATGAGGAGGGAGTAGTTCTCCATCGAGGCTCGGGGCTGTACCGGTAGCTATGTGGTTAATCTCTCTCCATGTACTTCAATACAATGATCTCATGAGCTGCTTACATGATTGAGATTCATATGAGTTTTGTATCACAATTCATCTATGTGCTACTCTAGTGATGTTATTAAAGTAGTTCTATTCCTCCTGCACGTGTGTAAAGGTGACTAGTGTGTGCACCGTGTGGTTCTTGTCGTAGGCTATGATCATGATCTCTTGTAGATTGTGGAGTTAATTATCATTATGATGGTATTGATGTGATCTATCTGGTTATGTTGATCTATCTTACACTATAAGGTTACTTAAATATGAACAAATTGTGGAGCTTGTTAATTCCGGCATTGAGGGTTCGTGTAATCCTACGCAATGCGTTCATCATCCAACAAGAGTGTAGAGTATGCATTTATCTATTCTGTTATGTGATCAATGTTGAGAGTGTCCACTAGTGAAAGTATAATCCCTAGGCCTTGTTCCTAAATACTGTTGAGTTACTACTGCTTGTTTACTGTTTCTTTATCAAGTTACTGCTGCAATACTACCACCATCAACTACACGCCAGCAAGCTATTTTCTGGCACCGTTGCTACTGCTCATATATATTCATACCACCTGTATTTCACTATCTCTTCGCCGAACTAGTGCACCTATTAGGTGTGTTGGGGACACAAGAGACTTCTTGCTTTGTGGTTGCAGGGTTGCATAAGAGGGATATCTTTGACCTCTTCCTCCCTGAGTTCGATAAACCTTGGGTGATCCACTTAAGGGAAAACTTGCTGCTGTTCTACAAACCTCTGCTCTTGGAGGCCCAACACTGTCTACAGGAAAAGGAGGGGGAAGTAGACATCAACAACATGATCACATATGAAGTGATGGAAAATGTCAATGTGTTTTGTGCGGCAATGTTGAACAGGGTTATTGGCGATCTTTATTTCACATTCGTTGTCACATAGAAGAGGCACCGTACCAAGAGACAGACCATAGTCTTTCAAGGTTTGCTTCATCCATAACAACTGAGTGTAACAAGATGCCGCAGATATGTATTCGGTTCAGCGGTGGATATGGCAATGGAGTTTTGTTTCTTGGATGACCAACTCACCAATGATCGGCCAATGCATTGGCAAGCCCCGGAGGTAGACTTCCGGTCAACCTTATCACCAGCCCAATCGGAATCCAAATAGCCTATGAGTTCAAAGGTTGACCCATTTGGATACCACAACCCAAGAGTAGGAGTGAGAACAAGATATCTTAGAATCCGTTTGACCGCCACCAAGTGGCTCTCCTTAGGAGAAGATTGAAAACGAGCACACATCCCTACACTTAGCATGATATCCAGCCTAGAAGCACAAAGGTAGAGCAAGGATCCAGTCATGGAATCGTATACCTTTTGGTCCACATCCTTCTCATTATCACATGAGCCAAGCTGCCCCTTTATGGGCATGGGTGTCTTCATTGTACTTGTTTTGCCCATGTTGAACTTCTTGAGCATGTCCCTTACATATTTTTCTTGAGAGATGAAGGTGCCTTTTGCAAGTTGCCGCACTTGGAACCCTAGAAAGAACTTTAACTCCCCCATCATGGACATCTCAAATTTCCTAGTCATAAATATCTCAAAAGCTTTGTTATTATTAGGGTTAGGTCCACCAAATATAATATCATCAACATATATTTGATATAGAAATAGGCCACCCCCTTTAACCCGCTTGGTGAAAAGGGTGGAATCGACTGTATCCATGCTAAACACATCCTTGTGTAAGAAATCCCTAAGGTACTGATACCAAGCACGTGGAGCTTGCTTGAGACCGTAGAGTTCCTTATGGAGTAAATACACATGGTTCTTTGAAACCCAGAGGTTGATCCACATATGCAGTTTCTTTTAGGGGACCATTCAAAAATGCACTTTTCACATCCATTTGATATAGCTTTAAATTATGAAAAGATGCAAATGCAAGGAAAAGACGAATAGCTTCAAGAAGGGCAACCGGCGCAAAGGTGTCCTCATAATCCATACCTTCTATTTGGGCAAACCCTTGCACCACTAACCTTACTTTATTTCTTATGACAATGTCATTCTCATCTTGCTTGTTCTTGAACACCCATTTGGTCCCAATGACATTGATGCGATGATCTTTGGGTCTCTCAACTATAGACCATATTTCATTGCGGGTGAAACATTCCAATTCTTCTTGCATGACAATTACCCACACTACAAGAAGAACCCCCCTACAACAATGCATCTGAGCTTATCTAAATGCAAATATAGGCGTTGCAAGCGACTGTACCAATGGATAAGAATGCGTTGCGTTTTTGGGTGTTGCAAGGATATAATGCAACGCATACAGATGTGTTGGTAACTAATAGGATAAGCGTTGCAAAAATAGCTACAGAATTGAAGCAACCCTTGTATGCGTTGGTAGAGACATCTTATACAGATTGAAAATTACTCACAAATTTATTTTATTAACTATAGTATTTAATTGCTCTCAGAAATGATATTTTCTTGGCAAGATAATGTCATTCATATAAGACATACCACATCACAAGTAAATCGCAGAAAAATTTGCACAATGTGACAAAGAATTCAATATTTATTATTGGTATCACCATCCCATACATGAAAATTCTAGTAGAGACAATTTACAATATTACATCAAAATATGATATATATACTACTAGTCCTATTTATTGGTTCTACTCCTAACACACCAAGAGCTGATATCCGAATATGGCAAGTCTTGTGGATGTATGAGACCTTAAGGACCTGCAAATAAAAAATCTTGTTTCAGTATAAAAGTGGCTAAGACAATGTGATGGGGCATAGTGATCTCTAGAAATTAGTACTTGATAAAAAATTATATATCCTTTTGAATTTGAAATACCTCATGCTGGTAACAAGTCATAGTGACCACACAAATGAAAATAGAGGAGGAAATATGGCTAAGAAATATAACCATGACGTGATTAGACAAATAAGGGAGCATACAGATTTTCGGTGCAGTATTTGTGGTACAGATACATCTTTGCATGGCCGCATGTTGACATAGGCATTCCCAATGGGCCTGCCGAAGATAGTACCCTGGGTTTACTAAAGGCCCACGACCTGAAGAATATGAAGATTCGGAAGCCCAAGTTGATATTAAGGAAAGTTAGAATTGTAATAGAGGTGGTGTTTGTAATCTTGCGGGATGAGTTGTAAACCTTCCCGGACTCTGTAACTTGTACAACATGAACCCCTCGGCTCCACCTCCTATATAAGGGGGAGTCGAGGGACAAAGAAAGCATCGAATCATTGTCTCTCAAACCCTAGTTTTCATAATCGTCGAGTACTTTTCGGCTGAAACCTTCGAGATCTACTTGCCCTCTACTTCCAACTAAACCCTAGTCTACAACCCGTAGGCATTGACAAGTTAATCCCTTGTCAATTGGCGCCATCTGTGGGAATTAGAGGCGTCAAGGATCTGGTCTTGATGGCACGTTCAAGATCGTCGACTTCATCAACTGCAAGCAACGCAATGGATCGAGGTAAACAAATCGCAACTGGTCTTGTCGATTTTGTGCCTCACCCACCCTCCCGTTTGGATGCATATGCGTACCTGGAGGAGCCTATGGAGATGACGTTCGGAAGATTCCACTTTCGCGTCGAGAAAGAGGGAACGTATCGTCTCGAAGTTCCGATCTCGTCGGGATTTTCGGCGGTCGATTCCGATTTTTCGAACTCAACATCGTCGACTGAGTCAGGCGAAGAGGAAACTTCATCGCCACGCTTCATCAGCACTAGGGCAAGCGAAAAGCTCACCAAGATTTTCAGCGACATGTCCTTCGAGTCATCTGCGGACTCCTATATAAGCGATGGCTCGAGCAGTGTCGACAGCTTCAACTTCATCGACAAATCCACTAAAGTGGGCAAGGTCTTCACCAATCTTCATGATGGTGTCACCAAACCCAGCACAGATCTGAATACAAAATACCATCAGATTTACGTCATCGGAGAACCAAGCCATAATCAAGAGGAAACATCTGAGGCTTTCGACGATTTGGGAAATCCATATATCGATCCCTCTGATTTATGACGAGGCCTAGGCAACAAATATATCGGGTCTGAACCTCGTGATAGAGTTCAACTCCCGCAAGCAGCATGGGACAGAGCCGCAAGAGCTATGGATGGCTCAGAACCAATGGCTACAACAGCCACGCCAGAAGAATTACAAGCATATCAATATAGGCTCGCACGGGCCGCGAGGGAGTTGAAAAAACAGACAGCTGCCCTGAACAGAAGAAAGGAGGCAGCCTCTGCGCCAAGCAGGCGAAGGGCAGAACTGAGTCGACAATCTGGAACCTCGGGAGATAGCTGACACGCGTACAGCACGCGACCGTTGGGAACCCCAAGTGGAAGGTGTGATGCGTACAGCAGTAAGTTTCCCTCAGTTAGAAACCAAGGTTTATCGAACCAGTAGGAGTCAAGAAGCACGTTGAAGGTTGATGGCGGCGAGATGTAGTGCGGCGCAACACCAGGGATTCCGGCGCCAACGTGGAACCTGCACAACACAAACCAAGTACTTTGCCCCAACGAAACAGTGAGGTTGTCAATCTCACCGGCTTGCTGTAACAAAGGATTAGATGTATAGTGTGGATGATGATTGTTTGCAGAAAACAGTAGAACAAGTATTGCAGTAGATTGTATTTCAGTAAAGAGAATTGGACCGGGGTCCACAGTTCCCTAGAGGTGTCTCTCCCATAAGATAAATAGCATGTTGGGTGAACAAATTACAGTTGGGCAATTGACAAATAAAGAGGGCATGACCATGCACATACATATTATGATGAGTATAGTGAGATTTAATTGGGCATTACGACAAAGTACATAGACCGCTATCCAGCATGCATCTATGCCTAAAAAGTCCACCTTCAGGTTATCATCCGAACCTCTTCCAGTATTAAGTTGCTAACAACAGACAATTGCATTAAGTATTGCGCGTAATGTAATCAATAACTACATCCTCGGACATAGCATCAATGTTTTATCCCTAGTGGCAACAGCACATCCATAATCTTAGAGATTTCTGTCACTTCCCCAGATTCACGGAGACATGAACCCACTATCGAGCATAAATACCCCCTCTTGGAGTTAAGAGTAAAAACTTGGCCAGAGCCTCTACTAATAACGGAGAGCATGCAAGATCATAAACAACACATAGATATAAATTGATAATCAACATAACATGGTATTCTCTATTCATCGGATCCCAACAAACACAACATATAGAATTACAGATAGATGATCTTGATCATGTTCGGCAGCTCACAAGACCCGACAATTAAGCACAATGAGGAGAAGACAACCATCTAGCTACTGCTATGGACCCATAGTCCAGGGGTAGACTACTCACACATCACTCCGGAGGCGACCATGGCGGTGTAGAGTCCTCCGGGAGATGATTCCCCTCTCCGGCAGGGTGCCGAAGGCGATCTCCTGAATCCCCCGAGATGGGATTGGCGGCGGCGGCGTCTCTGGAAGGTTTTCCGTATCGTGGCTCTCGGTACTAGGGGTTTCGCGACGAAGGCTATTTGTAGGCGGAAGGGTAGGTCAGGGGGCGTCGCTAGGGGCCCAGGAGACAGGCTGGCGCGGCCAAGGGTGGGGCCGCGCCGCCTGCCCTCCTGGCCACCTCGTGGCCCCACTTCGTTGACTCTTCGGTCTTCTGGAAGCTTCGTGGCAAAATAGGACCCTGGGCGTTGATTTCGTCCAATTCCGAGAATATTTCCTTACTAGGATTTCTGAAACCAAAAACAGCAGAAAACAGCAACTGGCACTTCGGCATCTTGTTAATAGGTTAGTTCCAGAAAATGCACGAATATGACATAAAGTGTGCATAAAACATGTAGATATCATCAATAATGTGGCATGGAACATAAGAAATTATCGATACGTCGGAGACGTATCAGCATCCCCAAGCTTAGTTCCTGCTCGTCCCGAGCAGGTAAACGATAAACAAAGATAATTTCTGGAGTGACATGCCATCATAACCTTGATCATACTATTGTAAGCATATGTAGTGAATGCAGCGATCAAAACAATGACATGAGTAAACAACTGAATCATATAGCAAAGACTTTTCATGAATAGTACTTCAAGACAAGCATCAATAAGTCTTGCATAAGAGTTAACTCATAAAGCAATAATTCAAAGTAAAGGCATTGAAGCAACACAAAGGAAGATGAAGTTTCAGCGGTTGCTTTCAACTTGTAACATGTGTATCTCATGGATAATTGTCAATGCAAAGTAATATAATAAGTGCAATATGCAAGTATGTAGGAATCAATGCACAGTTCACACAAGTGTTTGCTTCTTGAGGTGGAGAGAAATAGGTGAACTGACTCAACAATAAAAGTAAAAGAAAGGTCCTTCAAAGAGGAAAGCATCGATTGCTATATTTGTGCTAGAGCTTTGGTTTTGAAAACAAGAAACAATTTTGTCAACGGTAGTAATAAAGCATATGTGTTATGTAAATTATATCTTACAAGTTGCAAGCCTCGTGCATAGTATACTAATAGTGCCCGCACCTTGTCCTAATTAGCTCGGATTACCGGGATTATCGCAATGCACATGTTTTAACCAAGTGTCACAAAGGGGTGCCTCTATGCCGCCTGTACAAAGGTCTAAGGAGAAAGCTCGCATTGGATTTCTCGCTATTGATTATTCTCAACTTAGACATCCATACCGGGACAACATAGACAACAGATAATGGACTCCTCTTTTATGCATAAGCATGTAGCAACAATTAATTTTCTCATATGAGATTGAGGATATATGTCCAAAACTGAAACTTCCACCATGGATCATGGCTTTAGTTAGCGGCCCAATGTTCTGCTCTAACAATATGCACGCTCTAACCATAAGGTGGTCAATCTCCCTTACTTCAGACAAGACGAACATGCATAGCAACTCACATGATATTCAACAAAGAGTAGTTGATGGCGTCCCCAGGAACATGGTTATCGCACAACAAGCAACTTACTAAGAGATAAAGTGCATAAGTACATATTCAATACCACAATAGTTTTTAAGCTATTTGTCCCATGAGCTATATATTGCAAAGATAGAGGATAGGAATTTTAAAGGTAGCACTCAAGCAATTTACTTTGGAATGGCGGATAAATACCATGTAGTAGGTAGGTATGGTGGACACAAATGGCATAGTGGTTGGCTCAAGGATTTTGGATGCATGAGAAGTATTCCCTCTCGATACAAGGTTTAGGCTAGCAAGGCTATTTGAAACAAACACAAGGATGAAGCGGTGCAGCAAAACTCACATAAAAGACATATTGCAAACATTATAAGACTCTACACCGTCTTCCTTGTTGTTCAAACTCAATACTAGAAATTATCTAGACCTTAGAGAGACCAAATATGCAAACCAAATTTTAGCATGTTTTATGTATTTCTTCATTAATAGGTGCAAACTATATGATGCAAGAGCTTAAACATGAGGACAACAATTGCCAAGTATCACATTATCCAAGACATTTTAGTAATTACTACATGTATCATTTTCCAATTCCAACCATATAACAATTTAACGAAGAAGAAACTTTCGCCATGAATATTATGAGTAAAGCCTAAGGACATATTTGTCCATATGCTACAGCGGAGCGTGTCTCTCTCCCACACAAAGAATGCTAGGATCCATTTTATTCAAACAAAAAAAAAACCGACGCTCCAAGCAAAGCACATAAGATGTGATGGAATAAAAATATAGTTTCAGGGGAGGAACCTGATAATGTTGTCGATGAAGAAGGGGATGCCTTGGGCATCCCCAAGCTTAGACACTTGAGTCTTCTTGATATATGCAGGGGTGAACCACCGGGGCATCCCCAAGCTTAGAGCTTTCACTCTCCTTGATCATGTTGTATCATCTCCCTCTCTTGATCCTTGAAAACTTCCTCCACACCAAACTCAAAACAACTCATTAGAGGGTTAGTGCACAATAAAAATATACATGTTCAGAGGTGACATAATCATTCTTAACACTTCTGGACATTGCACAAAGCTACTGAAAGTCAATGGAATCGAAATATCCATCGAACATAACAAAACAGGCAATGCGAAATAAAAGGCAGAATCTGTCAAAAACAGAACAGTTCGTAATGACGAATTTTATTGAGGCACCAGACTTGCTCAAATGAAAATGCTCAAATTTAATGAAAGTTGCGTACATATCTGAGGATCACTCACGTAAATTGGCATAATTTTCTGAGTTACCTACATAGAATTTTTCCCAGATTCGTGACAGCAAAGAAATCTGTTTCTGCGCAGTAATCCAGATCTAGTATGAACCTTACTATCAACGACTTTACTTGGCACAATAAAACAAAAAACTAAGATAAGGAGAGGTTGCTACAGTAGTAAACAACTTCCAAGACACAAAATAAAAACAAAGTACTGTAGTAAAAACATGGGTTGTCTCCCATAAGCGCTTTTCTTTAACGCCTTTCAGCTAGGCGCAGAAAGTGTGTATCAAGTATTATCAAGAGACGAAGTGTCAACATCATAATTTGTTCTAATAATAGAATCAAAAGGTAACTTCATTCTCTTTCTAGGGAAGTATTCCATACCTTTCTTGAGAGGAAATTGATATTTAATATTACCTTCCTTCATATCAATGATAGCACCAACAGTTCGAAGAAAAGGTCTTCCCAATATAATGGGACAAGATGCATTGCATTCAATATCCAAAACAACAAAATCAACGGGGACAAGGTTATTGTTAACGGTAATGCGAACATTATCAACTCTCCCCAAAGGTTTCTTTGTAGAATGATCAGCAAGATTAACATCCAAATAACAATTTTTCAATGGTGGCAAGTCAAGCATATTATAAATTTTCTTAGGCATAACAGAAATACTTGCACCAAGATCACATAAAGCATTACAATCAAAGTCATTGACCTTCATCTTAATGATGGGCTCCCAACCATCCTCTAGCTTCCTAGGAATAGAAGCTTCGCGTTCTAATTTCTCTCCTCTAGCTTTTATGAGAGCATTTGTAATATGTTTCGTGAAAGCCAAATTTATAGCACTAGCATTAGGACTCTTACCAAGTTTTTGTAAGAACTTTATAACTTCAGAGATGTGGCAATCATCAAAATTCAAACCATTATAATCTAAAGCAATGGGATCATCATCCCCAATGTTGGAAAAAATTTCAGCAGTTTTATCACGAGCGATTTAATAGTTTTAGCAGTTTCAGGCAGTTTCTCGCGCTTTGCATTAGAAGTGGAAACATTGCTAACACCAATTCTTTTATTAGTAATTGTAGGAGGTGCAGCAACATGTGTAGCATTAGCATTACTAGTGGTGGTAATAGTCCAGACTTTAGCTATATTCTCTTCTTTTTCATTTTCTTCTCTTTCCCACCTAGCACGCAATTCGGCCATCAATCTTATATTCTCATTAATTCTAACTTGGATGGCATTTGCTGTAGTAGTAATTTTATTATGATGATTTTCATTAGGCATAACTTTCGATTTCAAAAGATCAATATCAGCAGCAAGACTATCGACTTTAGAAGCAAGTATATCAATTTTCCCAAGCTTTTCTTCAACAGATTTGTTAAAAGCAGTTTGTGTACTAATAAATTCTTTAAGCATGGCTTCAAGTCCAGGGGGTGTGTTCCTATTATTGTTGTAAGAACTCCCATAAGAATTACCATAGCCGTTGCCATTATTATAAGGATATGGCCTATAGTTGTTAGTAGAATTGTTCCGGTAAGCATTGTTGTTGAAATTATTATTTTTAATGAAGTTTACATCAACATGTTCTTCTTGAGCAACCAATGAAGCTAACGGAACATTATTAGGATCAACATTAGTCCTATCATTCACAAGCATAGACATAATAGCATCAATCTTATCACTCAAGGAAGAGGTTTCTTCGACAGAATTTACCTTCTTACCTTGTGGAGCTCTTTCCGTGTGCCATTCAGAGTAGTTGATCATCATATTATCAAGAAGCTTTGTTGCTTCACCAAGAGTGATGGACATAAAGGTACCTCCAGCAGCTGAATCCAATAGGTTCCGCGAAGAAAAATTCAGTCCTGCATAAAAGGTTTGGATGATCATCCAAGTAGTCAGTCCATGGGTTGGGCAATTTTTAACCAAAGATTTCATTCTTTCCCATGCTTGTGCAACATGCTCAGTATCCAATTGTTTAAAATTCATTATGCTACTCCTCAAAGATATAATTTTAGCAGGGGGATAATATCTACCAATAAAAGCATCCTTGCATTTAGTCCATGAATCAATACTATTCTTAGGCAGAGATAACAACCAGTCTTTAGCTCTTCCTCTTAATGAGAAAGGGAACAATTTTAATTTTATAATGTCACCATCTACATCTTTATACTTTTGCATTTCACATAGTTCAACAAAATTATTAAGATGGGCAGCAGCATCATGAGAACTAACACCAGAAAATTGCTCTCGCATAACAAGATTTAGTAAAGCAGGTTTAATTTCAAAGAATTCTGCTGTAGTAGCAGGTGGAGCAATAGGTGTGCATAAGAAATCATTATTATTTGTGGTTGTGAAGTCACACAACTTAGTATTTTCAGGAGTACCCATTTTAGCAATAGTAAATAAAGCAAACTAGATAAAGTAAATGCAAGTAACTAATTTTTTTGTGTTTTTGATATAGAGTGCAAGACAGTAAATAAAGTAAAGCTAGCAACTAATTTTTTTGTATTTTAATTTAGTGCAGCAAACAAAGTAGTAAATAAAACTAAGCAAGACAAAAACAAAGTAAAGAGATTGGGATGTGGAGACTCCCCTTGCAGCGTGTCTTGATCTCCCCGGCAACGGCGCCAGAAATTTAGCTTGACACGCGTACAAAGACGCGACCGTTGGGAACCCCAAGTGGAAGGTGTGATGCGTACAGCAGTAAGTTTCCCTCAGTTAGAAACCAAGGTTTATCGAACCAGTAGGAGTCAAGAAGCACGTTGAAGGTTGATGGCGGCGAGATGTAGTGCGGCGCAACACCAGGGATTCCGGCGCCAACGTGGAACCTGCACAACACAAACCAAGTACTTTGCCCCAACGAAACAGTGAGGTTGTCAATCTCACCGGCTTGCTGTAACAAAGGATTAGATGTATAGTGTGGATGATGATTGTTTGCAGAAAACAGTAGAACAAGTATTGCAGTAGATTGTATTTCAGTAAAGAGAATTGGACCGGGGTCCACAGTTCACTAGAGGTGTCTCTCCCATAAGATAAATAGCATGTTGGGTGAACAAATTACAGTTGGGAAATTGACAAATAAAGAGGGCATGACCATGCACATACATATTATGATGAGTATAGTGAGATTTAATTGGGCATTACGACAAAGTACATAGACCGCTATCCAGCATGCATCTATGCCTAAAAAGTCCACCTTCAGGTTATCATCCGAAACCCTTCCAATATTAAGTTGCTAACAACAGACAATTGCATTAAGTATTGCGCGTAATGTAATCAATAACTACATCCTCGGACATAGCATCAATGTTTTATCCCTAGTGGCAACAGCACATCCATAATCTTAGAGATTTCTGTCACTTCCCCAGATTCACGGAGACATGAACCCACTATCGAGCATAAATACCCCCTCTTGGAGTTAAGAGTAAAAACTTGGCCAGAGCCTCTACTAATAACGGAGAGCATGCAAGATCATAAACAACACATAGATATAAATTGATAATCAACATAACATGGTATTCTCTATTCATCGGATCCCAACAAACACAACATATAGAATTACAGATAGATGATCTTGATCATGTTCGGCAGCTCACAAGACCCGACAATTAAGCACAATGAGGAGAAGACAACCATCTAGCTACTGCTATGGACCCATAGTCCAGGGGTAGACTACTCACACATCACTCCGGAGGTGACCATGGCGGTGTAGAGTCCTCCGGGAGATGATTCCCCTCTCCGGCAGGGTGCCGGAGGCGATCTCCTGAATCCCCCGAGATGGGATTGGCGGCGGCGGCGTCTCTGGAAGGTTTTCCGTATCGTGGCTCTCGGTACTGGGGGTTTCGCGATGAAGGCTATTTGTAGGCGGAAGGGTAGGTCAGGGGGGGCCCAGGAGACAGGCTGGCGCGGCCAAGGGTGGGGGCGCGCCGCCTGCCCTCCTGGCCACCTCGTGGCCCCACTTCGTTGACTCTTCGGTCTTCTGGAAGCTTCGTGGCAAAATAGGACCCTGGGCGTTGATTTCGTCCAATTCCGAGAATATTTCCTTACTAGGATTTCTGAAACCAAAAACAGCAGAAAACAGCAACTGGCACTTCGGCATCTTGTTAATAGGTTAGTTCCAGAAAATGCACGAATATGACATAAAGTGTGCATAAAATATGTAGATATCATCAATAATGTGGCATGGAACATAAGAAATTATCGATACGTCAGAGACGTATCAATAGCCACAAGGAAGCTCGAAACAGAGCAAGGTCAAGGTTGCAACATATACCCGAAGGAGAAAGAGAGCACTTGGTTCAAAACCTCGACATGTCTTTTATGTCGATAGACACAAGCGGGAATATTATGCCCAAGACACCAGAAGCTGGGTATATGGCGACACAAGCCTTTATCCTTGCGTCTAGGCCACCTCCAGGAGATCCAAGGGAGGCACTGTACAACATGGCAATGGCAGGAGTTGGAGCCATGGGAACGGCGTTTGCATCAACACATCCCGAAGGAACAGCAAGGCAAAATAGTCCACGACCTGCGGCAGCAGCAGCAGCGACTCCCGAAGGAACAAGTGGAGCAAGAGACACGGCAGCACAAGCAAGGGTGGATAGAGCACGACAAAGCAGAAGGGAACATCGGCACTCCCCAGAACTAAACGACGAGGATATGTGCGGCTTGCCATGCTTCACGAGGAGAGTACGAAAAACTCGAGTCCCTTCGGGATTTAAGTTGCCTGATAACTTCAAGAAATTTGACGGACTGCAAGATCCAGAGGATTGGCTAGTTGATTACCTCGAGACGGTGAAGCTCACTGGAGGGACCAGAGCAACGGCTATGCAAAGCATCCAGGTGCATCTAAGTGGAGCTGCGCGATCTTGGATCAAGAAGCTTCCTCCAGGATCTATCGACAGCTGGGATAGCTTCGAGGACATATTCGTCAAGAATTTCCGGTCCACCTGCAAAAAACCCGCATCGCTAGAGGAATTGCGAGCATGTCGACAGAAGCCAGATGAATCAATGAGAAAATATATCCAGAGGTGGAATCGAGAGGCTGGAGTTTGAAGTCGTAGATTTCCCATCACAGTATCACGCTTTGTTGGGACGACCAGCATATGCTAGGTTTATGGCGGTACCACATTACACATACTTGTTGTGGAGGATGCCTAGGCCTAAGGGACCAATCACAGTCAAAGGGAGCTTTGCGCTAGCCGATAAGTGAGATAAGGATTTTCATCGGGATGCAAGCAGAATATATGGCGTCAAGACTCACAACTGACTATGATGTGCTGCCAGATGTAGGAAGGCCAAACAAAGAATCAACTTTCAACACTAAGAAAAATTCTAAGGAGGTGCAAATTCACCCGACAGACCCGAAGAAAACGACGTCCATCGCAAAAGATATGGACCTCGCATAGGAAAGCGCGCTCGTCGAGTTCCTTCGTGAGAACTGGAAAATCTTCGCATGGTGTCCAGCTGACATGCCAGGAGTACCCAGGGAACTTGCCGAGCACCACCTAAACTTGGATCCACTAGCGAGACCAATCAAACAACCTTTGCGGCGTTTTTCGGAGCCAAACCGCAAAGCTATGCTGTCAGAAATAGATCGACTACGAGAAGCTGGTTTTATAAAAGAGCTGCATACAGAGGCCACATGGGTAGCAAATCCAGTGTTGGTGCCGAAGAAAAATACTAAAGTCCTTCGCATGTGCGTCGATTTTACGTGTCTCAATAAACATTGTCCAAAGGATCATTTTCCCCTTCCGAGGATCGATCAAATCATCGACTCCACGGCAGGATGTGAACGTCTTTCCTTCTTGGATGCATACTCTGGTTATAACCAGATCAGATTGAAAGAAGATGATGAGGTCAAAACAGCGTTCATCACACCTTATGGCGTGTTTTGCTACAGAACAATGCCTTTTGGTCTGAAAAACGCGGGAGCAACATATCAGAGGATGATGCAAAAGTGCTTGGCGACACAAATTGGGAAAAATGTACAAGTGTACATCGACGATGTCATCATCACATCAAAGAAGGGAACGACGCTAATTGAGGATCTGAAGGAAACTTTCGACAACCTTGACAAATTCTGCCTCAAGTTGAACCCGACGAAGTGTTCCTTTGGCGTCCCTGCAGGAGAACTTCTTGGTTTTCTAGTTTCAGCGAGAGGGATTGAGGCAAATCCCGAAAAAATCCAAGCGATCGTAACCATGAGGAAGCCAACAAAGTTAAAGGAAATACAGCAGCTAACTGGGCGAGTCGCAGCTTTAAGCAGATTTGTCGCCAAGCTGGGAGAAAAAGCATTACCGTTCTATGCTTTAATCAAGCAAGGGGAGAAATTCCAGTGGAACGAAGAGGCTGATAGAGCCTTCGAGGATTTGAAGCGTACAATTTCGACACCACCAATCCTGATGGCGCCGAAAGAGAAGGAACCTCTCCTGCTATACATCGCAGCCACACCCCAGGTGGTTAGCACGGTGCTAGTCGTTGAGAGAGAAGAAGAAGGAAAACTCCATGGAGTGCAAAGGCCGGTATATTTTATTAGTGAAGTTTTATCTCCTTCAAAACAGCGGTACCCGTAGTACCAGAAATTAGCATATGGAGTATTCACGACAGCAAGAAAATTGCGCCGCTATTTTTTGGCACACCCGATCATAGTGGTCAATGAGGCACCTCTGTCACATATACTGAACAATCCAGAAGCCACAGGATGTGTCTCCCTTTGGGGAATAGAACTCTCCCCTCGGGACATCACGTATGAAAAAAGAAAAGCAATCAAGTCGCAAATTCTGCCAGATTTCATTGCAGAGTGGATGGAATTACAAAATACAGGACCCCTAGATTTGTCGAGAACCTGGACCATGAACTTCGATGGCTCCAAGAGAGTAGAAGGAGCTGGTGCAGGGGTGATACTCATATCACCTGAAGGCGACAAATTAAAGTACGTCCTACGGATGACGTTCCCGAACGCATCTAACAATGAAGCAGAATATGAAGCCCTTATACACGGGATGAAGATGGCGAAAGCTTGCGGCACAACTCGACTAAAGATCTTCGGTGACTCACAATTGGTAGCTCAGCAGGTTATGAACCAATGTGATGCAGTCAACGACAGTATGGTGGCATACAAGGAGGTATACAATGAACTCGAGAAGCTGTTTGATGGATGTGAAGTAAATCACATCAGCAGGATGAGCAACGACGAAGCCGATGTTCTTGCAAACATCGGGTCGCAGTGCCTTGCAATACCGCCAGGAGTGTTTTGGGAAGAAATAGCTGAGAGATCCACAAAGCCAAAGAAGGCGCAGAAGAAAACGAAGGAGGAGAAAACTTTCGGTGCCTCTCAAAGAAGCTCTAGACGAAGAAGAGGAACAGGAGCTGGTGATGATGGTAGAAGTTCCATGGATGCAAGCGTACATATCGTATATCCTAAGGAAAGAAATACCCGAAGATCCAGTCGAAGCAAGGCGAGTTATTCGACGATCCAAAGCCTTCACAGTGGTCAAAGGGGAGCTATACAAACGAAGTATTTCGGGCGTGCTGCAGAGGTGTGTCACACCCGAAGAAGGAAGAATCATTCTAAAGGACGTACACGAAGGAATATGTGGTCACCACGCAAGCAGTCGAGCTATTGCAGCCAAGGTCTTTCGGGCTGGATTTTACTGGTTGTCAACGATTGAGGACGCAAAAGAGATAGTACGAACCTGCAATGCGTGCCAAAGATTTGCCGCAAAACCCCACTCTCCGGCGGCAGAGCTGATGCCAATACCATTGTCTTGGCCGTTTGCCCAATGGGGACTCGATATGGTGGGAAAATTGCATAAGGCTTCGCCAGGAGGATACGAGTACATGCCGGTCGCTGTCGATAAATTCACCAAGTGGATAGAAGCAAAGCCGATAAATTCACCAGATGGAGAATCAGCAGTCAAATTCGTGAAAGGCATCGTCTTTCGATTTGGAGTACCTCACAGCATCGTCACAGACAATGGCAGTAACTTTACGTCCAAGGAATTCAAGGAGTACTGCGCAGAAGTAGGCATTAAATTGCACTTTGCGTCAGTTGGGCATCCGCAAACCAATGGCCAAGTCGAGCAAGCCAATGGCATCATCTGCAACGGTATCAAAAAGCGCCTGCTAGGACCGCTTGAAAAGGCTCGACATACCTGGCCAGAAGAATTGCCAAGTGTTTTGTGGAGCATCCGAACAACACCAAATACGGTGACACAAGAAACTCTGTTTTTCCTTGTCCACGGAGCTGAGGCAGTACTACCAATTGAGATAGAGCACGATTCTCCAAGAGTGACAGAGTATGACGAGGAAACTTCAAGAAAGGCTTTGGAGGACGACGTAGATGCACTTGATGAAGCTCGAGATGAAGTACTTTCACGAGTCACCAAGTACCAGCAGGACCTCAAAAACTACCACAGTCGACGGTTAAGGCCAAGATCTTTTCAGGTCGGAGATTTGGTCATACGGTTAAATCAAAAAAGTACTGAAAAGCTCGAGTCGCCGTGGCTAGGCCCTTACGTCGTAACAGAAGTAATCGAAGGAGGTGCATACAGGATCAAGGACAAGAAGACAGGGGTTCCCGAGAAAAACCCCTGGAACGTGGCGCAGCTCAGGCGATTCTAGGCCTAGAGTCGAAATATAGTCCTACTCTGTAAAAATACAATGTACTGAAACGCCCGCGAGTTTTCAGACGCACTCTTTTCCTTTTCAGGGCACTGAGTGGGGCTGGAAAGGTTTTTAATGAGGCGGGCTCGCGGTGCTGCAATATAATAAAAATAGTGCAGATATACTTCTTGTTCTTCGACATGCTCGGGGGCTCAAAGCCTTGACGATTACAAAACATACACAATATAGACAAACTAGATTTGCAAAAATATTCTGCATTGGTACAAAAATACCTCGCTGATACGTCTCCGACGTATCGATAATTTCTTATGTTCCATGCCACATTATTGATGATATCTACATGTTTTATGCACACTTTATGTCATATTCGTGCATTTTCTGGAACTAACCTATTAACAAGATGCCGAAGTGCCGATTCTTTGTTCTGCTGTTTTTGGTTTCAGAAATCCTAGTAAAGAAATATTCTCGGAATTGGACGAAATCAACGCCCAGGTTCCTATTTTGCCCAGAAGCATCCAGAACACACGAGAACCGCCAGAGAGGGGGCACAGGCCCACCAAACCCTAGGCCGGCGCGGCCAGGGGGGGCCCGCGCCACCCTATGGTGTGGGCACCCCTTCGACCCTCTGGCGCCACCTCTTCGCCTATTTAAAGCCTCCGTCGCAAAAACCCTGATACGTTCGACGAAACCAGAGAAAACCTTCCAGAGCCGCTGCCATCGCGAAGCCAAGATCTGGGGGACAGGAGTCTCTGTTCCGACACGCCGCCGGAACGGGGAAGTGCCCCCGGAAGGCTTCTCCATCGACACCGCTGCCATCTCCACCGCCATCTTCATCACCGCTGCTGCTCCCATGAGGAGGGAGTAGTTCTCCATCGAGGCTCGGGGCTGTACCGGTAGCTATGTGGTTCATCTCTCTCCTATGTACTTCAATACAATAATCTCATGAGCTGCCTTACATGATTGAGATTCATATGATGATGCTTGTAATCTAGATGTCGTTATGCTAGTCAAGTGAATTTTACTTATGTGATCTCCGGAGACTCCTTGTCCCACGTGTGTAAAGGTGACAGTGTGTGCACCGTGTGGGTCTCTTAGGCTATATTTCACAGAATACTTATTCACTGTTATGAATGGCATAGTGAAGTGCTTATTTATATCTCTTTATGATTGCAATGTATTTTGTATCACAATTTATCTATGTGCTACTCTAGCAATGTTATTAAAGTAGTTTTATTCCTCCTACACGGTGTAATGGTGACAGTGTGTGCATCCGTGTTAGTACTTGGCGTAGGCTATGATTATGATCTCTTGTAGATTATGAAGTTAACTATTGCTATGATGGTATTGATGTGATCTATTCCTCCTACATAGTGTGAAGGTGACAGTGTGCATACAATGTTAGTACTTGGTTTAGTCTGTTGATCTTTCATGCACTCTAAGGTTATTTAAATATGAACATTGAATTGTGGAGCTTGTTAACTCCGGCATTGAGGGTTCGTGTAATCCTACGCAATGTGTTCATCATCCAACAAGAGTGTAGAGTATGCATTTATCTATTCTGTTATGTGATCAATGTTGAGAGTGTCCACTAGTGAAAGTGTAATCGCTAGGCCTTGTTCCTAAATACTGCTATCGCTGCTTGTTTACTGTTTTACTGTGTTACTACTGCTGCAATACTACCACCATCAACTATACGCCAGCAAGCTATTTTCTGGCACCGTTACTACTGCTCATATATATTCATACCACCTGTATTTCACTATCTCTTCGCCGAACTAGTGCACCTATTAGGTGTGTTGGGGACACAAGAGACTTCTTGCTTTGTGGTTGCAGGGTTGCATGAGAGGGATATCTTTGACCTCTTCCTCCCTGAGTTCGATAAACCTTGGGTGATCCACTTAAGGGAAAACTTGCTGCTGTCCTACAAACCTCTGCTCTTGGAGGCCCAACACTGTCTACAGGAAAGGAGGGGGGCGTAGACATCAAGCTATTTTCTGGCGCCGTTGCCGGGGAGGAAAGGTAAAAGGTACTCACACTCCGGATCTCGGCTACTAAGTTATTTTCCGGTGCCGTAAGTACTCGAAGCTATTTCCTTTAGATCCTGCAATTGCATCTTTTTGTTTCTTGTTTACACTAGTTTGGCATAATGGACAAGAATGAGCTTCTTATGATATTTCCTGATTTAAAACATGGATTGTTTGATGCGAAAATTAAAAAACCTATGGAATCTTATTTTCATGCTGGTAGTAATATTAGTATGAACGCTTTGAACACCATTGTTGATAATGATATAGAAAGTTCTAAGCTTGGGGAAGCTGGTTTTCATGATCTTTTTAGTTCCCCAAGCATTGAGGAGAAAATTTTCTTTGATGATACTTTGCCTCCCATATATGATGATTATAATGATAGTGGTCTTTTGGTGCCACCTACTATGGAGAGTAAATTTTGTTGTGATTATACTATGCCTCCAACACTTGATGAGAATAATAATGATAGCTACTTTGTTGAATTTGCTCCCACTATTACTACTAAAATTGATTATGCTTATGTGGAGAGTAATAATTTTATGCATGAGACTCATGATAAGAATGCTTTATGTTATATTGTTGAGTTTGCTCATGATACTACTGAAAGTTATTATGAGATAGGAAAATATGGTTGTAGAAATTTTCATGTTACTAAAACACCTCTATATGTGCTGAAATTTTTCAAGCTACACTTGTTTTATCTTCCTATGCTTGTTACTTTGCTCTTCATGAACTTGTTTATTTACAAGATTCCTATGCATAGGAAGCATGCTAGACTTAAATGTGTTTTTAATTTGCCTCTTGATGCTCTCTTTTGCTTCAAATACTATTTCTTGCGAGTGCATCATTAAAACTACTGAGCCCATCTTAATGGCTATAAAGAAAGAACTTCTTGGGAGATAACCCATGTGTTATTTTGCTACAGTACTTTGTTTTATATTTGTGTCTTGGAAGTTGTTTACTACTGTAGCAACCTCTCCTTATCTTAGTTTTGTGTTTTGTTGTGCCAAGTGAAGCCTCTAATCGAAGGTTGATACTAGATTTGGATTTCTGCGCAGAAACAGATTTCTATCTGTCACGAATCTCTGCTGTTTTCTCTGTAGAAAAATCAGAAAAATATGCCAATTTACGTGCGTGTTCCACAGATATGTACGCAACTTTCATTAGTTTTGAATTTTCTGATCTGAGCAACGGAATTATTTATTAAAAATTCGTCTTTACGGACTGTTCTGTTTTGACAGATTCTGCCTTTTATTTCGCATTGCTTCTTTCGCTGTGTTGGGTGGATTTCTTTGTTCCATTACCTTCCAGTAGCTTTGAGAAATGTCCAGAAGTGTTAAGAATGATTGTGTCACCTCTGAACATGTGAGTTTTTGATTATGTACTAACCCCTCTAATGAAGTTTATGAGAAGTTTGGTGTGAAGGAAGTTTTCAAGGGTCAAGAGAGGAGGATGATATACTATGATCAAGAAGAGTGAAAAGTCTAAGCTTGGGGATGCCCCGGTGGTTCACCCCTGCATATATCAAGAAGACTCAAGCGTCTAAGCTTGGGGATGCCCAAGGCATCCCCTTCTTCATCGACAAATTATCAGGTTCCTTCTCTTGAAACTATATTTTTATTCGGTCACATCTTATGTGCTTTACTTGGAGCGTCTGTATGCTTTTATTTTTGTTTGTGTTTGAATAAATTGGATTACATCATGCTTGTGTGGGAGAGAGACACGCTCCGCTGTTGCATATGAACACATGTGTTCTTAGCTTTTAGTATTCATGGCGAAGTTTCTTCTTCGTTAAATTGTTATATGGTTGGAATTGGAAAATGCTACATGTAGTAATTGCTATTAATGTCTTGGGTAATGTGATACTTGGCAATTGTTGTGCTCATGTTTAAGCTCTTGCATCATATGCTTTGCACCCATTAATGAAGAAATACATAGAGCATGCTAAAATTTGGTTTGCATATTTGGTTTCTCTAAGGTCTAGATAATTTCTAGTATTGAGTTTGAACAACAAGGAAGACGGTGTAGAGCCTTATAATGTTTACAATATGTCTTTTATGTGAGTTTTGCTGCACCGGTTCATCCTTGTGTTTGTTTCAAATAAGCCTTGCTAGCCTAAACCTTGTATCGAGAGGGAATACTTCTCATGCATCCAAAATACTTGAGCCAACCACTATGCCATTTGTGTCCACCATACCTACCTACTACATGGTATTTTCCGCCATTCCAAAGTAAATTGCTTGAGTGCTACCTTTAAAATTCCATCATTCACCTTTGCAATATATAGCTCATGGGACAAATAGCTTAAAAACTATTGTGGTATTGAATATGTACTTATGCACTTTATCTCTTATTAAGTTGCTCGTTGTGCGATAACCATGTTCCTGGGGACGCCATCAACTACCTTTTGTTGAATTTCATGTGAGTTGCTATGCATGTTCGTCTTGTCTGAAGTAAGAGCGATCTACCACCTTATGGTTAAGCATGCATATTGTTAGAGAAGAACATTGGGCCGCTAACTAAAGCCATGATTCATGGTGGAAGTTTCAGTTTTGGACAAATATCCTCAATCTCATATGAGAAAATTAATTGTTGTTACATGCTTATGCATAAAAGAGGAGTCCATTATCTGTTGTCTATGTTGTCCCGGTATGGATGTCTAAGTTGAGAATAATCAATAGCGAGAAATCCAGTGCGAGCTTTCTCCTTAGACCTTTGTACAGGCGGCATAGAGGTACCCCTTTGTGACACTTGGTTAAAACATGTGCATTGCGATGATCTGGTAGTCCAAGCTAATTAGGACAAGGTGCGGGCACTATTAGTACACTATGCATGAGGCTTGCAACTTGTAAGATATAATTTACATGATACATATGCTTTATTACTAACGTTGACAAAATTGTTTCATGTTTTCAAAATAAAAGCTCTAGCACAAATATAGCAATCGATGCTTTTCCTCTATGGAGGACCATTCTTTTACTTTCATTGTTGAGTCAGTTCACCTATTTCTCTCCATCTCAAGAAGCAAACACTTGTGTGAACTGTGCATTGATTCCTACATATTTGCATATTGCATTTGTTATATTGCTTTGCATTGACAATTATCCATGAGATATACATGTTACAAGTTGAAAGCAACCGCTGAAACTTAATCTTCTATTGTGTTGCTTCAATGCCTTTACTTTGAATTATTGCTTTATGAGTTAACTTTTATGCAAGACTTATTGATGCTTGTCTCGAAGTACTATTCATGAAAAGTCTTTGCTTTATGATTCAGTTGTTTACTCATGTCAATACCATTGTCTTGGATTGCTGCATTCATTACATATGTTTACAATATGATCAAGTTTATGATGGCATGTCACTCCAGAAATTATCTTTGTTATCGTTTTACCTGCTCGGGACGAGCAGAACTAAGCTTGGGGATGCTGATACGTCTCCGACGTATCGATAATTTCTTATGTTCCATGCCACATTATTGAAGATACCTACATGTTTTATGCACACTTTATGTCATATTCGTGCATTTTCTGGAACTAACCTATTAACAAGATGCCGAAGTGCCAGTTGCTGTTTTCTGCTGTTTTTGGTTTCAGAAATCCTAGTAAAGAAATATTCTCGGAATTGGACGAAATCAACGCCTAGGTTCCTATTTTGCCCGGAAGCATCCAGAACACACGAGAACCGCCAGAGAGGGGGCACAGGCCCACCAAACCCTAGGCCGGCGCGGCCAGGGGGGGCCCACGCCACCCTATGGTGTGGGCACCCCTTCGACCCTCTGGCGCCGCCTCTTCGCCTATTTAAAGCCTCCATCGCGAAAACCCTGATACGTTCGACGAAACCAGAGAAAACCTTCCAGAGCCGCCGCCATCGCGAAGCCAAGATCTGGGGGATAGGAGTCTCTGTTCCGGCACGCCGCCGGAATGGGGAAGTGCCCCCGGAAGGCTTCTCCATCGACACCGCTGCCATCTCCACCGCCATCTTCATCACCGCTGCTGCTCCCATGAGGAGGGAGTAGTTCTCCATCGAGGCTCGGGGCTGTACCGGTAGCTATGTGGTTCATCTCTCTCCTATGTACTTCAATACAATAATCTCATGAGCTGCCTTACATGATTGAGATTCATATGATGATGCTTGTAATCTAGATGTCGTTATGCTAGTCAAGTGAATTTTACTTATGTGATCTCCGGAGACTCCTTGTCCCACGTGTGTAAAGGTGACAGTGTGTGCACCGTGTGGGTCTCTTAGGCTATATTTCACAGAATACTTATTCACTGTTATGAATGGCATAGTGAAGTGCTTATTTATATCTCTTTATGATTGCAATGTATTTTGTATCACAATTTATCTATGTGCTACTCTAGCAATGTTATTAAAGTAGTTTTATTCCTCCTACACGGTGTAATGGTGACAGTGTGTGCATCCGTGTTAGTACTTGGCGTAGGCTATGATTATGATCTCTTGTAGATTATGAAGTTAACTATTGCTATGATGGTATTGATGTGATCTATTCCTCCTACATAGTGTGAAGGTGACAGTGTGCATACTATGTTAGTACTTGGTTTAGTCTGTTGATCTTTCATGCACTCTAAGGTTATTTAAATATGAACATTGAATTGTGGAGCTTGTTAACTCCGGCATTGAGGGTTCGTGTAATCCTACGCAATGTGTTCATCATCCAACAAGAGTGTAGAGTATGCATTTATCTATTCTGTTATGTGATCAATGTTGAGAGTGTCCACTAGTGAAAGTGTAATCCCTAGGCCTTGTTCCTAAATACTGCTATCGCTGCTTGTTTACTGTTTTACTGTGTTACTACTGCTGCAATACTACCACCATCAACTACACGCCAGCAAGCTATTTTCTGGCACCGTTACTATTGCTCATATATATTCATACCACCTGTATTTCACTATCTCTTCGCCGAACTAGTGCACCTATTAGGTGTGTTGGGGACACAAGAGACTTCTTGCTTTGTGGTTGCAGGGTTGCATGAGAGGGATATCTTTGACCTCTTCCTCCCTGAGTTCGATAAACCTTGGGTGATCCACTTAAGGGAAAACTTGCTGCTGTCCTACAAACCTCTGCTCTTGGAGGCCCAACACTGTCTACAGGAAAGGAGGGGGGTGTAGACATCACTCGCCAAATAGAAAATCGGGGGCTAAACACCCATAAATATAGTATACTCGTCAAAATTCTATCGCTTTGGTCCAAAAAACCTCGCAACGAAGGTATAGAACGTCGCCACCAAAATACTTGGGGGCTTGACGATCAAAAATTGAAAAAATATATATAAATAATTGGCAGCTTTACAATATAGATCATGACGCACCAAAGGAGAAAATACAGCAAAGGAAAAACCCTCAGTGGATGCCTAGCACATGGTCTATGGTTATTCGTTCAGTGGAAGCGCGAGTACTATGCTCGGCATAGCTACCTGACAAGGTATTAACTTGTCAATGCCTACGGGTTGTAGACTAGGGTTTAGTTGGAAGTAGAGGGCAAGTAGATCTCGAAGGTTTCAGCCGAAAAGTACTCGACGATTATGAAAACTAGGGTTTGAGAGACAATGATTCGATGCTTTCTTCGTCCCTCGACTCCCCCTTATATAGGAGGCGGAGCCGAGGGATTCGTGTTGTACAAGTTACAGAGTCCGGGAGGGTTTCGAACTCATCCCGCAAGATTACAAATAATGCTTCCTAATACAACTCTAGCTTTCCTTAATAATATCTTGGGCTTCCGAATCTTCTTATTCTTCGGGTAGTGGGCATTCAGTAAACCCTGGGTACTATCTTCGGCAGGCCCATTGGGGATGCCTATGTGAGTAGCCCCCGAGATTTTGCTTGAATCGTAGAGTCAGAGAAAATCTCGACTGTTTATTTTTACTCGACAACTTAAAACTTCTCTATATTTCTTCACATAAATTTCTATATTGTACAGGGATAATGGTAGTTGGGGCTAGTTCATCTGACGGATCAGGTACTAGTTAACTGCTCTAGTGGCAATCCGCAAAAACCTACTTCAAGATCACGTCCCTCGACATGATCTCGGGATACTGGTGTAAACTTCGACAGGTGCCGCTTAAGGTCTATCACATCCCAGAATTTTCAAAATTTTGGGATGTGAAATAAAAATAAATTTAATGCTTGATTGTTTGAACTTGATTGAAAATTCACAAAGAATTAAAACTTTTTATAGTTATTTACAAGTTAATCCCAAAAATAGTATTTTCAAAGACTTTTGGTTTCAAAGTATTTTCAAAATCAAACATATATGCCAAATGTATATAATGATTATTTTAATTTCACAAAGGGATATTAAAAGGGTTTTTGCAAAATATAGAGTTTTCATAAAACTTGGTTTTCAAAAGATTTTTCAACAATTCTCTATTTTGTTTGGAGGTTTAAAACTTATTTGAGAAAAACATTAAACCCTAAAAAGACACTATAGCCACATAGACATATATGTCAAATTTTGGTTTTATAAACTTTGTATTTTTGTCCTAAATTTAATCTCATATTAAATTATTTTTCATAACGAATTCAACGGTACCTTATTTGTATTTTTCCGATTTTATTTGAAGTCCCAAAGTGTATTTCCAATTTTAGTATAAAGAAAGGCAAACGAAAAAAAAAAAGTGAATCGGGCCTGCCAGCCGCCGCTCGGCCCAGCTCGCGCGAGCGGAAGCCAGCAAGCCACCGCCTAGCCCAGCTCGCCCCTGCCTTGGCCCAGCCCACGCCGCACCACCCCGCAGGCCCGCACCCAGGCCGCCCCGCGCCAGCTTCCACGCGCGCAGGTGCCCCTTTTTCTCTTTTCGTTTTAGTCCCACACCGCCTCTTTAGGCAAATCCTCTCCAGCACATTCCTTCTATAAATGTTGATAGAGTACCCGCCTCCAGGAGGCCTCAAAAAGGGCAAATCGATCGAGGCCACACGTTTTCACAGCGACAGTAAATCTTCCCACCCGCTTTTCACTCTGGCCGTTGGATGTGGTGATTTTTTCGTCACCTTCCTCTGCTCGTGTATGCTCCATGACGATTGGGTCCTCCTTTGTGCGGGGCCGACAGCGAGAGAGAGCGGCGGGTGCTCGCACTCGTCGACGTTCCACGGAGCGGTGGGTGGACATCGACTCCTCTCTTCTATCTCTCGCGATCTCGCATGCGATTGGTGCGGTGAAAAAACCCTAGCCAGAAGCTGCTGCCCAATCCCCGTTTCTCTTCCCTGTGTGAGCCGCCAATCCCCTCCGCTGCCTCTCCTCCACGCCATGGCAGACCTCCGCCCGAGTGCCGCGTCCTGTCCTCGCCGCCGTCAGCGCCTCCATGTCGCCGCGCGGATGCCGCGTCAGTCGTCGCCGCCGCGGCTCCTCCAGTTGACAGCCGGTCGCGTGCGTCGTCGTGCGATGAGGAGGTGGGCGGGCGCCGCCTCGGGTCGACGCCGCTGTCGCGGCTCCTCCACACCATGGCCGACGTATGATCAGCGGCGGCCTCCGACGAAACCCTAGCCGCCGAGCAAAGGGGCGACTCCGCCGCCATGGAGGCCACGGAGGAGGTAGTGGACGCGGGAGGAGGCGAGGAGGAGCGGGTGGCCGGGGCGGAGCAGGTGCGGCCGGCCCGCAGGAGGGAGGCGATGGAGGGCGACCGGCGGCGACGACGGCGGCCTCCTCGCTGCTCGTGTTTCATCTGCTCGTCCAAGGGACTTCTCCCTGCCCTTCCCCGCGCCATCCCACTCTCCTCCATCTCGGCCGGCCGGACTGCATCGTCGGCGGCGGCGACCAGCGCAGCCCCCGTGGAGCGTCCAGGAGGGCGAGGAGGTGAGCACCAGCGCAGATTCGTCGGTAAGTCCCCACTCTTGCTCAGGCGCTATGTCTCTCTCCTCTTTTCCTTGCCCTTCCATGGGGATCTTGTTCGTGGTGTTCAATTTTTAGCTAATCACAGGAAGGGAGATGAAGAGGGGTGAAGAGATGTGAGGGAGGAGATCTGTGGTGCTGTTGTGCATCTGTGAGAACAATATCCGCAAGCTCCTCCTAGATTGCAGCTACTACCACTCCAAGAACTTCAACCTAGACGGAGGAGGGTAGTAATTCGGGTTTGCTTATTCTTTATTTTTTAGCTTTTAGAGAAAATTTACCATTACTATCTTAAATCTTTGTGGGTTAGTTTCTGATTATCCAACATCCCATGATTATGCTATTAGTCAAATACTGAAATTTTTGTTGGTTTCCCAATATAAATTTTGCTTAGGAAGGAACATCATGGAGGCCGCTTGCCGCATAAGAGGCTGGAGCGGCAAGTTTGGTGTGGCTGCTCCTCCATGCAAAGGTCTTCAGTTCATAAACTATTGCTCCTTACTTTTGTCCCTTAAGGAGCAGTCACATGCTTTGTTTTGTTTGTCCTATAATGTGTATTTAGGCTTTCGCCACATCACCCGATTCTTCATTTTTCTATCTTCCACCTTTTAGCAAAAGAAAGTAGAGAATAAATCAATGAATGTTTTCTATTAAAAATGATTATACCATTTCATCGGATGTAATAAGTTAAAATAGTTATTTGTGGCTTTAGTTTGCTGGTTAAATTTCATTTTCTATTGTGCAGATGTTTGCTAGGTTTAGGTTCAGATTTAGGTTTAAATCTGATTAGAAATAATATAGTAGACACCTTTTAGCTTTAGATTTTGTTATGCCTACTTCAGTAGGAACAATATGAGGATAAGGATGAAAAAAATATGCCTAACAAAAAAACACTGCTTTATTTTCCTATTCTCCTCGGTAAGAAAAATATAATATGATGCGAGTCCAATATCGCAGGCTGAGGTCCAACACTGACCGCAGGCAAGCCCCATGGCATTCACCGCTTCTCTACGTGTTGCTGGAGGATGGCTCACAACATGCGAAGCATTTAGCTTAGGTGAGATCTTCTCTTTTTCACTTGGGTTCTTTTTTCTTATGTCTATATTTATGAATTTCTATCGCTGTTTTGCACATTCCTTACTGGGAATAAACAGAGGGGGTGCTTGAAGGCATTTTATCTAGCAAAATGTGCATGCTCCAATGTATGATCAGAGTTTTTAATTAATTATGTTTGCTTCATCTGATCCTATGTGAGAGTTCCTCTCTCTGTTTTTAGTTGATCTTCTTGCATCCTTTTCTTAGAGTTTGCTTGCTCAAACGGAACTAATAGATGACTTCTTTGTTTAACATTAATATTGTTTGCATTTATGTTCTTTCACTTTGATATATATTAGCATTCAGGTTACCGCCTGGTGGACCTCACTATTTTATTTCAGTTAACAGTGTTGCAGATCTCCTTTTTATTTCTTTTTAATTGTATGTTTTATTAGAATTGGGCTTTTAAAGGATGTGTTCTTCCAATGGTATTACTAATGGTTTAAAATGCATCCTTCATAGTTATGGTTCAAGAATTATTTTAGGTCACCTCTAAAAAATAAACAAGAATTCAGATTTGCTTAAAGGCGGCTCCCCACATAATGTCGACTTTGGCCTGCAGTCGAGAGATGCACAGTGCAAATTTTTATTTGTTTTGCAGGTTCATCCATAAGGTAATGATTTAAAGGTTCATTCATCAAATATAATATGAGTCATTTGTTTTATAGATTATAGGTACTTATTGTATCTTATTCTTCTAGGTTCATGGATAGGATCTGATGGATATTCTCATATTTCTATAAATGGATATCATCGATCCCATCCATAAGGTAATGATTTAAAGGTCCAATGTGTCAAGATTGGTCATTTTTTAGTATCTGCTTTCGAGGCGTAGACGCATAGTTCTGAGATTTAGATCTAAAAGAGATTGAAAGTGCATTTTTTGTACTTATGATTCAGCTGAGATGTTTAAACGATTTGTTACTTTCAAAGAATTTGATGCTACTACAATATGTCTCTGAATTTGCGTTTTTCATGTGTGTCCTGGTATATCTACTAAAGATTAATGTCTCGGAACTTCCGTTCGTATCATGTCTGCTTCGTGAAACTAGGATTTGATGTATTTCCCTTTAAAACTTTGTATACCGCATTAAGTAGTTTATTCAATTGAGTATCAGATGTAGGTTATCATTTTGTATGGTGAGCCTCAAAGTGATTATCACCATATAGTTGTGAGCATGATATATTGGGGCATCAAGATCAAGCTCCATGGAGGTGGACACAGTGAGTGTCATCTTACAAATTATCATGGTTGTTCTGCTCTAGGTTGTGCAAGCCAAGTGACATGTGCATTGTTTCTTGTTCTTTGATTCCTTCTTGTCAAGAAATATTTGGTTTTGTAGGGTATTTTTTTTATTACGACTATGGGATATCAAGATTTCTTCAAGATTTGCCTCCTTTTGTTGATTAATTTGCAGGCTTACTGGTTTCGGTTCAGATAGAAGGGCAAACTTGGGAGAATCAATATGGTGTACATGAAGGTATATGATCAGCTTCTCCACTCCTATTTGCTATTTGTATTTATTTTTGTTCATCTCGATTAATCCTTGCCCAGCTCATTTGTAGAGATATGAGCAGATTGTTTGTCTGGAGAATTGAGTTAGGATATTCTGCACGTACTATCGAGTTCCGACCAAGGGTTGTATTTTCTACTGGGGATGAGTTGGTTCGGCCAGCCACTCCAAACTCTAAATCATGGTCAGGTTATTTCTACTATTCCACACCGTTTGAATCCTTTCCCCTTCTTTCTGTTCTGTGTGAGCAGAGTCATGGCGAGCTGCACCAACTCGATGGGCGTGGCGATGGATGTCTTTTGAGATTTTACCACTGCATTTGTAGCAAATTGTTAATTGGAAGATTGATGATTGTTTCATGGGAAAGTTGCTATAGGTTGTTTGAGACGTGCATCAGATTATAGCTTAGACTTTGTATGGTGTCATTTCCAATTTTGAGACACATGCGTAGGTGCAATTGTGCAGATTCAGTTTTTGTATGTTTTCATTTCTGAATCAGCTTATATCTCAGGTTCCGACTGCATTTTCAAATAATTTCTAAAATTGCACATATTCTCCCAGGTGATTGACGAGGTCACCAAGCCAAGAAGAGGTGCTGCGATTCGCTACAGGAGGGCACGGTGGGGTAAGTTTGGCGCTGCGACCATGGTGGCTGCAGTGGTCAATGCCAAGGCGTCTCACCACATCCTTGCACTATGGTATATTTATTAGGACTGGTCTATCTATGATGCACTTTCTTTCTTATGATAGGTACTTATTTATGCTCCCGAATAGCAGCTGCCACCCTTAAAAGAATAGCAGCTGCCACCCTTAAAAAAATGATGCTTATATATGTCTCTAGCTGCAGCTGTCAAACTCACTTGCATTCATTAATAAATGATAGATAGTACCTATACCAAACATTGCTGGAGTCATCTCTTGGAGAAAACAGTTTACACTTGATGGGTATGCATATTATGCCTTGTGTTAATTGTTCAGTACACTGGGAAAACAATACTATTTATGGTGTGAGTGGTATGATCTTGTTCTCCGCCAACTCCTATTTATCTCCTCATGTCCTGTGCTCCACCATTCCTAGAGCATAGGCAGATTCTTATTATAACCTTTGGTAGCATGTGAGACAACAGAGGTGACCTCCCAATTAATTTGTTCCTGCAGCTAAGGAAGATGATAGTGTTTGCTATACATACATAGAGATCTCTAGGCACCCCTTTGGTTTAAAACTTAAATTTACCCAAAAAAATCTTCGAAAGAATGCATGCTTCCCTTTTTTAGTCATCCTATGGAGTTGCCAACTATTGGTGCAATAATGGAACATGATTCTTGCTGATTATTGTGACCAAGCAAGTGGGCAGAAATGTTTTATGTGCATTGAGTGAATTGAATCTGTTGGTTAGTTAATTTTGGGACACTTGGGTTAGTGAATATGAAGGTACATCAGTTTCTCCAATAACATTTCGATCCGTGTTGGTCCATCCAAAGATTATTCATGCTTGGCTCATTTGTAAATATGTGTGCTTGTTGTTATTTATCATAATTGATTTAGTGAAATAGTTGGTGATGTTTATTGTGGTAGCCACTAAAAATTGTCTGTGTAGTGGTTCATCCTAAAGTCGTTGTTGGTTGTGTTGTACGATTTTCACAGGGTTGTTTCTTTCCTATGCTCATGTGCTCTGCTCTTCTCTGGCGCTCATTCGCCTATGTCAAGTTTTGTGCCTCTCCTAACCTTACCGTGTTTTCTGGGGTGTTATAAATATCGTAGCATTTACTATCCTTGTTTTGGATTAGGGTCTTGTGTCTACCTAATTTTGTTGCCTGATTTTCTACTTGTTTCTGTGTGTAGCGCCATGAGGGGGCTCTCAAGATGAAGAGACAGGAGGAGCGCCGGCTCAGGGAAGCTGCATATTTTTTTCATGGATGCCTTTACACATTCTATGTTTGGTTGGTATAATAGCAGACTTTTCTTAAGGAAGTAAAGGATTTAAAGTAACTTTGTTTCTCCAAAAAAAAATCTCCATAGATTAAATGGTGGCTTTATTATTTGGAAGGATGTATGTTATTAGTTATTGTTTAGTTTCAGCCTCATTGTGGAGGAAGAGGTCGCGTCAATGTGGAGACTAGGCGAACTCAAGTGGTCATCAACTTGCCTCTGTACGCCAGCCAACACCCTATCAATCGAGAAATTTGAGGTATGCAATCTGAATTCTTCATGAGTTTGAGTACTGTTGCTTGGAGTATGGCCGGGTTCACATAGGATGGTAGCCTAATTGGAAAAGAATCATCCGTGTTCTTAATTTTCTTGTTTCTGTTGTTGGTGTGTTCAAAGGTAAGAAAATATAAATGCAATTAGGCAAGTTGCTTTCATCTGGTTTTGGAATGTTCTAATTAATCATCTAAAGATACGATAAGCCAGTTGTAGTTAATTATGATTATTTGTTGCCTGCCAAATGTAGACTACGAATGATCATTCATGGGATGGATCATTGTAGCTCTATGTTCACCACAGCTTTCATGAATAAAAATTCCATGTTTATACAGTAGCCCAAGCGCTCTATTAAAGCTTGACAATCATTTGTCCAGTCCTTAAACTGAAATAGACATGTTTTTTGATCTTTCAATTTAGGTTTTATATCCTCTGTTCCACGGTAGTTGCTACCTTGGTATTACTACCCGAACCACATGCTTTTGTAAATTATAACCGAATTTGTTTGTGGCATGTTACGTAATCCTACAAGGAATGAAGTGGTTTGGTCCTGCCCTTCACTTTGATTCAGATTGTGGAAAACATATTTAATTAACATATATTTACTTGCAGTTGTTAGTTCTCTAATATTTTGCTTTATACCTATGCTTTTGAGGTGCAGAAAGCCATGGAGCTTTTGAGAACCCTATGATGGCATTCAGGTACAGAGGTATGACCATATCGAGTTATCGACTAATATTTTTGCCCCATCCTTATAACTTTCTGAAGATTCATATGCACACATAGTTACATAAGCTCATATTATTTGTTGATTTAGAAACCTGCTATTTTTCATGATCGTTGGATCAGGTCTACTGTGTCTGAAAATGTGTGCCATTATATGCTTGAATGTGAAACACCTTCTCCATGCACACCTCTTGCAAAATGTCCCTTTGTTCCATTCTTGCCCACTTCTCTTTTAGTGAAATAAGGCTATGCTATTTTTTTATCAAAGAATATTTAATTTGGTTCTCTTGGGTTCAGCCTCTCAAGCTTGGTCTAGAATCTTTATCAAAGAAGATTTAGAAGAGGTCGAGAGGAGATGACATGTGCAACTAGAACTTCACCGATGCTTTGCGATATGGTGCGCAAATTGATGTTGGTATTTAGATTGCGGTAATCTTGCTGTGATTTTGCTGGGAGAATTGAGGTACTCCCTCCGTTTCAATCTATAGTGCCTATAGATTTTCTGCACGGTAATTAGCGCAAGTCATTTTTTAACACAAAACCCCCTAAAGAGTGGACGTGAGAGAGAGAGAGACGCGAGATAGAGGAGGTTCCTAGATTTTATGCATGGGATTAGTTCGTTTCCTTATTTCCAGCTATTCAGCTCATCTCGGTGGATGGGGTTCTTTGCAAATAAACACAGATCTACTCTTATATTATGAAACAAATGCAGAAAATCTATAGGCACTATAGATTGAAACGGGGGGAGTACTATTTTTAGGCACATTAGCATTAGTGATTTGGTTTTATCAGGAGGGGTACGTGCTGACCACACCACAACGCAACAATAACAAAGTTGATCTGGAGCTACATGCTAGCGGCGTTGTTCACTTTGTACTTACCATATAAGATTTTTCTCTAGATTAATTTAGTTTCTGAAATTACACAATATTTATGGTAAATTATTCACAAATCTAAACAGAGTATCTCGCAGTCCAACATGATGAATTAACATGTTGGCTAAATGGGTGGACATCCCTAGCTTGAATTCCTTGGCGGATGGCGGGGGCTTTGCTTTTAAATTTTTAGTCTCCTGCATATATCAAGGAAACGGGAGTAATTTGATAAGAGATTTTTATTGTATTTCTTACAACTTGTTTCTATGACTACTTAATGGTACCTTATATTGGACAACCATCATTTCATGTGTTTCAGGCATGTTTTCCAAAATAAGAATATATGCCATTTAATTTTGCTTTGTTCTGTTTAGGTTGAACACAGGCATATGACTCCTCTTGTGGACTGGTTGCTACAATTGAAATACTTGGGCTTCTTATGCCTTCCCTTTACATAAGGTCCTGTATCTGGTGAGCATACACTATCTACTTCTTTAGGTGCTGATTGATGTTTCTCCATATATTAGATGGTTGTGTTTTTTTCCTTCTGAAAATAGACAGTGCCTTTAGTTTAGCTGAGAGTACCAGACCGACAGGTATTGTGAGGCTTTGTAGATGGTTTACACTTCCGCATTGGAACAAATGCAGGGCATTATCACACGAGGGCTTTCTCCTGCCCTCGTGCTCCGTGGCCTGCATTCTAAATTGCTTTGTTCAGGCCCACCCAAACTTTCTTGTGTAACTCCTCTGCTGCTTAGTGGGGTCCAGAGAGCAGAAGTAAAATATGCACAAAGCAATCTAACCGAAAATATGATACTACTTGTTAGGCCGATTTTGTGTTTTTCAAGGCAGAAAGAGAACTTGTTGGCAAGCTGCTGATGAACCTGTTGCGTGGTCACCATTTCGGACACTCCAGTGTCATGGACATTGTAAATACAGCGGGGCAAGATAGCAGCTATTGTGTGTGCATATTAACTTCCGTTCCATCCATTTTTTATTTAGTACGTATTGATCACTTTCTTTCTGCAGTCACCTTGTTTGCTATAATAAAGTTTTTCTTTCATGAATATTGTGATTGCAATATAACTTGGTCAGTCTCAGTACATTTCGATGAATAGTGAAACTTATATAGGCACAAGCTGCAGAGCTAAACATGATTATTAAATTTTTGAAGTGTCCATGAATATATGTACCTTGTTGATTTATTTTGTTACTATGTAGCATCATTGAGATGGAACTATTGTTGTTGAACAAATAAGCAGAGACAATAATATATACTGAATATGAGTAGAATGCAAAACATGGAGAGCTGCATCTAATTCCTCCACGGCATGTATCTTTCCTTGCATAGCTAGCTTCACATCAGAAGCATGCCTTGTCTTCTGAAATTGCTAATTATTGACAGTTTATGCATCTTCCTGATTAGAAGCAATCGTTGGATTCTGTATTCTACAAAACATCAGCAGCTTGTTTTATCTTCAGTTGCTGTGCTTTGACGTTATCATGAATTGTGGTCAAGCTGTATATTTGAATACACTTTGTTATTGATTCATTGCCCTTGCTTGCAGTGCTTTTCTTGCATTTTTGTGTGCTCCTTGCATCCAGCTTGACCATTTACTCTGGAAGTAGCAGTTCGTGGAGTGGATCTAAAGTAACTGGGTAGCCGTCATAATATTAGGTGGGAGTTGCTTAATATGTACAGTAGGTGGGTAGAATATTAGTTTCATGGTCTACTTTACAAGAGAAAGCCAGTAGAATATTAGGTAGGAGTTGCTTCATATTTACTGTCTAATTTTCCGTACCATTTTGCGGTAGGATGGCAGACAGAGACATTAGTATATTTTATTACATTCTCTTTTCGAAAAAACTGCACTATGCTCCTTATGCTTTTAGTCAGACATACCTTTTTTGTTGCTCAAGGGTTTAAGCTTGTTGTTAAATAAAATTTTACAACTAACTCGACATTTAAATGGTGCGACATTACCAGCGGGTGGACTTTGATGGCAGTATGCCACACTATAATTTTTGTACTCCATAAGTATTTTCTGCAGAGAAATAGAATCCTACAAGATCACCATGTGTTCGGTATTTTCCTGTTTAATGATATCTCTTTTCCATGTTCGAATTAGTTATTCCGTCTTCCATTTTCCATGTTGGCTAACTATAATAATAAATAAAATTCCAGAGTAGTGGATGTTCCATGTTTCTTTTGCCCTGCATCAGAATAAGATGCATCATGTCTACTTCTCTGGTGCAAATTTGTTATAATGTACAAGAATTTGTTATAATTTTATCGCTCAAGACTGAGTCAGGTTATTTTGCAGTCTAGGTAGACGAGCTCCCGCGTTTCTTTTGCTCTGCATCGGAATAAGATGCATCATTTCCTGTTAACGAGATCATGTCGCTTTTGCTGCAGATGACAACTGACGTATTTGGGGCATCAAGCATGTTAAACCAAGCTGGTCATCTGACCGATAATGGAGTAATGTTAGTTGTAAGACCGAAACACTAAGACTTGAAGATATTTTTTAATAGATCACCTTGGTTCTGTGGCACCCATGTTATATATGTAATATTGTGCTATGTACTACTCCTGTTTACCTATGTGGAAATCCATGATATCACACTTGACCTATGTACAATGTATCAGCTACCCAAGAGTATATTTTATTTTGTTTTTGTTTTTCAACAGCATGTATGATTCATACCGGTTACTTTAACTCAGCGGCGGGCGAGGGCTGCGTCGGTTGACTCTGAGTTAGGGAAAAGTCAGGGAGAATATATCCCCCAGTTCCATATCCTTACTTTTACAATAAATGAATGATTATAGTTTGTCAAAACTAAGGTCTAAATCTGTATTATTATAGCAAATAAATTAAATAGTATCTTCATTCCACCTTGGAAAAATGTAGAATATTATTAAAGAAAGCCATTTCCCATCCATGTAGATGAAGCATCCCAATCAGTTTATAATGTTTAAGACCAATTATTGAATGTTTGTTCTTGCCATTTGTTCTTGAACATTTGCTTTTGCTTTTGCAATTTATTCTTGAACATTACTGTCTTGCTTTTGTCTGTGCGCCGGGGCGCACCGGGTCATCTAGTAGCCTATATAAAGGACCCAAAGGGAGCCCCAAACGCACCCTGCGCTCGGCACCTCTCTTCTCCCCCGCGCAGCACGCACGGAGGCTGCTCTGCCGTTCGCGACGCAACATCCACAACGCTATTTTGTAAAACGCCGCGACTCTCATATCCCTTGCCTGGTAATAATTCCATAATTCTTTTCCCGCCCTTTTCATCTAGACCGTTGTCTTTAACTTCGCAATTTTATTTTCTTAGATCTACATCTCCGTTTAGAATAGTGGTTCTTCCGTTAAGTTTGTAATTAGATTTTCTACAACTTTCGTGTAGGAAGTTTTTCCGTCCGAGCAACTTGTTCGGATAACTTTTTGTACACCATTAGAACTGTGACCGCTTATGTCTAGTTTTGTAAAATCAATATCTTAAGTTCTACACGTCGGATTTCGACAAATCTTATACCGTTGGAATCAGCAAATCACGTAGATCATCTTAGACATATTGCGTGGCAGTTTCGCCCACTTTATTTTCGCAGTACCACCTTGTTCCGCAACATCATCTATAGAATAAATCCTACAAACTTTTTCCGAGAGATTCTTTTGGCGATACGTTTGTAATGGAATTCTCTACAACTTCCGTGTAGAAAGTTCTTCCATCCGGAAAACTTCTTATAATAACTTTTCGCGAAAAGTGTAGTCCTATAACTGGTTTCGACATAGTTCCTTTAACCAAAATGATCCTTATGATCATACCCATCTTCCAGAACCATTATAATTCCTTATCATGTTCACATATAATGCATAGCTTACCCCTAGCTGTCTAGTTCATATTATTCAAATAACAATTGAGTTGTTTGAGTAAAGTGTGACATGTCCTAGTTTAGATTTCTACCTTGCTTTAGTAGGGTGGAGATACTCTACCCGATATCACATGTGATGAACCTTTGTTATCCATTAGGCTTCGCGAACCAAACCCCGATATCATTCATGTCTATACAACCTCATGCCATTCAATCCTTCCACTTAGTTCGAACTATTCAACTTTTAAATGAGTTGTTTGAATAGTTCAATATGTCATTAGTTCGCATCCAATGCGATCTTGTGCTACTTTGATAAGTGTTGCCACACTATGTCAATTGCATAAGCCTTGCTTTACAGTACTTCATCCAATAGCACCACCGTCCAAAATATTTGAATCGCTTTGCAAATATTCAAATTCAAATATGAGAATTTGAGTATATATCCATTATTGTTTTCTATATTTCTTTCTCAACATGATTCTTTTGTGAAGGTGAAACTCATGATCACATCCACACACCAATACCACTAGACACTTTACCTTGAACTAATATCGTGTCTATCCAAATTCATTTCCATTCACTTCTTTGACTTAGTTTAAAACTATTCAACCTACAAATAAGTAAATTGAGTAATTCTATATATCATTTGTTTATACCCAAGCCTATGTGCAACTCATACTTTCTTAGTAAGTGTTTTCACACTTTACTAAATAATATTTTGAGTTGTGTCATTTGAGACTCATGTGATTTTATCACATGGATCATTTCAATTTCCCATTCTTGAGTAGCAAACAACAATTGACCATAGGTTCTTATCAATCATTTTTCTTCTAAGCACTTGACTTAGATAATCATTTCCTTTTTTCAAGTATTTGATCCATCCATTCAATATCTCCAATTCATATCTTGCAAGCCAAACCTCAGGCCACACCTTAGTACCATAGAGCGATTTACGATTGTTGTCTTGTTTGATTTTGATGTTGTTGTTGAATGGTATGTTTATGTTGTGCTATATTCTATGTTATAGTTTGTACGGAGAGGAACGTATTTTGATTAAGAGAAGTGAACGCGCTTCGACTACCAAAAAGGCAAGTGACATTCAAATCCTACTTATTTTCTTTATGCATTAGTGTTTTGAAACTAGTATGCATGGTAGGATTTTGATTTCAAAAATAAAATATTATGCTATGCTTAGCAAACCCTAGTAGTGTGTAGCTACTCCTGAACCTATTGCTAGGATGCTTTAATTTTTGCTTTGTGATACGCGTACAGCACGCGTCCGTGGGAACCCCAAGAGGAAGGTGTGATGCGTACAGCGGCAAGTTTTCCCTCAGTATGAAACCAAGGTTTATCGAACCAGTAGGAGCCAAGAAGCACGTTGAAGGTTGATGGCGGCGAGATGTAGTGCGGCGCAACACCAGGGATTCCGGCGCCAACGTGGAACCTGCACAACACAAACCAAGTACTTTGCCCCAACGAAACAGCGAGGTTGTCAATCTCACCGGCTTGCTGTAACAAAGGATTAGATGTATAGTGTGGATGATGATTGATTGCAGAAAACAGTAGAACAGTTGCAGTAGATTGTATTTCAGTATAGAGAATTGGACCGGGGTCCACAGTTCACTAGAGGTGTCTCTCCCATAAGATAAACAGCATGTTCGGTGAACAAATTACAGTTGGGCAATTGACAAATAAAGAGGGCATGACCATGCACATACATATTATGATGAGTATAGTGAGATTTAATTGGGCATTACGACAAAGTACATAGACCGCTATCCAGCATGCATCTATGCCTAAAAAGTCCACCTTCGAGTTATCATCGTAACCCTCCGTATTAAGTTGCTAACAACAGACAATTGCATTAAGTATTGCGCGTAATGTAATCAGTAACTACATCCTCGAACATAGCACCAATGTTTTATCCCTAGTGGCAACAGCACATCCATAATCTTAGAGGTTTCTGTCACTCCCCCAGATTCACGGAGACATGAACCCACTATCGAGCATAAATACTCCCTCTTGGAGTTACAAGCATCTACTTGGCCAGAGCATCTACTAGTAACGGAGAGCATGCAAGATCATAAACAACACATAGTATAAATTGATAATCAACATAACAAGTATTCTCTATTCATCGGATCCCAACAAACACAACATATAGAATTACAGATAGATGATCTTGATCATGTTCGGCAGCTCACAATACCCGGCAATTAAGCACAATGGGGAGAAGACAACCATCTAGCTACTGCTATGGACCCATAGTCCAGGGGTAGACTACTCACACATCACTCCGGAGGCGACCATGGCGGCGTAGAGTCCTCCGGGAGATGATTCCCCTCTCCGGCAGGGTGCCGGAGGCGATCTCCTGAATCCCCCGAGATGGGATTGGCGGCGGCGGCGTCTCTGGAAGGTTTTCCGTATCGTGGCTCTCGGTACTGGGGGTTTCGCGACGAAGGCTATTTGTAGGCGGAAGGGCAGGTCAAGGGGCATCACGAGGGGCCCACACCCTAGGTCGGCGTGGCCAGGGCTTGGGCCGCGCCGCCCTATGGTGTCGCCACCTCGTGGCCCCACTTCGTCTCCTCTTCGGTCTTCTGGAAGCTTCGTGGCAAAATAGGACCCTGGGCGTTGATTTCGTCCAATTCCGAGAATATTTCCTTACTAGGATTTCTGAAACCAAAAACAGCAGAAACAAAGAATCGGCACTTCGGCATCTTGTTAATAGGTTAGTTCCAGAAAATGCACGAATATGACATAAAGTGTGCATAGAACATGTAGATATCATCAATAATGTGGCATGGAACATAAGAAATTATCGATACGTCGGAGACGTATCAGCATCCCCAAGCTTAGTTTCTGCTCGTCCCGAGCAGGTAAACGATAAACAAAGATATTTTCTGGAGTGACATGCCATCATAACCTTGATCATACTATTTGTAAGCATATGTAGTGAATGCAGCGATCAAAACAATGTATATGACATGAGTAAACAAGTGAATCATATAGCAAAGACTTTTCATGAATAGTACTTCAAGACAAGCATCAATAAGTCTTGCATAAGAGTTAACTCATAAAGCAATAATTCATAGTAAAAGCATTGAAGCAACACAAAGGAAGATGAAGTTTCAGCGGTTGCTTTCAACTTATAACATGTATATCCCATGGATATTGTCAACATAGAGTAATATAACAAATGCAATATGCAAGTATGTAGGAATCAATGCACAGTTCACACAAGTGTTTGTTTCTTGAGGTGGAGAGAAATAGGTGAACTGACTCAACAATAAAAGTAAAAGAATGGTCCTTCAAAGAGGAAAGCATCGATTGCTATATTTGTGCTAGAGCTTTGATTTTGAAAACATATAGAGAGCAATAAAAGTAAAATTTTGAGAGGTGTTTGTTGTTGTCAACGAATGGTAGTGGGCACTCTAACCCCCTTGCCAGACAAACCTTCAAAGAGCGGCTCCCATTTTATTTTATTTTTGTGTGGCACTCCTTCCAACCTTTCTTTCACAAACCATGGCTATCCGAATCCTTCGGGTGCCTGCCAACAATCTCATACCATGAAGGAGTGCCTTTTTATTTTAGTTTTATTATGATGACACTCCTCCCCACCTTTGCTTTCTCAAGCCATGGCTAACCGAATCCTTCGGGTGCCGTCCAATCAATCACATACCATGAAAGAGTGTCTATTTTTATTAATTAATTTGGGACTGGGAATCCCATTGCCAGCTCTTTTTGCAAAATTATTGGATAAGCGGATGAAGCCACTAGTCCATTGGTGAAAGTTGCCCAACAAGATTGAAAGATAAACACCACATACTTCCTCATGAGCTATAAAACATTGACACAAATCAGAGGTGATAAATTTTGAATTGTTTAAAGGTAGCACTCAAGCAATTTACTTTGGAATGGCGGAGAAACACCATGTAGTAGGTAGGTATGGTGGACACAAATGGCATAGTGGTTGGCTCAAGTATTTGGATGCATGAGAAGTATTCCCTCTCGATACAAGGTTTAGGCTAGCAAGGTTTATTTGAAACAAACACAAGGATGAACCGGTGCAGCACAACACACATAAAAGACATATTGTAAACATTATAAGACTCTACACCGTCTTCCTTGTTGTTCAAACTCAATACTAGAAATTATCTAGACTTTAGAGAAACCAAATATGCAAACCAAATTTTAGCATGCTCTATGTATTTCTTCATTAATAGGTGCAAAGTATATAATGCAAGAGCTTAAACATGAGCACAACAATTGCCAAGTATCACATTATCCAAGACATTTTACCAATTACTACATGTAGCATTTCCCGTTTCCAACCATATAACAATTAACGAAGCAGTTTCACCCTTCGCCATGAACATTAAAAGCTAAGAACACATGTGTTCATACGAACCAGCGGAGCGTGTCTCTCTCCCACACAAGCATTTATTCAAACAAAAACAAAACCAAACCGACGCTCCAAGCAAAGCACATAAGATGTGACGGAATAAAAATATAGTTTCAGGGGAGGAACCTGATAATTTGTCGATGAAGAAGGGGATGCCTTGGGCATCCCCAAGCTTAGATGTTTGAGTCTTCTTGAAATATGCAGGGATGAACCACCGGGGCATCCCCAAGCTTAGAGCTTTCACTCTCCTTGATCATAGTATATCATCCTCCTCTCTTGACCCTTGAAAACTTCCTCCACACCAAACTCGAAACAAACTCATTAGAGGGTTAGTGCATAATCAAAAATTCACATGTTCAGAGGTGACACATTCATTCTTAACACTTTTGGACATTGCCCAAAGCTTCTGAAAGTTAATGTAACAAAGAAATCCATCCAACATAGCAAAAGAGGCAATGCGAAATAAAAGGCAGAATCTGTCAAAACAGAACAGTCCGTAAAGACGAATTTTATTGAGACACCAGACTTGCTCAAATGAAAATACTCAAATTGAATGAAAGTTGCGTACATATCTGAGGATCACTCACGTAAATTGGCATAATTTTCTGAGTTTCCTACAGATAATTTTGCCCAGATTCGTGACAGCAAAGAAATCTGTTTCTGCGCAGTAATCCAAATCTAGTATGAACCTTACTATCAAAGACTTTACTTGGCACAACAATGCAACAAAAATAAGATAAGGAGAGGTTGCTACAGTAGTAACAACTTCCAAGACTCGAATACAAAATAAAATTACTGTAGCAAAATAAACACATGGGTTATCTCCCAAGAAGTTCTTTCTTTATAGCCATTAAGATGGGCTCAACAGTTTTAATGATGCACTCGCAAGAAATAGTATTTGAAGCAAAAGAGAGCATCAAGAGGCAAATTCAAAACAAATTTAAGTCTAACATGCTTCCTATGAAAAAGAATCTTGTAAATAAACAAGTTCATGAAGAGCAAAGTAACAAGCATAAGAAGATAGAACAAGTGTAGCTTCAAAAATTTCAGCACATAGAGAGGTGTTTTAGTAACATGAAAATTTCTACAACCATATTTTCCTCTCTCATAATAACTTTCAGTAGTATCATGAGCAAACTCAACAATATAACTATCACATAAAGCATTCTTATCATGAGTCTCATGCATAAAATTATTACTCTCCACATAAGCATAATCAATTTTATTAGTTGTAGTGGGAGCAAATTCAACAAAGTGGCTATCATCATATATAGGAGGCATATTGTAATCATAAAAGAAAATTTTCTCCTCAATGCTTGGGGGACTAAAAATATCATGCTCATCAAAGCCAGCTTCCCCAAGCTTAGAATTTTCCGTAGAATTAGCAACAATGGTGTTCAAAGCATTCATAGTAATAACATTCCCATTAGCATGCATATAAAGTTCCATGGGTTTTTTAATTCTCTCTTCAAACACATCATGCCCTAATTCAAGATAAAGTTCATAAAGATCTCTCATATTTTTATTGTTTTCCATTATGCTTAACTAGTGAAATAAAAACATGCATGATATTAAGTAAAGTAAAACAAGTAACTATTTTTTTGTGTTTTTAATATAGCAAACAAGATAGCAAATAAAGTAAAACTAGCAACTAATTTTTTTGTGTTTTGATTTAGTGCAGCAAACAAAGTAGTAAATAAAACTAAGCAAGACAAAAACAAAGTAAAGAGATTGCGATGTGGAGACTCCCCTTGCAGCGTGTCTTGATCTCCCCGGCAACGGCGCCAGAAAAAGAGCTTGATACGCGTACAGCACGCGTCCGTTGGGAACCCCAAGAGGAAGGTGTGATGCGTACAGCGGTAAGTTTTCCCTCAGTATGAAACCAAGGTTTATCGAACCAGTAGGAGCCAAGAAGCACGTTGAAGGTTGATGGCGGCGAGATGTAGTGCGGTGCAACACCAGGGATTCCGGCGCCAACGTGGAACCTGCACAACACAAACCAAGTACTTTGCCCCAACGAAACAGCGAGGTTGTCAATCTCACCGGCTTGCTGTAACAAAGGATTAGATGTATAGTGTGGATGATGATTGTTTGCAGAAAATAGTAGAACAGTTGCAGTAGATTGTATTTCAGTATAGAGAATTGGACCGGGGTCCACAGTTCACTAGAGGTGTCTCTCCCACAAGATAAACAGCATGTTGGGTAAACAAATTATAGTTGGGCAATTGACAAATAAAGAGGGCATGACCATGCACATACATATTATGACGAGTATAGTGAGATTTAATTGGGCATTACGACAAAGTACATAGACCGCTATCCAGCATGCATCTATGCCTAAAAAGTCCACCTTCAGGTTATCATCCGAACCCCTTCCAGTATTAAGTTGCTAACAACAGACAATTGCATTAAGTATTGCGCGTAATGTAATCAGTAACTACATCCTCGAACATAGCACCAATGTTTTATCCCTAGTGGCAACAGCACATCCATAATCTTAGAGGTTTCTGTCACTCCCCCAGATTCACGGAGACATGAACCCACTATCGAGCATAAATACTCCCTCTTGGAGTTACAAGCATCTACTTGGCCAGAGCATCTACTAGTAACGGAGAGCATGCAAGATCATAAACAACACATAGATATAAATTGATAATCAACATAACAAGTATTCTCTATTCATCGGATCCCAACAAACACAACATATAGAATTACAGATAGATGATCTTGATCATGTTCGGCAGCTCACAAGACCCGACAATTAAGCACAATGGGGAGAAGACAACTATCTAGCTACTGCTATGGACCCATAGTCCAGGGGTAGACTACTCACACATCACTCCGGAGGCGACCATGGCGGCGTAGAGTCCTCCGGGAGATGATTCCCCTCTCCGGCTGAATCCCCCGAGATGGGATTGGCGGCGGCGGCGTCTATGGAAGGTTTTCCGTATCGTGGCTCTCGGTACTGGGGGTTTCGCGACGAAGGCTATTTGTAGGCGGAAGGGCAGGTCAAGGGGCGTCACGAGGGGCCCACACCCTAGGTCGGCGCGGCCAGGGCTTGGGCCGCGCCGCCCTATGGTGTCGCCACCTCGTGGCCCCACTTCGTCTCCTCTTCGGTCTTCTGGAAGCTTCGTGGCAAAATAGGACCCTGGGCGTTGATTTCGTCCAATTCCGAGAATATTTCCTTACTAGGATTTCTGAAACCAAAAACAGCAGAAACAAAGAATCGGCACTTCGGCATCTTGTTAATAGGTTAGTTCCAGAAAATGCACGAATATGACATAAAGTGTGCATAGAACATGTAGATATCATCAATAATGTGGCATGGAACATAAGAAATTATCGATACGTCGGAGACGTATCACTTTGCAACATCAAATGCCAAGTGTTGTTTCGTTATTGGTTGTGAGTGTTTGAAAATTTAAAATTAACAACCCTAATGAAACACCTGGGTGGATTGGTTGATGGTGGGCGGCTGCTCAGGTCCACGCCCTAGTAGGCTGAAGTGGTGAAGTCCACGCCCCTAGTTGGCTAAAGTGGTGAATCCCTGAGAGTTCGCATGTTGTAGAGTGGTCGCTTTTGACTGCACACCTGGTTTTCACCAGGGGATCGTGTGGGGGTTTACTACCTGTGAGGGGTTTTAAGCTTGTGAGTTCCACTTGTGGTTGGCCACCCAGGACTAAAGAGATTAATATGTCGTCCATGTTTTAGATAGCTTCCAGTGCAGCCTTATGGTATTATGGGCTCTGCCGGGATTAAGTAAGTTGTGAGGGTTCAACTTGTGGCTAGACAGTGGGTGAAGGCGACGGCCAAGGGAACGAGTCTAGTTTGTATGGTTGAATTCTTCTTCTGAAAGATCTTGTCTCATTCTTCTCTTGGGAAGGGTGGGTCGTAAGGTGAAAGTGCACAACCTCTCGAGAGTTAAACCTAAGATCTTAGCCGTGTCCCCGGTTATGGACAATTTGAGCTTCTAGGCAAGGAATGTACGGAAGAATCTCATCATTGTTTTCTGAATGTATTTAAAATTTAACCAACCTTGTAAAACTCATGGGAGATGTAACCATGTGATTATTCTAAAAACCCATGGAGGATTTAACCATGGTGTGATTTCATAATGTCATTCAAAGATTTTCAAAAATGTTTTGTTTTAAATAAAATGTAGGATAAAATTGGCTTTATGTAAATTTGCCTAAACTCCACTTGCCAAATATCATGTAGATAGTCATGCCCAAAACAGCCACTATATAAGTGTCATTTGCCAGTACATCATTGTACTGACCTCCATTCGTGGGGCTGCATATTCAAACATGCAGGATTTTCTGAGGAGTAGTATGTGGTAGGATCTCGAGTCTACATTCCAACATGACTGCCTGTGGCACATGAAGATTATGAAGGCTCATTGATGATTTACTTTCCGCTGTGTATGTTCTGAATATTGTTGAGCTAGTCCATATGACTATGCAATTTGTAAGGTTTTATTTTACCCTCTGGATCAACGATGTAGTAATTTGATACTATTGCAATGATTACTATATTTTGTAATGTGTGTGCTATCAGTGATCCCGGGAATAGCACTATACACAGGTATCTTGCCTTTATTAAAAGGTAGGGTGCTACAGAATGGTATCAGAGCATAGTGTTGCCTGTAGGATCGAGACCCTAGGTTTGGATTAGAAATAGGAAGACCCTAGGATGAAATACTTATCTAATCCTATTTCAATTAAAATGATGTTTGGATTTAGAACCTCTTGTATTCTCATCTATTTCGTCTTCAAAAAATGTTTTCCTCTCACCTTAGATGACCCACTTCATGAAAACCATCAAGGAAGTAGAGATGATGACCTTGTGCCTGAAGTGAGGGACTGCTGATTCATATGGCATTTTCAATTCCACAAGAAGTGTTTCATGGAAGACCAATGAAGACACTTGAAGAAATACTTCGATGCAGACTGTACAACACACGAAGATACACCGAAGGACTAGAATAAAAACTTGATGCATCCAATATAGAAATAGATTAGACCACCATTAGTTATCTTTTAGCGAACCAACGATAAAGTAACCAAGTATTGATCTTACCAAATTGAGGTATGACCATACTAGTCATTTTGTGTTTGAAAACTTGTTGCTTGATGCTTGTTAGATGTTGTTTGTAAGATGTTTTGCCATGATCTGTTGTGTTTGGGTAGGAATCTTCTTTAGACCTTTCTATCTATTCTCATCTATACCCAATCCAGAGAATGTTTTCTCGGCAAACCGCCATGAAGACGGCATTAGCCAAAACAGCCTTGATGTCTCCTATCAAGATGAAAAAAAGCGTAGAATGCGAGATACGCAAAACTCTAGTTAGGGATCAATAGAAATGTTTTCAAAACAATTCAATAATGGGGATTGAAACATTGATTCAATTCTCCATGGAAGTTTTTGTCAAACTGGTGAGGTTGACCAAGAGTTAGAATATGAGATATACCAAACTGAAAACAAGGAAATGATTGGGTGCGACATGGATTGGCCCCCATGACGACTACTCATATTGTTCGCTCTTGTTATGAGGAATGGTAAATCTAGAGAGACGTGCCTACAAGAGAGACGTCGTTGTTAAGCCTGACCCATAGGGTGAATAGATATTATGACCTTATAGTAGGCAAGGGTTGCCTAGCGTAGGACTACGTTTAGTTTTAAGATCTAGCCACTAGATAAAGAGTGGTGGAAAGTTGTCGGAGACACCAACATACAAAGGATGAAGGATGTCATGATGTTTACACATCTGTGTCTCTTGATTGACCCAAAGAGTGACTCACTAGTGCCGAAAATTGTTCAACAACCAACCATTTGGATCAGAAAACCCTACTATGAAAAACAAAACCTATTGGACTCACATTGGAGAGATAAGTTGTTCACTATATGTTAATAAACATACGCCTAGTGAACATTAACTCAAAAACCCTAGATGTTTTCCAAAGATGACCCGATGTCAAGTCATATCCTCGGATGTGCCAAGTCATATCCAATATGAGCTTAGCCTAAACCAAATACCTAAGACTACCTAACAAAAGTTCCTTTTAAGGGTGGTAGAAGCCATGCCCTTGGATTATGGATTTACATCGGATGCTGCACGAGATGGTGTTTTGGAGAAGGTATCGTAAGGAGTTTCCCATGACCAAGTGTACTTTAGTAAAGGATAATACCCATGGGATGATTACCCATAAATGGATGGACACAGTTGATGATATGACCGCATATAGTTTAGTGTCAAGTTTTCAAAGCCCAAGATTAACTTCCGAAATCTCCTCGAAGATATTCGAAAAAGAAGCAATAGTAAATATGAACCTTCTAGAATACCTGAGCTTAGAACCTTATCTTTCTAACCTTTCTCAAATCTCGAGGACGAGATTTCTTTTAAGGGTGGTAGTCTGTCACATCCCAGAATTTTCAAAATTTTGGGATGTGAAATAAAAATAAATTTAATGCTTGATTGTTTGAACTTGATTGAAAATTCACAAAGAATTAAAACTTTTTATAGTTATTTACAAGTTAATCCCAAAAATAGTATTTTCAAAGACTTTTGGTTTCAAAGTATTTTCAAAATCAAACATATATGCCAAATGTATATAATGATTATTTTAATTTCACAAAGGGATATTAAAAGGGTTTTTGCAAAATATAGAGTTTTCATAAAACTTGGTTTTCAAAAGATTTTTCAACAATTCTCTATTTTGTTTGGAGGTTTAAAACTTATTTGAGAAAAACATTAAACCCTAAAAAGACACTATAGCCACATAGACATATATGTCAAATTTTGGTTTTATAAACTTTGTATTTTTGTCCTAAATTTAATCTCATATTAAATTATTTTTCATAACGAATTCAACGGTACCTTATTTGTATTTTTCCGATTTTATTTGAAGTCCCAAAGTGTATTTCCAATTTCAGTATAAAGAAAGGCAAACGAAAAAAAAAGTGAATCGGGCCTGCCAGCCGCCGCTCGGCCCAGCTCGCGCGAGCGGCAGCCAGCAAGCCACCGCCTAGCCCAGCTCGCCCCTGCCTTGTCCCAGCCCACGCCGCACCACCCCGCAGGCCCGCACCCAGGCCGCCCCGCGCCAGCTTCCACGCGCGCAGGTGCCCCTTTTTCTCTTTTCGTTTTAGTCCCACACCGCCTCTTTAGGCAAATCCTCTCCAGCACATAGCCTATATAAAGGACCCAAAGGGAGCCCCAAACGCACCCTGCGCTCGGCGCCTCTCTTCTCCCCCGCGCAGCACGCACGGGCGGCTGCTCTGCCGTTCGCGACCCAACATCCACAACGCTATTTTGTAAAACGCCGCGACTCTCATATCCCTTGCCTGGTAATAATTCAATAATTCTTTTCCTGCCCTTTTCATCTAGACCGTCGTCTTTAACTTCGCAATTTTATTTTCTTAGATCTACATCTCCGTTTAGAATAGTGGTTCTTCCGTTAAGTTTGTAATTAGATTTTCTACAACTTTCGTGTAGGAAGTTTTTCCGAGCAACTTGTTCGGATAACTTTTTGTACACCATTAGAACTGTGACCGCTTATGTCTAGTTTTGTAAAATCAATATCTTAAGTTCTACACGTCGGATTTCGACAAATCCTATACCGTTGGAATCAGCAAATCACGTAGATCATCTTAGACATATTGCGTGGCAGTTTCGCCCACTTTATTTTCGCAGTACCACCTTGTTCCGCAACATCATCTATAGAATAAATCCTACAAACTTTTTCCGAGAGATTCTTTTGGCGATACGTTTGTAATGGAATTCTCTACAACTTCCGTGTAGAAAGTTCTTCCATCCGGAAAACTTCTTATAATAACTTTTCGCGAAAAGTGTAGTCCTATAACTGGTTTCGACATAGTTCCTTTAACCAAAATGATCCTTATGATCATACCCATCTTCCAGAACCATTATAATTCCTTATCATGTTCACAGATAATGCATAGCTTACCCCTAGCTGTCTAGTTAATATTATTCAAATAACAATTGAGTTGTTTGAGTAAAGTGTGACATGTCCTAGTTTAGATTTCTACCTTGCTTTAGTAGGGTGGAGATACTCTACCCGATATCACATGTGATGAACCTTTGTTATCCATTAGGCTTCGCGAACCAAACCCCGATATCATTCATGTCTATACAACCTCATGCCATTCAATCCTTCCACTTAGTTCGAACTATTCAACTTTCAAATGAGTTATTTGAATAGTTCAATATGTCATTAGTTCGCATCCAATGCGATCTTGTGCTACTTTGATAAGTGTTGCCACACTATGTCAATTGCATAAGCCTTGCTTTACAGTACTTCATCCAATAGCACCACCGTCCAAAATATTTGAATCGCTTTGCAAATATTCAAATTCAAATATGAGAATTTGAGTATATATCCATTATTGTTTTCTATATTTCTTTCTCAACATGATTCTTTTGTGAAGGTGAAACTCATGATCACATCCACACACCAATACCACTAGACACTTTACCTTGAACTAATATCGTGTCTATCCAAATTCATTTCCATTCACTTCTTTGACTTAGTTTAAAACTATTCAACCTACAAATAAGTAAATTGAGTAATTCTATATATCATTTGTTTATACCCAAGCCTATGTGCAACTCATACTTTCTTAGTAAGTGTTTTCACACTTTACTAAATAATATTTTGAGTTGCGTCATTTGAGACTCATGTGATTTTATCACATGGATCATTTCAATTTCCCATTCTTGAGTAGCAAACAACAATTGACCATAGGTTCTTATCAATCATTTTTCTTCTAAGCACTTGACTTAGATAATCATTTCCTTTTTTCAAGTATTTGATCCATCCATTCAATATCTCCAATTCATATCTTGCAAGCCAAACCTCAGGCCACACCTTAGTACCATAGAGCGATTTACGATTGTTGTCTTGTTTGATTTTGATGTTGTTGTTGAATGGTATGTTTATGTTGTGCTATATTCTATGTTATAGTTTGTACGGAGAGGAACGTATTTTGATTAAGAGAAGTGAACGCGCTTCGACTACCAAAAAGGCAAGTGACATTCAAATCCTACTTATTTTCTTTATGCATTAGTGTTTTGAAACTAGTATGCATGGTAGGATTTTGATTTCAAAAATAAAATATTATGCTATGCTTAGCAAACCCTAGTAGTGTGTAGCTACTCCTGAACCTATTGCTAGGATGCTTTAATTTTTGCTTTGCAACATCAAATGCCAAGTGTTGTTTCGTTATTGGTTGTGAGTGTTTGAAAATTTAAAATCAACAACCCTAATGAAACACCTGGGTGGATTGGTTGATGGTGGGCGGCTGCTCAGGTCCACGCCCTAGTAGGCTGAAGTGGTGAAGTCCACGCCCCTAGTTGGCTGAAGTGGTGAATCCCTGAGAGTTCGCATGTTGTAGAGTGGTCGCTTTTGACTGCACACCTGGTTTTCACAAGGGGATCGTGTGGGGGTTTACTACCTGTGAGGGGTTTTAAGCTTGTGAGTTCCACTTGTGGTTGGCCACCCAGGACTAAAGAGATTAATATGTCGTCCATGTTTTAGATAGCTTCCAGTGCAGCCTTATGGTATTATGGGCTCTGCCGGGATTAAGTAAGTTGTGAGGGTTCAACTTGTGGCTAGACAGTGGGTGGAGGCGACGGCCAAGGGAACGAGTCTAGTTTGTATGGTTGAATTCTTCTTCTGAAAGATCTTGTCTCATTCTTCTCTTGGGAAGGGTGGGTCGTAAGGTGAAAGTGCACAACCTCTCGAGAGTTAAACCTAAGATCTTAGCCGTGTCCCCGATTATGGACAATTTGAGCTTCTAGGCAAGGAATGTACGGAAGAATCTCATCATTGTTTTCTGAATGTATTTAAAATTTGACCAACCTTGTAAAACTCATGGGAGATGTAACCATGTGATTATTCTAAAAACCCATGGAGGATTTAACCATGGTGTGATTTCATAATGTCATTCAAAGATTTTCAAAAATGTTTTGTTTTAAATAAAATGTAGGATAAAATTGGCTTTATGCAAATTTGCCTAAACTCCACTTGCCAAATATCATGTAGATAGTCATGCCCAAAACAGCCACTATATAAGTGTCATTTGCCAGTACATTATTGTACTGACCTCCATTCGTGGGGCTGCATATTCAAACGTGCAGGATTTTCTGAGGAGAAGTACGTGGTAGGATCTCGAGTCTACATTCCAACATGACTGCCTGTGGCACATGAAGATTATGAAGGCTCATTGATGATTTACTTTCCGCTGTGTATGTTCTGAATATTGTTGAGCTAGTCCATGTGACTATGCAATTTGTAAGGTTTTACTTTACCCTCTGGATCAACGATGTAGTAATTTGATACTATTGCAATGATTACTATATTTAGTAATGTGTGTGCTATCAGTGATCCCGGGAATAGCACTATACACAGGTATCTTGCCTTTATTAAAAGGTAGGGTGCTACAAGGTCTTACCATTCTGTCGAGTCCCAGTCAAATTTATCGGGTACCTAACGCGTCCGTTAGGATTTTTCTTCGTATCTGTTGATATGGATAAAAGTAGCTAACCGTCGTCAGAGACGGCGCCACGCCTCACAGAATGGGTCTGGGGTCTTACCTTCGCAAAGTTTTGCGGCATTCAGAAATTGATCGCAACTTTGGCGTTCTGAGAATATATTGTCGAGTGCTTATTCGGCTGTTGGAATGGCACATTTTATTGAGTCAAAGATGACTTATATTGCTCTCCCGATGGGAGTATATGCAGAGTTATTTATAACTCGAAATATACTCTTTTGCTCTTCTATCTTCCTTCTTTTCATTCTTTATTTTTTCCTTTTTTACAATTTCATCGGGCACGCGAACAACGTTCCCGATGGGAGTAGCCCCCGAGGCTACAGCCAAGGACTTGTGCTTGGGTGTAGGCTCCACGCCTTATGCTGCTATATTTTCTTTTTCTCCCGAAGTTTTTAAAATTTCTCGGGTGCGCGAACAGCGCTCCCGATGGGAGTAGCCCCCGAGGCTATGAGCAAATATTTGTATTTGATCATAGGCTCACGCCATTTCTATTTTGTCTTTCTTGATCTTTTCATTTTTTCAAAGTAGCCCCCGAGCATTTGATCAAAAACTTGTATTTGATCAAAGGCTCACCAATATTTTTCCATGTCGCCTTTTTTATGAAACTGTTGAGGCGAATTTTTTCCTGCAAAGGTGACGTTATTGCTGACGATAGCCACGATTTCGAGTCCGAATATCGCGAGAAGTTTTCTCCCGCTGCCTTGCGGGCCCAAAGTAACAATTATCTTGACACGTCGTGCAGGTGGGGAACACACGTCCTCCGCTTTTCCTGGCGCACGTACCGTAACTTCTCCAATGTTAAAATACTTTTTTACCCCTGTTTCCACGTGGTTATCATCTGCCGCACACTTTTTCCATCCAACGGTCCGCCGCTTCACCGCACCTCTATATAAGATCCCCTTCTTCTTCCTCGAGCACTTCCGCTCGCGCCGTTCCTCTGCTTTCATCTGCAAAACTTCCTCCTGCGCCCCACAACTTCCAGAGCTCATCCTCTCCTAGCTGCATTCCCGCGCCATTGTTGATGCCACCTCGTCGGTTGATCAGACACAGCACGCCGGAGTCGTCAATGGCTGCCGTAGATCTGGGAAGCGCGGAGTGGGAAAGGTCCAAAATTTCCACCCAGGACATCAATCTCTTGAAGAAGCTGGGGATCAGCAAGAAGCCGAAGGCGCTGTGCTTCCCTAGTGAAGAAAGCTACCCAACTCCTCCAATGGGGTATCGGGTAAGTTTCATCGACCATCTCATCCGCGGTCTCTCCGCCCCCATTCATCCTTTCCTCCGCGGGCTGCTTTTCGTTTATGGTCTGCAACTTCACCACCTCACGCCAAATTCTATCCTCCACATCTCCATTTTCATCACCCTCTGCGAGGCCTTCCTTGGCGTCCAGCCTAACTGGGCGCTATGGAAGCGCATTTTCTTTTGTCGCCGTAATGGCTCTCCCAATGTCGCCTATAATATAGGCGGCGTTGTTATTTCCGTTCGCCCCACAGTCGCCTACTTCGACGTCAAACTCCCTGACTCAGTTCAGGGGTGGCGCAAGAAGTGGTTGTACATTCAGGAGGAGAACCATGGATGTGCTGAAGACAACATCCCTCCATTCGATGGTGCCGAGAAAATCCTTCGCCGTCGCTCCTGGGATGCAGAGGCTACCGAAGAAGAAAAAATGTCGACAGAGGCCCTGATGACTCGCATCCATGAGTTGCAAAATACTCGCGGCAAGGAACTGTCAGGTATTCAGA